>NC_057780.1:12217422-12861171 GCF_014825855.1 Bombus pyrosoma
TATGCGTCCTTAGTCCACAGCGATGGCTTTCGCTAGACGCATATATGCGTCCTTAGTCTACACCGATGACCTTCGCCAGACGCATATATGCATCCATAGCACTCTAAGGGTTAAAGATATATCTTGATTGAATAAATTGAAAACCTAATACAATCCATAGAATTATATGTATAACAGTATTTGAATAACTTTTCATAATTAATATTTTTCGACGTATTTCTGCATCTTGCTAATTAAAATACTTTGCATTTGAAGAACCATGTATTTTATCGAGATACTGATCAATTATAAAAAGCATAATTAGATTGCTGCTTAAACGTTCTATAAAAGTGTTGTATTTTCTTCAACGAAAATATAAAAATCCATCGGAGCGTGGATTATTGCACCCACTGGGAAACGTGTAAAACAGGTGAAAGAATCTCGGAATTGCGAACGAGTAGTTTCGCAGTGGATCGCAAGCGATCGTAAAAAATAGGAACACGATTCGCGGATGTTCGAACGAAATGGTTACAGTGGTATTCGTGTCCTTTTGAGGAGCGATCTGACGCGCTGAAAAGCGCCAATCCATGATTCCAGCCTCCCACCCACGCAGCAGCCCTGACAGAGTCGACAAGATCGTTTTGTTTCAACGAGCAATTTATCTGTTCCCCGCCCTCGTAACGTGAACATCCTGAGCCCACAACAATACTCGGGACACTAACGACGCACTACGTCACGGTTCAAATTGTTGACGCTGCGACTATTCGATTACTTTTCGTGCAATGCCATACGCTCCCATTAATAAGTATTAGGATACCTACAGAAAGTGTGATTAATCTCAAGATACAATAAATCTTGACGCTTCAAATACTTCTAAAAAAACGTTTGGAAATTTGTCTCTGCATTTGAACCTCACCAACTCAATTTTTTCCTGTTTGTGTCAACAACAGCCAACAATCTATTGTATACCTTCCATATTCTTCAGCTGCTCCGATACGACAGTATTTAATCGACGTTCGAATCGCTACACTCACTCGCTATATGTATAGAATCTGTGTGATATGGCAATTCGTCGAGCATTCGTCCGATCATATACATAGAGCATTATAATCTGATACACCTGCCACGTGTACTAATACCAAGGCATTCATCTTCGATCTAGCTAATCACGTTCCACTCGACGAAAAGCGAAGTCAAGCGTTCCTTGATTTCGACACAGATATACATAACGCGTTCGATTCCGCAACGGTGTCAATGACGATCAATACCGTTGATTTATTTGACCGTGCGGTGGTAACCTGTGATTGGATAACCTTAGTGCGAAAATTAATCGCAGAGGACAGATCGTATAGGCGCGATCGACTTGTCCAATTTCAGAAATGGTATCCCTGCTTGATCGTCTATATCATAGAACACACCTAATCGTTCGGAGATGCGTGTAAAATATTCAGAAATTCCAAGGAATTTAGATAATCCTTTTTGATTCGATTGCTGATGTTTTTAATTCGAATGTATGAAATTATGTTAGCAATCATATCGTGCGAATAAAGAATCCTTGTGACATAATAATCGTTACTGATGTTACTTTCGATCCTTACAAATTCGTGTTACGAGTCTGTGACAAATATTGTTATATAGTAAAAAAAAAAAAAAAACATAAAATAGGAAAATAAAACGTGAATTACAGAGATCGTGCGAAACTGCTAAAAGCGATAAAAATAATTCTTTAGTTTGCCACACCTCAGCAAATTTATTGATCGAATTCAGATTTTAACAGCTTAAATTGCCACTATAAAAGGCAACTTTCCCTCACCATTACAAGTCATGAATATCGCAACAAAATTTTGCTCCTGCATTTCGCTGTAGCCTACTCTGCATATCCTGGTTCGAAAACTCATTCACCGATTCATCTGGTTGGATGTAGACCAACGATTCCCATTTTCCGCGTTCATAAATTCACCATCTGAACGTGAAACGACACTGGGCTCTGGGTGTATTTACGAGGATACACGATCTGTGCGGAATTAATTAACGGAAATGCGTGGGCGTTAACGAGGCGAGTGCTTTTGACATCGGCACTCGTTAATCGGTACCATTAAGAGTCGATAGAGATCGTCGATAGGCTCGATCTCTCGTTGGTCCGAGGTTGCTTTCGCCTCGTATGTTATCGTCTTATAATATCTAGGTACTGTGATCGACCCACCTTGGTCCGTAATCCGATGATATAGAATCTGAAAGCGCGGACCAACTATTAATTAAAGCATTTCCGATTCGTGGAGATCGCCTCGTTAGTTCACGTACGTGAAGAAAACCATGATTTAGGGACTTCTCTCTTTCTCTTTCTCTCTCTCAACTTTCCAAATTATCAGTATCTATATAGGCGTAATAATCCCTCTTAATGTGAATAAAAGCTATTATTTCACAGGAATTCGTAATGTGAATGGTTAGGGAAATGTCGAGATGTTGGAGATGGTATTCGGTAAAAATAATAAAAGAGTATTTTAGATTAAAAAATTAATCCTTCTGATATGAGTAAAATGAAATTTTTCACCGTTAACGTTATACAATAAAATATCCAAAGTTTTGCTTAACTACTACTCTTAAAACTGTACCTATGGAAATATGAGTTTACATAAAAATTCGCGATCTAACAATAATCAAGCAAGAAGGAAAAGTTAATGAATTACTAAAAGGTTTATAAAAAGAATACTAAAATGGCCTTGGAATATAAAACGCCTTAATATGAATGAACAAACAAACACTTTGCCAAACTCTGTGAAACGAAACACCCAAATAATAATCGCCCACTTCATATCCATTTTCCATCCGCTCAGAGACTATTACAGGGGGTTAGTTGGTAAAGTCTGGCTAACTTCCTGTTCCGTGTCGCTCTGCCGGTCCATTGTCTAGACTGGCGGCAAAAGAGAAGCTATTTCTTCATGAAGACACGGTGGCCTGGCATTCTTGCCCCGACACAAAAGAACGGGGCCAAAATATATCCGCAAAGCCAAGGTTAAAATCGATGCAGTAGTCGTTTAGCCGGAGCTACCTCGGTAGACGCTGGTAAAATAAGGAAAAGGGAAACGAAAGGAGGGAAATAAAGGAGGGACATGAGGCAGAAGCGGAGTCGTCGAGGGGTCGAGGGTGGAAAAAGCGCAGGAGAGAGAGATTCTGCGTTTGGCAGATCGTGGATATTGGAAGGAGGCCCGACGAGGTCATAGAAGACGATCTTAGGGTTGAGAGCTTTGAATTCGTCCTTATGCTACTCCGAGATTCCTTCTTCTCGACGACTTTTGCTCGAGCAATCACATTTTGCTAACTCTGGCACAGACCCGGGTGAAATTTATTTGAAATAATAATTTTTGAGTATAGCAGAACCTCCATTTATCCGAACTTATCGGGGGACAAACAGTTTATATAATTGGAGTTCGTACAATAGCAACTCACTAATTATCCCCACTACCTGGTATTTTTCGTTCGTATAATAGAAGCTCAGGTTCAGATAAATGAATTCAACCAACAAAAGTTCAGTTAATCGGGCATTAACTAAAATTTCGTTGAGATAGGTGGAGTTTGTATAAATGGTGTTCTACATTATACACAGTTTCATAGAAGTATTCGAATCTTTTATGAATTAGTATATTCCGTGACATTATGCGTGTTTGTTACACTTCTACATTTTGAAATTTCATTAATACTGTTGTGAGGCGAAACTCTATCGTGTTTGAAACAGATCTGAAAATATGTGTATGCATAGAAATTGCAAGTACAAGAGTATATTACGCACAGATATTTAAACAGTCGATTATTCATTAATTTATATAATGCGATCATATTCGTTTATAATAAATATTTTGTAATTTCCACATACTATTCCTATATCCTATATATTAAGCAATCTCAAACACGATAAGATACGAATAAATGTATGAAAATACTTTATTGCAATTAGATTCTTCTCTTGAATGTATAACAATATTATGTCACAATTAGATTTCCAAATTCGTTCACAATTCCCAAATCAGGCGACCCAGCGACACGAATCTGAGAGGTTACACGTGCCGACTCATCCCTCCGCGTGTAAGACATCAGTTCCAGAATTGACATGGCGTCACGTAGCTAACAACCCTCGGCGAACGTTTCTATTATCGAGCAGGGAGGCTAAAATGCTACTGTAACGAGGGCAAGCTTCTTGAATTACGCGGCATGCCGTGCCGGCGAGATTAACGTCTAGTAATAACAAGCGAACGAAAGTCAGACAAAGGGAGAAAGATAGGCGAAGCGAGATACACTCTTGTTCGTAAGTATTAGGATACTCGCAGAAAACGACGTTAACTTTAGAAATGATTGGGAACTTATTAAAACCTATTACAACTATTATCTGATTCGAAACTCATGTAAGAACAGATCAAAACTAGATATAAAATCCTGAGATTGATAAAGAAAATCTCATCTTTGCGTATAACGTCTCTCGGTCTAACTCTTGTTCTAACAAATCTCGATACTTGTGCTATTGAATATTTCATCGTAATTCCAAATTCTAATTCTCTGAGTTTTGCGTCTAATTCATAACACATAACGTTCGTGACACATACAATTTTTAATTCATATTTTTTCTTCACAATCTTATAAATAGTTTTTACAGATTGCGTGCTTACCTTCAACGTACGCAAAATTATGAACAGTTAATCACTTGCTTGATGAATTGAAACGAATTACCACGTCTTATATGAAACCAAAAAATATCTTAAAATTATGGCCGAGAGTGTACATCGACTTGAAGAACGTACACATATAAGAAACGATAAACGATGCTGCGGCTGGTAGGTGCAACACGGACCAAAGATTCCTCATTAGAGGCACGCGCGTGGTTATCGGTTGCTCAGCGTCTATCGAGTCTCTAGACTTGGAATTTAATTGCTATCCTGGGCTGAAGCAGCTTCTTGAAGCGCCACGCTGTCGAGGATTACGATGAAAGTTCCACAAGGCAATTACCTCGTATTTTACCTCGTCCAGTGCAACAGTGACATAACTCAAAATGTCCCATTATTCAATAAAATATTGCTCTTTGGTGTGGATTATGAATGTTAGATTGCACATATATTTGTACGATATAATTATCTTAAGATTTCTGATGTCAGGTGTACGTTACATAGATATTGTAATTTTCCTGCTTTTTATCTGTAAACACTTTTTCCTACATTTTCGTTGTATGTCTTATTAGAAAAATATATCTGCAATCGAAAGAAAGTTTTCCAAAACTTCTACTATCCTCAAAAACACTGTTCCAGTTATCCATCTTCCAGGAACTTATTTACCGAGCCACATATTTTTCCAAGAACCAAACTGAAAAGTCTGAGAAAAAAGAAACAAGAAGAAGACCAGACCTACACTTGTCAGACTGCTGCAGGAGCACTTCATCGATTTACAAATTTCTGTACCTTCAACTCGCTACTCTTCTTTTTTACGATCTCAGAATAGTCTCACGAGTTATTCCTATAAACTATGCTTTTCAACGAGGTTCTGGATATTCTCCATCAGTCTCCGTATCGCAGGAAATCGAACAAAAATTACCAGAAATCTGTAGAACGAAGCAGACATACGAGGAGCGTGTCCACGATACACAGTTTGTTTTTACGAGAGCTCATTTCCGACGAAAGTTCCCGAATCAATTCGTCGACGGCGAAATCCGACAGAAAAGCGGAAGGAGTACAAACTGGTCCCCCTGTCGTTTCTATGTGGGATCGTTACGGTGCATTCAGGAGCGTAGTAGCGGCTGGTGCACTGGGTTTTGCCTGATCGCTTCGAAACTTGAAATAGTTTCAGTGAATAAGTTGATCGCGACGCGTTACGTGGTTGGAAATCAGAGGAAAGTGTGAGAGGTGTTTAAACCTGGCCCGAATAACGTCATGTCGTTTCTACGTTGTTTAATTTTGGTCAAAAATTTGAAAATCCTGTAGAATTTATAATGTCAGATTTGGAAAAAGGCCTCAGAATTATAAAGAATATATAATACTTGATGATTATTTGTGATTGAGGAGAAATGGTAGTTTTTGGGCTTGTTTTGTTATTTTTTTTTTGTTTTTTATTTTTATCTGATATCAAGAATTATTGAAGGTTGTTGTATACGTAAATATAGAAGTAATGAATTGGAATTAATTTCGAGTTCGAATTACTGTATTTTGATACGATCGAAAGTTATACGGCAGATTTTTCATCTTGCGTAACAGAGATTCGCCCCAACGAAAATTATTAATCTCCGCTTCCCTCTTAATTCGCGCGCCAATGAACCGAATATACGAGGTGTCCTCAGACAAATAGAGACTGGCCTCAGGAATTACGAAAATAATTGGAATCTTGGAAAGTAGATCTATTCGATGAACATAAATGGCACAAAAAATTGTTGGTGATGTTACTTCTGATGAATTTTGAGCAAAATATTGAAATTCTGCACAAGTTGAAAATCAATTAAGGGTTAATCAATTTTAAATGGACATTTGTATACCTAAACACAGGTAGTAGCATTGTAACTACGCGTTTAACCTGACGAGTAATTTTGTGCAAATAAACAACTGAGCCTCTAAAATTGATATACTTTTGATTACACATAATTGAAATAATTACGATGCGAGGTAACCACGCAGCCTGTTTAAGTTCTGCCTTTTAATATTTCGTTTGCATGAAAGTCGACCGATACCGCGATAAGCATAATTAAAAGATTCCATCGGTAACAACCTCCTCAAACAAACTTCTTCAAACTCGAATCTATTTCCTACAAAATAGAACAAAAATCAAGACCTAATTCGTCTAATAAATTCCCTTACAAACGAAATTCATACAAATAATCACACAACGTTCGTTATTGCGTATATTCTATAAATGAATCTGTTCATGATCTACTTTCATATAAGATTGATTTTTCAAATAATATATTAATATGCCTTTAAAAACTCCTTGGGACCCCAGCTCGAATTCGATGCACCCTAACGAAACGTTGATTCGTTCTCAATTGGCAGCGATCGTTGCAGCTGCACTTGAAATATCCACGTCAAAGTGTCAATAGACAGAGAGTAGTAGTAGCAGCAGCAGCAGCAACGATGATTACAGCCCCGAACTCGACCACGCGATGCCTTATTATGTAAAAATGACGTCGTTGATTCGATGCACGCGCGCGACCGTTCCCATGGTGGCGATCGCGCGTGCGTGCGACTCAACCTTAAGCTTCCACCGGGGAACACCTGATAAACCGCGCGACATTTCGAAATGTCAACCTGATAAACACGACGACGATCTCTGCCACGATGTTCTTCTCACGGAGACACGAACACCATCGCGGAAACTCGTTTTCTTGCCTTTCTGTTTGTTCAGATGAACTGTAGAGAGTATAATGCAATATGTTAATGGACTTTGGGCGTGTATAATACAGAGAGGAATAAAGCGAAGGAACAGTTAAATATTTTAGAGCGGAAGAGAATAGAAATAGAGAAGTTCGTTGTTCGTAATGGTCTATACGAAAGATTAAATGGATTTTTGCACGCAAATTACCGATTAACCGAGTTGCTATAAAAGTTCATTTTCATTGCAAAATAAATTTAGTTACAAAGAAAGGAGAGTGCTAAGGTTTCTTTAAGGTTTCTCTGTCTTAATAAACACTCTGTTTAGAAATGTATGGCAAGTATCTGGTGACTTATGGCTAGGAGTGTACAACACAGACTGTACGTAATAGTTTTGTACGTCAGGTGAAATGAGAAAGTTCAGCGAGGGTATTTTATAGTTTCGCAGGCACAAAATGCATAGTCACATAATTTCAGACAGGAAACAAGAAGTGATTAATCAAACTGTACAAAAGACGCCAGAGACAGTCATTATTGCATTTAACGTTGAAAATATAGAGCGCTGCGATAAATTAATTCAAATAAAAGCGCACTCGTAGCCTGGCTAAACTCGACTTATCCATGAAATCACGTAAGCTATCACTATTTGCTATCTGAAGGGGTTGGCAACAACATGACGGCAATTATACTTTATTATAGAGATCAGAAATATAATAAAAAATAAGCTCAGAAATATATAGATTTCGTTTAATTGGTAAAGATATGTATATGAAATATTTAAAGGGTAAAATAAATTTCTATTCATATTCCATTTCCTCAATGATATACATAAAAATCTAAACTTGGATGAACGCACATTTGAGAATGCACTTGATATCCAAACGCTTCTTTCTTATTTTTGCAATATTTTGCAATATTTAAAGGGTGAAATAAATTTCTATTCATATTCCATTTCCTCGATGATATACATAAAAATCTAAACTTGGATAAACGCACATTTGAGAATGCACTTGATATCCAAACGCTTCTTTCTTATTTGCAGAAATTTCCATGTAAGACCTCAATCCCTTCAATTTATTCTCGATTATCCGAAACACGGTGTTAGGTATACTTTTTCTGCCAGGACGATTAAACGGAAGTCCTCTTTCTTGTTTTTAAACCGGTGAAAGTGTTGCTTCGGGGAAATCGATCGGCGCTCGAAATAGAGAGGATGAAAGAAAGAAAGAGAGGGAAACGTGGAGGGTGAGAAGGCTTTTATCACGCGAACAGCAGGCGGATCGCTGGATAAGCCGAGATTTCGTGGTGGTAATCGATACACGCGGTCTAGAGCCTCGGCGCATGAATTTACACGGGGATAAATTTAGCGTATAGCGATTTGCATGAGCCGCGGTGATAAGTGCCCTGAGCTGCCCCAAGGAAAATGCAATGAAGCCTCTCTTTTTCGCTCGCACCTGAGTTTCCGCGGTTTTCCTCTTTTCTTAATTGCGACGACGCGTTCTTTAAAAGTTTCCCGTTTCCATGGCCGTAATTCCGGCCACATTGAATATTTTACGCGATTTTCGCGCCGCGACAGATGACGGCTCCATGATTTATCAAGCGAATATACGCTCGAACCAGTTGGCGATTCTGCGGTCCAGGAATTTTCATATTCACGCGGAGGAATTAAACGTTGCCGCCATTACAGAAACGCTGTTCACACTTTTCGCTTTATTTGAGTTGGAAACAGGACGAATTCTGCGAGTGTTGTCCTTAGATATGCGGGAGAAATTTTATTAACACATTAATGGCTAATGATGCGTTTAGTAAGTTCCTTTTTGGTTAATAATTAATTTGATGAAAACTTAATACGCGAATTATTATTAGCAAATTATTAAAACCTTTAAGAATTACCTTTAAGAATTAAAAATTAGAATTTTATACTAAAAAGAACTCACATGTGTGAATGTATGTGTGTTCAATATTACAAATTAGATTTCTTAATTATTTAAATTGTATTGAATCAGATAATCCTGAATAAATATCGATAAATTATTACAACTTTTAAAATGCTTCTTATTTTCAAAATGATATTCTCTATTTCTCTCTCTAAAAATCTTGATTTATACATCATTATGATATTCAAATAACCATATTGAACTTGATTATATCATTGTCTTTCTCTTTCATCAGTCAATTATTCGATTAATTCCCTGCCATTGAGTATTTTTTACCATTTCACCGACCCATGAGATATCTTTCGTCTTTCCTTTTGTTCGTATCGCGTGTGTATGATACGAGTTCTTTTTCCTCTTGTTTTTGCTGTTCTATTGTGATGTTTTGCGCGTGCATGAGAAAATATGCCGCGCCTACGTGAGAATAAAGCGGGCATTTTTGACTGAAATTGATTGTGCCGCGGTGGCGCGCGCTCGGAAAAAGGAACAGGATGAAGAAAACATCCCTCCAGCTAGAGAGTGGCAAGGCGGTGTCACGCAACTGCATTATCACGCCGAACGTATTTGTCACGTTGACGTTTCCAAATCGTGACGCGTGGAAATTTTTCATGCGCCCAAGTGGGAAATGCCGCACCCCGGGAATTTCGCGAGATTTCGAAATTGGCTAGCCCACGTATCGCGTATTGTGGAAATGAACGTTTTACAATCTTTCGCTATCATCCTTCAATCATGGATTTCAAGATCTAATTTCTTCAAACGAAACTCCCTTTACCATTTTCTTTTACATACACGTGGTTTTTCTACTTTTTACAAGGAAAAAGCAATTCTCAAATTCGATGTTGCCCAAGAATTCCATGTAAAAACCATCTTTCCGTTTGACTTTAGCACTAAGCAACATTAATTAAGCGAGACTAATATTCGTTTCTTATAAAACGTATTCTCAGAATCTATCAGATTGCATACTTCTCTCTTTCCTTTGCCGCCTTCCTTTACGGGAATTCCATTAAATATCGCTCGTTCGAACAATAAACCACGAAGAAAGAACATCGTGTTAGTGGACAGAAAAACAAGATTCGCGACGACAACGATTCTTGGACAATGCCTAGAGGCTTTCGATCGAAATGACGCGCATCGTGTCACGTTCAATTTTTACCGCAGCTTCGTGGTACGCGTTCACCATAAAAATCGTTCCCTTGTACCATGAGAGATCGAACACGGCTAAAAGGAAGCTCGAAAGCTGCGTTAACCTTTAGTACGTTCTGAAGAAATCGGCGAGAAGAGATCGAGGGAAAATCCTGCACGTTCGTTCGACCGCACGGACTGGTTTCTGACTGAAGAAAAACTACGCAAGACCCGACAAGAAGAAGCCAAGGGAAGAATACCACCCACCTCGACCACCACCGTAGCAATATGTGTACTCGTTATAGTCCATGGACGGCCGCTTGAGTAATCCCTCGCTGGGCACTAGGTCCAACAACGCCGTGGGATCGCACATTGAGATGAACTTTCAAGTTTCTCCGTCATCGACGAGTCAACATTATCCGGTGCATACACTTAATGAGTTTTCTTTTTTTTCTTCTTAACTTCTCCTACACAGACTTTATAAAATTTTAAATATTTTAAATATTTGGCCACGAATTTTTAATATATATATATATATACATATATATGATTTCTTAGCAGAAAACTTTTACTCGCGAATTTTTCTTATCCGTGAATTTTTAGTATGCAATTTCTAACGTAGACAAATTTTTCACTTACAAATTTTTAATATAGAATTCTTCCCTCACGAATTTTCAACGTAGATAAATATTTTGAGCGCCGTCGGTAGTCGATCGTTGCTACACTACCGCAGCTCTTTTTCATCGTCGGCAATAGAACATACTCTGCTTGTAACACAATACGATCATTCACTGTGTCGCTTAATTTTTAATACAGATTAATTTCCTTGGAACACGATCCTTTTTCTTCATTAAGAAAAAAAAACTGCTCTTTTCAACACGTCGAATTCGATCTTCTGTTATTTGCTGATTTTTAATACAGAAGAATGTTTCGATTTTTCAAGCCTTGTCGATTGTGTCAAGCGATCAATTTTTGCATTAAAAACACAGGATATACAGAGAGAGAACGCGTAGGAGGTTTGAAAATCAAAGGAGAGAATTTTGAGGTTCGGTGACCTTCGCACAAATGATCCTTCCGGTATGGACTTCAAAGGGATCGCATTGGTGAGACGTCGATGGATAACGTCGACGTACGACAAAGTAAGTACACACGAAACTCTGCCACGAATCCTAAATTAAACTTGGTCGTCGCGTGTTCACGTGAAATACGACGAGCTCGTGGAAAGTTGCGAGCGGAATTGCCCTCGTGCACCTGTTATACCTTGCTTCCAGCGTGGGCTCAAAAAATTCCACCTTTCTCGTCTCTCGTTGCTTTTCCTTTTTTTATTCGGATCTTTTTCCTCTCCTAATTTTTCAAAAGTCAAATGGGTCGCCACACGTGCTTCGAATGCTCTCAAAATTCTTCGAATATTTTTCTAAGTTTCTTTTCGTCCGAACGAATATTTCGAGAACTTGCGCGAATCTTCCGAACTTTCACGTAAATTGTCACAGCCACTGTTTTAAGGAACTTCTTTTTCTTCCAACCGAATGTTTCACCATACAACACTATTGCAAGACACCAACAACAAGATAACACTCTTAATCACGTTTCTTCTTTCATTGGCAACGTATCAGCGGATCTCTATGATTCAGCGATTCGATGACCAATGGTTGTACCTTGCACGTTTCCAATAAGGGTTGAAAGTTCGCAGTGTAGAAACTTTAACTGATCGATAACCCTGACACGTCCCCTGACATCCAAATTCCTATTTTCCTTTCCTTCACTTCAAAAACCTTGCGAACTTCACTCTGTATTATGACAGAAATATCTTTCTCCTATCACAAATCTATATCACTGTCTGTTAAATTTTCAAAATTCACTAAATTCGTAACATTGACCAGCAACGTTGAACGACACTTATCTCTACTAAAGGATCAATTTAACTATTTTGTAAGTATTTACAATGAAACCTATTATGGTTAGTCGTATGTTGTTGCTTTGAGTATATCAATCCTTCGAGCGTAAGGGATGAAGATTCCCTCCGCAAGGTTTGCACACGACGCTTAAATAGAGGACGATGCGCACGCTTGCGCGGTCACTGACAGACTGAGGAGACAGGGCCAGCCGATGACTCCCGACACTGTGGCGGATGGAGCCGAGGAAAGGAGTGGGGAGAAGTAAACGAGCGGCAGGGAGATCTTGCGGGGTGGGGGTGGTTCGTGTAGACTGTACGGTGTACAGTAAAGGGTAGGGAAAGGTGGAGGGGGAAGCACAACAGCCGGTCCTCGACGATCACAGCAACCACTACTTCACTGATGCTGCAGTGGATTCCATCGGAAGACGCTTTCGCTCTTTCCCTTTCTTCCGACGACACCGTGCGTTTTCTTGCTACTTTATCTCACCTCGTTTCGCTTCCTTTTTATTGTTTTTATTCCTGTTTATTTTTCTTCCTTGAATTCCTTTCCTGTTTCTTCCTTTCTATGTTTCGATGTTGTTATACGCTTATATAAACGTGACACTGTGTAATTAATGCTTGTTAATTGCTGGCACAAAGTCGCGTGGTTTTCAATCGTCAATTTTTTTTCTTATAACTCATCAACCCCTTTCCGACGTCGTTTGAAAACAATTTCGTGTTATCTGCAGTCAACATGTTCAAATGTTTACACTGTGGATAGACTTAAATTGTTAAATTTGACCTTACATATCTACATATATTCGAAATAATAGTATTAGTAGATGTGGTTATTAGTGCGTAACGTGGATGACGTAATGATAAAAGTTAAGATTGTTGCAAAAGAAGAGACGTTTCATGGTATCTGAAAGTATCATGGTTTCTGTTTTGAAAATAAAGAGTCGGTGAACTACTTTGGAGGAAGATTTAAGCAGAAGGATCCGGAAGGGACCGAGACGATTGTTTTTATAAGAATAAATTTCTGTCGGTCAGAGTGAAGATGGGTCGTGTCTGGTCGATTTAAGAACGCCCCCGCAGCGGCTACGATAAATTGACTTGTCGCGAGTGTTTAATTCGCTTAGTACCGTGTGAAGCTTTGTGTTTCGTATGGAGTGATAAGAATAGGTGAGATAATTATGGAACTCGTGACGCTATGTCCTAGAAACTTATACCAGATTTGCAATTTGTGTGTTGGAATTATAAAATCAAATTGATTCCATAATAGAATAATTTAATAACAGAAAGAGAAATGTTAGTACTTGTACATTTTCTATCGACAGATTATCGATTTAACGACAGCTGCAATTATAACGTCGCGGCAACCATGAAAAAATATAGTAATTTTTAAGCGAACAGAATAAAGAATAAAGGTATAATTTTTTATAGCCTTTTCAATTAGAAAAATATTGTACGGTCTTTTATCTTTACTTTTCTATTCTCTCAAGCGATGTCAATCACCGTCACTTCCCATGATATTATTGTGTGTTGTCTCTTGCTTCTAACAATACATGGCTTTTGTTTGTTTATCGTTTATAATTTGAAAACAAATAAAGCTTCACGATTTACCATATTGTTCTTGTTGCGCTATTTTCCTTTTCGGTGTTCAACAATACGACAATCAAAGCATGAAAATCCTGTGCGTTTAGTGGGAAAATATATTGTCATTAAAATGGAAAATTTACAAATTTTCGCCGATTTCTCTTTTAAATGTTATCGAAAATAACAAATTTCCATCGTATAGTATATAATAAGGTATATAAATAATAATATATCATAAAATTATGTTTTGTACGTAGATTTCACAAACATCGAATAAATATTATTATATTTACGAAATCCATTATTCCATTTGTCAAACAAAAAATGACAATTTAAGATAATAATGTGTTTATAATTCGTGCTGTATTCTGTAACATGGAATGTACAATTTACAGCAACACAGCAATATAATTAATATTGATGACTCCCAATTTTACGTTAAAGTTCCTTCATGACCAAAATAGGAACATAAAGAATCAGAGATTCTGTCGTATGTTTACGGAAGAAAATTGAATGTTAAATCTGAATTCGAACCAGAATTCTGTTTTTCAACAAAAATCACGCATCTATTTTAACCAATATCGTTTACTTTACAAAAAAAAGCAGAGCTTGTAATCCATCTTGCGATAAGTCAAAAATGTTTCAAGATAAAAACATACCTTTTTTTTTAAATTCAATTCCAGTGACTCCCTATCACAGTTCAATGTCTAATCAGTCGAAAAGTCTCGTTTCCTCGAACCAGCGAGGACGAAAAATCGTAAACAGTGTTTTCGACGAACGACCACATGGATAAGGTTATCCGCGACAAACGGACCGACGATAATCTCGTTTCGAGAGTTATCGTAGTCATTTGCCTATTCTCGTGACACCGTGCCCTTCTTATTTGCCGGGACAAGCTTCTCTTATCAAGTAACTTGTCGTTCCGATAGCGTTTCTCTTCTTTTTATGTGTCTTTAGACATGCTGATTTCAAAGTAAAAAGATCACGAATTATAGTTACTTGAGGCAACAGCAACCATTCAGGGAATTCACACTCGACTTAATGCCCTCGTAATGTATCGCGAATTAATGGCCGAGAGGAAGAGAGAGAGAGAGAGAGATAGAGAGAGAGTTAACGAGTGAATGGTTAGCGTAACGAGACTTGAATGGGCCTCTGGGCAACGCGAATGCTCGTACGTAAACGGACCAAGTATTGACAACGCGGAACGATAGTTCCCCCTTTTTCTCTTCCTTCCTCTATCAATTTACGCATTAAATATCAAACAGTGTAAAATTTACGCAGATTAACAAGAAAAGAATATTATGAGTATATGTTTTATATAGAATTAAAATCGTACAATGAACATAAATACGGTACATAAATGTTTAATTACGCGTCTTTCTCAACAGGAATGGACGATACTTTTATCAAAACTCTAGTTCTTAATAATTACGGAAATAAATAAGGTATGCTAGATTTAATAATAATAACATATTTTTTAAAACGTTGCTCGTTCAACAGCTGCATAAAAAATATTCCTATGCGATGTCTAACGAAGCTTTCTTCTAATTAAGCTCAAAATTCATTTCTATAACACGAATATTTTTTCAACTAAATTCGCGTCTTTATATGATAAAAATTTTAACGTGTAAAAATGAAAAGGTGCAAATATTGTACTAAATTTGCGTTAACGTGGAATAAAATTTTCCAAGTATGCAACAAATGAAAATCTGACATAAAATATCCGTTTTCATATTAACTTATTCTAATCAGAATTGATTCAATATCTGAATAATTGTAGTTATTTTAAGTAGCAGCGGGTACGTGTTCTAAAACTACTCTGCTTGTTTCTTAAAGCACCTGACAGGAGGATATTCCCGTTTCTCGATCACCTGTCCGCTTACGACCGATGCTTTCCTTGTATTTATAATTGATTCGTGTCGATTTGGTCGATAGTCTCTAAAGATCGGCCAGCGAACGGACTAATATACATAGGAACGTATAAATAGATAAAGTCGATTCGCGTAATTATATTTATAAATGGGTCAGAACGATAAGAAACCGGATGTCGTAAGAAAAGGCGAATTGCTCGTATAATTTATGAGGTTCGACAGAAATGATCGGGCTCTACAGAAGCTGATTGTCTTGGGCGGAACTGTATTCCATTCCTTGATTCAGAAATTTCTTTCGTTTTTATTCAATCACCATCATTCATGAATGAACTGCTATTACATTCAGATGATTTCCTTTGAACGAATCGTAATATCAAATAGAACGATCGACAAAAATCTTAGAGAACTAATTAATTATTAGATTGGTGTATATTTCTAATTCGAATTGCGTGTATCTTTTCAACGAGTATTTCGTTCCATTATGCCAGATTTATTAGTATTATCAATTTCAGAATTCTAAAGATCTCTACAATGGGGCTGTTACAATTTATTTATTCACAAGTCTCTTTAAAATAGTTGTCTTCTTAAAAATCGATTATTAGCCTAAATTACTTTAACCAGGTCTGGAAATTGCCAGTTTCTATCTTTGACTATTTTCCCAGTGTCGTTCTGACGCAAGTGAAATATACAGAATATACAAGGACATGTTTGAGATGCGGATTAAAACAAATCAACTTCGCTTGTTTACCGAATTCGTGAAATCTTTCGCTGTCGATATTTAACGAACAAAAAAAAGCCGGGGATAAAATAAAAAAAAGGCAGAGACAGAATAAATTCGTATCCACCGCAGCGAGAGATTGCGGGAAAATTTTCAATTTTCCAGGGGAACAGTACCGCTGGCCGATTTTCGTTCGCACGACCCAATTCTCCTTTCCTGCTGTTTTCCTCGGTCATGGTTCTGTTATCGTGACAAGGCCGACCTTTTCGAGAAGAGAGTCATATTCATGAAACAGGATGATCGTTCTCTAGGATTAGAACACGCGAGAATTGGATATTCTTTCTTCTTTTTCATGCATTTGCCTCATAGCGAGAGACGAATCGACCTGATTGAAGGTTAAATTAATAACTCGGTCAGGAAAAATAAAACGCGATTCCAAAACAGAATTCTATGGCCTGATCTTGACGACGAGATCTCTTCCGTCTGAGTTAAATTTTCTGTAAAGAAATTTTGTTTTCTTAGAATACCATATTGTATTTCGATTATTTGTTGTCAATCTATCTGACATGCATTTTTTCAGGTTAAACAATATATTTGTCGATAGAATTAGTCAAGTATTTATAAAATTGCGTCGACGCACCATGTGCGCGAATAACAGCGAATGTGTTCATACGTCCAAACGTAATGCGTCAAGTATAATCGAGATTGTAAAATGCCGAAGGTTATAGACACAGAATCTCGGATAACATTGCACCCCCTAAATTATTAATCCTAAATCTTACGCAAAACATAGCTTATAGATGGCGGTATGGATGAAAAACCGCACGATGTAGCCTCGATTTCCTCGTGAACATCGTGAATTCAGCCCATCGTTGGGATCTTTCTTAATGCATCAGGTTCTGGCGGGACCGGTGGAGCGGCGCTTTAAGAGAGGCTTCAGAAGGGTCCGTTATTACGCGCGTTCTTCTCGCGCGGACTCACACATTACGCTCACGGAACGCGTGTTTATCCAAGCCGGCGGCTACATCGTGGCGCGACGTGTGAGGAAATTTTCGAAGGCTTCGGAAGGAAAAAAGGAAGAAATCCTCTGTGGCCCTTTGACCGGCGAAACAACGCAATTGAGAGTCGTGTCGGGCAACGAGGAAGAGTCGTTGCCTAGAGCTGCGTAATTTACGAACCAATCATTCTCGTATGCAGATGGTACGGGCCCGAGGGTTATACGAGTTCGAACCAACAACCCTTTTTCCAACGTTCGAGCCTGCTCTTCAGCGTCATCACACACGACTTAGCCGGACCTCCCGCACGGTTCAACCGTGCTTCACAGTTTTATTGGCTTAACTCACTATTTTACAGCCGATAGTGGATTAAAGAGATTAAGCGCCTAGCTGGAGGGTCGTCCGTGCTTCCTATAGAGACATAAACTCGCGTAGATACCGAGGATTACTACTATTTTCCCTGGACGTTTTTCTCCTTCGTTTTTTTTATGTTTCACGTTGTAACGAGTGATCTGCCGGTGGCTTGCATACCGGCTTCGAGGCGTGGTCGCGATAAAAAGTCGATTTACGCTGATGCACGTGGCCATTGCCGAGGCTTCTCGAGATTTTAGTTGCGTGTAATGGTGATGGCTGCTGCAGTCCGTAGAGGACGCGTATTTATGTTTTTCTGAAGATTTCTTTACGTTTGGGTTGTACTGCTGACGAACTTCGTATGTACCATTTTTGATGACTCATTATAGTCACTGGTATTACTCGCAAAATACTATAATTTAGTCGTGGATGAAGTACAATTCACGGAAGTCGGAATTGTTGACTAATAACAAGGGCATTTTATCGTGGATGCGCATGTTAGTTTATTTTTGGATGAAACCTCGCCTACAACTCTTTCATACAACATAATTCGTGAAAATCGAAATTGTTAGTAATATAATTTCCTTTTGGAAAAGCTTCTCATTTTTTTCACAAACTGATCGATATAGGTAGAAAAGGAGATTGATTATTAAAACAAATTGATTATCAAAAACGCTATGAAATTTATCTTGAAATAAAGTTTTCTTTAAATTTATCTTTATTCGATGTTTATGACGTTGGAAATGATGATTATAATAACTTAATCTAAAATTAATCTAAAATTTTCCCTTTGCTTTCGCTATTTCTATCAACCAAGGGAATAAAGTCATCCGATAGAAGCTTCGAATCAGAACAAGGAAACTAAGATTGCTCTAGCCACGTTGTTCGCAGAAGAAGAAGAAGAAGAAGAAGAAGCAGTAGTAGAAGAAGAAGAAGTTACCGGAAAGATAAATGGAATCGCAATGGCCGAATCTTTTATCGAGTTCAAGAAAACGTATATATACGTTTATATATGTATATATATATATATACACATACACATACACACATATACATGTAGTTTCTATCGGGGCTGTGTAACGTTCCATAGGGTTTTGCCCCGTTCCAACTTCATACATTTGTCGCGTGGTACACTGACGCACAACTGGAACGCGGCAAGAATCTTCGGGAGGAAACTTCCGGGGCACGTCCTCGTCATGCTTCATAACTGTTAGTCTGGTTAAACGCGGTGTTGCCCGCGTAAGAAGATGGCCAGCTAGGTTGAGTTTCCTTAGTCTTGTGTGAACAACTTACGACCCTAAGTGAAGCTTGTATATAGAGGAGAAAAAAATGTTACGCATAGTTGCACCGTGAGTAAACAGCTGTGCAAATTATGGGACAAGTCGGAAGATTAATCGTGCAAGTTTGGATGGTTTACGCGAAGGTTTCTTGGAATAAATTATGGTTAAGCTGTGTCGATTACCGAGGCAGCTGCTTTTAGATTTAATTTTAAGCTGAAAGAAGCGTTTATTTGGCGTTTATTCATTTTTACAATTAAATAACAATGGAATTATATAGGAACGGTATTGAAATTCGTAATATAGTTTCTGTCATCGTTTGATTTGAATTTCAATACATCATGAAGCTTTTACAGCGATGTAACGAAACACGTGCCCGCGAAGCTGGGACCACTTCTTTTGTCAAGAGCAATACGGGTAATCGATTATGTTATTGGTTTGTGCGAAGTGTGGCCGCTCGATCGAACATCTGGTTGCCGAAGATGCGTTTAAAGGATTATTCTGTCCGCTGGATCCTTCAGCCTCCGGGATGATACTTGCAAAGTCACGGTGAACCTGTTCGAATTACCCGTGCTACTATTTTTCTCTAGGATGGATGGCGATGACTAGCAGAAAATTACAAATCGAACACAGATTGAATCCCCTCTTACTGATGAAAAAACGTTTTAATCCTTTGTATTCTTCCCTCTTTTTTAGTCGTTAATTATCACGAACAATTATTTTTGTTGATAGAATATTAAAATATAGAATTAGACTGCTTGCATCGTCCCCCACTAAACTAACCCATTCGAATAGAAAAATCAAAATCATTGAAAATAAAGTTCACGAAAAAGAAATTTTTCTTGACTCTCCTCTAGCGATATGAAATAGAATGAAACAATCGAATCTCCGGTTTAAGCCCATTTTTGCTGTGAATGGAAAAACGTGCAGCGATAGTTTCGTTCGATAATACACGAAAATCTCGGTCGAACCCTTAATACGTTGTGAAACGCGAAGGAGCTCGAGCTGCTCGGATTCGCTCAATGGAACTTTCGTCTTCTATACCATTGTAGAAGAAAGAAGAGAAGCAGTGGAGGAAGGGAAACGAGGACGGAAAATTCTCTTGAAGGACAACATTGACCGAGTAGAATGAAAGGGGTGGATCCACTCTTTTCGAAACCTAAGCCGTACATGGTAACGTGTTCCTTCTTCTGTCGTATCCCTATATCTTCAACCACCATGATTTTCATTCTTTTAGATGGGCCAGCACGTGTACCTGAGTACAAGTACGATCTTATCGTCAAATTCGGTATTTGGTGGCTATAATATGAGCAGTAAAAATGAATTTCGATATCCATTACAGCACAACTAAACAGTATCTAGGATCAAATGTATAAAATCAGAAATACCTGAAAGATATAAACCAAAGGTATTCCTCTCATATTAACTACCTTCCTTTCCTCAATAATTTACAACTATATTATGATAAACAAGAATTTTGGAGCAAAGAATCGCTTCAAAATACCGCCATGCTACTTACTTACTATCCTGTTTCGTCACGATGCGTACAAAGAAATAGATGCATCGCGCCAGGTAGAGGCAAACACATATGGAACGTGTTACGGTGAAAGAGAGGGGGTTAGGTTTACGAGGGTGAACGCCTGCCATCTGGCCGATGTGCAATCTGACTTACTCCTTTTTTTATGTAATCCCAGCCGTTTCCCAATCTGGGATGAGAAACTCGTTCTTGCCTAGCCGTTCCTCCTCGTCACTCGTCTCTCTGGCCACCAGATTTCATTCAAGCCGCTGTATCGCCGCGAAAATCGAATTCGGAATTCCCTAGCTCGCATCCTTTTTTCACCCCTACTCTTTCGCGTAATCCTACGTGAGAATTCTTCCTCTTCTGGAATTGCTTTTTGTACTCGGATTTTTACACCGTCTTTCTTTTTTAAGGAAGAAGCTACTTTTGGAAGACCCACGATCCCTTTCCGCTTTTTCTCTGTTTTCCCTTATCTAGCAGAAAATCGTGGAAAGTTATACTTTCAATTTGTGGATTTAACGCAATTTAAATTATTAATCCAACGGTACAACCCTTTGATACAATAATCAAAGGTGAGTTAATAGAAAGAGGAAGAGAGATTCTGAGGAATAAAAGTAACAGAAATAAAGTAGACACATAGATAAAGTAGAGTACGTAAGAAAGACTATAAAATAAATACTTAATCGTATATAACAATTATTCCGTTTCAAATAACAATTTATAAAATACCTAAAGTTAAAGTGACTTTATGTAGATGTAAATGTAACGCGTTTTAAATTTAAAACGTCTAAAGTTTCGAAGGTTTATACAGACATTCGTGATTGACTGTACACGCGAGAACCACGATCAACAGAGTGCAATTTAACCAAGTGGATATTTTATAATCTAGCGAAATCACCGGTCCAATATCCACGAAATAGTAACGTGTCTCATTAAAACCTAACTACCAGCAAATCACTCGTGAGTCCTTTCGCATGGGTCGGTTACATTAATTCGTAATAGCTACAGCGAATCGATGTTCATCGTATCGTGGCGTACACTAAAAGTGTCGCTGGAATTCTCGCATCGTCGCATAGTGTAACATTTCGCTGATCTATATTACAGCCAGGTAAAATCATTGTACCTAGGAGATGTTCATTTTTATTAGTTACGTGGGATTTTGTATTAGTATAAAACGTAACGTTCAGCTGAATGTTATAAATTCTGTTATGCAACGTCAAGCAATCCATAATAACGTAAACGATAATTCCGAAGCAATTTTACGAATTACGAGTTATTTGATTATTTTAATGTGTCGATGACACCCAATTATAAATTTACACTTACTTCTCGAAAGAGAATAGGAACAGGCGACTTCGCGAACGATCGAGGACGTCTGTGCTTCCACCGAATTCCTTGTCCCTTCTAACATTTGCCGAAAAAGATGGAAGTTCTTGAGAGAAACCTTACTGCGATTTCCTACCTCTTGGGGATACAAGCGCCTTCGCTCCCGTGGCGAGGCCATAAAGCTCGTGCAAGCAAAATGATAGGCCGGAACTGGCCAGTCGTACAGCTTGAAATAAGGGACGGCTAGCATTGCGACTCCAGGGAAAACAATGTGAGATACGGGGCTGAGATAAGATCTGCAGTGTCGCAAGAAGAGGAACTGTATCAGGAAAGTTGGAATTCCTTTGGAACAATCGTGTTCCACTGCATTTGTACTGTTAGGGTTATTAAGAGATTTGGTGTCATTGATACAATGCATCAGCGCAACTATTTAAAATAGAACAATAATACCGACGCAACTGCGATAGAGATAACTCAAATGCAATGAGATTGAAGTATTAGGTTTTCCGAAATGTTTCTTTCGTTTTACAAGGAAATAATAGACGCACAATGTTTTTTGTTTTATATTAGTTTATTGAATTATGCACGAACGAAATGGATCACGCCTAATTCAATAAAATAATATAAAACAGAAATTGTTGTTCATCTATTACCACCTTATGGTAAACGAAAGAAACTTTTCGGACAACCTAATAGATTATTAAAAAGATATCTTAACCAAAATGTCCGAAAATTGTATTACTATCAAACCAATCGTGTATAATTAGTAGACAGTGGAAGTTTATGTATTTATGGAATTTTGGAAAAATTTGAAAAATGCATATAATATGAAGATATATATATAGTATTCAAAGTGAAGAAAGTATACGTTATAGTACCTAGTACACTTGTGCAAATTATTTGGAAGATTTATTTGTTGATTTACTTGGGATTCATTGATGATTTCGGATCAGGTTTATCGTATGATCTGTCAACTGCACGCTTGAAAATGGACGACATCATATACCACGTGTTATTTTATTTGCATTAGGCACGGTAGTACTTGGTGGATAAATAATGATCAATTTCTGTGATCATTTTATTAATACGAGGTTATTATTCCGTTCTCGCTGTTGATATTCATTTTAAACGATGCGATACTGCTAATATTGGCTAAGTAAAACTGTGCATTCGTTGCTTTTAATAATAATACGCTCCATTATTGTTTGTAGGGATAATTTCGTTTCGGTAAATTAGCCGCGACCGTGTGTGTACGTTTGTGTATGTATTATATGTGCATTTCGTTGGTAGATACAAACGGGAAAATTGGGACGAAACGTGTGCAGAAACTTATGAATAATCGAATTCTATATTTTATATAGCTTCAATGCTATTGAGAACTCTGCGTAATCATATCTGGAATATATTTTTGATAATCTATTCCTAAAATGGTTTAAAATATAAACGAAGTGTAAAACAAAGGAATGATATCAACGCAGACTAAATAAGAAGTACCTGTATTAAAATCTTCACCTGGAGATAAAAGTAACTTACTATTTACAAGTTTCTTAGATTAAATAAAAGATAGTAAACAGAAGAGGGATGCGTTCTGGCCACCAAAGGAGCGAATCGTGCTACAGAATTCTTTATGGACCACCAGGTACGAGAGATTAAATGACTGGTAACTAAAAACTGGCGAGACCAGTACTTTCGACCTGTCGACAGTTCCAATTCTGCAGATCTTGTTCTTTTTCTTTCGAAATCTAATATCCAGAAATATAACAATATGCTATTATAACACACACTGTCAATCATCAACAGCTTTGAAATATCAAGATTTTTGATTAACTGGTTATCGTGTTTTAGTATCTTTTCAGGAATTTCAAAACTATACGTCCTACAGGATTGTTTTACCTGCTAACTTCCTGTATCTGTATCTTTAAGAACAATACGATTAACAATGCTGTTGATGCAATACTCTAAGAAACATTTGTTATATTTTGTTATTAATAACAAACAAGTAGATTGTCAGATTTGACATTTTTTAAGAAACGTCACAAAAGATGCTTAAAGCATAATATATTTTATATATACTTCATGTCTTATCTAATTTACTATTGTTTACATAGTCGATAATCGTCACAGTCATCTCATAAAGGGAACGTCATCATTGGATGGTTGAACTGTTTAAACAGGACTGTTCTCAAACTATAGGGACCGCGAGTGTACACAATCCCAGGGTATTAAGGGTAGTTTGCCACTTTCTCAAAAATCACCGCAAGCGCTAAAACTTCAAAGCTGTTCGAAACGACTTTATCTTTTCTTAAAAATTTAACCTCGTAGTCGTAAAACCTCAATAAAACTACGACCTACAACCCTAATAATACATATATTCAGTGCAACGTATACATACTTGTAAACTTCTTATATAGTCGAAACTTGAAAATGCATTACCCTGCCAGTCCATAATTTAAATACAGGACATGCTATACATGTATACTCAGAACTTGAAGTTATAACGAACTCCAAAATTTTTGAAACGTATCGCATATACATAGGTACATCGTAGTTTTATAATTTATGTATTATGCACCCACGTTGGGTCAGGGGTATGGGGTTTGAAGTTATAATTTTAGAATCCTCCACGATTTACACTACTTGTAGTTTTGCATTTACCTCGAGACAGAAAATCGATATCTAATAATTAATACAGCTTATTGGAATAAATTAAAACTACAAACTCTCTGTTTAAAAAAGTACCCTAATTTCGTTTTCAGTTCATCAAACGTGCATCGTAAACATTCTTAAATATTATCCAACCGACAAACAATCAAACGCAAAATTTCGCGTGCACTCACGCGAAGCAGCGGCGCGCTAATAAATACTTGCAGGCAGAAAATCGTACGCTTCTTTACGACTGGTGGTTCGTTCCGCCTTGCTCGCTCCTCAGGTACGTTCCTCGAGGCTGACAAGTGCTTGGGGCGCGCCGCGTACTAATGATAACTAACGGGCGTCCGAGAACAAAGGATTGGAATAAATTTTCGGCGGCCGACAATGCGCGGGAGGGGTCTTGCCTTATTTTCTGGCGTTTACGTTAGCCGATGCTAATCTCCGCGCGAGAAACTCGTCCTCGACGGGAGATTCCTCTGCTGTTGCCGGCTTCTTCATAGGCCATCTGACGTCCAGCTTACGAGACCAAGGAATCTCAAACGCTGCTCCGCCTGAATTATGCTAATGCCCTCACCCACGTTTACGTCTCTGTATCTTCTTCTTTTCTTTTCTTCTCTCATCGTTTCTATCGGCGTCGATACGCTTCGAATCGCTTGATCCTATTGCTTTCCTTTTTTTTCTTTTTTTTAGGTTACGATATCCTTTGGAGTCTGCTGGATTTCATGGGTGATCGTATTGTTTCGTATTTGAGGATGGGTATAATGCTTGTCGAAAAATGTTGAGCACCCACTGGTTTGTATTACAGTTGTATCACAGTTGGTGGGGCAAATTATGAAGTTTAAGGAAAGCTTCTAATATTTTTGTGGGTGTTTTTGGACCAATTTTTCTAGAATTTAACACTCTGTCTTGAGTACAGATTAACGATATTTCTGCATTTTTGGAGGATTTGAGATTGATTAAGATTGACGCGTGTAACAAGTAACAAATTTTTCTAAAATTCAACGCAACAAAAATCCACCACTAACACTATATACCTCACATTTCCTAAACACCTTAGAATTTTAATTTTCTTGAAATTCTACATTAATAGCTATAACAATAGCTCAGAAGGGTGTCGCGTAAAACTCGCGTGTCCCGTTCCGCGCAGCTCTTCCGCCAGAAATGCTTTCGCGAGTGCAGTGCATTATAAAAGCGGAGGAAAGCGGCGTCGCGAACGGCGCATAAATGTCGTTTAGCGAGAAGTTACAAAGATTACTGTCGTGAAAAAGGAGTCCGGTTGAACCAAGGTTCTTCCCTTTCTTTTTTCACTCGTTTTTCGCTCAGGGAAAAAGCCTGTATTCGTCGACATTGCCGGCGCATGATATAATACCAGAAAAGGCACGTGACTCACGTGCGAACTTCCAAGGAAACGAATGATATGCTGTGGTCCTCCCTATTCGAGTTTCCTGCACGTTTTACATTTCTGTGCGTGTTCGCGCATGAAATAGGCCAGAAACGGCCGGACCTCTGTTTGCCATCGTGCTACAAGCTTTTCTAAATCATGACTGGCTCACCACGTGCTTACAGAAAAAAGGAAAAACCGTATGGTTGGTCAACAGACGTCGAATTTAGAAAAACCATGCTTGGCACTGAAATTCTTCGACGCCATTTGTAAGGTATTCATCAATGTTAGGCGAAAAATGATGGAATACTTTGAGGATTTTAATGGGGCAAGAAACTGGAATGTTTTCGTGCGTTTAAATTGGTGATAGCGTATGGTAGGAATTTTTATGTTACAGAATGAAATTGGCCTCGTCTTTGAGGCAAAAATTGAAGAAAAATGTTTTGTAATAATATATAGAACATATTATTCCAAATAAATGAATATTTAACAATGTTAAATTTTCTGACTAATGTTTCTATATATCTTGAGACAATTTTATAATATATCTATATTTAGATTAGATATATTTATTTTTATTCGTTGAACAGAATGACAAGGTTTAACGATTCAATTTAAAATTGTCCTGTATTGTTGGTTGTTTGCATTAATTTATTATATGTGTCACAGATATTTCACTTTTGAATTGCAGGGTAGTGCCACTATAAACGGTAGGGTATCGCATTGAAATTGCAAATATCGTTTACACACGTGCAGATAAACAAATTCGTCACACGCTAAATATACAAATTATAGAATTTCGAATTTGTGGCTGACGTACCAATCAGCCAATATTATACGTATCGTCTATACTTATATACATTATTATATTACCAACCTACTTGTCTATTTATATTAATAGCATTCTCGATTTTATACCTCAGAAACAAAGAAATGAATCTTCATTGTATTATCTTAACAATTCAATATCTTGTTTGTTATTTTCTTCACTGTATTATTTTATCGCGTAGCTTGTGTTATTCAAAGTAAATATTCGGGTTATTAAATTTGATGTAGCGGTTATTTTCGTAATTACATACAGTTCTGATATTTCCTACTGCTACAATGCTTCAGAACTATGCAATATTTATTAATAGATTTTACCGTTTATATTTTACCGATTTTTTAAGTCTACGTTATTATACAATTTCTTCTAACTTAAAATCAGTTTAAACCGAAATAAGCACAAAATCTTCCAGCGACATTCCATACGTATGCCACGAAAGGCTCATTTTTCAATAACGCGAAAACAAATTCTTTGTATGCAAATCATCATTTCGATTCCATCCCCCGGTTTTAGTCCTGAGACGGTCGAAATTCAAAGTAGCCTCTGTCACGTCTCGAAAACGAACCTCTGGCCCTCGTTTCGTATCATTTATCATAAACGCTTGCATTTATGTATGGGCGTGACTAGGATAATCCGACCGAGTCCCTACGTAATGGATATGGAAATTTATAATTTAATTGCGCCGTTGAATAATAAGTCATTTGGCGGTTACGTGAAAACACAGAGCGGCTAGGGATGGGAAAACGAAGTTTTCGTAATGGAAAGCCTCTCCATTCAGCTGGAAACGCATTCACCGTGCGTACACGGGGCAATTTTAATGGAAATGTAACTCTTCCTCAACTTTAATCGAACATCTTACGTACTCGCATAAATATCACCCAAGCAAAACTTTGAGAGTGACTTACGAGGTTCAAATTTTCTAAGTAACTTAACCTCTTAGGAATAACTTGACTGATAAGCGCGAAATTTACTCGAGTTTATTAATCAATATTCTCGTGCAAACGATTAAGACTTAATGTCTATATGCGTATATGTCTGTACATAATAATAATTAAGGAGGAACGAAGTTGAAATATTCAGTGTTGTGAAACGTAGAAACGTTTTAAAGGTAAGATATAATTAAGTTTGGTACTTTCAGGTATTTCTTTCTTACAAATGACGTTAAGAGATGAGACAGCCTGTTCATTTAGTTTGTACTTGCGTAAAGAGCGGTTTTAATGGTGTTTAAAGTAAGTTTTGTATGTAAATTTTAAGTTGTATGTAACGTAATATAAAACATAAACCTTGAAGAAGCGAAGTACAGATGTACTTGCAGGAGATAAAGAAACATAAGCGTTGAAGAGGTGAGGAGATGTAGGTAATGCGATATAAAGTTTAAATCGAATTACAAAATCTTTAAGTTTTATCCTTTAAAATGCTTTATGAATAGAAAATATAATGCACGTATTGATCTTCGAGATGGACTTTTGACTTTCATAGATTATTAACAAATAATATGTATAAATTTAATAATTTAGTAATAAATAATTTAATTTATACTTTAATCTCTCTAACTAGAAGCAAAGTACGTTTTAATGTATCTACATATTTGCATTTACAAATGACGTGTAGAAATTTAACAATCGATGGTCGACCATAAATCGTGTCCACTTGTGTAAGAAGTGTTCTAAAGTACTATAGGCATGCTAATGTAGCGGCTACCTTCATCATTTCATCGATAATCATAACCCTTCATATGAAACACAAAAAGGAGATTGATCGAAACGATTTCGAAATTTCAATGTTTAAGATCATTTTTTATGGAAATAGGCAGGCAACTACTCTTAATGGTCTGCAATTTGTGTATACCCATCGGCCCCTACAATTTCACCCGTGTCCTATTCAAATAGATCGCTCGGATGCCGGTCTCCCCTTCTGAAATAGAGATGCTTCTAACGATTATCGATATTGCGTACTGTAATAAGTCAAATAATATGTAATTCGCGATAGATCGCTCTATCGTCATTCTGCTAATATTTTTCTTGAATATTAATTTTAAAACACATCTGCGCAAACATTTTTTGTAGCCACTGTACATGTTTATCTGCATATAGCTAAACTGCTATGATAAACGTTGTAACGGGGTTAAGTTTGCATATACCGTTCGATTACGTCAAAGAAAATATCTCTTTGAGAAACTGTTTTCTCACAGATTGCAATTTCTCCTCTTTTAGTATAAATACACGCCAACCTGCTAATAAAGAGTTTGCATTATCCCATGAAAAAGTCAAACTCGATGAACACGCGTCGAACACGAAAGTTACTGTTCTGGTTTGTCCATGCGAGTCTCCCCAATCGGAATCTTTGTATCGGCGACGATCAGTCAAATTGTGATCCCCTCGGCTCTAGCCGGGATCGTATTAGATAATCAGCAAAGAACAGCGGCGCAAACGGGGGAGGAAGGAAGGGAGAGCCGTCAGAGGGACTTGAAAGGACCCGACATTCATCATCCATGGGCGAAGAGAAGGGATTTTCCCCTCTTGAATCGGCTGGTCGATGCTGGACCTGTACGCAACTTCCCTTTCGAAAATTTCCTCTTTATTCAACCTTCTCTTCCAAATCACTCTCTTTCTTCGTCTCTTCTTCACCACCCTTGTGTACACGTTAGGGGAAACACAATGTCAACGAGCACATTAATGTTACACTACACTCGTCGTCATCGTTCCATCTCTCTTCTCTCTCCATCTTTCTTTCTCTTTAGAATAACGCTCGATCGACATCCTGGCGAATATCTGACCAACGTGCTCTTCGAAATCGTAGCAAGAACAATTGTGCACTTCGCTGAGAGATCGGCTGCAGGATAGTTTGGTATTGTTCCACCGGCTAGTTTACGGGCCATTTGAGGCGAACAATCAATGGAAACTTGTTTCGTTTTCTTTTTGGTGCTTCCGTGCAAGAGCACAGTTCTGTGACCGAGGACACGTGGAACGTGTCTCTTGGCTTATGGGTTTAATATACGTGCTGAATAGTTAACAAAATTCTATAGATTTATCCGTGATCACTAGTTTTAAGATTCGACTTGTATAAGTTCCACATCCTTTTACGACAATTTGTCACTCTAATGCCGCGTTTATGCAAAATTATAACGATTCAAATAGTTGAAACTCGTTTTCCTTAAGATCGTGACTCCTTTACTCATGTTACTACTGTTGCCGCAAATAAACAATATTCCTACTCGCATGAACTTACGTAACCAACCACTGTAACCACAAATTTGTTCATCCTAAAGCAACCAAAAGAATCCAAGATAACGACGTTCGGACGCTAATAAATCCAAATACATTTACACTCGTCCATAAAATACTGCATTTTGGTCTCGCTTCCTGACCTGGACAACGGTTACCTAACTTAAAATACACGAAGTAACATACGGCGCACGGGGAGCGAGTCGAATGTCGAAAAAAACGGGGCACGCAACCCTTTTTGGAGGGGGATCGTGTTTGCGCTTGCATTGTGACGTTGCACGTTGTCGGCTAGCTCTGTTGAAGGGAAAAGGACCGAACGGGATCACCTTTTCCGGTGGGAGCTTCCCGTGCTCGAAATTGCTAGGCTGCCACTCAAATTGGCCCGGCGCTGAACAATCGGGCTTATTACCAGGCATTTGTCAGCGCCGCGGCCGTGCTTTGCACTCTACGGGTTTCGTGTTACCTCTTTCTGCACTGTTCTGTTCTTTTTCTTCTTTTCTATGTATGTATGTATGTATGTATAGGGTAACACTGCAGGGACATCCTAGGGAGGCGGCACCTTCCCTTCCTGCGAAAGAGGTCTCGTGTTTAGGGGTTGTTCCGCGTTTAATTTAAGGGCTAGATACATTGTAGCTGATTTAGAATGGTTCTCGCGAGGAACCACCTGTCGAACTCTTTTAGAACAGGAAAAGGAAACGGTTGTAGGGTTAATATGAGGAGGGGAAGATGTAATGAAATTAGGGGAAGAATGGGTATTTGTAATAGCTGTTTGAGAAGCGAACGTGTCATCTTAACAAATATTTTTGATTATTTATTGTGATTATATAACGCTAGCCAAAAAATTTGAAATCAATAATGAAACTGCTGTTAATTTTTATTATCCAAGAATTATTGTTACGGATAATAATTCTGTTATCTGTACTATCTATATTAATCTATTAATGATTGGTATAATTGGAAAAGATTTAAAAACAAAGAAAGTTCCACAACTCGCAGGTAATACTTATCTTAATTATTGATTAACGTATTTGAGAATAGCAAGACAGATCTCGTACAAATTCCTGAAAGACAATTACCCACAGAATATTGGAGCAACCGTTCGGTCCGTAGAAGGCCTTTAAGCTTCATCAATTTTCGTATTACCATCACTGCTGTCAAAGTATGCCGCGAAGGAAATACCAAAAGACAATTTCCTGCAGCACGAGCCGATAGCCTTAAACAGAGACAACTACGGAAGACACTATTAACCATTGTTCCTTTGGCTAGTCAGCTGTGAAACCTTTTCAGACATCCACGAAGATATCGACGATAAATAAGGTCGATTTTGCACGACAACTACGGATTGAACGAGCGTTTTAAGAACGCTTCAACGCCACTTTTGCTCATCTAATCTCGTATTCTCCGTCTCTCTCGCGATTTTCCATAGAAATCGTTCGGAGATTCAATAACCGACAAGAGAGAATCGAATCTGTTCGGATATAGTGACGTGTTCCAACAGAATATAGAAAGTGCATATTCAATTAGATAAATGTCGTTTAAAAAATTGTTAAATAACCCAGTGTACAATATCAGTTCTACTATTTTTCCTATATTATTTTCGACTCGATCGTGTCTTTTATCGTTAGAAAATTTCTTATGTTTCTGGAAAACACGAAAGTATCGTTATAAAGTAATTAATCTATACGGACAACAGTTTGTAAATTTAGAAAAAGTCGTAGAATTTCAGTGTGATTGAAAATTGTATTGTAAATATATTGCCAATTATTCAATTAATTGATCTGTAACAACTCGTGATGAAGAGATCAATTATAAGGCACTATGTTACAAAATTGTAGAATTATCGAAGCGATTCTGAGAAGAAAAAGGTTTGTTGAAAGTGGCGTCTGATTGCGTGGCGAGACCTGAGCTTGTTAGAGGGACACACGAGACGGAGAAACATCTTTTTACAATCGAAGAAAATGTCACGTTCGAGAGAACACCAAAAGAACGGGACGGTCCGTCTTATCAGGTTGAAGGTCCTTGCGATCGTTCTTCCTCAAGTTTCGAAGAGGTCTCGATAGTCTAGCCGGATTATCCAGAGGCATGTGACCAAAGGTCGAAATCACTGGAGCAAGAAAATGTCGAAGAAAGTGCTGCCTGAAATCGCTCGACTTCCCACCACTTTCAATAAACCATCACTTGTATGTAATCATTATTTCTCCCTGATGAAGGTTTAAAGTATAATATTTAAATTTTTTAATCATTACATTTTCCAATTGTTACGTTTTTCAAGTAATTACAATCTTCATATGTTCGTAGTTTATTAAATATTTCTTTGTTAATTTTAAAAAAGAAGATATAAGATAACGACACTGTAGACAAGTAATTTTTCCTTAAAATTCGACGTTTAAGAAATCTAGAAATTCGCCGAAACGTCACGACTTCTCTCTGATTTCCTCCACCGTTTCTCTTTCTTCTCTTTATTCATTTTTCGCCGAGCCAGCCGATTCTCTCTGTCGCGCTCGCTTTTCAACTCTTCTCTGCAGTATAAATGGATTAAAATAACTAAAGCGGACAGGCTGGCCGATAATTAGAAGGCTTTTTTATTAGTGGAAAACCATGTCCCCGGTAAAAGCGTTTCCAGACAGATATACCCCCAGCTTTCGTCCAACAAATTATCCAACTTTTGAGGACACCGCTGGATTAAACATTTTCGCGAAGCGTTCCGGTGGAACTGTGTTTACGATGTCCGCCCGTTCCGATTTTCTCCAGGATTTATTTTGTAATCGCTGATGCATTTCCCTGGAACCGCTTTAAATTCCCTCTCTGATATAAAAAGTACGTACTGGGTAGTTTAAAAAATCGATTTGAAAGATTCATCATTCGTAGAAATGATTAGAAATACTATTATATATATCTATATCATATGTCTTCTATTATATAAATGTACATTCATAAATTATCTTTTTCTCTGAATTACATACGTTTCTCTTATAGCCACGGAAATTTTGTATTATATTGTAAATTTTCTATATTAGTGTATTACAGATTTTTAATAATTTGGTTTGTTAAGATCGAAGATCAATAACAATGAAGAAAGCACATTAACGTTCTATTATTGGATTTCTTTACTGAATTCTGTGAATAAATATTCACATTTTTAAATATGAAACTTATATCTTTTCTTTTTTCTTTCAATGAATACAATTTAAATATTGTAATTAATATTAAATATCAATTAAACTCTACAATTATAAAATAATATTTTATTATATCAGAAAAGATCATGCATTTAGGGATTAATATCCCTTCACTGTTAGTCCGATCAGTTCCATTCAGCTTCTTTTTTCTCCATCCTAGATAGTTAACCGAACGCACACCAGCGTTACCAAGCTACGTTGGCTTCGTCCACTCTCCAGTTATTGGATCCTTATTTCACCACAGACTTTACCCTCTCGACGACGAAATATGCTCGTATCAGCACGCATGGTCTCTTATTGACTAGCCCGTCTTCTTTCTTCTCTTTCTTTCCTGCCCACGAAAAAGGCTACTTTTCGATCGTAATACGTTTAGGATAGTGGCACCAAGAGAGACGCGTTCTCTCTCGACAGACAAAATGAGAAAAACCGCTTGTACGCCTTATTCAACCGGTACCTATACCAGAGTAAGCACTTTTCCCTCACGAAGTTCGCGATGACGAAATGAAAAGCGTTTTTCTTTCGATCTACGACCATGGTATCGGCCCTCTAAAGTGCCAATAAAAGGGAATCGTTTGCCCCGATAATAATAATGATCGTGTACTGTAACGTGCAATCGTCGAGAATGGGCAATAACCGGAGAAAACGGTCGACAACGTTCGTCTTTACGCGTGTGGAGTGTATTTCATTTTGACCCTTCGAGACATCAAACGCGTTCTACAAGAGCGTAGGTAACGGTTTTGGTGGTGTTCGTGGGAATGATGTTTCGCGTTATATTTTATTATGCGAGATATGAAATTATTATCCGCGAGTATTTTGATTAAAACGTGGTTCGAAATAGATATCTCACAAACGTTTTCAGTCTCAAATATGCTAATTTACTGACGAATATATATAATAATATACAGTAAATATGAATTAGCATGTATCCCATGTTTTTAATATTCTGAACAATAATTGATCTGCATTTTGCAAATAGATATATCAGTTCTGTAAAAATATTTCTATAGCTCAAATGAGGAAAGTGTAAAATGAATTATATTTATAAGATGTACAAGTACACCTCTAGCTTAGTGAAACTAAAAAATAGACCGCTTTTATACCATTTGTATACAAGAAAATCTCCCATTATCTTGTCTCTTTTTTTTAAACATCCAATCTCCTATAGGTCAATCTTATTTAATACCAAAATGTCATATACAATTACACCACGCTTAAACAACATCTTTCATGTACATAGCGATGGAGAGTGGCCACCGGAATTTCCTGGAGCAATAGATCTTCGAGACCTCCTGCATAACGAGCGGGAACGATGGTTCTTACGCGGTTAATCGGCGTGTTCAGCGGGACTAATCGGACTTTCGGTTCGTAGGGACATCTGTTACGGTCGGACCGGATGCTACTTCTACGCAAGCATCACGCAAACGTGTTTGTCATGTCGTTGACTTTCGGGCGTCGTCGCGGTGCTCTAAGGAATTAGAGGGACACTTATTCAAACGCGCACGGTTAAAAGTGTTCTCCCCTTCTAGGCATTCTTCGTCCCTGTCAGCTTTGTACGATGCCACCGGTGACGAGTTACACCGTGTCGTGTCGTTTCTCCGCTCCGTGAACGAGATGTCCATTGCGAGGCACCGATGCGTGCTGAATTCGTAGTCCCTCTCGCCATCAAGAGGAGAGAAACGCGACACAGTGCTTCCGGTGACCGACTTTGCGTAAACGAAACGCTATCTTCTTTTCCTTCTTCGCAATTTACTCTTATTTTTCTTCGCTTCCGTATTTTTCTTAGATGGAGAATTCTTAAGCGAATTAAATGGTTATTTGAAATTTACAAGAGATGGAAATTTGTTGTTTTAATAAGAGAACTTGGAATCCTTATGTTGAACCTAGAATTTAAATAAAAATGGTTTATTGGGAATAAGAATAGGAAGAGGAAGTGGTGCAAATTTTTTCCTGTAACTCTAGTTACTCTAAAACAATCCTTTTATCTTTGTTTTCTCTCGTGTTTTTCTTAGTTGAGCGGTTACCTGAAATTATTGAGCGATTAATTCTAGACGGTGTCGATGATTTATTCATAGCTGACAATTTATTAAAAAACATCGATATTGAACTTTAATCGATGACTAACTCTTTTGGATCGTTATAACGTGTCGATTAATTTTACAGCTCGACGTGATGTTTCTCTCGATATTTTCGAATTTCAAGGAATTCTGAAGAAAAGAAATAGAAAGTTACAAATTCGAGAAGATAGATAGGTTAAACCTACATACGTTAAATGAAACGAGAAGTTACAAAAGAATCTGCCTTCGATGCGACAACCGTAATTTTCAAACTTTTGTGCCAGGATATTCTGTTTAAACTACAAATACGGCTACTAACGATCTATTCTACTGTCGTCGTTATAATTAGCCGTATTAACTTGTAAATTATAGTCCTTATTTGGTATTCAAAATTCATGTTTCCCCAAACACGTCGTAATTTATAATTAATGTCGAGGCTGAAAGAGAAGCTCTGTTAACACAAAGGGCCCTTTAACGATAGATGCGTGTGTTTCGGGCATATTGAATTTTTTCTCATCTGGAAAGGGCAGTTACGTGTCATAGAGTGAAGCTAGATCATCGGCGAAACGCATTAGAGGTGCATGTTCCTTCTTTTTTCCTTTGGTTCCATTAATCATACCGAGCTCCAGCTGAGCATCGAGATCGATACCGCGTGACAAGTTTTCAACCAATTAGACACACTTCGAAATTCCTGCTTCGACAGTCATCCTATCCATCCCATCCTCTTTGCATTTAAAATGCTCTCCGACTAGTTTTGACGAATCTTGATAGCCTCGGGAAGGTATCATCGAACGAATACCTTGATAATAATATCTTTTAAGCTCTTAAGTTGTGGAACGTAACGAACTTGGCGGCTTCTTCAGTTCCAGGAATTCGTAAGAAACGTATCGATGACCAATGATTCACGTATCAGTCTTTTAGGAACGAAACTGATCAATTTTATTTTTTTCTTTTTCCTTTTATAATTTCACTATACAAACACACGATTAATGTATAAAAAATAACGATCAATTCTTGAGAAACGAACGATTTGCCGCCATAAGTTTGTTTATCGCAAGAATATGACCTAAATGATGTTAATTCTGAAGTAGATTTAAGAAAAAGTGTTTGTATCATCATTTTTCCTTCCTTTTCAAATTGTGAGCTGTAATATGTGTATTTGTATGTATAAACATTAGTTTTATTTCCAGAGATGCCTTCTACATCCCACAAATAATTTTATATCCTCAATTCCTTCGCTGTATCTTTAATTCAACGACCCCAATATCACAAATCTCAATCAAATACCCGAAAGTACACATTCCTTCCAAACACTTTTCATCCCTCTTCCTTTCCTCTTATTACATCTCACGCATTTCCTTCCCTTTTTTTCCTCGCTCCATTTACACAACAACCCTCGACTCGTATGTTCTCGCTCGATAAAGGGGCTAAGTCTACCTTTGGTCAAATGTCCGGCAGATCCGCGGTTTCAAATTTAGACTTTGTTCTTAATACGGGTATTACGACGATTACTATTGCACAATGTACAGGGTCCTCTATCTATTTATATGTTTCTTTAATTACTTTTTACTTCTATTTTTGCACTTTTCAAGTATTCAAAATCGTTAACTTTTTCTAAAAATATAACAAAAATCATATTCCATTCGTTCTGTACATCTCATTAATTTTCTGTAACACTTATAACAAACAAGTCGAATGTTTAGCAAATTTTAGTGACTACATAATACGGTATTTAATTCAACGTGTTAATTCATAATAGTATTATCAGGATTTGTAGTTTCATTCGTTTTCCAATTGCTCTTTCTATTGCGAAACTGAACTTTCTTGACAATATACTATATATATTCCTCGCATATTTTTGAAATTTGTCGTTTTATATCAATACGGATAGAAATGAGCAAAATCTATGTTATAAATCCAGGTTGTAAAGAGCTAAGATGGTTGAGTTCATGGCTGTAAAGGCTTGAGGTATAGGAAGGAGGAAGTAGAAGATAAAGGGAAAGGGGTGAAAAACGCGATAGTAGGGAGTCGAATGATAGACACAGCGCGGGCGGATGGAATACGAAATTTACGGGGCGCAAGCCCCGAGTTGCCGGAAACCGGATCGGATTACCACCCTTCTGGAGCGCATCGGCCGATGCTAGGCATTCGTTCGGTATTCGCAGTGGGTGTTTGCGTGATTCCACGGACCAAAACAGAGACGTGGGGCCCGCACCTATGCTATGCCGTACGCGTGACGAAGATTTCACCGGTGTTACGCATACTCAGACGATTGCACGCGCGCGAATGCTAGAGAGGGGTCCTTAAATCCCTCCTCTTCCGACACTCACCCCTATCAAACCACGCAAAACACCGAGCATTAACGCACACGTACGTCAGCCACAGTGATATCCGAATGTACTAAGGGAATAGGGCGGATTCCGATAAAGATTCCCCGATCTCCACGGAGACAACATTCGGCAAGAGAGTTTAAATGGTTTCGAACAGGTGTAGCATTTTTCGTATTAATGGCTTTCGTGTGAATTTTTATAGATTATTTAGCGACTAATAGGTTTAATAATAAAAACTTTCGCGATAATAAAGCGACTTTTTACAAGCAAATTTTACGAATTAACTCTGTTTACATCTGATAAGTGCGAAATGCATCGTTACAGATCCTTTGAATTATATGCACGAACTTGAAGTCTTTTAATAAACATCTTGAGTTCACCAGGTACGTGCATATTATATTATATAACAATTTCATCGAGATAAATTTCTGGCTTCCGAAAACTTGAACGCTAGCCATATGTTCCAAACTTAAGGAATATTCAGAAAATTTTTTTTTATTATTATTTAATTTGTACTTTGTAAAGTGCAACTTTGTAAAATTTTTAAACTATTTGAAATCCGAGTGGTATTTATATTAAAAACTGTAAAAAATTCACCACGTAAACGTAGTTAGTTTAGCGCGTTAATAATACTGCGATCTTTTAAATAATATCTTCAACATAACGAAAAATCAATAACAGATGTCTCTTAATTTATAAAAATTGACGAGTAAAAGCGCTACATAATTTTCATTTAATTCGATACTGTAAGTCTTATCAGAGTCCATAAACGAGTAGTGCCATGAAAATATTATAGGAAAATGATCGTTTAGGGTAAAGAAAATTTCCAGCGTGTAGCAAAATATAGCGAACAATAAACGCAATACCATGACAGGGTATCGAAGGAACGGGGTTCGTGGGGGATTAGCAATTTCTCCAAGTGCAGCTGTATTACATCCCTCGGGTATGATATTGCCCCCTGATACCAATCGATACTGCCATCGATCACTAGCACCCCGCACTCAAAGTCGAACTCTTTCCTTGGATTTCCCACTCTACAAAAAGGCTCTTTGATTTCTACAATCCGATTGTTAACTCTTGAATAAAGCTCTTCACTATGATTATTAATGATTTATCGTTCAGTAAAATATAATACATTTAATACAAAACATGAAAATATTACAGAATTAAAAGAATGATAAAAAGAAGAGATGTATTATATGTATATTCTGTATAACGTGACTATTTTTCCCCATTGATTAAAAATGATTCATTTATGATATTTTTATACATAATTGCTTATGTTTTATTATCCCGATACGTGGTTTATTATTTAACGTTACGATAAAACGTGTGAATTAATTCAAATCGTGATTGTTATTTCAATATATTTTATACCTATGTTTCCGTTCTTTGTTTCTTTTATTTCGAAAACGCTGTTGACAAAATAATGCGTTCTATATTATTGAACAATATAAATTATTTCAAAACAATTTCGTAGAATATTTTGGAAAATTTCGCATATGGTATATTCTGTAAAATATCACTAACTTGTTTATTACAACACCACTGATTGATAAATATGAAGATCACGAGATAAGAATATGGTAAATAATTTTAACACTCGATAAACATTGCGGACTACCCTATATAAGTAAGTAGTTAGTTGAATTGTCCAAATATCCTACCCATAGCGGTACTGCGTAGTCCAACTCTATTTTAAACTGGCTATAAGAAAGCGGTATATTAGAAGCGCGAAGGTCTAAAGGAAACAAAATATCACGTCACGTACGAGTTGTACATCCTGCGAAGCCGAAGCATGATCCCTGACCTGACATCCAGATGGACCACGAGGGAACACGACACTTCTTAACGCAAACAATTCCAGCTGTGACTGAGGAAAGTGTGAAGATGTCCAGCCTAGTTCAGAAAATATTCTTTGCCGCGAAATACGAGAATAGAAATGATATTCTGTGCTCTTAAGACAAAACGTGTATTTTCTTCAAATAGTATAGTTTTATTATTTTTAGGATAGATACTTGGAAAGAACGGTTTGAAAATTTTCTGGGGACTTGCTATATTATCTAATCACAAAGTTAACGTGCATTAGAAGCAATTAGTGTTCTAAAAGGGTTAACTTCGAGGAATCCTATGTTATCGTTAGTGGTTCGAGTGTTATTTAAAGGAGCAGGTTCCTGGCTAATGACCATAACAACAAATGTACTTTCTAGCTTTCTGAATAGATTATCCTACATAAACAAAGGACGTGTTTAAGAACCTTGTCTCATGATTAGAAAGTTTCTTTTTTTTTTTATTTGGTCGTCAATTTACAAGCATTGAGAATTTTAAGTAACTTCATTTGGCGTGGTACAGTAACTTGGATTATAATAATTTATATTATGTTTGATTCTAGTTGAATTTAATGCTTCAATCTAAAGGGTATTTTCTTTTTAGTCTGCGGGTCTGATCCGACGTGTCGAGTGGTTGGGTGACTAATGGGTTGAGGTGGTTGTTGATTCAATGATTAGAAAGTAACTGAGATTTAGAAAATACGATTTTCTTCAAACACAACCAAACATGGAAATATTTAATGAATCATCATTCATAGACACTGATTCTAAAAATGCATCACCGCGTAATGAAATCGGTTTCTACAACCTCGTTTGATTAAACCCAAGATCTCATGACTTTGAAAATGAAGCTTTGTACAAATCTTCACTATTACAAAATGAAATATAATAAATCCTTCCAACCGAGCATTCTTCCGGTACGTGTCCTGCAGCTTTCTTTGGCTCGCACAATTCGTTATCTAGCAGAAGTGACGAAACTTTTCAAGCTTTAAAAAGCTGCACACTGCATAGGTTTTCTCTTATTCTACACCAGAACGTGCCGAGTGTTACCAGATTTCATCTGGTCGGATTCAGGTCGCGGTATCGTCGATCCATCTGTTCCTAGATCTGTCTACGATTGTTCTTCGTCACGTAACGGCCTTCTTTTTCCCGGTCACCGGTGAACTGCACGTGGTACACAGACTGCCACCATTTCTTCCTGACGAGTACAGATTTCCTTCCAAGAGAACATTTCATTTCGCAATATATCGTATACATTGTGACTCTTACTAATTTTTAGACACTTTATATTTGTTTATAATAGTTATAAAATGTTGTCGAGTGTAAAGTGTTATAAATCAAATAACGATGTTATCATAAAAGAAATGATGCATTGATTATTTAATAAAATTCGAATATTCTAGAAAAATACTATACCTTTCAATCGTTCTTAAATTTGCTACGAGTTTTTTGAACAATCCAATATCAAAGAACAATTAATTCAATTGGATAATAGTAATGTTTCAATATTAATAAAAGTCATCGTATTTCAACGTATTAATGCAAATGCAGAATTTTTCTATTTTTTCATTTTTCAATTGCTTTCTTCACTATGAAGCTGGATGTGTTGTGCTGTTTATCGGTGACCAGTGACACGTGGCGCACACGCCGGTCTCTTTAACCTAAAGATCGGCATCGTTTCTTCCTTACGGGTCCAGACTACCTAAGATTTCATTTCGCAATATTCCCTATGTATATACTTGGTGTCTGTTGTACACATTGCGTTTGCCACCCAAAGCGAACGGTTCCTGGCAATCGTGGCAGGTATTGTCCTCGTTCTGAATTTGCATTTAAAGCCTAAACAGTCCTGACGGGGCGCCTGAATACAGGACAATAGAGGTTTGGCCCTCCTGGACGCCAGACGCCGCGCCGTGTCTCCTGCTGGGTCAGTATTTTTTCTACCTATCAGAAGGGATATCTTTTAGCGTCCCAGCTGAAAAAGGGACTCTTCCTTTTCGGAAAGGATGTTTGAAGTACGCCTCGACGGCAATCCTAATTTCTCCGTAGACACAATTAGTCCCTTTTAGCCTCCAAGTGTCACACCGTTGGTTTTGGACAGTGTCCCTCAATCTTTTTTCAAGACTGAGATCAAATAATGCCTGACTTCCCTGTATATTACATCTTTTCTCTTTCATTTGTTAAAAAAAAAATTTAATTCTACCAAATGTCCAAATTGGACAAATTGTGAATACAAAGTATTAAATAAAAAAAAAAATTTGTTCAAAATCAGTGTTACATCATTAACACACTCGCGATCCACAAGATGTACTTTATCTCGTTTGTCATTATTATAATTGAGTATGTCATTCGAAATTAACATTATTCTGATCGTGTGCGTAATATTTTAAATTAAAATTATTCTCAACGTATCATTCTCAATTCATATCGACATTGTATGATCTCAAGTCGATTGTAAAGCGATGAGCAAAATTATAAATAAAAATTGTAATCTTATGAATCATCGTGCAAGTTGGGAACCCAAAAACAAAAGAAATACCTTTGTCAGCAACGACTTCCTCCTTTTCATTTTCCATCTATCTTTTTCTATCTGTTTACCGGGTCTGCGGAAAATTGGAAAAACAAACAACGAAGAATGAGGACGACTACTAGATGAGTGTATAGGAGATAGTGGATGGGAAATTGAGTCGTTAGGAGACCGATAGGCCGAGCCCAGTCTCGGACCTCGTAATTTTAGGTACCTCAAGGGGCTATTCGGAAGCGAGCAGCGGTTGATTGGTCTGTGACGAGACCACCCTGTTAGTTGTTGGAAAATAGCGTTAGCTTTCATTCCACCTTAACGAAGAGAGCCGCGATAGTTCGCTGGAAAGCTTCGACGCCGGGCGAAACGATTACGCCAGCAGAAATCTGATTATCGCCTTCATTCGCTCGTGTAAAGCGAACACACTAGTCAAAGTGAATCGCGTGTCGTTTATCTTCGAATAACGGAGCATTTCCACAGCAGTTGTTGTCTGTTTTTTAAATTATGCAACTCGATTGACGCTATATTTGCCTGTGTTAGGTAGATATATGTGTACATTTGCGTATAAATAATAATAATAATAATAATAATATGATGATGATGATGATGATGATGATGTGAAAACATAAAGCATTGTAATACAGTACAATACAACGTCACTATTCTACTCGATTGCTCATTGACGACTTACAAATTTCTTACTATTCTACTTTTTACTTTACAGTATTAACGATAGCTGCTATGTCCCGATTACATTAAAAGCCACATTTACGTTCGATTGTAAGATGTTGTGTTGGATAAATGATATAAGAATGTTCGATGAATTAAGTTTGTAGAATAGGGTGGAAACGAAATGTAGGAGCAGAATTTTGTTATGCCACTCACGATTTCTGATAGCGAAGGAAAATTGCATTGCCGTGCGACGATCGTATTTAAGCTGTTCAAATCTGAATTTGTTGAGCTGACGCAAAAATTATTTTTATTTCAGGAATTTTTCGCGATTTCAGTAATTTATTTTCATATTGTCCGGAAATATAAATAAAACATTCTGCATTTAAGCGCGACTTTAAATGAATAAATAATTAAATAATAATAAATTATACATTTCCATAAGCTTTTTCCCCATTAATCTTCAAAAACAACAATACAAACAACGATTACTTAAGCTCATTGAGCAAAAATCTCCAATTTTCCCAAAATTATTCAAATAGCTACTTCAACTAATATAGTCTAATAAGGATAATTATAACTATAGGAGTTAAAGATAAACAAAGTCCTCACTTTGTGATAACCCTCGTTAAGTATACCAGAAAAGTGGTTTGGACATTCGTAATGGGGCTATTTTGGCTCAGTTAGCAGAAAATTGCTTCGATAAACACTAGTAAGGACAAGTCTTTGGACTCTCCAGGTGATCTCGTTCGGATAAACGCGGGACGGCTGCACAAACAGCTTCAGTACTCGATTTAACATAGCGAAACGTTCATGTGAAATGGTCGATTGAAAGCAGGTAAAATTCTCTATAAAGCAGGCCAGATTTAAAGAGGCTCGCCCGTTTAGCCTACAATGGCTTGTTGCGGAAGTGCTAGCTCGATTGTATTCCTTGCTCGATGTCCTCGAAAGCGGACTTTATTCGCCTTTCAACCATAACGTAGAATAATATTGCGAGGAAGACCCTGCTTTCTCAGTCGCGTGGATCTAGTAACCTCTTGGAATTCTTCGCATCTAACTACGTTTCTTCATTCAATGTGTTCTTTTTTTCGTGAAGAAATAGTTAAATCTGTTGTCTTGAAAGATATTCTTTTATACCTTTATTATGATAAGAAACCTGTAATATTTGTAGTTTATTTATTTTATTCTTTCTTTTTTGGCTATGTCAGGAAAATGAATTACAGTTGGCTTGTCAGATTGTTGCTAATAAAATTTTCCTCCTTCTGCTGTCTTTTTTTCATTGAATAATTTTTAGTGAATGAATATTCTTGATTTTCCTAAAGAGAAATATAAAAGGGGGGAATAACAAAAAGCAATTTACCTTGATTGATATTTTCGGATTCTTTTAGAATGTTTTGTAGTTTTTTGGGAAACACAGCAAATATATTTGGTTTAATGGTATTGGATTTATATTGAATTTCAAAAAACTGACAATCCCGCGAACGATTACAAATTGTTTCGAAGAAGGAAATCAGCTTGCAAGCGGGATAGTACATCGAATAATCGTTCGTGTCAATTAAAAAGACATTAGGTCGTGAATTCTGACGTTCCCGAGAAACTTAAAAAGAAATCGAAGCAGGGATGCGGCAAGGGCTAAGTTAAAACCGTAAAATCATTTCAACATTAAAGCGACTGGCTCAACCACATGTCGTGGGAGATGAAACTTGTTTGCGCGAACCTTGGAAAATCATTGGTGTTTGAACGACTCATAAATAAACAAGGTAACCAGATGATCGCGTGAGGATGATTCTTAGAAAGAGACATCCGGTACTGATGTTATATAAAATATAGGTTGAGATTATGTGATTTTCGAAGTTATTTCTATTCTTGTCGCTTTCCATATATCAAAGGGCTGAAATTAGAGTTCCAAATTCAAAATTTATGTGCTTTTGTCTTCTTATCTTCATTTATTATATACATTTCCCTATTCTATGAGAAGTCAGTGATGAAGTAATATGTAATCGTTTCATTATGTCATTCATTTGTTTCTTTAGTATAAGTTCTACTTCTTATTGTTTTATTGTATTTATATATTTCTATAAATATTATTATCTATTATATGTATATTAGTTAGATATTATTACTTTAATACTAACTTGTCGACGTTCAAATTTTAGACTGCTTTAAATATAGGTAATATATGATTTTCAATGTTGCAATGTGAAAAAATAGAAATTCTCTTTCTAATTAATTAAGTTACAGTATTCATACAAAATTTTAATATTAATTTTTCTATTGTCGTTTCTATACAGATTGTTGAAAGTTAAAGATTTAATGCTGAAGATATAATATATATGTTGTATAGATTATCTCACAGATTTTTAAATTCGACGTTCGATGTCTTTAGAGAAACTGCGGTATTTGAAAAATGTATCATTTCCGCTCTAATATCCGCAATATTTACGCCCGATCTATAATATATTACGAAAGTAAAGATCCAGATTTGCCCATCATTCGAGTGTAAAATGCTAAATGAAGCGAAGAAAACTTTTGATAATATTCTTCGTTCAACGTTAATGGCTCATACTAAATTTCTTTAACATTTCAACCGATAACTTCCATATATCCATACTTTTTTGAATCCCAATACCAAATTTTCATCAAGTAACAAATAATAAAAAAAATAAATCAATACGGGAAAAATGTACAAAATCAGGGAAAAGATTTAAAGAAAATAAAAAAAAAGAGGAAGCCTGTGAATGTATAGAATCCTTCAAATTTACTTACACGACGTCTCGTCCGTGTCTGTATTAGTGGAGCGCATCAGTGTGCATCGTATGTTAAAATCGTGTGTACGTACCTGAAACAAAAGAGAAACCATTCGTTAATTAAAAAGATGAAATTAAAATACAATGCGAGTAATATAATTACCAACTCATTTAATTTCTCTCTAACATTATCATAAAACATTCTCAAAACCTTCCTCGAAACTACTGCTTACTTTTCGCTAGAGTTCATTAGTGTCCATTATTATTAAAATATTATTGAAATTCTAGTTAACTAAAACGTTATTTATGCAAATGAAAAATTGCGATATCAGTTGCTACATTTTGTGAAATTTTCTAGAACGGCTTTTGTTTGATTTAACATGACGAATATTCCCAGAAATGTGGATAATCATCAATAAATAAAAAGTTTGATCAAACTTGGCAATTAATGGTTGAATCTTGTTAAATTTAATTCTAATAAAAAAAGAATTAAATTTTATCAGCTCGTATAGATTCCAAATGAACATACAATTCTTTTTACCATTTTCCTTAACCTCATTCACGACTAGACTTTGTCAATAATGAAAGATATTTAGAAATGCTTTCTTCATATCTTAAATCAGACATCTCAGACCTCTTTCCTCGGTTGAGTATTTTAGATCAGAACTAAGATCACCGAAAGCTTCGAGGCCACCTATATAGCTTTACCAACTTTCTTCGTCATCAACGTGTTTCCAGTAAAAATGTTAAATCTCCACTAACTACGAAAAAAATGGTTGTTAAGCTTAAGTATATTTAAGAGGCAATACGTGTTTGGGAGAGAAACTTTAAACTTTCCTCTCCCGAATCGATGACTGGACCTACCCCTGCGCTGTCACCATCAATCTTTAGGGTTGGTGAATGCTATGACGTAGGGTGACAGAGGTTCTAGTTGCCGCGCTCTCACCCCCATGACGCTGAAACTTGTGATTATTTATAGTATCTCCTAGTGATAAACAAATTTTTTGTTCTTTGACATGGATATTAATTATTAGACTACGGATCTTTATGCATCTATGAAAAATTTACAAACGCAAAAACGCACAGAATGTACATAATATACAGAAACATATAAAAGCCATTATACATTGTAACTTTTAATACGTAAAACGAGTCTTTAAATTTGCATAAAAATCCGTAATTTATTAATTGCCTGCATTTATCTATAAATTCTATTGTATCATGTAAAGGTCGAGTTAACCAGTTTGGCCCCTGAGAGAGACTCATAATACGCGCACATAAAGAAGAAACTCACAAATTAAAGAAAACAGTCGTAACAAAAATAAGTAAGAAAAGGCACTAATTTACAAAATGACAATATGACTGTGTGCCTTGATAGCAATCGCTATAATAATAGCAATAATATGTACTAAGACAATCTAAATCCGTATGGTGTCCGGTGGAGAGTTTGTGACTCATGCAAGCGAATTCTACACACCTCAGATTAAAACGCAACCCCTGGCGATGTTAATTCGTGTCTGGTTCTCCCCCATCCTACATTCAGGATGTGAACCCTCTTGCGCGTGTTGCCGTGTTGCACTTTGCGAATAACCACAATGGCGCGACAAAAAAATTCAGACGAACGCGCGTTCTCCCGCGGGTTTGCCGCGTGAAAAAGAGGGTGGCTTTTTCATTTTGCGGTAAGAGGTTCCTTCTCTACCGCAACGGAATGAAAACGGTGCAAGCCGCGCGTTAAATATTCGAGGAAGGTACTAGCGGCGCTTTAAGAAAATATGGATCGAAAAATGAATCTTTCATGCGAATTTAAATGTCTCTAGAAGTATTATAATACTTGTAATAACATGTATATCGTGTATAATGTGTATTATGTATAACGATTTTGGAGCTGAATAGTATTAGTCGTCGAAATGTTTGGTTCCTCAACTGGTTTCTTATTTGCATTTCGAAATATGTATCTATCTGTTAACTGACTTTCTGGGAGATTTCATCGATCATAAAAGTATGAACTTGCATAAAAATTCCAATTATAACACAACATTGCTAATATTCTGAAACCTTCACCAGTTAAATTTCCTTAGTTAAATAGAAATATAAAATTACATAAACGTTGTCAGTCAAAGCACGAGAAACCGAGCAACCCCTATCCCGATTTTTTCCTAACAAAATCACTTCACCTGAACACAGAACCTCCACTTAACGCGTAAGAGAAAACACTCGACGTGCAAAAAGTCAGAGTGCGATTATTCCGAGGCATCTCTTGTGTTAACTGGAGTCTCGAGGTCAGAGGCGGAATGAAGAGCGTGCACGCTTCAACTACGCTAGCCCCCGTGGCTCCTTTGTCTTTCGGCCGGTTTTCGGCCTCGGCTTGAACATTTCGTTGCGCGCGGGTTGCCGGGCGTAAGCGATCCTCAAGTTCGAACGACGACGAGCGCACACAATGCACCTGTTCTCGCGCAACGAGCTTCGAAAGCATCTCGAGGGCCGATGTAGCAGGTGACCGCGAGCACGTACATAACTTATCCCCCTTAAAGTGGTTCCCGTGGCAGCGTTAGCTCTGGGAATAAAGGATACCGCCCGCGGTTCTACCGGGCCAGCACAACGTAAATCAAAATTACTTCCTCGGTTAATTGGCTTTCCGGCGAACGTCCACGGTTTTCGTCTCGTTCAACGATTTGCTTCCTCTTCGATTTCGATTGAAAGATGCTGAGAGGTTGATGAGAGATATTGGTAATCTTTATTCTAGTTTTTACGGATTTGGATATTGGTTTATTTATCAGGAAGCTTAGAATGGTTAAACTATGCTGTTTAAATAAAATTCAAATTTACACGCGAAATATTCCATTTACATTAACATTCAAAATATCCAGTAAACAACACTTGTTTTTGAAACATAAAAATTTGTAAGAAATTGTAATCTAAATTCCAATCTTTCCTATCATTTTAGTCTCGACTCGATTCTCGTCCTATCTTTAGATCTTTCTATCAATCTTTCTCACATCCAATAAACAAGTCACATAACGAAAAGTGTAAAAAAAGAAATGAAAATGATAAATCTCTTTTGAAATAAAAATCGAAATCCCTCTTGAAAAGAAGATACTTCTTTCCCATGAAATTCCAAACATTTCGATAAAGAATCATTTCTATAACAGTAATAATGATGATGCAGAGAATCATATGCCCGGGGGGTTTGTTTTTCCCAAGTGAATCACGAGCCGCATTATTCAGGAACAAGGTTGCGATTGTTCGTTAAAAAGTATTTAGAGAAGTTTCGCCGGTATTATTTTCTCATGGTCGTGGATCGGATACGTCTTCAAGAGAAGGATCGACCCTCCCACGAATGACTCGACCCTCCGGCGAAGGTCATTACTAGCAGGTAGAATGACGGGTACCTCGACGAATTATCATGATCGTGGCTCGCCTCGAGATCGCTAATCGATTCGCGTAACAGTCTAATCCGAACCGCAATGACTCATGCCACGGACCGATAATTACAGGCCGAAAAGGGATCGTTAGTTCACGGGAAATTGCGAGGATAGAAGAGCTGCCATTCCACAGAAATTGCCCTTGGGTTTCGCATCAGTTTTGCCACTCTCTTTCAAAACACATGCCTTTTCGGTGACGTACTACGTTTTTCGTGTAATTGCAGATATTAAGTTTACGATTAAATATAATGCTGTAGGATCTTATACTACAATTAGTTTATTTACAATAAATGGATTAAACAGGAAATGATAGTTGTTTAACGTGAACTAATCACAACAACGTATTATAATTAAGACAACTAGATAGTTAACTATCGTCACCACGGATCCAATGCTTTCTCGACAAAGCTAGCAACACTCTCTCGACAACGCAATTCGCACTCCCTAACTTGCAGATTTACACTCTCTGACTTCTCGACTAACACTGCTGTTAATTTGTTTATGTCCCTTAGCAATGCCTTGTCTTTTGTCTTAGCCTCATCTCTTTTGTTTTATCCCCACCACGCACATGTTCCGCAACCGCTTGTTTATAGTTCGCCCGATACCCCCCAGGTCCCTCGTCCGCGATACTACAATACCAAATAAAGGTAATATTATAACTGCTAAATTACGTAAAGTATTTACTCTGAGTGAGCGTATACATAATATTGTTTCGTTTTGTTCGATCGTTTCATTATAAACTAAATATGATAAAATTAAATTCCTATAAGTGACATTTCTTCTTTATGTCGCTAAAATTTTTTACCTTCGATTATGATCCCATGTATTTGTAGAAAGGTTGATACAGGCTGAAACTTTTCTCGCTAGAAGCTTCGAATTATTTTCAATATTCGCGTGTGCACATGTACAGTGAGGCCTCTAGCGAGAGAATCACCCTGTATAATCACAACATTTCATTCCTTTGCATCGCTAATAGCCCATGCAAGCGTTTGATGCGACTATGAACAACAAAAAAGAGGGAAGAGAAAACTAAAAGTAAAGGAAATGAGGTGGTTCTTAGCACGACACCTGTTGAATACGCGTGCACGCGTATATAATCTACCTGTTCCTGGAGGACCGACAATTACTTCATCGTCGCGTGGAGCATCGTGTGCATCGAGCGTCGAACAGAATGACCGGCTTGTCTTTCAGCGGTGATAGCGATCTGACAAACCATCGGACGATGTTGCGGACAAGAACGCGCGTTCGAAGCGACGTCGTATATATCAAACGATCGATATTTAACGCGTGAGAATGCCGATGAAACGAAAGCTATAGTCCCGTTTATCCTCGTTCCGGCAGCTATCAAGGTCAGGCGTGATCCTGCCACGTCATATATCATCGTTACCAGGCCGGAATACCAGTTAAGGGTTAAAAGCTGCCTTTATCAATCCTGAACCGAGCCCCCGGCTCTTTCTCATACGTCTATCGTCTCCTCCGGTCGGACGTGCATTTCCATTAATCCTCCCCGTTGCTATAAGCAGAGTTTTAAAGCTACGAGGATCACTGTCTTCACCAGATATTTTGACAGTGAAGAAACGATGCTCGTGTTAAGGGATATTGGGCGAGAGTGCTTTGGTTTGACGTTAGATGGCAAGGTTGTTAGGTTGTAGGTGTGTTGAAATGATGTTTGGTGTGTTAGGAATGATGTTTGCCAGTGATTAGAATTGGCATATTTAACATAAATTATAGAATGCTATAGAATATTTAATTGAAATTATATTGAACTAGATAATAAATCCATCTTTCACTATCGTATGGATTACAAAAGATGTTATAAAAATTATTTCGAGCATGTAAGAAATATATCTGAACTTTTTGATAGAAGATATTGATAGAGGAACTTTATGCAGGATTTATAGAGGAACGAAATAACTTAACTTGATTGGATTTTATCATTTTTGTTTGATAAAATGTAGGTAATCTTATAACCAACCTAATAGAATATTATTGAATCTTTTCTCTCAACTTTGGTGCTATTGTATTTCTTCGACAAATTAGCGTCGGAAGTATTACTAATAAAATATCGTAAAAGGTCTGTGATAGCACAATACAGTAACAAAGTAGCAATTTCTTTCACAAGAAGAAGCACCGGGTTAGCGAAAGTATCGCAGTTCTATTTACCTTCTTTCTTACCCCACCCCGAGTATCGAGCCGCTTCCTGGGGGCGCATGAAGTATACACAACCCCTTCCAACGATAAGAAACAGGACGCAGTTCAATATTTGAGTAGCTCGTGTTTAAATCCCCTGTCGGGGTCGGAATCGGAAACGACCCCCCACATAGTGACGAAAGCAAATTATAGGTAAGCTCTCGATACAAATCCTAGCTTGACCTCGCAATTGCATTGACGCTGGCTGACCGATGATGACGACGGTTCAACGTCTGCCTAATGGACGTACTAATCGACGTTAATTCGACGACAAGCCGTACGAAGGCACGTAACCGTTTAAACGAGGCTTATTGACAAGCTACGTACTTACGCACGCGAACAATCCTTCTGTTTGTTAACTGGCAATAAGATTAAATACGTTCCTTGATTTCTCGTATTGACAAACCATCCAGTTTTTTATTGATTTTCTAACTATCCGTTGATTGGATACTTCACAGCGATTGTTTATAGAACGTTTATGAAATGCTTTCAATTTTAAATCGAAATTTTGAGGTATCGGCTTGTAACGCATAGTTGTAACATATGTACTACATTCGTCCTGTTCCTATGTTCTTTGTATGAACGGAGAAAACAAGATGAATACACGTTACGATATAAATGATCAATGTTTGGCGAAATTTTTAGTAGTCTCGTCGAGATTCAATGGAGATTATTCTTTCGTTTTTCTCTAATAAAGTAAAATTCCTCTTCCTCAATTCGTATCCATCACGTCTCACGATCGTTGCTTTAACCGATTCTGGCACTCGTGTTATTTAACTTTCTATCGTAATTCTATTTATCGTAATCGGTTGATCGTTTGTTTGATAATTTGATTTATCGCATCTTTGCTGTATAAAACCAAAGGCAATATTTTTGAACGAGAGTGTACACCTTTTTAACCTAACGAGGCACCACCGATATAGTCACATGCCATGCAACCGTGCGAAGAACAAAGAATGTCCCTTATACACACGATCCCGAAAATATCTTCACGTATTTAGGTCACGTCAGTTATGGTCGGTAATCGCGTTGCGTGCATACGTTTCAACAATGAAACGGACGATCTCCGGGAAAAAGAGAGGAATCCGTTTAGTCACGGTATCCGAGTGTCCTTTTCGATGAAAAAGAGCGGCCAGCCGTGTTAGAAAGGACGTCGCTTTATCCGTAGCCAGGTTTATAGGCAGTTTGATGGATATAAAAGTACCACTTTCATCCTCCATGGGTCTCTTTACCGGCGCGACACACGACCGATCCACTCTCTCTCGTCAGAGTCTCCGTAATCGGTTTTGCGAAGCATCGCGTGGCATCTGCTTGCGAGATTAGCGCACGCGATCGGACCACTCTGCTTCCTGAAAAATTTATGAGCAAACCCAAGCGACAAAAAGAGAGGATCGAACGACCGCTGTCCCTTCTAATACGTAACTACGGTGTATCACTTGCGAAAATCTCGTTGCGCAGTTTTCTGATCGATACATCGCTATAGGAATGTCGTTTATTGAACAACCGAGAAAGTGATTTCATTAGTGTAAGTTGCGGTATAAATTGTACTACTTTCGATCAACGGCGTAAATTGATAACTATAGTATATGTATATAGTTTTGGTATAAAGTTCTGACCAATGTCGTGAATTAAAAATTATGTTATTATTCAGCAATGTTTTCCTACCAATTTTAAAGATAGGAACTACACCAAATGTAAAACATCGGACAGATTTACACCGAGCTCTTTCCAAAACACTACGACTAATTGCTTTATCCCGCTTCCAACTCTCGTCAAGCTTATTCCCTTCGAAGAAACGCGTACGCGGTGCTAATTACCGCGACGATGGCCGTAAGAAAAATAGTCGGGAAGCTACTCGGCTCTTTTCGTCGCGCGGTACAACTGTCTCGACTCCAATGCGATGGAGCGTTAAAACGGTGGAAGAATAGAAGAAAAAGAAGGCGAAAAGAAAAGGAAGGAGGTCGATACGTTGAAAAAAGAGGGTGAGGCCATCCTCTTGGTTCTCAACGGCAATCGTTACGTACGATTTTCCACGCGAGTCCCGAAATAAAAGGAGCAACCTTTCGTCGCAACCCTTTCACCCATGGTTTGATATTGCGCTCTTTCGGATGTTCGGGAGAGCTGAAAAAAAAGCTCTATAGTTCTTTCATCCAGTTCTCCGTCGACGGGACGAAAACGAAAATTGTCGAACGCCCCATTTGCAGCGGTGTTTCCGTAAATAGCTAATGGCTCGAGAACGTTGTTGAACGCTCGGTGTCGTGTTTCTTCCAAGCCAAGCCCTAAACTAACAGATCTAACTTCTCTCTCTCCCTTGCGAACGTGCTTTTCCTATAATTTGTCTTTCCCCTCTTGCTCTTGAGTTTCCGATGCGATTCTTTTGTACACGTGACTGTTATTCGAAACACGACACTCGGGGCAGTCTAAATTCTTACGTTATGTCCAAAGTTCCTTGGTGGTCCTTCGATGTATCAGGATTCAGGTTCTAGTTTGAGAGGGTTGCAATGAATCATTGGGAGCTTGTGCTGTTACTGGTTAATTGATAGTTCTCTTGGTGTATTGTAACGTGACATTTTGTGAAAGAAAGGTGAAGAAGCTTGAATATCATTTGTAAAAGCTGGCATAGATCAAATTCATTTTTGGAGGTTGCAACTCGTATCCTCTTTAAACTGTTCATGGGATTGGAATTATATATATATATTACATAATTGATAGCTTTATGTATTATAATTTATGTAAATGCGAATTAAGTGGTTGATGAAAACAAGAGAGGGAAAAGATATTGAATATTAGAAAAAGAAAAGATACGAGTGCTTGGAATAGTTTTTCTGGAGTTTATTTATTGGACTTCTGAACTTCAAACCAGAAAGATAAATTTAAGTTATCGATATGATGTATCTCTTAGAAGAGATTTTCTTATCGGAAGCTATAAACGTTCTCACGAAGCATTCTCATTATGCAATATTTATTAATGACCAATAACTTCTTGTCAACTAAACGCAATATTTTCGGAGCCCAAGATGTATATAATACATATAGGTTGGAACGATTTCGTTATCGTTGACAGGAGACATAAATCCCAAAATTCTCAGGCGTCAGCGGGGGAAGAGAAGGGGAAAATATAGCGCACACATCGTAGATTGTTTGTTTTAAAGTCGTAAAGTCTAGCAAAGCCGCGTCGAAATCTAGAATCGTAAAAATACGCTATCTGGAGGCTCAAACAGTAGAAAAAGCTATAACATTCTCGATCATAAAATTCAAGTACTACTTCCCGTTTTCAACAATCAAAACTGTCAGAAAATTCTGTGGACGAACTTCAATGGGACGAGATACAGCAAATTTGTCAATTTTGTGTGTTGAACCATAAATTTACGCCTTGTTTGCAGTACGATGGTGGTAGTTTCGATTTCAATTCATCTAACCTATCATTGCTTTTACTTGCCAGTCTTCGATCTAAGATCAATTTTGCTAAGATTGGTTGTGCGTGTCGTATTATTTCACAGACAAGTAATGGTAAAATACGTTTCTATCGTCGTGATACATTCTAACTAGTAAAACGTTACAAGAACCTAAAAACAAGCAGAGATGGCAATTAAATAAACACTCTCACATGATTCAAACATTTTCATTCAAAACTAAACCGATGCTAATCATATAAATCCGAGACTGAAGCGGTAAAAGCACGTTCACGAAGGCAGCACTTTAAATTCTCCAAGCTGGATCGTTGACTGGAACATCCTCGAGGACAAAGTGGTTCTTCTGGCTCGTTAAAAAAGGAGAACGGCCCGCAGAAAGGTGAGAATGGCCATGTACACAGGTCGCTAGCTATCGATTGGTTGCATCGTGCCTGACCAGAACACGATGTCCCAATTTTCGTGGTACAAAAGAGAGGATACATGTGTGGACAGGCAGAGCACAGTATAGCCAACAGCTTTTCGTGTTCTTCGATCGACCTCGAGCAGACATCGAGCAAAATATAGATAAAGAGGGAGAACAGACGCGAAATATCACAGAAGGTGTCTTTCCTTTTCCTCCTTTCCACTGTAGAAAAATAATACGTACCCGTTTTCGGAGATCACGATGGTCGATCTCTTTGATCTGTCAGAGGCACCTGGCACCACGGAAACTCTGTCATTCGTAATAATAACTCGACCTTCCATGAGAAGTCTCTTTGGGAGTCCTAGCTTATCTCCGGTTGCATCTTATTGCGAGATTTCGTACATTGTCTCGTCTTCTCTTTTCTTTCTTTTTTTTTTTAACGTTCGTGCTGCTTCCTGTTCAGGTTATACGTAGCCCCTCCAGTTTTATCCGCTTTCTTCTCGGTGAACATCTGCCTGACTTACTTCGTAAGTTCAAAGTGTTGGAAAATGCGCTACGAGTATGATAGGATTCTATTTATTTGAAATTCATTTGTACGGATGAGATTTTATTTAAAATATCTGAACTACATTTTATTTACAAGAATGAAATTTTATTTACCGTCAGTAGCTGATTGTTGAGATTATAACTGAATTTCTATTATCCAAACATTAATAAGCTCCAATTACACGAATGCTTAAGATGTGAACAACGGAGCAATGCTTTTTCTCGTTGCTTTCATTATTCACATTTTTCCTTGTTTAAAAGTTGTTTAAATTTTACAATACAAGTTATTCATCGTTCTATCGTCACTTATTTAAATAATGCTATTATATATTCTACCAACGTCCGTCTTTTTCGAGCTTAATACAGATATTATCAACGAACTGGTAATTCATTGTATAATTGCCAGGCCATTACAGTTGCATCAATCAGGCTTTGGATCGAGCCAGAGTGAGAGAGAACGGTTTAGCCCCCTGGAGCTGATCTGGGGCAGGCTTTCTCCGAACATAATTATTAACCTTAATTAGAGAGCAGATATATCTGCAGTTGCCGCACATTTCTGTTTTCATTATAGGTCACGATCATCTTTAGATCAGTGCCTGACAGTTCGAGAGAAATAATTAAAAGTATTAGGCGAATGAAAACTCAACCGAAGCGAATAGTCGTACTTATTTCGCAAAATTAGCTTAAACTATGGTGTTCATTTTTAAAGAGTAATTGGATTTTATACAGTTAGGCGAATGAATCATGATCAAGCGTGATTAAATACGGATAGGATATTTCTAAACGAAAAATAGAATCTATTATTAAAGCAAATTTTCTGATCGAGCTTTTCAATTAAGTCTCGAAGGATTACTGCTGAACCAAAGTAGATTAACGTACGGTGGATGCTCCTATTACGGATTACCCGGAGCCCTTACAGCAGAAACGAATTTCATACAAAATGGTGACTCAATGGATGGTAGGACGTTAAGAAAATTTCATTTATATTTTCATTTCATCTCATTCGCTATATCGATGATACCAGGTTTCTTTTACTTTGTCTATTTTCTTTCTTGAAAGTTTTAAGTTTCGAGTTAGAGGGATAGAAAACTAAAATATATTCTTCTTCTCTTTTCACATCGGTTTTTACAGATGTAAAAGTGTATCTGCAAAAGGATTACAGGAAGTTTAAAAAATGTATAAAGTTGTGAAAAAATTTGCAAACTCTGCTGGGTTAAAATTTCAAAATTGCAATATAAAACTGGGTTTACTGAAACTCTTCTGAGAGGTGGAAATGAGACTTCTTTCGTACGCAAAAAAGAAAAAAAAACACCGAAGGAAGATGTTTCCTATTGGTACACCATCCATACAATATTTTTCTTTCAAATAAAGTCTAAAAATTCGGAATTTAATGTAAAACGAGAATGAAACAGAGAAATTGTTTGAAAGGAGAATTTCTATAAACGATTTTATTAAAAAATCTTGCTAGAAACTCCACGGTATGTCGTCATATATCAAAAACGTATCAAAATGTATCATAAAATCTCTCAGAATGTTTCATGCGGCGATATTTCAGTCCAAATGAAATTATTTCAGAATGACAAATTATTTTCTCTTTTAGTAGAAGCGTTCCTTGTTTATAACACAGTTAGAACATTAAGCAGGAGCGTGTTTAACACGAAACCTCGCTGAAGCAACAAAAAACTATGCCAGCTCTCGTGACACGTAACGGTTAATAAGCTTTTCCAAGGGAAAAAATTTTCTCTGATTTAACGCGAATTGTTTCGAATCGAACAAACACCGAGTACTTTGCTTGTAATCGATGTTTTAAATCGGAATTAATTAACTGGAGCGTTAAGAGTGAAGTGCACGGAGCATCGAGGATAGTCGATCTTCAATCTTGGATGTTATAGGATAACGCTCGAGGAGCATGTCGAAATTCATAACTTTGATATTAATTATCCTATCCTGCGATATTCATCGACGATCGTGATCGATCATGAAGAAAGGATGATCGTTACGGGTCACTTATTACAATGCGATGATTCGTAACTTGAAATTGGATTCTTAAGTATTCTTGCAGGCATCTCTTTTTTCTTGTTTCCTATACTGCCAGTTACAAAATTGTACTGATTATGGTCGTTAAGAATGGCTGTAGGGTGCTAATACGTATGACTGTTAATTAGTAATGTACACGTTTATTTGTTTAATCCTCTTTACTGCTCCCCATTTATTTTTTAAATATTTGGAAGTGAAAAAACTCTCTGCTAAGATTCCAATTTTTTAGTTGCGACGACAAAAATTTTAATCTTCATAAATATTTATCCACAGTCTATTTATTAATATTATTCGTTTCGATGATGAAACATGATTCACGAATCGAAAGTTCTTCCCAGTTTCTCTGTACAATCTGTGAACTTTCCGTAAGGTAAAGTAACGTCTTATAAAAAAATAGGCAAGCGACCGGATACTTTTGAACGGTAGCGTAGTCGCGTTGTCGAGTATTTTAATAAAAACGCCGTTATTCGGTCTAAATTGTTATAGAGTGCGAGGCGTCGCGCGTAATTCACGGGAGCGGCTATATTTTCTCCGATTACATCGCGGAACGTCGCTTTTACTTTCACCCTCCGACGTTCTTCCACGTGTTTCACGCGTTCTCCTTGCCCTCAAGCTGCGACCGTTTAAAATGCATCGCAGACGCGACGCTTTCGGCGATATTACAGCGACGAGATAACGGCGTCGCGTGCACCATCATCTCCCGAAACGTTGATGGCGAGTTTAACGTCAGAGTACAAGTCGTAAGAGGATAAAATAGTTTGTTTTTCTCGTTTTAACGATCAACGGAAATTGCACTGACGTTTTCGAATCAATGAAGTTAAATAAAAAAAATCATTCCATCGAATTTTTCGATTTTAAGCCGCAATGACATAATAAAAAACTGTTAAAGACTCGAACAGTAAAAATTAATTCTGCTGGCTTCTTCGAGTCATTTTCGATTCAATTTTATTTATCACCGTAAAATTTCACAACGAATTTGCTATATATTCTTTTGAGATATTAAAAATCTCCACAGTTTGTACTTAAATCAATCAAGCTACAAACGAAAAACTAAAGGAAACATAGAATCGAAATACTCTGTATCATAAAAAAAAAAAAAAGAAAAATTAAATTAAAGATGGTAGCAAGAAGCAAGGAAACAACATCGCATTGAATCAGCCAGAAACCAGTGACGAACGTTCGAACGAAGCTTCCTCTAGCTTCGTGTCTCCTAGCTAGCGTGTATAACTGCTGTTATACACACGCATACACGGCCATGTAATTAACGTAATATTATTGACGACTTTTTAATGAAATAAAGCGCGCGCGACAGGAAATTAAGCGTCTCTCTTTTGACGCGTCTCTTTCTCCGCCTTCCTCCGGTTTCACCCCTCCATTCTCTTCTTCCCGTCGTGATTTTCTCCTTGTTTCGTGCAGTCTGCTTGCCTCCTTCCCCTGTGTTGCATGGTGTTAGCCACCCGTCTGCACGTTTGGTTACGGGGAAAATATCGCAACACCGGCTCGCACCGAACGAAGTATTAGATTTATAAGGCCCCTTGTTCAGTGAAAAGCTACAAATGAAGAAGGACGAGACGAGGGCGAGCTTCTTCGCCAGCGCAGATATTTTTCTTTCCGCGTTGAAGGAGGGCGAGATTTAGCGCTACTTGTTTAATAAATGGACTAATTGACGCGTCGAACAACTTTGACGTAATTTGAGAAAAGGGAGATGGGAAATGGACAGATTTGGAAATTGAAAGGTTCATAACGAAAACAGGACGATCTTTGTCTTCTAAATAATACAAATTTAGCAAATACGTTTGAATTCCAATTATTACATTAGAACGTTCGAACCATTCACCATTTTATTCGCAATGATTCATCCTGTAACTTCAATATACGACACTACAGGCAATCACTCATCAATTTACCAACATACGAAATCTAAAAGTTTCCACAAAGAACAATCGATAACAAGAACAATCCCGTTTCAATCTCTCAACATCGTCAGAATAACGATTTCCATTTGTCCTTTAATACGCGTCGATTTTTCAATATTTTTCGAAAAGCCTGGTCTCGCTCGAAGAACGTCCATCAGTCTGTCGGATTGATTCCGGAGAAAGCGGTCAAACGGTGTTCAATTTCGTCCAATTATCCGTTCCAAGTCGAAGTTCTGTCTGTCGTTCTGTGGAATCGAGTTCGTGATGAGTTAAAGGGCTTTATTTCTCTCTCTCTCTCTTTCTCTTCCTCTTTCTCGCTTTCTCTTCTCTCTCGTTCTCTGTTCATAAAACTCAAAATTCCAACGCCGAGTTACGAGGAGAGCTCGAGTCCCACGAGACATTCACGCGACTGAACGAAAACGTAAAAACGCAGAACGAGCATTGATCGTTCAATACTGCTTCAGAACTTGTATTTATATCAAAGGAAAAGAAAAATGTGGATGATCCTGTGAAGAGAACCGATTTTTTGTAAACAAATTTTTGCACAATAATTTGACAACTATTCTAATTGGACAAAATATTACTTGACCATTTACTTGTCAAACATTGATCCATTATTAGATTCTTCTTAAAATCGCTTCTTAAAACAGTAAATATATAAAAAAGAAAACTAAAGTAACATCAAAAGATCTATGCAATTGTCGTTTAATAAATTTCAATAAATTTTCTTCATTTGGTTACTGTATAATTTCTTAATAAATCTTAATTCGGCTAGTACGTATCGTTACGAAAACTTGGAATTACCCGCATGCGCTAAGAGGCACCGTTGACTAGTTGTCAACGGCGCCGGAAGTCGGCGATTCTTCGCGCCTCGATTTGTCACGCGCGCTTCGTGAACGACTATTATAGAGACAGCTGGTTTTTTCCTCTTTTCTCACGTAACGTGATTTCTTCTTTTCGATCTTTTTCTTTGTGTGCACCGATTTGTGAACCAGATCGATTTTGATTGATAGACTGTACATGATTGAACTCTTTCGTTATCAAATAAAAATAATTCTACGTTACGGAGAACAAATAGCTAGGCTTTATAATATTCACGTATATTTTAGTGTATATATTTAGCAAGTAAATATATTATAAATACACTTCGTATAAATATTATAAAACGATACTCTGTTTTATTTTATATAAATATTTTTTGAATATATTTTCGATACATTTTCGCATAACATCCTGTATTTATGTTCCGTAACGAAGAAATTAAGAATTTAAAAGTTTCTCCATATTTTATGACCTCGTTTCGTGTTTTTTTTTTATTATTTTCCCACATTTTATCCTTTTTACGATATAATTTGTTAATTGCTTTCAAGATCTATTCATTTGTTAAGTGCTTTTATTTATTTGTTCAGTTCATGGCTTTCAACAGATTATCACATTATTTTATTTATTACTTTCGCTTAATTCGCATGGAAAATTTCCAGTAAAATTAAACGTTACGCAAGGCACATTGATTCGAGAAATTGGACAATCTGTTGGGTACACTAAATATCAGCCTCCATAAAATAAATTAAGTGCATACAAGAATTCCGCAACGTTGTATATGAGATGGCACAGAACATTTCGATTCAACGAGACAATTTACAGAACAATTCGATTTGTAAAACACGAGGAGCTTTTAGAGTGCTACTTTCTTTTTTAAATTATCTTTATTAATGCTATAATGTCCAGATACTTCGCGTGTAATTAATTTTCGTCAACGGTCTTAGCAACTAGTTTCTTCAAAAATTACTAAAATATAATTTTTGCAATATCTTACTTTTATATAGCGGACTGCAAATCTATAAAAGTATTATACAAAATTTAAGAACATATTGGAATCTCCCTTATCCGAATTAATAGGGAAACAAAACTGTTGAATATTCAAATACGAATTAAAATTAATTGACAGCTGTTGAGTCACATAATTTTTTCAACGTAAGTAATTGCATAGAATTACATTCTTTTTGTACTTCGGATCATCGCAGCTCATTTTCGAATACCACGAATGCTTCGACACGAGAAGGTACTTCTCCATTACCACTCTCGTTTGCTGCGTGCATTTCTATAAAATCGCCTTATTATCGTCTTGAACGAAATGAAACCCTTTCATTATTTCAGCACATTCAAGGTTTTTCTTACCGCTGCCAATATCCAAGGATCTACCTGCTTCCAATTATTTTCAATATCACGTTTTAGCTTTTTAATGTGTGCGATCGTGTCCTTTCCAACGTCATATATTTTCACTAATTCTGTTGCATTTACACTACTTTCCAATTCTTTTTAATTATGCCGTATTTTGTTTCGACAGTTAGAACGCTATTAACGCCATACGAAATTCCTATAATCAGAATTCACTCGGTCGAATAAAGGAAAGAATACATTGCAAATATATAAACGCTAATAAAATATGTACATATTTGAAACGTGCAAAAGCATCCGTTACTAAGAGCTATTATGTTCGGATAATAAAGCTTAGGCTATTCGGATGAAGAGTCTCTACTGTACTTAATACTCTGAGAACTACGATCTTCAGGAATATTTATACATTTAATCCACCTGAATAGTGACTTTTGAGAATAGAGTGACTCTTTCTTCTTTCGGTTCATTCAAATTGCAAGCGACGTATATAAAATTTTGTTCCTTTTGTATCACGGGTTGTCAGAGTTAAACCGATCGCATTAATTATTGTATGTTGTACGATAGAAGGTGTACGCGTGGGTCTCGAGTTACAAGAAATCGAGCGAGCTTAATTAAATTTAATTAATCACAAGCTGGATCGCGATGACGCAGCGTCAAAGAATAACCTGCCAGCGAATTAATTACAGTAATCGAGGTTCGACGATGAATCCAATGGATATTCGATCGGACTACGATCCTTGCGCCGCCATTTATAAATGCAGCGCGTAAAATCCAGCGGATGTTCTAATGATTCAATGTCGAACCTTGAAAAATGATCGTTTCGCGTTTTTCCTAATTTCTAACCATCTTTTCTTCTACACTTTTCGCGTATATTGCTTGAAATAATTTGATGGATATCTTCGTTCATGGGTAGTATAATATTAACTTTGCTGTTCTTTTCACTTGCCCTTCACGTTGTCCTTTCGATATTTTCTTTTCAAATTTCGAAGTACTTTATTCGTGAAAAGTGTAGAAATGTATACAACGAAGAAATACACAAATAATTTGGTTTCTTTTACAGTACACTGAACTAATTAAATATATTAACTATTTTCTTATGGAATTTTAAAATATAATATAAAGATAACCTTGAGGAACATTAAGAAATAAAATGACGTTATTTTCGTTTTCCAATCAAAGGTAAACGAATTGGAATTGATTGAAAAACAAACCAGATAAATGAATGACAAATTTATCTAAAAATGAGTACCGAATTTATCTCTATACTTACTACTTTACTAACAGTACTTTTTGAACAGTTGTACTCGCCATTTTAATAAAAAAAAAAAAATCATAAACTTTTCAGAGATCGAAAGCAGTCCCTGTAAAAGAAGAGTAAGAACAAAAAGGAGAATGGAGAGACATATCCCCGCAGTTTGTCATCCTATTTCGAGTTGAAAGTAATGAATTAATCATTGCATCCTGGGATTCGACGGATTTCAAGAGACACTCGGCTCCCTTTTTTCGAGCTTCGTGCTCTTCTTCGGGATCGGCGTTGAATCAGTGAAAAATAGTCGTGATCGCGGGTTCTTTCTTTCGGGCCTGCTTGTTTTCGTATTTCCGTAAACGATACAAAAACACCGCAGGGAACCAAGTTGGCCCCCTCTTTACTGACTGGACGAAAGACGAACGACCTTCTTAATTTCGCCGGACGTCGACGTATCAGCGGGGATGCGCGAAAAAAAACCACGCCGGAAGTCATAAAACTAGATGAAGGATTATACGTTCTGTGGAAGAGCTCTGACTGTCGCGATTTAGAGAACACTGGAAATTTTGGGAAATTTTTCTTCTGTCATATTGTAAGGCAGGATCATTTGCTGTTTCCTGATCTTCAATTTATCGATCTTGCTTTTGCATCAATTTTAATTTTTTTCTGTACATAATCTGAATACTTTTCTTTTCATCATCCAGATTCTCAGAATTTTTCGTTCGATTCAAATTTGCGAACGGGACTAAAATTAGCAAACTAGGCGGATCGTTATCATGAACATATAATATTCCTACAATTATTGGAAATATTTTTCGGAAGTGCAAAAAGATGCAGTGTAAACGTGTTCTTCCGTTCGATGTATAAACGGAACTTAATTCCGTCAGTCAAATTTTCCAATGGTTTATTTGAAATTTCACGATGATTGAAATATTATGGATTCGAGATGAATGTTAAACGCATTATGCGCAACATAGGACACGTATTTACGTTTCGGATTTATTTATATTTCGCGTATAGAATTTTCTGACGTAATACGCGAGCAGATATTGACGTTGTTATTGGCAAAATCGGGAATATTCTGTAAAAATTCCATTTCCATGTACGATTATATTTGTTACAGCGAAAACGTGTATTGGTCTCCATAAACTAATAAATGCCGTATTTTTCAATATGCCATGATCGTCAATTAAAACAGACTCGCCCTAGCGTCACATCACTTAAACAATGTGGCATTTTGTCAAATTTATATTTCGTGTGAAATAATTTCGTCGCAATTAAAATATACGAAACATTGAAATCATGCGATCGTGAAATCATTTTAACATATAAATTCCGTTTCGTACAGCATGTTCGAGTAATTCCGGTTTCATTAAATAACTATCCAAGTTCCTCTAGTTATGAGATTATAATTCCCAATTTTCTTAAAGCTTGCGAAAATGAATGAAAAAGTAATTTTCTCAAACACCCCGGAAGTACGAAAATCTATCGAACTACGTTACTCTAACAAAGCATTACTAAACGTTACTGAAGAACGTCTTCGCCATGGATAAACAGCGTAGGCCACAGGATTATAGATTTGCATCGAAATTATTGAACAAGTATCAAGTTGCCTTGCGAAAGCATCTTTATACTTGCGTCTGAAGCTGCTTACAAGCATCGAGACTTACGAACCTATCATACCTCTCCGCTGAAACACAAGCATGGCAATAAATTTCTCTATCCTTCGTTTCATCTTTATTCCTGGGCTGCTTTAACTGGGCATCGTGCGATACAACCGCAACGAAAGGTCGTGAGATGCAGTTCTTATCAGCATACGAGTGGAAGTGCCAATATTTCGCCGTGGAACACGCTCGAAACCGCCTCGCCAATCGTAAATCCTTCTAACTGATTTTACCCAGCGTGCTTTTCGTGAAATCGATGGCCAGAAATAATCTTCTTGTTTCTTTCGTAATATAGTCAAGTGAAAATGCTTCGAACATTCATAATTTTATGGGAGAAACTGTTTTACTGATAGATAGTTTTAGGTCACGCAGGATTTAGCTCAACGTGAGTTGACTCGAAATGATGTTACGAACAGACTGCAAATGTTCAGGCATTTATGGGAAATTTTGAAGAGAAGAAGGTCCATTGTATGATATATTATATTATTATATCACTTATATATCCTACGAATTTTTCCCCATTAAAATTTGTGTATTTCTGTTCAATTGATTCTCTGCACGTTCTGAACGATATAACAATACACATCCAGACTTTGAGCAGACTTTTTGGAGTTTCGCTTGAAATTTTTTCTAGAAGATTTAGATAAGAAAACTGTCAAGGCCAACACGTAATTATTATATATTTCTACATCTCAACTCTGGCAAATAGTTTTAACTATTTAAAGTTATTCAATTTATCAAGAGACCGAATTTTCTCACACTTATTGCACGCTGGCGTACCTATATGCTTCGGAGATAAAACAGAAAAGATTACTTGGACGTTTTTAGAATATTCTACTTCTTTCTAATAATACGATCTATATTTCACTACAAGAATTAACGAAGTAGGAAAATTTAAAAATTGGAATATTTGAAAAGCAAAAAGGTTGAAGCGATCAATGTTTGGTTTGATCTATAAAACAATACGGCTTGATAAAATAATAAAAATGTTTGACTTAATGTAACAGATGGAACTGTATGGAAAAGTATTATTAAATTTTATATAAAAGTTTTAGCTAAATGTAGAATATCAAAAAAGTCAAATTCATACTATGTATCTCTTTCTCGTAATCTTACACGAATATAAAATTCTGATCGACTAATCCCTCGTCGAGACAACGAGTGTTCTGACATGAATTATGAATTTCATAACACTTTTATACCACATACTCTACTATCCAACTCTTTAAAATTCCAGAACAATTCTGAAACAATAGCCGCTAACGCCCTCACCTTGCTGGATTTCCTCTTCTTAGGATCGGAGATCGGTCGATATTGCTTTTCTTTACGGCGACTGGGAGCGTATTTTCCGTACAGCTGGCCATAAAACTCGCCAGGGATAATGGGCTACTGGCAGTACAAGCGTGTTACGCGGAGTCGCTCAGTTAGCCACGGGGGTCGTTTTCCGTTCGCCTTTCGATCCGCGTATTCGATTCGGTTCGCGGAATTCCCGCGGAAAGAAATGCTAGAAAATATAGCCGCCGTCTCGATTACGCTCCGCATTCTGAGAATAACTGCGAGAAAAACCAAAGGAGAAAGAGAGAGAAATAAAGAAAGACTGACCTTAACACGTACAAGGAAGAAAAGGATTTCTGTACGTGTGTGTGAGTGTAGGGGGAGGGGGCTGAGAAGGATGGAAAATCTGATTGCCAATACATTCCATAGCCCCGCGAATTTCAAACCAATTTCCTCGGTCTATTGCCAATCACAAAGAGCCCGAAATTCCTGGCTGTCGGCAGGAACGAAATACTTCCCGCGATTCCTTTCAAACGGACCATCCTCGCAAACCCTTCTTCCCGCCACTTTCATCCCCATTCGCGGCATCTTACCGATTACCCTTGGTTATCTTATTATTCTTGCCAGTGTTTCAAATCGCTTCCTGCTCTTGCTACCCTTTCTTGCTAGAGAAGCTCTTATATTATAATATATTCAGTTGAAAGAGTAATATCGATTTCTGATCCTGGCAAAATAAATATCTTTAACGTACAATTTGTCTTTTTTGGCCAAATCGTTCCTCGGCTGTATAATAATATATTTTTGTTGCAATTCTAATGCTATATCCTACGCCTTGAACAGGGTAAGACGCAAAACACATAAAGTAGGAAATGAAAGGAAGCAAGTGTTTCTATAAATATGATTAATAAAATAGAGTAAGAGAAATATGAGGTAACATTTTAAAGCGTTATGATTTTAAAAACATCGCATTGAAGCATTAAATTCGTATAATAAGGTTGGTCGAACATGTATGAAAATATTATATTCTCACTTGGCTCGAATTCGCATTTACTCGCAGTTATCGACTCGCGGAAAATAGAAAGGGTTTCGCGTAGCTGGGTCCTTTGATATGAACCGAATTAATGTCCACAAAGGCAGGATAGTCTGGCAGCTGGACTTTATCGATCCGGCTACTTGTTTAGAATTTCTTTTCCAACGAGGGTGAACAACCGGAAGCCACGGGGTACCGGAGAAGCTTCCGACCAGTTTATTTTGATGTATCGAGTTTTCGCTTGGTCGAACGAGGGAATTGGAAGGATGTAATATAGAAATTAATGTAGAACGTGGTTATAATGTAGAATATAGACTGTATTTTCATTTATCTTGCTTCAAAGCTGGGGCTAAATTTAGTTACTTCATTTATATCAGCAAAGATTAATTCTTGTGTTCTCGATTCAAATTTCATGCACGTGTCTTCATTTATGTATGTATTACACGTCAAGTGTTATACTTTACGTATTTGTATGGAAAATATTCGAAACTGTCGGATATTCTCGAACGAATAATCGAATTTTCTGAGCTAAATCGGCAGGAACGCAGCGAAGACAAAAAGCTATTTGCAGAAGAAAGTTCGTCAGACGAACGAACGCTCGTAATTCCTATCTATTGTGAAAAGTTTGCGGAAGCAACGTGTATAAATATTATATCCCCGTGACGTAACCAATAAGCGGCCGTTGTATATTTCAGAAATTTTGACAAACATCCTCCATTATTCATGGCGGGGGCTGGGAACGGGTCGGAACCGACCCTCCTCCGCGCGACACGAAAGTGTCAGTTTCATCCCTCGCACGCGGCCGCCCGTCACCACGCTTGTATCGAGAAAATTGATTTCGAAATCGTTCATTTCCAGACATCCTGTAACTTCCATTTCCCATTCACCAGAGATCCGCGAGTTCCTTCGATCCTGTCCGAGATTTCGTAGGTTCGAGATTTATTGAAATTCAATTGATTCCCATTTAATGTCCATCCTGGCATCATTTTTTTTCGCAGCGATGGAATCTTTTTTCAAAATTTTGCACATGTCAAAATAAGGCTCCCCTCCCCTACAGTGAATACGTTAAAAAGATCTACATACACACAATGTACAATGCACACGGATTGAAAATCCTTGTTGATCGCAAGATTTAAAGATCGCAATAAAAAGAGAAAAGGAAGTATTAAGTGAAACGAATGAATATTTTTCGTCGATTGTAGATGAAGAAAAGATCGTAGCCATATCGGGATTATCAAGCGATAACGATGCAAAATAAATTCGTGGTTATCTTAACCCTTATTATTTCGATACCGCGAAAGTGGTAAGTTTGTTATTCACGGAACATCATTTTCCCATTTGATCGTGGCTCGTAGGCAACGATAGTTACTCACAAGTGGGTGACCTAGTCGATGACCCAAGGATAAGCTTTCCTTCCAGTTCTTTCGTGAGCCCTCGCCGACTTCTCGTGCCGCTTGGAAATTGAGGTATATGTACAGCTATGTAATGCCGTGGTCACGAAACGTATCATAAAGCTAACACACTATCGTTCCGTATCGTACGTGATAAGCAATTCCAGAGCTACATTCGAAACCAACCCCGACGATCTCTTTACTGTCGTTGGTTGATAGGAGTTACCCTTTTCCCTACTTTTCCTTGTTCAAATAACTCGCGTGTTACACAACGCTTTATTACGTCGATATATTAAACGAACGTAAGTGGTTTCGTTAACACTATTGTTTTACAATCAAGTTTCGTGTATCGTATATTGAAAAGCGGTTTTGTTAATGGAAATAAGGTATTTAATATTTTCGGTCCTTGCACTTTTGATATTCTTTATACCAATTTCTGTATTCTTACTGATTGTGTTGTATTTTTTAGTTGGTAAAATGACAATATTACAAATATCTATTACAATTATTCATCTTCTGTATAGAAAATTCAAATGCCTATTAAATTCCTAATTTACGAAATGATTTAAATTACAACTATCGGAAATACAATAGTTTGTTGATATAAAATAAAAAAGAATTGTTTCGTTAATAATAAATCGGAAACGATTAGAAATCATTTAAAATCGACAAAAGTTGTTAAAAGACGAGATTATATCGATTGCAAATGTAGAGAATGAAACGGTCACTAACAAAGCGTATACAGAAACAAAATGGTACAATTTACGACGTACAACTCTAGTTTTGAATCTTTTTTTTAAAAAAAGCAGAATATTTGGAAGATGTTTCCGAGATTGGCAAAGAATAAAATATCCTTCCAAGTCTGGATACTCGGTAAAATCCAGGATCGAGAGCATCTCAAGAAGAAGCTCTCGCCAATGTTCAACGTTAACTGCGCTTCCAATTACAGGTAACCGAGGGAAGTATCTCATTACTGGCTCGTCAACTCGAAAATTATCGTGGAATACGTCGACAGTCCGATATCGAACCAAATATTACCTCTGTTAAACTTGTCTCGCTTTATTCAGCATCGTCGAATCGATTCGCCGCGAAACAATATACGCTCAACTCTCGAAACAGGATAAAAAAAAAAAAAGGACGCGAGTGAAAGGAAGGTGGAATTCTACAAGTAACTGATCGTTTCTTCTTTGCAAGAATTAAGCGGCGAACCAAAAACGGTTCGATAAAAGCTACCCCTCAGTTGCGAAATGTACAGCAGTTATATACACGGTCGTTTCATAAGTAACAAAACACTTATAGAATATGAGGTTAACCTCAGATAGAAGACAATTATTATCTGGTTTGAAATTTATAAAAAGACAAACGAAGACCATAGAATATTCTAATGAATAACGAATTCATATTGGTACATTTAATGTTGCAAGAAAAATGTGTAAAAATTTGTATCTCCGAATTTTTCATAAATGCATAAAAATTCGCAGTCTACTTTTCATTATAGTGTCAATAAAATTTCAAAATATTTCCTATAATACATAGGATTTATACGTAAAAGGTTTCTATAAGTGCTACAATACTTTCGCGAGCTAGCGCATAAAGGAAGCCAATTTCCCCGTGGAGCGCACGGTTACGTCGCTCTTTCGATAATAATTGGCAGCATGAATGGGCGAGGCTGCGCGAACATCGGTATCGTGTATTCGTGTGGTCGAGGCAACGCTCGGCCCTCGAACATGTTACAATTGAAATTGCGCGTAGACGAGCGTACCCCCGTCATCTGAATTTGATTCCTGGATGCGTCTGGTCATTAGCAAGCCCAGCTACGTGTACGAAGCTGCGTGGGTGTGCGAGCCGCACCGAACCTATTCACGTACGCGTGCACTGTCTCCAAAGGGAGAACCACGACTCCTGTCATATTCGACGGGACACGAGTAGAAAGGGTCGACGGGAGAATGCCGATAGCCAGCCTAGCTACATACGTTCAGAGGTTACAACGTACTCGAGCTGTCGTATTCGTTGTGTTTATAGCCTTGTTCGTAAGCATTAGGATACTTGCTGATATAATATACAACGCGATAATTAGACGGATTTTTATGAATTTGAAGATGCAAAAATGTAAGAAATACGTATAATATGCGAAACTGTAAAAAATATTCGAGGGAAATATCTGTTATAATATTCAATGGGGGAAATAAATCTTTAGGCAGGTTCCGTTTCTTTAGTTTCTTACGTTAATGAAAATACGAAATTATGGTATATATGGAATCGCACAATATGTATAGCGTATATACTGTTCGAAACGTGGATTTCTATTTTAGATCGCTATAGTTTCCGACATATTGTCTGGAAAGCGATGTTTCTTGGTATCCTCGACATGAAAACGAGCAGACAATTGGGGCATATGCTTGGTCTGTAAAACATAGCGTACATCCGGCGCATAGAAGCCAAACTCTTTGTTTATGCTCGAAATGAAGAGCTCCAACGACCGTCATGCATTCTCGTTTTTGCACGAACGAAAGTGCAAAGTTTGTTCCACTGTGGAACATTTTGGTAGCATCTCGGGCGAATGCAACATTTTTTTCCATTTAGCTTCTTCGATACATAGTTACTAGTTACGAGAGAGTAGCCAGTAATTTTATTCTTCCTACGATATGCCAAGAGTCGTTAATATTGTAAAACTCGTTTCGCTAATGGAAAAAGAGCGCGATTCGAAAGTTTTTCGTCTTTCCAGGTTTCTTGTTCGATCTGCGAACTGTTCTTCAACAGCAGCGGCCACGTTTAATATAAACGTTGGCCAAGCAATGTTAACGAGGCGGGGAGAAGTGATGCGATTTTCCACGCGTGTAACTGAATTTCATATTTGAAATATGCACGAGCGTAATGGAGTACTCGCGAAGCGTTTCCTTTTAATCGTGAAAAATGTTTCCTGTTATTACTATCGTTAAGCACGCGTGCCATAATTACGGCCGCAATTAAATAACGCGGCTCATTTTCGAGACTGACGAAAATTTCAACGACTTCAACACTGTGCCCACTTCTTCGCGTCTCGTCTTTTTTTTATGTCTGCTCACTGTTATAATCGCTGCTCCTCTTTCTATATAATGGTAGAATTGCCTTCGTATTAACCTGTCGAGGACCAAACAGGTTCACATAATAGCACAGAGTTCACTTAATTCTTTCTGTTACCTTTCAAATATCTGCTCATAAATTCCTAACAATGTTTCAGCCTTAAAAATTTACGATTTAATTTGCGAGTACGATAATCGTGCAATGTTTAACGAATTCGTTGTTTATTTATTTTGTAACGAAGTTATAGTATCACGCTATGAGCTCGGACAATTGACGCGATATATTAACGTGATCCAATGGAATGCTTTATGGAAGATATAATGATAAATAACTTATATCCTAAAATTTAGGTAACTTTAACATGAAATACACATTTTGAAATAGTAAGGAAGATTGAATAATAAAAGTATTGAGAAGAATTTTATTTCAGGCATTCATATTAACAAAACTTTATTATACTCTTTTCTTTCTTTCTATTTTTTCTACTCGAATTTATCAACTGGCAAGCTACCTCCGAAAAATCACCAGATACAGTCCTCCAGATCCAATTCCGACGCTACTTTCCATTTGTATTTATGTTAACGCACGCTAACGAAATTAATGCGTCGCGAATGCGCGAAACTGATGATAAAATGCGGGACAATATAAAATCTCATCAAATTCTACCCCGGCGGACAAATGCATTTTCCAGAGCCGATACCGAGAGCACGGCCAACTTCGTTTCGCCGCGGTTAATTACGTCAGACAATTTTAACATTTTCGATTTACACCCCCAGCCCGTTTGTCCCCCCCCCCCCCAAATGAAAGTCACCGAATTTCCAACTAGGACATCGCGTCATTTTGTTTCCTTTTTTTTTTTCTAGCCGAATCTGGTCATTATATCGTTTCGTCCATGCAATCGCGATATTTTGACACCACTCGATTGTAAGGTTATTTATCCTTTTGCTATAATTGCAAAATTACGATTACGCTATAATACATATCTTGCTCTCGACTTTTGTTGGCTAATTACGACATCTCTACGAGAGAGATTCGACGTAGCGTCACGCAGGACGTTGACAGAAAAAGAGAGGAGGGTGAAAATTGAAAGAAAGAAAGCTGAGGGGTCGCTAAACCGGAAGGCGGTCGAGGAAAGGCGGAAGACCGAGCTTAAGGGTCTAAAGGTCCATTCACATCGAGGCTCCTCCCGTTTCGCCATTGAAACACGCAACAGTACGCCGTCACGTGGCTTAATCCGTCGTCGTCTGCTTCCTAATTCCCTAATAACGCCGTTAACGACAATAGAAAGTGTGTCTGGGTCTCGCAGCGATTCATCGACCTGTGCCGAAAACGGCTCACGTCGAAAAATGGTTCAATAACGGCGACACAGCAGATTTTTGTTAGCCATGGAAATAGGATTTTTCGTGAAACGATCGATAAATCGCGTTGACAAAGCGCATTAAATGTCTCTCGAAACGAAATTGGGAACAATCGACCCTCGAACAACTATTCGTCGAAGAAAAGTGCGTGCAAGACGAGATTTTCGTCGGTCGAATGCGTCTTCGAACGACAGAAGTAGGTTGCTTATGCTAACTTCGTACAAAGCGAACAGTATTGCCGATCTCTCTCTACCCAGTTCACCTGTGACGTGAATATACTTCTCTAAATATAAGTGAGATCGAGAAGCCGACAAATTTATCAAGAGATCAAATTTTCTCACATTTATTGCACGCTGACGTACCTATATGCTTCGGAGATAAAGCAGAAAAGATTACTTGAACGTTTTTAGAATATTCTATTTCTTTTTAATAATACGACCTACATTTCACCATAAGAATCGATAAAGTAGGAAAATTTAAAGCTTGGAATATGTAAAAAGCAAAAAAGTTGAAGCGATCAATATTTGGTTTGATTTATAAAACAATATGGCTTGATAAAATAGTAAAAATGTTTGATTTAGTGTAACAGGTAGAACCGTATGGAAAAGTATTATTAAATTTTATTTCTAAGTTTTAGCTAAATGCAGAATTTCAAAGAAGTCTACTATAACTCGTTCACTCGTACATTCTGTAAATATCATCGCGCTATAGTAGCAGAAAATTTATCTTGTTTTCTATCTACACATAGCGAAACACAGGTTTAAGGGGAAAAGTTTTAACCAAGTTACCCTTTAGCTTCTGTTAGTTTTAAGAGAAAACGTGAATTATGTAACTGAGAAATTGAGAATTGAACCACGAAGTGCTGTGTGTGCGGAGAAAATAGACCTTCCAAGTTATAATCTCCAGTTACGTTTATGCTGTTCTAATTCATTGTTATTAAATATATATATATATATGTATATTGTTATATATGATATGTAGATACTGTTTCTTGCTATTCCATTCCTTTCTTTCTTTAATTTTCCTAGAAATACGAATTATTCTGAACAGCATTGCATATTTAAAAGTTTAATTTTTTGAAGTAATATTTGAAAAAATAATCGCACACTGAAATTTTCTGAAAAATATGATTCTTTAATTTTCCAGTATAGCTCGGAACTTTTAAAATGATATCTGGCGAAATAAATAACAGTGAAGACAATTAGATATTTGATATTTTTCATTTTCAGCGACCATTGTTTTACAATAACGCTTATAGAAATTCCATTATTCCTATCCACTCCATTCTTTGTTTGATTCATTTGCAATGAAGAACAATGACGTCCTGTTATATCATGAGTTACGTTTTGTTCCCAGTAAAATAACAGAGGAATCAATCCGACCAGCGTACTCCGAAATTCGCTAATTATCACGCACGGTTATGTTTTGTTCTCCTATTATCTATTCAGAACAGGATTAAATCAAGGATGATCATATCGTACATATGTAACATTTACAGTTAATTTGTCATATGTGGATCAAACGATGCTTCAATCAAATATCGTGTCCTCATATTCTAATCAAAATTTGTCTTTAGACAGTAGAAATTAAATAATATTATAAGAATATTTCATTCCATAGCGTGGAATATTCCACAACAATGGCATAATTCAAAGTTTGCATTTTTTTAGTTATTAGCATATAAAGTTCTGGTTTCTACAAAACTTCATCAACTATATCTTTAAAAACTTAACAGCTTCTTTTCATTTTTATGTATTTTACATATATTAAAATATTCCTTCTTAATTATAAAATACCATAAAAATAGGAAAGATTCACTCTGATCTTCAAATGTAATGTCTACATCAATCCTTAAATTCATCATATCATTCGTTCTTTATCTTAAAAACTCGTGTCATTTATTTTACGATCAAATCTTCGTCAAACTTTGTCGGATCTTTCTATTAAGTCTAGGAAAGTTTCTATCGGGTTTCACGTATTTAGGAGATGCTTGGATGAGACGGTAGCAAGCTGGACCAGTCGAGAGTCATCGTTTCGACTCCCCAGGCTAATCGACGATTATGTTTTATGAGAAGTTTGCTATATTTTTACGAGCGCCATTTCATGCCGGAAATGTTCCTCTCGTACGCTTGATCGAGCTACGAAGTTGCGTCTAAAGATTTTTCTACCTTCTTAAAACCGATGTACGGAAAATTATTGTTATGTGCAACAACTTTCATTTTTATGAACGCTGACCGAGCGTAAAAGGTAACGGAACGTTGGATAGTTTGATCAAGGTGTAGTACACCTACAATGGTTGCAGGACTATCCCAACGTTTATATGATCTCGGAGACGATTTCTGCGGCCATTACGATCTCCTGACTACTTTTTGAAGGGTTTGAAGTTAAACGATTTTTAGCGAAGAGCAGATTTCTTATGGATTGCCAAGTTTCTGTATTTGGACGTAACGTATCAGCTTCTATAGTTAGAAATGAAGAAAGTTGTGATTTAGAAAAAGTCGTGACTTGTGTTTCAAATTCCTGAAGTTTCCGAATTAATGTTGAAAAGAAGAATAATAGAAATTAAATTAATTAAACTTTCAATTTCTGTTTCTTCCTTTTGCTATTGAATACCCGTCTTTTTATGAAATTTCACGAAGATATCGGAACTTTTACACAAGTAAACGAGTCGGTCCAGCTACATCGTATTGCTAAATTAATATCCGGCAGTCGTTACCGTACAAAACATCGTTACAAATAGATTTTAATTTTGTAATTACGCGTTCAATTATTAAACCCGAACCTGTATCGCGTTGGTTCGCGATATAGTTTCAATATACGCACGTTATACGTACCGTATATCAGTTCCGGCGCGGCGTATGCAACGCAAAGATTTTTACCAGTTCAAATATTTGACGAAGATCGAAAATATGCCGATATTTAAACGAAAAATTCAATGCGTCCGGCGATTTAACTCTGTCTGCTTATACGCTTTTCAAATTGCGATGCATTACTTTATCCAATTCAACGAGAATACAAACCGATGCAGAAGTGCTCGTTGAAATTAAAACTGCCGATTGGACATGAACCACGAACAGAGAGGAACACACATAGACACTGACAAATAGAAGAAACAGGGCACAAGGAAGGCAAAACACGAAAAAGACAAACTTATAGCAATGTTAAATAGTGCGAACCATTACTGATTTAACCATTTCACAAAGAATGTTTTGTTTTTATAAATGAATATAAAGCCATTTGTTTTTATTTCAAACCTGTCGTTCTTTCAATTCAAATCTTCACTTCTTAAGACGTGTTTTTAACTTACTCGATGAATATTTATTAATTTGAAATAATTAACGTTCTTAGTAAGCTCTTTTTGGTTTTTCAACAGCAAAAGTTCATTCAACGATCTTGTCAGATAATTTTCTAATAAATTCCTTTCGTCACTTTATTTATGACGTTTCAAATAATTTATTTACGTTCTTTATACATATTTCATAACTTTTAATTCAGGTTCTTACTTACTGATATATTCTTTGGAGAACCGTGATCCAATAGCACAATAAATAAAATACCCAAAAATTTGTTTCTCTGCATAAAACACTAAATGTAAATAATAAACAAACTCTACTACGATAAATAGTCTGAAAATCCTACACAATACTGTACACTTGAAGAAACACGAAGCAACCTATCGATTTCTACATAGCTGGCAATATTTCCTGTAAATCGTCGCGGAAAACCCCGGAAAAAGAGCGAAAGGGCAAGTTGATCCTTTGCGGTTTCCCGAGGGAAGAACAAGCAACGTTAGCGCGAGGGTTGAATTATCGTCAGTCTATTTCGTTGCTGTCAATTTCGCATACGTGATATTTCATTAGCTCGTGGTCAAAAGGAAGGAGAGGGTGCCATGTCCCTTGGTGGCGATCGTCCTGTAGGGACGAAGGGACGTTTAGCTGGCTTCACCCGCGGGACCACTGACTCGATTCGACGATTTCTCCTCCTGTGTTGGTATTCATCGGCGCACCGCGCGACATATGAATATCATTATCGAATGTTTTATGGGATTGCAGTCTGACAGCGTGACAAATCGATCGGCAACCGCGACGGCGTAAGCGTTTCGACGAATTTCCCTGTGACGACATTAACACGAACGATACACCGTGTCGCGTGTATCTCTATCCTCTTCTCACATATGTTTGCAATTTTTGGACATTGTGGGGGATTGGTCATGCTCGAATCGCGATGAAATTGCACTTTCTGCGGGAAAAATGCAAGTTAGCGTGAATCTTTCCGAGGGACGAATCTTCTCTTTGAGAATTACTGTTTGATAGTATACATATGTATTACTATAGTTATAGTAATAACTTCAATTTAAGGCATCCTTAAGATCAAATACTCAGGGGACAAAGCGTTTCGTCGGACCTTTAGATTTACAATCCATGATCTCACGTATAAAAGATTGCAGGTTTTATTATAGCGTTTTTTTATTGCTGGGATAGGCTTCAGGGGTAGCCTCAATACGTACCAGCAATAAAGAGAGTTTATATAAACACGTATATAGCTAGATACTACTTCTGAATCACAGCTATCTTTATATTCCCTCTTAAATCTCCATCTATCTATTAAAATCATTCTAAAAATGTACACAATCTAAAATGGAAAAGCAAACGAAACAATTTGCAATAAACTTATTAAAAAACTTCAATGTGAAATATTCCATCAAAAAAGTCTCTACGTATTTACCGAATTTTGTTACATTGGAAATTACAAAATTACCTCAATTTTATTAATTCCCGCAATTAATGTCTAAGTATTAATTTCGAAAGACGTATAAGATACAAAAATATATATTTAACGATGTATATATATATATACACACACACATATATTATGTATACGCATATTATATGTATATACGTATACTATTAAATTCAATTAATATAAAATTTGATGTGAAAAGGTTGCTGCAATTTACTTTCATCTTCCTTGTGATATTTGAAATCGACTCTAATGTGTCTAGATTTTTGTGACCAACTGTAAATACAGTGGTTACAAAAAGGTTGATACATTCACTTTTTTTCCAATCACATATTTTTTTATCATATTCTGTGTTTCAGTTTCATAGTATCAAATTTGTTTAGTCACTGTAGACACAAATGAACGAAACAGTGAATATTTCCTCATATCTGTAACAAAAATTCTTTTATTTCTTCGAAACGTAGAATCCTATTAACGCGACTCGCGCCGTCGACAAACAAACCTTATATTTTCGTTTCACCCACCCCCATAAGTATATAACGTAACGATGGTTTCAAAAACAGGGGTTGAAGAGGAAACGCCACATTTCCGGTAGGTGCGACCACCAATAATCGAGAACAAACTCGATTACGAAGGAAATCCGTGTTCGCGGAGGTGTAGATACCTAGCATTCTTTTTTCCTGTTCTTTCCCATCGTTGATCGATGAGTTACAAATAACATAGGAGGGTTACCAACCCCCGTTACGTTACGACGAATGCGTATAGGGTGTAACTCGCGCAATAAGAAGAACTTAATGACGTTGCAGCAGACGGGGAATTATCTGTTCGAACGCTTTGTTAGGGAGTTTCCTTGCATCGAGGGGATACTGTCCCCCTTATAACCGCCATTTCTCATCCTGCCCCTTACGTTTCGATCGCACATGCAGAGAATCGTCCTAAAGCTTTTGGCCAGCGCTTTTTGCTATTTTGGGGGAATTAGAATAAGGAGAATGTATTTTCTTCTAAATAATTCTTACAGAACCATACACCAAACGCTTATTACGATAAAAAATACTCAATTTGCAATTATAGTAACATATGTAAAAATCCATGATAACGCGAAACAAAGTAAAACTGAATTCTCCAAAATTTGACCTAAATCTAACTTTATCGCATTGTATCGTGTCAGAAATAATTTAACTGCATTGTCTTATAATACGTGACAACGTATCATGTATTATCTAATATTATAGCAAATAATCGTAGTTCTGCTTCCATACGTAAAATAACCTTTCAAACAGATAAAACTGATAAACAAAGTTTCATGTATTCGTGAGAAAGAAACAACCGTACTAACTTTCTTCAGACTTCCACCCCCGGTAGTCGTAATTAAGAGACAAGAATAGACAGCGTAGCAACTTTTCTAAGGCTGATTGGCTCTTCAAGATTCGAGACACACGTGTTCCCTGCGGTACAGCCCCAAAGGGTCCCCAGGGTGCTCATCCGATGTATATATACACCGAAGGCTAGGACAATTCTCTAAGTTACGGAGAAACTTTACCCTCGTAATACTACCGAAATTACAGTTGTGTTTTATAATCAAAGTTTTCTATTAATTTATAGGAAATATGCAAGATTATAAAATATCTGCACTTTCTCGTTCCGAAATGTCCTGATACTTATAAACAATACGAGCATCTCGTAACAATTTGGACAAGGACAATATGCCATTTATCTGACACAGTACGTAGTGAACATGACATATCGCAGATAGAAAAGCGAAATTTCTTCGTGTGATCCTGATTCGATAACCAGAACCAGAAAAATTTGCTCGAACAATCAAAAGAGCCTTAGTAAACACGGATCCCAATATCGTTGCTTTATAAAACGATTTCACGAATGAATTGTTACCAACTTGGGAATGTTACGTGGTAAGAAAAGATCAATTGATTATACATAATTTTCCGCACGATACTACGTGGAGAAGAATGAGAAACTGAAACGAGTGAGACACGAGGTGTGAGACGAGAAAAAGGACGAAACGAGCGCCGTCAACGCATACAAAGAGAAAAAGTAGTATTTTCGCGAGAGAAGGGATGTGTCCGTGGCACACTGTTCGTAATTAGTGGCACTGGGCCACCTCGGTCGTTTGTGCAAGAGTTTTGGCCGCGGGTTATGCGAATATGGCTCGACCAGGCTCTGCGTTCGACCTTCGTGTACGTACTCGTATATATAGATATCTTTTGTTGTACAGGGTGTTTCCAAACTTGCGGCGAACGTAGTACGGACGGATTTAGCTTGCAGAAATAACGCAGGATGCTCCTGCAAATAGCCGTTTAGGGTATCATATTGTTTCTGAATTATGGACTCCTTGTGACCTAGTTAAAGCTGCTTGTGCTTTTAAAGGAGCTGGGATAAATGTATTGGGTTAAAGATGGTTTACTACCATGGTCTCGAGGTTTGCTATGTTATCTTATGGAAATCTTGTTTCCGGAAATATGATACTTTTGTATCGGAAGATTAAGATTTGAAAGATTTGCTTTTACGTATTAATGTAAATGTAATAATATAATGTAATAATGTAGATGTAATAATTATTTTACGTAAGAGAATTATTTATTTTCTTGCGCTATTAAATTATTCAACATATTACATTCATTTATTGCAATTTATCAAGATTAATATCGTGTGGTTGAGTTATAACTGTCAAAACTGGTGGGTACAGTGTCTGATTTAATGAATACACCAATTTCCATGAAACAGAAAATATTTTACAAATTTTCATTACACAGGCTACGATTTATAGATATTCTAATAATATTTCGTGAGAAATTCCAGCCCGATACTGGGCGTATTAAGGAAGCAGCTAGTACACATGAATTTCGCTTCAAGTGCGCGGATAGGTGTATTTCTGGGTCGCATATACGACTGCTAGCAGGAAAGGTAAACCCGCGGCTTGGCAGCTGGTGTAGCGATAACAATACCCGCGGTGCTCGTACAGAAGTCTCAATGTAGCTCGCGTTTTGTGCATAATATGTTCGTAGTACGTACTGTATACGCCGCGTCCTGAAATCTCGAGCTGCCCTGCGGCCGTTCCATCGCATTTATAGGATCGTTAGCAACAGAACCTCCTGTTATTAACCGGAAAAATAGTTTAAAAACAAGCCACATCCTACCATGGGTCTTCCCTTTGTTACTATTTCTTATCTGTTTCATTCATTCACGCAGAAAATAAATAAAACAATAAATAAAAACTTGAAATTTCTACTCATCGGATTAGTACATTACTTTATGTAATAATACATAAATCTTACTAAATGTTATCTTACTATTTTAATAATAAGATTAAATACTGTTTTACTATTTTATGTAATGTATATATCGTATTATTATCTTTGCTAACGTTATATATTTTTATCTCTTCATAGTAAAATTACTTCGTTGAAGATTCGAATGAAATTTTACCCTCGAGTTATTTCGTCTCGAATTTTTATTTTTATTGCAGAAAGTTTCGAATATTTTAATTAATAAACGATCGTACAGTGATACTTCAATGATACTTATAAGTACAATAGTCCTAGATTTTTTGAAAGCCCAAAGCCTGATAGAAAAAATCGGGCTTAGATGTGTTTGATTTTTTTTGGTATCGTGATATATTATCTAGTTTTTTTGTAAATCGATGAAAACTACGCTGAGACCAGGTACGTCTATCCAATTTGCGTACAAATACAAACGTGTATCCGTTCATTCTTCCCCATGGTATTCTCCCTATATTTCGACTGGCAGATTAATCGATTAAGCCGTTTTATTGAAATTTTACAGAACAAATCGCGCGTTCGCCCTGGCCGGCCAGTCATCGGCAATGACGTGATTAGCGAATTCATTGGGCCGAGTGTGCAGTTTAATTAAAAAGTGGAACAGGTGCACACACGATCGTCGCTGCACCGAAAAATCCAAGTTGTATCGTTCCGCTTTTTCATACGTACAAAGATCATTTTACTTTTAATACATTATGGTTCTTTTAGTTTTAATTTTGGTAGCTTTTTAACATTAAAAGTACTAATTATTAATATCATGGATGTCAGTTTTCCTTTTTTCAAATTACCAGACTGTGGGATTTTTATGAATAGAACGAAATAATTGTAAAGTTAGAATTTTAGAATTTCAGAGCTGGGGAATTTCAGAACTTTTAATCTTATGGATGGCATTTTTACGAACAGGACTAAAGAAATGGAACCTGAACTAAAATTTATTTGACTCTGTACATACATAGGAATTTGATGTCCTGTACGTTTCTAAAATTTTTTAAAAATCTATAAAAATCCACAGTTTATTAATTGCTAAGATACATCACAATAGTATTAAGAAGACATATCTAATATGTATTTTTTAACAAGATAAGAGATTAGACATTTGATTCTTACAGATCAAATACAAATATTATTTCATATTTGAAAATACAAGATCGAATGGGTGGCTGAAAAAATATTAGGAAAATGTGCGTATTAAAAAAAAAAAAAAAAATATTGAGGGAAAAATAATGCGATGATCCGAGAGGCGATTTTCCTCGCTAAAAACAATATCGTTTATTAGCCCGATTGACGAAAGCTTTCACCGATTGTTCGATACTTTCCATAATTTGGCGGCGATAGCCGTCGATCGTGATTTTTGATTTCCAACAGCGGTGTATCCTTTGAAACTGACGACAGGATGATATCTGTAAACGTGACCTCTCATAAACCATATCGACGAATGGATAGATACATATAGTCGTATTATACCTGTATGTATGAAGTCAAGTTTATTTTGTTGAAACACTCATAGCGAAACCGAAAATGGAAAAAAAGCAGGAGAATTGTTGATCTCGTATTCTTTTTTAGTCGTAAATAATTTAAATAAATTTTTACATAGAAATTTAAATGGATAAGTTGTCAGATTCGCTTCTAATTATAAAAGAAGTGTTTCTGACGTTCCAGGTTATTCCGAGAAACGATTCTGAATAAAGCGTAATCCACTGTTCTATCTTGCGCAACACAATTTATAAATTGAACATAATTTACTTAAAGTTTCCTATAAATATCTTTTACTTATTCGATGATAGAATTTTTCTTCTTTGACCTAAATTGATCATCTTATAAATTTCAATGGGAAAAGAGATAATTCGACGAACACAATCATACGTGTGTCTCACGTTTCATACTCGTCATTCCTTCTTTTCAGGGTCTTTCGTTTAATAAATAACGTCGACAGGTCCGGCGTTTTATGAATTATTCACCCTTAGAGTTTCCTGACGATATTATTCCTTGGATCGTTCTCTCTTTCTCGTCCAGGAAAGACGGAATGAAAAACAATCAGCACACCGGTATAATCCGATCCCCGCAGATGTCGAGGGAGAAGGAAAAGTGAAAAAGAAACAAGCGAATCGGAGATAAGTTGGTCTGCTCGAAGAATTTTCTACCACGACTATCGTGTATTTGACTTTCCAACGTATGAAATTCTGAATGTAAACCGTGTTTAATTTTCTTCTACGCTTAATTCGTCGAAATAACTTTGATAAAATCAATATTAATTAAAGATCACGCGGCAAAGGCATGATAAGTCTATTTTTGTTGATTCTCTCACATTTGTATCATTCGATAGCTCAAAAGAAGTATTTTAATATAAAATAATAAGATTTATTCGAGTCACCCAAGTTTCAACATATTTAATTTAATCTTCGCATAGAACAATGAGACTTATCTTATATTATAAGACACCATAAGTCTAATACGATACCAAAAGGGTAAGAAAAATATCGAAAACGAGAAGATCGAATAGTTTTGTACGAAAAAAACGAATAATATTAGCTTAATCGTCACGTTAATTTAACAAACTCGATTAAATTCGATTAATAATAGTCTGCACAATTGGTATTATTAATATTTGTTAAATGTTCAAAAGGGTAAGGAAACATATATTTAATGTTAAAATCAAATAACAAGACCTCTTTGATGTAAAATTGATACATACTGAATTTTCTATTATATTTTGTAATTTATATTTTGTCTTATATCATATTTTGTATTAAAATTGTTTTATAAAAGACGAGAAATATGACCTGTGCGTATCACCTGTGGCCCGCATTTATATCACAACATGATTTACTTTATTATTATGTATATTCAAACAAAAAGCTGTTGAATAGTTGGTCGAAATGAAATGTTTGATTCAGTTTCTCGTCAAATGGCTTTGTATTTAAGACCAGCGCGACCAAATTAATTAATTATCGTGCGTGTCTTTCAAAGAAACGAACAGTTATTATAGTAAATTATTTAGACGCGTTCTGTACGTTATATATTAAAAGCAAATCTCGTGAAGCAATTGCGAACCTATTGAAAATGATGTTTTTGGTAAAATACGCAACGTATTGATCTAACGTGCCAATCAGGATATCAACTGCTCGAATGAAAATTGTTGGATATTAGTTTATTTGTGTACCATAACAAAAGAAAGTAATTATATAATATCTAAAAGAAAGCGGTTAAAAAGAAGGAAAAAATATAATTAACACATTTTACATGCTTCCTGTCTAATAATTGTCCAGCAAGGCGTGAGACGGAAATAAAATACGATGAGAATTATTAATAAAATCGCAAAAAGTATCACGAAAGTTAATACAGAGAATTTTTATTCTTATTTGGTAAATAATAAGCAACGGAGCGGAAAATTATAATGCAACCGATATGAAAATGGTAACGTCAATAATTGTCAATAGAAGTATTGCCAGGGAACGTGTTACGAAGTTGTGCAGCTCTGGCGTAACCATATAAAAGTTTCGTTTCAATATAAACGTGAATGGCCGCAACGTGGAGCGAGACCGGATTATTTATCACCGGTATAATATGCAAACGAACCTATGAACGAGAACCCTTTGTTAGATCATACCTTGTTTTCTCATACCGAATCAACTCGTTACCGTCGATGCACCGAATTTTCTGCCAAAAATAAAACGCCCACGAAAATCGTCGTTTTCATTGGCCGTTTGTTTCGACATTAATAAACGTAACAACAGAAAATACAACGTGGATCGAAAATAGGTAATTAAAATTTAAGCTGCAATGAAAGGATTATGTACATCGATATCTATCGTTCTGTTTGCCTGCGGAGAATTTGTCCTGCTTTCTCGAAAATTATTATTATCGTTGTTTGTTTCGAGATTGTGTTTCTTGGTGCGCACGCATAAAGCGAAGGGAAATAAAAAAATGGATATTTATGACACTTTTGTTTATAACATGTATCACAAAAAATACAGAGAAATAAATATCATATTAAAAATACTGATATGTCATTACATTGATTAATGCGACTATCAAAAATCAAATAAAAAGGAACAAGACTACTTAACACTAACATGACCTCTCTTTATCAAATAAAATATTCCACGAATAAAAGAAATCAATCTATTGCTTAACGATTTTTAGCAAGCAATTTTTCAAGTTCATCAAGTTTCTTGAACGTGTGCATTTTAAGAAAAACGATCTATTCGAAGTATCATTTTTCGTGTTGACCTATCAAGGTGTAATCAGGGTTGGAAAATACGAAAAACGATGTCACCAAACGAAGCCTAAAACGCAAACTTTCCGGCAGGCGAATTTAAACATGAAATTCAGTCGTGCGGGCAGACAGCCGGCGCGGTTTTCAATCGACCAGTATCCATCAATCATCGAACCTCCTCGTTTTTCAACCCTCCACCCATTCTCTCATTTTTTTCGTTATCTGTCTTCTCTACTCCGATCCACCTCTCTTTTCTTTTCCATGTTTTTTCTTTATTTATCCCGTCCACAGTTCCAGCGATTTTCACCATCTCTTCCTCCGCTTTCTATCTTCTAATTTTTATGCGAAAATGTATCATGCAAACGAGGCGACGCGGTCTGCGCCCGACGTGCCGCTGACAATTATCAATTAGATCTTATCGATGGAATATTGATGATATTAGAAGAAGTTTAAGCTCTGACAGCCAAGGTGTAGGTTAAATTGTGTTATAAATTACGATGCGGCTGATGTAAGCTATTTGTGGATGTAAAATGATAAAAGCGAGAGGAGAAGAATTTTCAGAAGTATATGTATGATAAATTACATGCAAGTTTGAATGAAAGTATCAATGTATTAATGCTCAAGTCACAAATCAAGTCAGCTGAATCATTATGGCTTGATTTAGTCAGAATTTTTTCAATTCCCAAGCAAATATTCTAATGGACTACGGATGTTTATGCGCTTAAAGAAATTTGAAACTACCAGAACACGTAAAATGTCTGTAATATGCAAAAATGGGTAGAAGAAGTTTACTCTTAGATTTCAATTTCTTTGATTAAATTCGTGCAAATATAAATTTGTATAAACACTCGTAATCTAGTAATAGCTGTCTTAAAACATTTCAGCGAACGTGTACTTACGTAATAATAATTTATAAGTATGAAATCTTGATTTAAAGTGTATTATTTTACATATTGTGAAATTTGAACTGATACAATTTTAACAGGAATTGAACGACCAATTAAATGATTTTAATAAGCAGTATCTCTATTAACTTCAAATTAAACATGGTAATTATGGAAACGTGATCAATTTACGGTTAACGCATATCGAAATAAAACATAATTCGCCGTCGATTCGAGTCTGCTAATGATTTTATCATTCTTTCTTTGCTCCGAAATCATTCGTTATTGACGGGGTCAAACAATCGCTAATTACGTTTCCAATAACGGGGATGTGGGTGAATTTCTGTTGCACGGTCAGGGCACAATGGCCCGAGAAAGTGTAACAAAAGGAGAAATCGACTGCTCGTTTACTGCACGCCGATACGATGAAAATGGTATCCTGTAGTACAGAGACACGCAGCTAACGACTGCCTTCGTTCTACGATTTTTATCGATAACACGAATTTAACTGGACGTTTCGCGAAATGTTGCTTACAATTTACGTATGTTGGAATGAGACACGAATTATTTCAGAATATTGAGAGAAGATATAGAAAAATCAAGGTTATTCGCAAACTAAATAAATAAATTAAATAAATGAAAACATATTGTAAAACAATATTAGAGATACTACGATCGATATTATGTATAATGTCAATTTTTTAGAATTTAAACGTCTAAATATAAGTAATAGAATTCATAATCTATTAAATATCTAAGTTTCATTAAAAATCGAAGATAATAAGTTTTTTGTGCGCAGGTGTAGATAGTAATAACTCGTGAATGTAAAGCTTTAATATAGAGAATTTTTTAATTTACATTTAACACGACTTAGTGGAAGTATATTTAGAAAGATTAAATCGGAGAAGTATATTTAAAGAACAAGGCTTTGTTAATATTAAAGTTGAACTAAATAAAATAACAGGGTCACGTTCCTTTTTTTTTTTTTACACAGTCTGACGTGGTTAGATTGCTAAACGGTGATTACACTACCTCGTGTTTTATTCTAATCGCGTTTATCAATATTGCACATCTTTCGTGTGCGTTTCGAAGTGTGGATAAGAGAACGATTAGTAATAAAAACATTTATCTTGTATAATGCTTGTTTATTTTATGTAACATTTATAATTTAATAAAACAATTTTCCTCACATGGTAAAAAAAACTTCGCTTTTTTTAAATAAAATATTCTCTTCTCGTTTCCGAAATGTTACTAAGAGAAACTAATCAGAAAAATTCCAATTTTATTGCATTCAAAAATTATTACAGCCTCATTCAACATACCATAACACATCTTCAAATTTAATCTTTTACGACATCGTTATCCCACTCAGATTCCCAATATATACGCTACTCTACAGAGCGCAAATAAATACCATACTGAAATTCGCAAAAAGCTAACGCGAAAAATTCGAATCTTCAAACTTCTTACAACCTCGTCCATTGCGCTGTAATACATCAATTTCTTCAACCTCAACCTCTCACGTCCCCGCCACTTCAAATTCCAATACACGCTTTTCCAGCGGTCGCAAAACTCATAACTTCCGTTCTCTGCCGTGCTAACGAGCATCCGAGCAACTAATCAATCCCCCGCTCTCTGTCCCGCTCATTTTTATGAAGCTGCCTATCCCCTACACCGCTGGTGCTCGCCGGCATGCGGCGGGAACGCAAGAGGCAGACAGAATACATACCTGACGGTAATTCCCGTGCGACGTAACCAACTATCCGCAGGGAGTTCGAATGCTGGCCCCGCGGCCGATCCTCCACGGATAAAGGGTTGCTCGCGGATGATGTAGTGCCATGTTTATTGCGTCCTATTTGCTCCTCCGCCATCAGCGTGGCCGCAATAGCGCCAGCCAGACGACACGTACCTCTGCTAACGTTGGTATATATGTGCTCGTGCATGTGTGTTTTATCCAATGTACGCTTGTATACGTAGCTCTGTTCGTGTTCCACCTTCTATATGTGTGTGTTTTATGCAACGGCGCGCATGTGTGTGTTTATACACTCAGGTTCATAAGTATCAGGATACTTGGAGGATGTGAGGCTGCCACCAGAACGGTTGGAAAATTACTAAACCCTTTAACGAGTACTATGTAGCTCGAAACATTTGTAAAGATAAATGAAGGCAATAGGACGTTAAAATTCTCCGGCCGTTTCGATCCACTGTGTCTCCAAATTTCAATTCTCTGAGTTTGGCGTCTAATTCGTAGAAAACTTTTCCAGTAAGATGAGAATATCACCGTGTACGACACGTGCGATTCGTAATTCATATTCATCCCTTTTGCGGCTCTCGCAAATAGCTTCTAGAAATTTTTGCGCGATTATTTTGCGCGTATGCAAAATCATAATCGGTTAATTTGTTTCATAAACCGAATGAATTATCGCATCTTATATGGAACGAAAAAATGTCTCGATACTTATGAACGGGAATGTACGTAGCTTGGCAACCTGTAAGTGTAGATGTATACCCGTATACTCGTATGTGTTTTGTCCAATGTGTGCTTATATATCTGTTTTACCCAATGCGAGTTTGTCTATGTTTATACGTGGCTTTTCAATGTATGTATGTGCATAGAGGCGCGTGTTCTCGTGGCAGAATGTTGGCGGTGTACGCGGCCGGACAGCAGCCTCTGTGTTTTCCTCTCTATGCTGAGCTAGCTGAACTCTTGCTCTACAGAAACTAATTACAACGAAGCCCGGCTTGTTGGCTGAGAGAGTGCAATGTTTTCGTTCTTGTGCACCCCCGTCCGTTTTACCCCCAGTCGTCTGTCCACCCATCTAAACCACCCTTTCATCCCCCTACGTCCCTTGAAATGGCGACGAGGATCGCAATCCTCGCTTTGCGCGCTTTCAATGCGAAATCCTGTTTTTTAAACGAGAAAAACATCGGCTCTTCTGAAAGGCTCCCGCGAGACATGGAAAGCGTGGAATGAGCGAGGGGAGTAATGTTTGGTTGGTTTGATAGGTAGATGGCAAAAATAGATGATGGAGTGGTGAGAGATTAGATTATGGTCGAGTTTCGAGTTGGTTATGAAGGGGTGAGATTGTGAATACTTGTGCTACTGTTTACTTTGCAGCTGTTGGCTATGGTTCTGAATTTTTGTTTGAAAAGAGCATTCGATTTTTAGGCTCGGTTTTAGAAGGCTACAATGTGGGTGGTTAATGACACTTCGTACTGTTTTTCTGAAATTTGAGACAAGGGTTAGGTAAGAATTCCAGTGAAGAGGATGACGAAGTGATCTATTGAAACCATTTTGAGGGATAAGTACTAGGCTAGAGTTTGAGTGGATGGAAATTTGTTTGGGAATTTAAAAGCTTCTGGAGCACTCTTGTGTATATCTATAATTATTGACTTATTCTTTAGACCGATTTTCTCATCGAGATAATATGTGTATGAAATTTGAAAGAACCGCGGATTCGAAAATTTGTTCTTCGTTTGCAATTAATATTAATTAAACGTACCAACACAGAATCTCGACACAAAGCCTCCTTTCGCTTTGCCCTCTACAGTTATAAAACTCCATCGAGTAATTAACTTAGAAAGGCAAAAGCCCTGAGCAGTGTCAAAATAATAAGCCGTAAGCGAAATTAACCGTACACTTGCTCACCACGTACTCTGTTCCTCTACAAGTAATACGATCTCGATGTAAATCCCGCTGTGGCGATTACACGAAGCAAATAAGACACGGCAACTGTAGCATAGTATTACCACGGATTACATGTTTACCCGTCATCCTCTCTAAAATCCTTCCTTCGAAACGTTTTCTATCCCAGGGACAGGTTCGATTCTTGTTGGAGATTCGCGACAGCCAAGCTATCGACGACGTTCATTCTAGCTCTGGTTCTCTTCGATAAAAAAGTCTCGGAACAGAAGTGGCATACAGAGAGTAAAAAAGGAGAGGGAAGAAAAAAGGCAAGCTCGATGAGCACACTCGTCATGATCGCGGCGAAATCGGGCTCGACAGCAAGAAACGCGACGTGTGTGTAACGCTGCCAATCGATATTTATCCAGCGATAGGCCAGGGTGAACACGTAACAAAAGGGAGATTTCCACGGTGTTACGTTTGTTCCCACCGCGTTTTATCGGTAATACTTCGACTCGCTCAAAGGACCATGTTTTCCTTTGTTTGCTTTTTCTTCTGGCTTTCGGTCCTTTATCCCGACAACCAGCAACGGAGTAATTGGGGTCGTCGATAGGGGCGCACCAGGTATCCCATGGTGAATCGCGATTCTATACTTTATAACTATAAAACGATACAGTTTTTTATGTTGTTTATATAGATATATATGATTTTCGTATGTTTGCAGTAAATGATTTGCAACTTCTATATCCGTTTTCAAATTGGTTTCAGATTTAACATGGGCATTCATCATACAATATTTTTTATATAACAATTCATAGTATCTTTTCGTTACACCACTATCCATGAATATTTCGATTCGACCGATCTTTGCTTTTATCGGACATTGCAACGTGATTAAAGCGAGTTCAAAGTTTCTTTTAATAAACTGCCAAGGGCACGATCCCCTATTTTAATTATTTAACACCCTGTACATTCAGCAAACTTTCCTCACAATAAACGTAGAAATACTTTCATGAGTCACTGTACAAGGATCATCAGAGCGTTGAATCGCTCCACGAAACCAGCTGGACCTGGACAAGCCTGGCACTGTGCTCTCCGTATCGCGTGTGCTTTCTTTCGTTCGTGTTAGGAACATTGAGAAGCAGAAAGGAGGGAAAAAGCCAAGACGCGAGTGCACACACGCGAGAACGCGTGTCAGCGCTCTATGCAGCCACGATCCGCCCTTACAATGGCGTCGATTGTTTATCTCGAGATCACAGCAGGCAATGAAAGCTCACTCGAGGTCTTTCGGATGCGCGAGAGTACGCCATCGCTGGTCCCTAGAGAGGAGCCTGGATCAAGCGGCATCATTGTCTTGACATCGTGCCTATCCTGGTCCCGTGCTCGTCTCGAAAGACACTTCGCAGAAGAGCTCGAAGATCGACCGTTGTCTGCTCCACGGCTTACCAACCATTCATTCCGCTCGTTACGTTATTCCACCGCGGGATTCTTTTCAGATTAGGGATCTCGATTCGCGATTCCGATCCGTCTGTCGAAGAAGTGCGTTTAGATCGAGTGTTTGATAGACTGTGAGAGTCAGGGTGACTTCTGGTCTGTGTGAGACAATGGTGCGAGGAAGAAGTTTATTGAAACTGTTTTCAAATACGATGGAATATGGTTTTGTAGAGAAGATTCTATAATTGCAGAGCAGTTTGTTGTTTATTTAGAAGTTATGCCCAGTTATTGCAAGTTTGGATCGAGTACATGGGGGAGAGTAAAGATATCTGATTCATAATATGGAACAGTGAAATAAAAAGATGTTTATTGGAGTTTCTTGTTCTTTGGATCTTTACGAGTCGGGACACAAATTTCTGATAAACGATGACTTCTACATACATTTTTAGGCTTGTCCCAAATTTTACCAATACAAATCAATAATCGATAACCGATAGAAATACCGATAAAAGCTTCAAACTCTCTTATATAATATACATTATACATGTTGATAAAAGGTTATCATAATTCTTCAAATACTTTCGCGAGCAACTGTACTCACGTTAGAGAGGAAAAAGAAGAAAGAGAAAACGCCACTCCAGAAGATTGGTTGACTCTTACACAGCATTGAATCCCAAGATATTTTTATCGGGTCGAAGCATAATTGATGAAGCAGGCGCTGTTTTGGTTTCGGGATAAGCTGAAGGGTTCTGATGAAGATCGATCCCCGTGTAATCGGATGCTGCACGCTGTGCCACCGTTAATTTATGGCCTCTCGCTTGCCCAAACGTTTCAAAGTCAACCTGAATTCGTTGATCGCGTGCCACCGGGTAACGAGAGGTCGATGATGTTGCAAGCAATAGGGGTTGAATGAGATTTTTATAGTGGCAGCGATTTTTGAATTAAATATATATTAAGTAATTAGTATCGTAGATAAATATTTTGTAAATGCTTTTATATTAAAAAAGTTGATCGGTAAGTTAGCGTTGGAACACAAATAATACTAATTATAGTTACTTCTATATTAATATTATTATTCCGTAGAATGAAACTATTCGCGAAACTGCAACGCATTTCAGGTAAAAATATATTTACGAAACGAAAAATAATTTTAATTAAATATTCTACTTATTAAGGATCTTTAAAAAGTTTTGCATGAAATTTAACAAAAATGACACGAATCTGCTTTACTAGTTTTGAATGTTTTACGAACAGCTATTACATTTTGTTTTTATCGCAGTTTTAGTAAACTGCATTTTGCAGTTCTATTTATGAATTTTTCGACAAAATGAAAAGTCGCATCACGAGTACTTAAATTCCTCGATGCGGGATGTAAGATTAAAATAAACAGAAACCTGTATCACGTTTTAATTGCACAATAAATTTTTCAAAATATTCCACGGAAATTTCAATTTACTCCCTGCATCCGTGATTGCGGGGAACGTAAGCGTTTAATTAAATCACGCGCGACGTTGTTGAAACATTCGCGAATCTCATCACAGTATGCATTCAACTTAAATTTTGCAATTACGGCGAATTAACAAAATAACGGTATTTCATCGCATAAGAGTTTATTTCCGCGCAAAAGCGCGTCAAACGTTCCAGTTTTTTTAAAGAACTGTCGAGAAATTGCAGAAAAGGAAAGTTGCCAGACAAATCAAACACAATCATAGCGGTGTAAGTCAAAATTTCCAGAATTTTCTATTATTAATATATAATTAATAGGAAAGAAATTTTGTCCATAACTAGAACGAAATTTGATCCTGAAATGGATGAGATTAATTATATTCAATGACCTCGCATTAAATTTGTAATTTCTCTAAAATATAAGGAATTAACAAATCGAAATATTTCCCATTTGATATTTATTTATATTGATTCTACCACGAAAATTTAATTAATCCTATAATATAGGCAATTGCAGTAATCAGAAGTCATCTCTTAATTAGCAAACGACAATACTCTCCTAATCGTCTTACGTGTGATAATTAGCGATGATCGATGCACAAACAGATATTTTGCGAATGTTGTTCGTACTGAAACATTGCAAATATATAAAATAACTTAACGACAACAAACGTCGAGTTTCGTAGCAGACGAGGATTATTGTCCGTAGGGAGTTGGTATTATAAAGGCCGAAAATTATTTCGTTAGACGCGAGAAGCTGACACGACCAAAAATATTAATCACGTTACGGTTTAAAATTCCAGTGGAAATTACTCTTTTCGCGACCTCATTGCTTTTCGGTGGCGTGATAATCGCGCTTAAACCCCGGTGAGAAACGTCGCTCGAATTTGTACGGTTTAACGCGATTATTGCTCCTACTTTTTGCGAATTACGAGAAAGTAACAGAATAATAAGATTTCTTTCACGCGATGGGAACTGCAGTACGGTATTTATATTTTTTAAAAAGAAACATCCTTCGACAGATATATTGATAAATTGGATAATAAATTGTTTCACGGTGATTGGAAGAAAAATCTTAGAAACGAACACACCAGAGATTAATAAGTATTATACTTATAGAAAATAGAAATAAAGTCATCGTTTTAAAACTCATCAATTCTTTAATCGAAACGAACGAAAATAAATTACACGATACTGCGTGAAAAACTGTAACCTGGAATCGTTAGGCATCGACATTAAACACAGTCGAAATTGGTCTAATAATAATTCATAACTCTTTCGCAATCTCGATTTCACTCTCGTAAGTCCCCGCCGCTGGATTACCGCGATTTCAAGCTACAAATGATTCATCTTCTAATTGCATGACGGGCCACCCTCCGAGGCACCACAATCAAAACTCGGTTCGCTCATTAATCATTCGGGCCACCCTCGTCATTCATGCCGAAGCGAAGGTGCAAATACCTCGACGCCGTGTCGTGGAAAACGAGCGCGAGACAATGCCACGTTGTGTTGCTCCGTCGTGTTTTTCTTTTCGACCGGCCTAATTCTTTCATTAAAAGAATAATTAATCATCGGGTCCAGTTTTTCGCGGCATTGAACCGAAAAAAAATTCAATGTACAGCCAACACGGACGTTTTTCACGGCGAAAGTGTTGATGCTCGCGAAGAATAAAATGCTGGTCGATAAAAGATTTCGCGATTAACGTTGCGAAATAAATTATCCACCTGTGCCTTTGAATTGCTGTAATTGTTATGTAACGATATGCATACGAATAGAAACATTTAGCTTTCGTAATATTACAGATTTTGTAACAATGTATCTAAGACGATCGATGGCGAATTTTGTTTCTAGAAGAACATCATCGTGCGACAACGTGATACGATTACAGGATAGGTAAATATTTATTTGCGATTAACGATGATTGTACGTGTTTCGAATATATCTGTGAATCCTTCACACCTTGTAGTTTTTAAAATACGTGGCTTCTCATTTCTTTTATATTAATGTAATATAAGATTAAATGTAAATTTTGTTTGTAAAAGAACATTGCTATACGACGAAGTGATACGATCAGAAATTTTTGAGGGGCTACGGTAGCCACGGGCAATATTTGCGAAGTTTAATGGTTTAATATATTTCAGATATTCCGTTGGAACTCTTTTATTAAGCAGATAATTAATCATCCTGGGGCTTTCCCACGTCATCGTAGCTCAGACAACAAAGAGTTTAATACACCGGCGTTTTTCACCGCGGGGGAAAATACTTGTGTTCGCAAGGATCTATGAAAGCAACGTTCGATGAAAAACCGAACGATAAAATATGCGGTGACACGAAAATTAATTGCAGACTCGTTTAAGGAAATATTACTGAACGAAGGGTGGCCTGTTTTCCACGCTCCGCCGAGTTAAGTGACTAAATTTAACGATTTTTGAAGAATTTGCTTTTTGCATTTGATATATTTATAGCCTTGTTTGACTCATGATTAAATAGTTTGACCCAGTTCCGGCCTTAGTTCCATCCAAATTTTACCATTCAAAGAACGATCAATTATACGGAACATTAAATATCTTATAACACCAGAGAGATATTTTCAGGGAAGAACGTTCGCACCTGTCATGGTCCTACAAATCTTTATGAATGAATGAGTAACTGCTGTGAATGACGCCTGCTGCGAATTGGATTTTTGTTAAACAGATATTGTCATTCTGCAATTCAATACCATAATACATAGGAAGAAAATTGGAACGAAACGAGAGAGAATTATAAAAATCATAATATAGTTTCCTGGTTTTATGTTCGTACAACCTTTTCAGTATAATTAAGTCGAAACTTAACCTCGTTCGAACTCTACATATGTAAATTCTAAAGAAACTTGAAATATACTGAATTGAAGTTAAAAAATTGATTTCATTTTATTTTATTTTATTACAGCACTATTCACGCATTGCCTACGCTATTTTTCAAACATAAACGAAAACAGCCATTCATTTAATTAAAATTCATAAAATGTCATGAAATTGTGGATTTTTCAGATTAAAAGAAGCTTTAAATGAAACTTAATTACAATAGGCTAACGTTCGTGCTTTATTTTCTTCGCGAACTTGGCGGAACTGTCATTCTGTAGGAACTTGGATGATGGTATATAAATTGAAAGCAAGACAATGCTTATATTATTCCGAGATCACAAAGACAGCAGTGACCGAATCAATCGCTTAAAACGGTTTCAGCCGATATCATCGCCAATAGTACAAATGCAACACGACAGTTTGCTCGCATTTACCGAGAGTTCCAACGTTCGCTACTTAGCAATTTCCGATGTCCACGTATACAGTTACTTGCTGGAGGAAATATAGTTCGATTGTAAGAATCGACTGGTCGATAACTAGTGCTGTACTAATTAACAACGTGTCAAAATATTAACGTATATGACCTACGGAATTCTATAGAATTAGATTACATTTTAGGATTTAACTCGTAATCTTATCGTTTAGTATTAAATATTTATACAGAATGTTTCAAAGTCAAACAATCAAATAATATTTTTATTTTTTCAGATTTTTATATTTACTTAAAAAGAAGTTTCAAAAATTAGATCTATTAAATAATTATCCAGTAAAATAAAGAAAAAATTTCTTATATCTTGGAATTTTTTCCAATTTTTTAAAATCGACAAAGAATTAGGTTCAAACGCAAATAAGTTTGTCTATGTAAATGGTTAAGATCGGAACATTACGTAAATCCATGCGTATATTCACAATGTACACGATCTGTTTACGCAAATAATATCGGTGGATCGCGATCGCCGATTCGAGATGAAACGATATTGCGTAATCGTTCACCGCGCTCCTCCGCCCTGTCAGTTCGTTGTTGTATTTTATTTCCACGCTGATGGAGGGTGTGCGGTAAAGTGTGATTACTTATCAGCGATAACCGGTGAGCCACTTGACACGGAATGTTCGTTACAGTCATTACGTTTCGATGAGGCTATGCGAATCGATACAAGCGGCTGTGGTGAACTCACGAGAGACAGGCTAAATAGCCAGATAAACAGATAGCGAAATGATGCGTTAAAATGGAATGGAACGGTGTATTCTCGTCATCACGTGACGCGTGAATTACTATTATCCCTCTATCGAAGATATTGAAAGTAGAATTACATATTTTGTAAAGAACAATCGTTCGTTCGTTAATGGAATTATAGTAACATATAATTCGCTCGAGAGAAATGATACGTACCATTTTTAGAATTGTTTCTTACAATTTTTCTTCTAATTTCTCATTTCTCCCTCTTTTTTGAAACTTTAAGGTATCTCGTATCTTTATTTCTATATCTTTCTCGAACAAAGCAATTTATCTATTTGTCGTATTTCATCTGTAAAAAATTTTATTTTCAAAATAGTAACATAAACAATAGGAATTTCCATAATTTTGCATGTAGATATATTTTTCAGTATTTTACTATAGCGATCTAAATTTTCGAAAACGAAAATTCGAACGGGCAATCCCACGAATTAGAAAATGTTATGCAGCGTTTTTCGGAAGGTCGAGAGCGTACGATGGCGGGGAATTCGGGCAAACATGCAACAGCAGGTGCACAGACAATGGAAATCGGCGAGCGCAGCTGCGTTTAACGAGTGATGGATCGTGCTGCACACTTCACGAGGCGCTCTTTTGCTGGTTTGCACGATTGCTCGCACTTGTACCAGATTTTCAAAACGGCAACATGACGCTGTTGTTTATCGCGCAAAGCTATGCGCCGCTGGAAGATTCCCTTTTTGCGATCGAGAATCATGTTCCGAACAGTCTATTTTCAAACGCTCGTAATACCCGCTGCAAAAATGCTTTGCGTGTTTCTAAATTATACAAAATATCCAAATTCGCTTAAGCTCGAAGATCGTCATGATAAATTTTGTTTTGAAAGATAACAGATAACAACGATGTATTGATAATAGTATCAACCATCACAACGGTTATAATTTATAACCCAAATGTAGAAATTTATACTATACGAATTTCACGTGAAATTTCAAATAAATCCTAAATTCTTAAAAAAAATCCTAACAAAGTTCCGAATTTTTAAAATAAACAATTAAATATTTTTCAATAAAAAATCTTTTTAACATTGTATCTATCGACAAAAAAGGATTGGTAAGAATTCGGATAAGAGTTGGATTTTTACGTTTAATCATCGACTAGGAGGTCAAACACTGTGCTTGTAAGTCTCGTAACCCTTAATGGAATCATTCGTCTGTAATCACAGCCATTACTGTCGGTGAACTTGTGTCAGAGTGCATTGCACAGAGAAACAGAGAGTGGGAGAGAGAGAGGGGGGAAGGGAGAGGGAAGAGAGAGAGAGAGAGAGAGAAATCGGCGCCTAAGGCAATCGATATTTCGAGGCCAGTAAAGGTGAAAGGGGTAGGTGCGAAACAGATGACGAGAGAGTGAAGGTTTTCCACGGATTATAGGGGGAGAGTAGACTTTGTTCCTGGGTGTTATGAGTGCAGATCAAAAAATCTGAAACGTTGCAGCATAACGGCAGTCGCCACTTTTTGATTATGCCATTGCAATTCAATGTTAGTAATATTTATGTAAAACAGACAATATTTCGAGATTTTATCTTGCGTGTTAAATTCTTGTTGGTATTACTCGTAGTACTATCAATATTATTATTACGTGTTTCAATGAAGGTGAATGAAAATGTTATAATTGTTAGAATAAATATTATTTTTATGGTATTCGAATTACTGAAAGTTGTAAAAAGACGGGAACAGTTGGTGTTTTGGCTAGAAAATTATCACGTGATAGATCCGAAAAAGGAATTTTATGGTCGCATAAATGTAGGTACTTACAAGTTCGTGATCGTTATAGTTATCTCAGTTTCTCAAGTTAACTCACCTGTAACAGAAAGCAAAACACATTTATCAGACATGGATATAGCATTATTTGAATAATATTTCCTTATTTTCAACTTGTTGGCCATTCAAAATCACAGAGAAATTCGTTTTATAATAAACGGAACATGATATTCAGAAATTTACATAATTAATTACTTGAACGCAAACTAACAGAGGAAAATCCTTCAATCTATAAAAACAAATTCCACGAATCCTTATTTCCTGCGCATTGGAAGGGTTTGACACTCAAAAGGCTCTGCATAGTCCCCGTAGCGCTGGAGATCGAACGCTATTTTAATATCCCTCAGTAATCTATGACGAAGCTATTAATTAGAGCAGAGCAGGTGATGAGACTGAGGGATCGACGAGGGTAACGAGGGTAACCAGCGCGGTCGAGAGGGATTGCACGATGGATGCCAAGCTTCCTAGCATCCCTTCGCAGTTTCCAGTACCCTTCGCCCTCCAAGCTTCTTGCCATACCACCGTTTGCAGCCCTTCTCGAGCTACCTTCGCCATCCTTTCTCGACTCGGCCAATCTCCTTTCTTGATATTCCGCGCTCGCGAGCGTATATTGAAATATAATTAGGGGCGGTTTAATAAGCGTCGGTCTGTGGCTTTCTGGCGAGTCTTGAGAAGCGTAAGCTTTGCCCTGTTAAGCGGTACGCTTGCCCCAGCTTCCGCCTAACGAGTTGCGAGCTCCAATCACATCGCGCGCGCGTGATCACTCGCTCGTTGGTTACGACAGGTTTGAATGAATTTTTGATAAACGATCCATAATATTACGATCCATAATATCCAATATTTAGTTTATTAACTCCTGTCTTTCACGTATCAGCCATTCAGACGTCAAACTAATCGACTGCACTTTTTAGAAATTTTGTTAATGTAAGCGCTTTGATCAACTGATGAAATGTCTATAATTGTTTTATTTTTTTTAAACAGAGGAAGCGCATTGTTCTTGTTTTTTTCTTGCACATATACTTTTCGTAAAACGTAAGATAGATACTTGACATTTCATAACAGTTCCTTTTCTTTCTTCAAATGTTCGATAAATAAGTTACGAACAACAGAGTAACTGTCGTCTTAAAGACCTTTATTTCCGCACACGAGCTTAAATTCAATGCAGATAGCTGTTGTTCTATGTTTCATTAACGAATCAAGCAAGTCTTACGAAATAGCCTGAGAATACAGTCTGAACAATAACGGACGTATTCCACTTGCACGTATGAAGCTTCTCGTACCATAGAAAATGTTATAAAATTTCTTGACTTTTATTACTAATATGTTTTACTTTAGAACGTTTTATGATTTATTAAGCAATTTTCCTTTGTGGGAATGTTTGTTTAGGCCGTTTACAATTTACATTCGAAAACTTGGATAAACTAATATCTTTGACGAACGAAAGAAAGTTTCTTTTATTAACTGCCCTTTACTGCCTGTTCGCATCGAATGAAAACAAGAGATGTTCTGTCATATACAGAAACTCGGTTTACCTTCTCTTATTTTCAATTATTAACTTTCTACAGCTGAATAAAAACCTTCTTGGACGTTAAGAAATTAACAAAGTGAATTTCGCTTGAATTAAAAAAATTCTAACTGCTGAAAGTATAGAAAAAGGCACAGCAACAAAAACTTAACAATAAAGAGGAGGCAACAAAATTCAGAAGTAAAACTAAAAGAATGTCTCGCAAAATCTAAAATATCCGTGCATACAAGTTTTCCTACGTTAAAATTCAGCGTAGCCCGATCGACCAGCGAACCGCATCGACTGTTTAAAACGAAAATAAACGGCACACACGCGGCCAGGGAAACGCTTTCGATCGAAGCGTAGCCAGACACAGCCTACGAAACACCACTGCCTGCGTCCCAGAGTCTAATAAGCACCAGCAGTTGTAGGATTATACAAGTTAATAAATCACTGCCGAGCTCGCGGTTGCATAAAGGTAAACGAGAACAAAGTTTTCGGGGGGGAGGCGAGCCACGGCGAAAAGCCGCTTACTCATCCGTGTGCTGCAAGGAGAAACAACTACTCGTTTGGAAACCGTGCATTCGTTCAAGTGCATTCTGTCGGCAATTAAAGTTTTTCAATATATTAAACGGCAGAGATAGAGATGCCGAGTGTCTGATGTTTATAGATCCGCGTCAGCTGGCCCGGGAAACTATGAATTTTTCGGAGGGTGAAGTTAAGGGCGCAAGAACGAGACACGGAGGGTAAATTTCAAATGGAATATGGGAGTCCCTCCGGTTTATATAGGTGCGCTACGTGGTTTCTTTGTTTCTATTTCCCTTGCTTTAGATCTTTTTTGATTTTATATTAAGCTAAATTTAATATCAAGAAATTTTATTTAACTGCTGGTCTTATAGTATTAGGTTGCCCGAAAAGTTTCTTTCCTTTCATAAGGTGATAATAGATGAACAACAATTTCTGTTTTATATTATTTTATTGAATTTGGTATGATCCATTTCGTTCACATCTATTATTATGTTCGTGCATAATTCAATAAACTAATATAAAGCAAAAAACATTGTGCGTCTATTATTTCCTTATAAAACGAAAGAAACTTTTCGGACAACCTAATACATACTATGTTACATTCGATTGTACGATAACGTTAAATTTCTCCTCGTTTACATCCATTGCAGTTTAATATTGTGTCGTAATTCCAAATTTCACTTGACGTTCTAAAAAAACATCTACAAGGTTTTCATCTAATGCATATGATTTTGAATTCATATTTAAGAAGTGTCCTTTGCTTACGAAAAGGGAGTCTATGTATAAAATATTGGAAATTTATATCAATATCTTTAATTTGAGAAAAGTATAATAACGAAATCTGTATGAAATACATAATAACATATCTATATGAAATTCTGGACTTCTTCCGTTCGGATCAAGACAATTTCCTTTAGCCAACCAAACCAACGCACGAACACAAACACACTTGCTAAAACTACCCCTCGGTAAACTCACCAAGTACACCCACTCCATCAGACGATCCAATAATTCCTTCTTGCATCTTACCCTCTATATCCACCCCCGAAGTTTCCAAAAAGAAAACAATATCTGAGCTCTATCCCCCAAGCGAAGAATTAAACTCATCCAACATTCCAGTGAGAAGGCAGTGACCGTCGAGTTAATAACGAAATTTGTCCCTTCCGCGAGTCGTCCGTGAAATGATTCGTCGACCATGCAATTTCACTGGGGTGGCTGGTAGAAAAGCGCCCAGCCTGTTTCGCAGCGAATTAATTGACAAAACGGAAATCGCCGGCCACTGGAGACGGCCTATGTGCAGCTGCAGCCGTCTGCTACACGGTCTGCTTACCTCGACACCGGAAAGGTTACGACCTACGCCAACCCGGTGCCGTGAACGTGAATATCGTGTGCACCAAACAAAGTTAGTCGTTAGTTAAATTAATCCTTCGGATCGTCGAAAGTTATGAATAAAACAAAGCAAATATATTTTTCTGTTATGGCGTAGAATTTTGATAACTAGTTTATATTTGTCACAGGATGGAAAAAGTTGAAAATCCAGCGCTACCTCAAATAGTATCACTTTATTCTTAATTCTTCAATTATCTCAAAAAGCTCAGACGATTACAAAGATTTCTAAAGACTATGCCCATAGACTGTGAAGTTTAAAAACTAAAAATGCAGCAAGTCAATTTCTACACTTCTCGCAGTATGTTGCGTTCAAGGATTAATCAAATGGATCTGACAGTCTCTACTTCGCATAAACAATTCATCGCGCACGAATCTTTCCGATATTTCATTTGGAGGTGGCCGGGGAACGCGATCACGAGTGAAAATAGCGGAAAGGGGGTGGAAAGTGGGCGGAAACACGAAGGCGAACGGCCGTGCACGCTCGTCGCGACAGAAGTTTCGCCGTGGCTGGTGTTCGAAGCGAGGAAACTTCGCCGGCACGCTCGTCGAACGTAAGAGCCATGAGTGACGCGTAATTACTCGCATCCGAATAGCAGACAACTGGGATTGAAGGGTACCAGGGCTCGGAGTGACAGAGCGTGTCAAAGTTAAGCGCGCGCTAGAAAAAGATCGTGACACTAATTGCTCGAAAATATATAGACGATCCTGACGGTGCCTCGCGGAAAATCCTCTCGCCGTCTCTGATCCTGCTCACGTCCTTTCCGCACGCCTGACGAAGACGTTCTAATAGCCACGTCGCTTCCATCGATGACGATCGAACGTATGAAAAACGTGGAACGTCAGCGTTTTGCCTTCGCGAACAACGTTACTGATATATAGCGATCGAATGATTAATCGTGTTGGTTGTTGCACAATAAAAGTAGATATTTGATAAATGATGGAAGAGGATGGAATTAATTGCACGTTAAAGGTACGAAGTCTTAAGAAGATACGTGCTTGTGATTAAGGTGGAGAGTAATTACATGTTTTGTATATGTGGTAATTTTTGTTTAATAGAGAAAACTGTTAATTGAATATCGAAGTTTGAGTATGAAGTGGGAAATTAATGAAATAGCAATTTGGTTAGACATGTTCGATATTGTGAAATGAGAGATCTCTTTTATGCAGAGATAAAAACAGTCTTTGTTAATAGGAAAAAGGATATATGTGTAGATATTTAATTATTTTTTGTATTCTTAATTGAATACATAATAACAAAAAGAGTTCTATGCTATGAATGTATAGACAGGAATTTTTTACCGAGCTTAGGTTCGTAATGATTTTTTTAATAAAAATTTATGGAAATATAATGGTGTGCATTTGATTGGTCTTTTGTCTTATTTAAATTCTTGTAAAACAACTTAAATTGACAATTTTACTGATGGAATTATTTTTTAACGCAAGTTCTTAACTTCCTGTAGTATTTCTTCTATGCCCTGTACATTAATTTCGTTTCCTCCGTTTTGAACTCAATTTACTAATGAAAATCTGCTTTGGGAAAAACGTGCGAAGCTTGCCTAATTAAAGCCCCTTAAAAAAAGATTCCTCAGTACGTGAAATGATTTCATTACGGACTTGACTGAGTCTAATAAATATATATCATTGCTGTAGGTTTCCAAAATGCAAGATCGTAAATTTACTTAAAAATGATCAATGTATTTCTACGCTGAATTTATAAAATATTACTAATACACATTATACTAAGAACAGTGATCCAAACAAGCTACTTATCTTAAACTACTTTATTTGTTATATCGTTAGGACAAAACAAAGCTCACGTTTCAATTAGCATATAAACGAGTACATTCAACTCGCACTCATTAAATCACAATTTCTTACATACTCTGGGTACATTTAATCAGCACAAAGGAAGATAATGTAACAATGAAACCAATAAAAGCTTCCACGACCTCTGCAAGACAATACGCAACCTCTTTCATCAAACTAAGTGATTCATTGTTTCACGAGCGAAACATAAAGACACGAAAGAGTCCATGATAAGAACACAACGCGAACATCTCGAAGCGAAGAAATCCGGAAATTTCAAGTATGTACAACTATAATTAGAATTCCCGTGTTCATGCAGAAATTTATACATACTTTCGCATAATATGAACATTGCTTTCTACCTACTAACAAGGCATATTACCCAAATGGAACACGCTGATTTTCATAAAATTTTGTAGGTTTACAGAGCAACGGAAAATATCAGACACGTATTTCTTTTATCGGTAAGAGTCTACATTTAAAAGGTGAAAAGAGTCCTTAAGTTTGAGGTAAAAAATGACAGCACTGTTTCATTACGGTGTTAATGAAATTTCAAAACGTTTCATAAAACACATACAATATGGATATAGAATTTTTCTGCGGTAAAATAGATACTTTCATAGGTCACTGTGTATATATTGTTTAATTAAACAAACTGCTTGTACGATCATATACTGATCGCGATAACTTCGCGATACAAGCATCTGAGAGTTGTTTTACGATCTGTACATATATCGAGACTTGGTTCTACGCGTCAATGGCACCGGCTCAGTTTATTACGCATCCAGTCTGTGCAGAGGTCATCAATCGTCGATTAATCAACCGGAAATGCTCGATTTAATGCGTTACGGCCGCTGATACGCGTATCTCCGTAACTCTGCTGTTAATTAATGTAATATAGACACTTTCGTATTATATTGACGTATTCAGGAAGATCGCAACGTTTTTACTATGAATTTCGTGATGATTTCTTAAAACTAAGATCACCGAATATAATAAAATTCAACAAGGTAGTACAGAATCAATTAAACTATTCACATAGCAGGTTAAAGTTGCATTATCATTTTTGATGCAATCTACATTTAGTACACTAAGGTTCTCTAAACAATCCATTTGTTGAAGAAATGCGAACGAAAATCATGAGAACACAATCTAATGTAATTTATGAACTTAAATCAAATACAAATTTTCTATTGAAACGTTCAAAAATCCCATTAGAGGCTTACTGTATCTCAATTTCCACAGAGGTTAAGAGTAAGCTAGAAAATATCAGTGAAAATAATGTTACCTTGTCACCAGTTTTCCTAAATTCAACTGTTGCGAAACGGATCGCGACGCTCCCATCCTACGTAGCCATTCAGGATTAACCGAATCGCGCAGGCTGGCTTTTGCAACGATATTTTTTCCAATATAGCGCACGTGCCGGTTAACGATCGGCTAGAGTCGGATCGTCGGAATAAAAAAAAAAAAAACTAAAAAACTGTCGTTGAAAAAGCGTTACGTCGGGAGAATTGATTTACCTCGTAGAAAAAGCTTCACGCTGACGAACAACCTATCTTTCTCTATATAATATTAAGTTGTTCCGAAAATTCGTAGTAAAGTTCCAGAAGAATTGAACGTTCTTTCGATTCTATTGAATATTCTATTCGTGCAGATTTTCTTCATACAGATTTCAGATGAATTTCTTCAAATCCTTAAACAATTCGGTTACGCATAATTAGTGAATGGAATTTAATGTTTCAATCAAGATCCATTGCTTTCTATCGATGTACGAAGCTTAACGTTACTTTGATAAAAACGAAACCTTATTAATTTATTAATTTCTCGGGTTTCCCCTTAATTAAATGATTTTTAGAAGTCATATGAATGTAAATTTTCAACATAAAATTTATATTACGAATATATTTTGTATTGGAATATTAGTAATTATTAATTTACAATGCAATAATTCATAACGTGTATGAATAATATTCAATGTCTTGTTCGAATTTATGCGAACAAAGATTATAATATATGTAGTTGTATAAACACACATAATCTAAGCGGCAAGTATGATGATATAATTATTATTAGATTAAACCTCAATATACGTAGAAGAAGAATGAATATAAGCGTTTAATCATCCATAGTGCAATGTACAATGTCACTTTTTTTTTTATATCGAAAAAGTTATTTTTCATTTTATTCTTCGTGACCTAAAACCATAAAACCGTGCATATCATATATACATTTGTCAACTGTATTAATGTTACTTTACTGACATTTCCTTTTTTACAAAATTCTCTGCTATTAATCACTTGCAAAAAAAAAAAAAAAAAAAAAATACGATATTTAGAGGAATGGGAGACACAAATGCTCTAGATATTTCATAAATATTACAGTATCTTTAAAACTGATGATTCAAACTTTCACAAATGAAATATTCGTTTGATAATTTAAAGAAAAAGGTGTTTCGAAATTTTAGTATACATTTAATTTTCTGTAAATAACATAGTAAGTGATTTATTACTTTTTTCACCTGTAACCTTCACCTCATATTTTAAAATAACAATCGTCTATTCCTGTGTGACTCCGTTATATTTCCACCTACTATCAAATCTGTCTATAATTCTTCGTGATAACGTCAGAGGCTTTTCTGCGTATTTCTTTAAAAAAAGAATACAGTTTATAACCAGAAGGACTACTTACAATATTATCTTTCTGGAATACAAATACACTGACTATTTGCGTCACAGAGTACAGCAACATCCACATATGCAGATATAAAGTTGGAAGCTTGAAATATCTCCTCGAGTCAATTATTCTAAAATAACTTATAAATTTAGAATCCAAAATTACGCATACCAGTTGCACAAAAATACGTGAATAATAGGTAGGAAGTAAATACAAATTACATATAGAATGATCATGGAGCTATGTGGTTGATCATGCACTCGTCCACGGTGACGAGTAAAATTTATTTTTAATTAACGTGCAAATGAATGCACCGACGACCGTTTCCTGCTTATCAGGGGTGGCATTCGTTGGCGTTGATAGCACTCGGTGCCCGGAGAGAGATTATTCGTGGACCTGTCGGCGAAACGACTGTCCAGAAAGTGACATGAACATCGTCATCGTCTAGTTAAGAAGCGTTAAAACAGAAAATCTTTACCTTCGACTGTCGAATAACGCGTACTCGACCAGTCTTCCGTTGATGGACGTGTAATTTATATACGCACCACTCCAAGTGATTAAAGGACCACGTAATTAAACGAGCTAATTTACATTTCGAAGGGTACTCGTTCCAAACCAATGATAATCGACATATCGAATTCTCTTGTTTTTAATATTTCCGGTTTTAGGGTTCAATAACTGCTATTTTTTAATGAAATTGCTTTTTTTTTAGTATTATTTCGTATTTATTACCTGATAACAAAAAGCAAACGGCGTATTTTTTATGCATTTGTAGGAAGCTTAAAAATGCAAAAGTGCGATATGTAAAAATGTATAGAACATCGAAAATAGAGTATCCATTTTATGATGATTTAAATTTTTAATAAGTGAAACGAACCTCTATTTAAATTCTTCAATTTTTAGTTTTAAATGATAGCTCCTATTAACAATAGAATTAGTAACAGAAGTAATTCACTTTCAAATTCTTATCTACGTATATCGTTAGATACATAATTTACCGAGGACAAAAAGTAAATTAACGAAAACAATAATTTTTCAATGTCTTACGACAAAGATTCATAAAATTCGAATTTTAACAATTGTAATTACCGTTATAGAAGACAGCTTTTCTCCACTCTTACGAGTCACCACTAAACAAACCTTTGCTGCTATGTTTCGTTCCAGCCTGAGATGACTGTCTGAACACTAAGATGACTATGTAGACTCTCTGAAGATCCTAAAAGGAGCGCATGACTATGAATCATGGTAACCAAACGCCTAACGAAGCTTCGATGTATCGTAGCGCCCGTTTCATCCGTACAGAACTAATTACAGAACCGAAACACACACCCGGGTCGTCTTCACCATGTTGGCTGTGCAATAAAGAAACGAAAATGGCGCCGATATACCGGGCGCACGGGAGAAATTACCGGCGATTATTCGGGCACAACGAGTACGACAGCTGCCGCAAGGCAGCGCCGCGGAACATTGCGGTTTCTTCTATCTGTGAATAGCAGGCAAAGGTGCGCGTTGCGTCGTGACTCCAGCCCACAATTTACGACGTCCTCGAGCTCGAAAAGAAACCGTACGATGAGACTACAAGAAGGGATACATCGTTCCTCGCCAAGCTGAAGATGAAAGGGACCGTGGACGCGGGTAACTGGAAAAATAAAATGATGACATACGACGAACCGTGGCAGACGCGTATGCTATACAGCTATTAATAGAGAGCCGCGATATATAATGCGTGTTCCGTGATCTATGCTATGACACCTCGATCCATTTTAATATTTTATTATTCTCAGTCATGCATCCATCGATCGAATAATACCGTACTCTTCATATTATGATTTATTTCCTTTTGAGATTGATTGTACGCATTTCTGCACCTTTACGTTCCCTATAAATGCATATAAATCCGCAGTCTAGCGATAAAAGTCGCGAAGAATGGATATATTGGTAGGTAAAAATGGTTCTTGTACCCGTGTAATAAAATCGTGAAATTCGCAAAACTGATCGATTTGACTTTTGAGAGGCACATGCATAGAATATAGAACAAACAATAAGCATTTGCAAAATAGAAACTTATCGAATGGAATTACGGTTGATAGAAGACATAGGAAATAAAACAGGTCTACTACACACAGTTGTCGTTCGAGCGATAATGCAGAGATTGAAAATACTTGTATCACTTATATATGAAACGAAGTTACTTCCATTTCCGTGGACGGGAGGGTATCAAAAAAGCAGTGGAGCGAATCTCAGACGGAAAGCAACGTTTCCGGTCAATCTTTCCGGTCAACCAGCACACTCTCACGCGTGATCTAGTTTCCGTCGTATAATTACCTGCTATCACAGACAGATAATTAACCGATAAGTGTTGTTAAAGAAGACAAACGAAAACGGAAATCGTATATAAAAAATAGTGCGGAGTTAAGCGATGAACAGGGGAAATAATGATTTCGGTCTTTCGGTCCTTGACCGAGTGAGAATCCTCCAGAAATTAATTGGATCCCTCCGTCGTAATGCATTCAATGAATACGATATGAACGCAAAGGAAATTACGATTACGTTTTAAGGAATTCGCATCATTTTGATGAAACGTTTCTTTTTTGTACGATATACATTATCGAAGATTAAAGGTTAGATTTTTCGATTCAATTTAGCAATGATAAATTACATTTTACGTTCAACATATTTATCTGGCATTTTTTTTACGTACTTAGACATTTGGCATAAGTATACTATATTTTTTAAATATTTATCTCTCTTTCTACTCTAAAATATTCAGATACTCTAACCGAAATTTTCTGTGCAGCTTTCGTTGATACCACATCCTTTAAATTCGACATGCAATTAAAATCAATAATCTGTGCGCTCCTATGCATACGCGCGCATTATCTGTAGCCAATAGAGGGAAGCTTATTATCACGGGTATCATTATTTATCGTTCACATGACGGTAAATGGAAGCAGGACAAAAACGCGCCTATACTGCCCCATCCATTTCCGGTTCATTGTAAATTCACTCCACAACGAGCAAAAGTCCGTTAGAACGGCGAGTCGAAGGTTTATGTTTAATTAGGGTGAAATCTATTTTAACCCTCTTCGCGTTTCCTTTTTTACTTTCTTTCCATTTTCCGTAGTCGAATTAATTAGAGAACTACGTACACATACGCGTACACGTACGCACACATATGCGCACGTTTGCACGACGGATCGATAATTCGAGAAATACTCTTCTAATTTGAATTGTAACTGGTCGTTATGAAACCGGGCTGGAAACAGGGAAAAATTGTACGAACGTGTAACGCGAACGCTAATTGCAATACATCAATTACTTAGTCGGTAATAAGATAATATTATTTATTATCCTTTATTAGCTCCGACCGCAATCATCGTCAGCGCACGCAAATTGGCTCGCCAGCTAATAACGCTCGCTTAATGTGATTAATAATTAATGGATTAAAGAACGACTATGGAAAAGATTTCTTAGTTGTTGGTCGGAGGAATACACTGAACGTACACATCACCGTTCAGAAATGTCCAGACACTTTTTGGTTTCGTATAAGATGCGGCAATTCGTTTAAATCATAATCTGGCCATCATCTGGATTTTGCATGGTAACCACGTGAAAAAAATACGTCTTCTAATGTATCATATAAAATTATCGAAACACCTTGAAACACGCTAACAAGTCTAACCTCCATACATTGACTATTCCATTTCCCGGGACATTACAACTGGATACCGTACAAAAACCGTTGAATTAAGATTAAAGTTAGATAACTAAAGGAGGAAAGAAACGACTACATAGACAGAGAGCGCGTTACGCATAGGATAGAGCTGAAAAGCCAGAGTGCAATGCGAGAGAAAAGACAGAAAATGAAAGGAAGAGAGAGATGATAGAGGATTGAAGGAGGAGAGAGAGAGAGTTTTTATTGGTATGGAGCCCCATAATTGAACCCACATAAGTACTCTTTTCATATCATCGTTGCGAAATGATGGAAGAGGATTACGTCGATCCCGTGGGACGGAGGACTGACATGGAAACGGGAAAAGGGCAGACGCGAAGAGAGCAAAAGAGAGAGAGAGAGAGAGAGAGACAAGAGCCTGTACCGAGAGAAAGCTGGATTCAGGCGAATTTCCAGCTTCTCTCGGCGACGACATCTGAAGACGAGCCACGCCAGCAGAGTCAGCAGCATACTACTCTTTCTCTCTCTTTGTCTTTCTTTGATAGCACAACTTTTGCGCCAATATCTCTTCGTCTTGCTCGTGTAACGTTTTCAACTCGCTGCCAATGGAGAAAATCGCGGGTATTGTAGTTGCAAGCGATACATAACACTATGTGTAGTTAAAATATATCCGGACAATTACAAACAATATTTGTATCTACGGTTATTTTATTGAAACGTTTCTTCAGCAGGTTCCACGTTTCATATTCTTGTTATTAATTTTTTGTAATCATACGACGCTACTACCAAATGATACGAAACTTGATGGACTTACATTTGAACTTAATTAATTAATATATATAATATGTACGAATGTTGGAATACTTCGTGCACTTTTACTCCACTGTACGTACTTTGAATGGAAAATCGTGATCTGGTAATTTTCCTAATGATTTAAATGAATTATATATAAAATAAAAAAATGTCTCAAAGCTTGTGGACGGTAGTGTACATGACATTGTAGGTAAAAAAGTACAATTTCTGTATGTAGAACTAATTCGAAGGCCAGCGACTGTACTATGTAGACACGGTTACAAGGAATTCTAGTTGTGTGTTCCTCGCGTCGATACTCTTCGACGTGCGGTTCGCGAACGTGCCGTAAGTGGTTCCGGACAATTTAAGCCGCGAGAAACGAGCTCGAAATTTAGCCCCGTACCCGGGCAAGTCGTCCCGGTCGAAACTCTCTGTACGATAGAGGAAGACTCTCGTGTTCGTGACTCGTAGCTTCGTGGGGAATGGATGCTTCGCAGTTTATAAAATCGGCTACGTGCGAGCTACCTTTCTCGGGAAATTGCGCGAGACTGCTGCGGGATATTTAACGCGAATTGTAGACTATAGTTTCCTTTGGCTCGCTCGTTTCTTCATACAAAAATGTACTCTAGCCGGGGTCCTCTATAATCTTGATAATTTATTACATAAAGTATAATAAATCTTTTATGACAAATTTTTCGAATCACCATATAAAGGGTTGAAATCTACTCGAATCTACTTGCGATATACTTGAGAGCTTATCGCTACACATGGAAACGAAAAATGTGACAAATGAAAGAGAAGAAGAGGAAGGAAGAACGGTAAACCAGTTGAAGCGAAACTTTATTTTCATGGAGAGTAATGAAAACGCGAGATTGACCGCGTCACGGTGTCAATACGAATCAATTGCCTCGTCGAGTTTGTCGATTCGCGGATTCAAACCGCGTAGTATAATAAAAAGAGCCGTTTCCAAAAACAACCAAGACAAAATCTATGCCAAAGAACTATTGTTGCAGGAACAATTATTCCAAACCTTAAATCAGGTAGGGAAGTCGAGGCATTTTCACACGAAATCTAATGATAAAATTTATGTTGGTCTTATTCGCTCAATATTAATTATACGCTCAATATTAATTATTAATAATCGTCACAGAAGATAGTAAAATTTTAACTATTCTTCTAATTGCATTGTACTATGCTTTTTACAGATACTTAAGGAATTTGTGTTCCAAATTAACCTAAAGTAGTAAGCCTAATAGGAAGCTTTGATAGAATGAAAATTCGATACGTTTCGGTAAATGTATTTAATAAATTATCGACTAGTAGTACCAAATAATATTACCGAATATTATATAACATTAAATATTAACCAAATTAATATGAAGCTGAAACGAGTTTTACGTTTATTCGAAACATATTTATTCTTCATAACTTTACAAATTCTAGTTACAAACATTGATATACGAGCATTTTGTAATCAGAACCTCAAAAGCGATTGTTCGAGACCATAACGGAAGTAATATTCGTTTCGGTAGAAGCTACAAATCCTCGTCACAAAGAGTTCTTCGAGAAAACACAGTTGGAACAAATTACTAGGAGGATAAAAGGCGATCATTCCTCATAACCGAAGAAACGAAACGGCAATAATATCGTCTCTCAGAACGAAGAATATTGCTTGGCTAAATATTCTTCGGAAAGTTAGGCTTTTCGATTCCACTGCAAAGAAGACGCGAATTACAGGTTATTCAATCGAGGAAATGAAGTACGCCCCGTTAAAACATAAGGGTACGCAGAAGGAAGGTCCACTCTTTCTTCCTTTTTCTATGTGTCCACAGTCTCTGTACGGTTTGACAAAAAGAGTTTTAATTTCCGGTGAGAAAAAGCAACACGGAGGACTTTAGTCGGTTATGCGCGGCTGCACAGACCAACCTCAAACGAAATATTACCACAGCTTAACACGCTGCACGGCACACGCTCTGCAACTTTGCCTTCCGACTTCTATTTCGCTCAGCGTGCTCTGTCGAGAGAATTTTCGCATTATCGCCAACACCTTGCATCTTTCTTTTCTTTTCTGCTCTAAGGGAGTTACAGGTATTACGACACTTACGGAGAATAAGGTTAACCTTAGAAATTGTTGCGAGGGTTGAAGAAATTTAAACATTTACACGTTATAACGGATAATTGTCCTTTTAATCGCGAAATCTTTGTTATTTATAGTTTGTATACACAGTAGATTGTGTTACGTATAGAAGCAATTTAAGTTCTTAACAATTTTGCGCTTACACAAATTTTACGTATTTCTTCACTGTTTGGTTCTAGATTAACATACATTAGTCAAATATTTATATTCCACTTTTCGATAAGCAACCCAATTAGACCACATACATATTATACATTTTCTTGTTTGCATGCCTAAACATTCTCATACAAACAGATGGTTCACAAGCAAACAATATTCGTCCTCTCTTATCTTAAAGCTACGCCATTACATTGTACAGCTTTTTCGGAACTACTCTATTCTCTATTCAAGCAGATTTGTCTTGAAATTCATTATTATCGTATAGCAGTATGACCATGTTCCATCTCGCGTCTTTTTGTCGATGAATTCGCACGGAATACAAAATACGAAAAAACTGGTCTATCGAAATTTTGAATAGATCGCTCCTCTTTTTTTTTTCTTCGGTTGTTGTTGCTAAGCGGAGAACCGATCAGTTCGGAATCCGTGGCCGGAAATGTTTTTACATTGTGTGTTTTTACGAACAGGTACGGTCGAACGGTTGAAATCGTTGCCTTGGTCAAAGATATGGGTGTATTTTGAAAAGTGTAATTTCAGAAACACCACAGGCGAAAAAAATTGTTCCACGCCCGACAAAGAGATATTTGCCGCGCACGCGATATATAAAAGCGCAAACTTATCGAACTGTAAACAACACACACGCATTTTTCCTAACTTTACACGAAATTTTGACTAACACTACAGATTAATTGTAGTACTCGAGGATGCGATTTCCAAGATATGAATCCGTCTAACAGTAGCAATGGGATCAAGTTCGATCAAACTAATGCCCAAGGCTTTACAATGCTGAGTACACTTTATTCATCTTTAGGATTCTATGGTTTCTATCAATCCGTGAATAAATTTCAAACCGGATAATATTTGTTAAATGCTAACACGTTGACTTTCATATTTTACATCTGAATTTTATAATATTCTAACTCGTATCTATATTCGAAAAATGTATTTCTATGCTGTATGAATTTCCTTTGGTTAATGGAGGGCACAGATATTCGAGAGGTATCGACAATTTTTGCCAACACAAAAATATTCTGCTTATCGGTATCCTGTTTCAATACCTTATAAGATTCACGATATATCCGCGACAGGTAATAGGGTACATGATGCTACGTTATATCTGTAGAGTATGAAGTATATACATAACGTACGTCATGTTAGGGGTATGCGCGAAGATGAAAGCAGCTGTTTCCAGCGAAACTGTAGAATAGCGTGAGACGTCACGACTATGCTATCTTTATCCAGAATTAATGTGATAGAGCTGTGTCGAGAAAGTGGAGAATTACGTACATACCTACATAGTAGCTAAAATATAGAAGATATATTTTCTATGCATGAAGTTCATTACAAAATTGTGTATTTGTAAAATTTAAGTACGCTTGTATACGTTAAATATTTCAAACGATATTATTTCATATTAGTTCAATGTAAATTCATCTTTTTATCGATATCCCGTTAAAAAATACGATTGATATATAACATCATGGAACAGAGCCTTTCGTAAAATGAACAATTTTGCAATAAATCTGGAACTTTGAAACAATCCATGACATTATTTTAAGATATTCCTAAAAATTCCACGCTTCCCTCTACAGAAAACGCGATTAACACAAACACGCGAAGCGAACGACGAGACATTGGACGAGACATCGCTCATAGCGGCGCGCCTCACATCCGGGAAACCTGATAAACCCGAAAACTTGGCCGACCCATAACGATGTAAATGGCCTGGGTGGAAATTTACATGGCTCTCTTTTTTCCGGCGTTGAAAATTTTGCGGCTCGGCTGGCCAGCCTTTTAAAACATGCACGTTCGATTTACGCGTCCACCCTTTGAACACCCCACTGTGTCCCCAAAGGCGATCGTCGATGCAGGAAACACCCGGAAGCGCTTGCAGCTTACACGCGCCTCTGCTCGAGCTCGTCTCTCGTCGAATCGAGCTTGACAGCCGACGAATCTCGGGCACGAGGTTATTAAACCGACCAGCTACACCGAACTACACCCCTGTACAACAAAGTAGCCACGATCCAATTATCCCACGTGTAAAATCGATCCTCGTGATCGATAACCGGCTAATACCCCGCCATTTTGCTCTTGTTTCCAAGACAGTCCCTTCACTTTGCTAAATTCTCAAACGTCAATCCTCCGTGTCTCGACTCTGGGTCGAGGAGACGACGACGATTGTCTTCAAAGCCATGTTAGATTGACGATCCTTCAGGATTCTGGAGGTGTTGAAATGTCAAGCTATCGCTGATTGGTTGTGATTAGTAAATTGAAATGCGGATTGTGATAGGACGATAACTTGGAAGTGGGTAATACGATGATTTAACTCTGATGTTTCTTTGAACGCGCACAGCCTGTTTACTTTTTAGCGAAAGTTTCAGACCTCAACTTTTACGTGGAAAGTGCAAAGATTTGAAATATTAAGATTTGAAATTTACTTACATAGATCAGGGAAGACTTGAATGTCACGTGTTAGTTCAAAATAAATCTTATATTTCAATCTTATTTCGATGTTTATGAAGACTGTAAAGGGCACGAGTAAAATACGAGTAAAATTGATATATGCAGTGACAATAAGTATTTATAAGAAAAACACAAAGGAGAGTTAGGAAAGACAAGATAAAAATTTTGAATATCCGCTAAGAAGATATTTTACACATGTGATGTGAAACAGAAAGAAATTTAGAAATTAAGACGCAATGATTCGAAAAATTACGAGTTTAATAGGAGCGAAGTACGTAATAAAATTGATTAAAACGATAATCTACAAATTATTGAACACCTAGGAAAAAGGATTTCTAAAAATTTCCCTGACAGAATACTTACTTTAAAATAAAAGTTCGGTAGCATAAAATAGAACAAGAAATTGACATCGTTCATATCCGACGTACATCATATTTATCCCCGTAGTCACGTGCAATTTATACCAGCATATTAATTAAATCTCTTTATTACCTTGACAGAGGCAAATACAGATAATAGATCCGCAAACAAAACAGCGACTAGCGGAAGTAAAAAGGAGATATCGATATCTGTCGCTATTAAAACACCAACAAAGAGGTCCGTACCAGAGAGAACACCTTTTTCGTTTATTAGCTTCTCTCCATTCAGTCTTTCTCTTCTCTCCCGTCCCTTTCTCTCTCTATGTATATATATATATATATATATATATATTTTTATTCCCTTTGTATCCTTCTGTCTGACATAGTCGCCAGTAATCAGCATTACCTCTGAACTTTCCTTCTCTGACCATTCTCGTCTCTATCTTTCTTTTTCTCTGTTTCTTCATCTATCTTTACCTGTCTGTTCGTGTATTTTCGTAGACAGGTAGAGCAGGCAAAATAGAAGCGCGGCACGGTGTTGAATTAACCGTGTTCATCGAAATACAAAAGCAAGACGCGAAACCTCCCTGTTCTTCCTTTGCTAATAAAGCTTTCCGCGTAGAACAAATAATTCTTGCGCCCGGTTTATATTCAATGTACACCAGACTCAAACGATTCGTCAGCATGGAAAACGTGACGGGTGGGCTTTTCCCACTCGGCGTGTTTCCGAGTTAGCTGCTTGGTCACACGCTGAGCGCGACCTGCCCAATCAAAATGCACCGAACGACGCCCCAACGAATCAAACGGCTTGACACCCTTTAATATTTATACTGTTTTTTTGGTAAAGACTCCCTAAAATTCCGATTGCTTTGTTTTATAGATGAAACATCCATAAGAGAAAGTAAAGGATAAATGGCATTTGTTTTTGATAACATTGAAGAATTTTCAAATTTATTATCGGTTAATAGCGAGAGTCGAATGATTCTTAGCTTTTTATTCTAATTATCAATTAACCATCAAACCATTTAAGCTGTAACTTCCTGTTAAGTGAATGTTTTTCTTTCTATAATTTTTCTGTAAAAATACAATGATCCAAAATAATTTAATAGAATCCAAATAAGGAATTCTTGCTAGATTATAGCTTTCACTAATTTACTTCTAAATTCTTATCCCACAAATATTATTATATAGTAGGAAAAACATAAAGGAGAAAGCAAGTTAATAAAACCACCAACAATTTTTGAAAGTGATAGAAACAATTTTTCAGTGGCTTGAGATATCTTAAAAAATATATTAACTTCATTTCCTAGTGGAATTCAACATTATTTCACCATTAGAAATCATGAATAGCATAGCAAAATTTTCGTTTCACCCCATTAATCATCCTTCGTAGGTAATTTCGATAGGTGCATTAACTTCCGCAACTCTTAGTTTCGGTCGATCTCTGCATGAATATGCAAACCAAAGTAAGTATACGGGGAATTGTATAAGTTTAGGGTGTCACTGGAAATCAATAGTTTCGGGGTTCCCCCGTTATTAACAAGTTTACGTAGCTCGGGTGGCGAGCGGGTGCTGGGATTACTATCAATGTATATACCGTCCGGACAGATTCGAGTGTGGACACTTCGCTCTTTAACTCGATTTCCTCGGAAGTGGTGTAAACGCTGTCGCATTGATCAGACGCTCGCCACAGTCATGAATGTCTCGTTTGATTTAACGGAAAGTTTCCCCCTTCGATTCGGAATTAACGGCATTATGTCGTACTGCCTCGTCCACACGCTGTAATACAACCGGTTTATTTTACAGTTAACCAGCTATTGCCTTTCTGCGTACACCGACTCTCCGTTTGCTTGCGCTAATATTCGACAAAATATTTGCGTTCTATTGCAAATACAATACCGTTCGATCGTCCACTGAGAAAATCGATCGTATTCCTTTCTATTTAAAGTAATATTCATTTCTTATTTCTTATTATCTAAAAGTTCCCAGGGCACCTCACAAACAAATCCCAATTATTTCAAGTTCAATTAATTTTTCCTGTTACAACTAAATCTAATATAATAATTAATATTTGATGACCTGACGCATTTGCAGCATGTACATACACTTATGGTCCGAAACGTGGATTAAGTCAAAGAACGGATACTACTCGAACCATTTAAGTGGTAAGTTGAAAGGGAGTGTACGATCATGAGGTCCGATTTGACCATAACAGAAGTACTTTCTGACCGTACAAATCACTTTGTGGAGAGAGCTGATATCGCATGACTCGACAGCAAAAGTAGGTCGTCGCGTTTCTGGCAGATAGGATCTTTCCTGGCGGAAGACAGGCGCGAGGTAAGGTATCGACCCGAATAGTCTGAACGTCGTCGTTGAGAAAAGAAAAGACTTCGGCTGTGAGTCGAGAGTGCGCCTTGAAAGGCAACGGGGATGGTACGGATCGATCATTTCTACGTACAATAGGAATGTCCACGTTCGATTTGTCTCTCATCCAATGCTTTTTTTTTATCCATCATTCGAGAGAACGAATTCGGGAATTCGTTGTTCCACGTTGATTGCGATATGAAGAGAATTTCATTTAAATTGACATAGTATCTAGAATAGTGGTTTAAAAATAAATAAATTTAATAATATATCAACTAAATTGAGTTAGTATTTGAAATTTAAACTTTAAACTGAATTTAATATTTAAAAAGAGGCACTACATCTTACAACATACTGTGTATTGAGGCATACTTTCATTCAAATTTTACTCTTTTATTAATGTCGGTAGAAAATATGAATTAGCATAAACATGCACAGTCGGGCAGTGTACGAGGAAGTTTAAAATTAATTTGAAATACAATTTATTGAAATATAATTTTGTCAGAAATAGAATAAGTAAAGAAGTAAATATATATATAGAAATATCTAATGTGTACGAAAATTTGTTCCATCAGCATGCATACATATCTGTCTATACAATTCATCTTTTTCGAAATGTCGACATGGTAAAACGCACCTTTTGTCAGCCAACCACAGTTCTACATTTTTTCCCTTTTTGTATCTTTTTTTTTTTTTCAAGACAACGGCTCTTGCGAGAATATTGAGCTTTCTTTTCAAGCAACATCAAGCATATGCGCTCACTTTTTCCACGAAATGCGTCCCAGATTCCAGATAGCATACATTATGAAACTATTACTGCGAGTTGTACAAATATTTTACACCAAAATCAAACTATCGCTCATATGCATTAGTGTACGATAACGTGTTAAAAATCGCAACATTAATAAATTAAAAATATTAATTAATTAAAATATTAAAACAGGCTCTAACTGGTGAATAATTATCCAAGAAATAACCTTAAAATATTACTAGAATATCGTTTTACAAAATCGCATAGAGAGACCTTATAAACACTTCTTCACATTTCCTTCATCGACTGACAAAACCAATCAATCCGAAATTGGAATACTCGACATCATCTGAGCGTACGACGTAAACCCTCTCCATCCAACGATTCATCCATATAACTACACCAATTACGTCGTAGATCAAATCGAAAGTTCGACACCGCCAACATCGCGTTCAATCACCATTAAAATCTCAATACAGCCCATCGGAAACAAACAAAAACCTAAAATATCGCATATAGCTCAATATATCAATAAATCACAAAACTGCTTTGTCCTTTAATTTAAAACCAAAATCTAAAAAAAAAAAAAAAAAAATTCACCTGAAACACACGAAAACTTCAAATGTTCCATATACTCGGTACATCAACAAATCACACAACTATCCAATGCTTTAATTTGTAAGCCCTCTATTACTTACTGTGTACTGTATCACCACATAACCAATAATCTTTAACAGCATCTCCGAATTCATCATGAGACTCAGCACATCGATGCTGTACATGATGTGTCGCAGGTTTCGTTGAAGCGAATCGGCGTGTGGATCGACTAGGAATCGCGTGCGATCCTCTGCCATCGGTATGTAGGAACGCGTCCCTCATCACTCTGGTTGATTAATTCATTGCGCGAGAGAGATGGCAAACTCACACGTACGCGACGCATTCACGAACGCACGTGCGTAAAGGGTGTAGAGAGAGAGAGAATGTTTACCCCATAGTAACGGACCGGCCGGACGTTTTGATTCAATGCTGCCTGGACGCATTGATTAAATGACTTGAAATTAAAACGGATAGTGCAGCAGGTGCGGCATCGGCGGCTCAATCGGAAAATGCGAGGTCGCTTGGTGGATATCGCGCTGTGCGCCTGTATATTTGTACGAGCGCGCACTTAATCATCGCGATGACCGAATTTCTTCGAATAGATTTCATCGATTTTACTTTGTCTATTTTCCATATAGCGTCAATGGAACAGTTATAGAATCAAAGCGAGACCTGCCGCTAAAAACATACGATCCAATTATATCAATCGAAGGTTATTAGTTTTATTTTTCTGTCATTCCTATATGGATATCTTTATATCCTAACTCAAACAAGCAAGTTCTCTTTCAATTAAAATTCTATATACCTTCGTTCTTATGTACCCTACAGTTCTCTTAGCTAGCGATCAATCCTCTCCTGGATAGTCGTCTACAGGCCAACATGGAGGTTCCAGCGAGTCTGGTTGAACTATCGATGGTTCACGGTTGGTCGCCAACCCCTCGTGCCTTCGTTAGTTCGTTCCCTCTGACCTGGTGCGGTCAGCAGAATCCCATGGCAAAGATATTAATAGGCATAGTTCCGAAAGTGAGTATGCCCTTAAGCGCGAAACGGAACAGCAACCAACAGATATCGAGATACGCTACTTGCGAATGGAAGTAGAATGCTCTGGCAGGGCCCCTTGGTTCGCCGTTCGATCGACGTTCATCGAGATAATGGGTTCCGTGTGCAATTTAATAAGCAGCCTATGTTTCTGATTTCGATAGCGCGCCAGCCTGTCGAGGTTTCGCTTGTTATTGGCAGCTAATTATCAGCAGTTAGATGGAACGCATTACGTGATTAAAAGGACCCGATACGGGAAGAAATTGCTTGTCACTGCGCGAAGGAACCAAATTACCCAAATTTAACCCTTTCATTTCCCCTTTGTATCTTACGTTAGATTAGATCGGTCCATATCAAATGTCGTTTTATACACGAAAACTTTAAATGCACGTGATTTCTTCAACGTTTAATAACAACAATTTTCATACCATTTGATATACCTTTTCAACTATTGCATCTCATTGGAATTTCAAATTAGAAAGGATTATCAATATTAAAATTCAAACAATCTTAAAATAATATATATAATTAATAATTTCCTCGTTCATAAAACTTTCGAAAATAATCCACGCGTTATAAAATTGTTTAGATGGAATAGTCTTTATCTTTATCTTCCCCAAATGTTAAATTTACTTTATATTCGGTGTTGGCTAGTCAGTGCTGGCAAGATCTCTGCAACCCCGTATTCTCCGCCATCTTCTGCGGGGCCACCACCGTAATGCACCTGCTCGATCAATACTGCTTACGCGGCATCGATGCACGCGCTACTCAGGTACCGTTCAATCCAAAGGACATCCAACGAAATAACTTGCAATTCTTGGTTCCCAAAACCACTTATTGATCGTCTACAAGCTCATCCAAATATCCACGATATCTTTTAAACCCTTTTGAAACACAAGTGTACGTTTCATTCTCACTTCCGTAACACAGACTTAAGGTATATTCGAAGCGCATGTTTCGTTAGAACGACATGGTTTTGTTGTAATGAAATTGTGCTTTCATCATGAAAACGTGCGTTGAATATAACTCGTGACTAAAATAGTAATTGAAATCGTTTGTTCCGTTGTAGATTTCGCTATATGAGTGAAATGCGCTTGAAAATGAAGTTACGAAGTAGTTCGGCTGACTTGCGCTCGAATTTAGGTTAACCGAACGGTAATTTAAAATAGAATTCCCGTTCGATTTTAGAAATAACACACCGCGGGCTTTATTTGGATTTGCTCAACTTTTATTCGTATATAGAAAATCCCGCGGGCATTGAAGCGGAACCATTTCAATAAAAAATTGCGTTTTGTAATCCTTCTCAACCAGAAAGTATTAGGTTTCAAGCGTTAGATTGTTACAGAGCAAATGGTTGAATTCTTAACAAAATTTTTAACTTTTGTGACTTCTTTGGAAATCATATTAAACGAGCGATGATCCAATGTAGAAGAATTACAGCGAACGTATAATATAATTATTATCATTATTATTATCATACAATTGAAACAAATTACGATTATAGTTGAGAAAATCACGATCGTTTTTTACGCTAGCAGACGTTCCTTTTATACAACGTTTTATATGCTGTTAGGATTTTGATTACCCAAAAGTCGCGCTATTCAATATAATATACAATTATATCAGGTTTGTATTTTGCAACAATTATATGTTGTATAAATATGATATGTTAAACACGATGACATGATACAACGACAAACATTAAACATGATATGTCGTGTAAACGTGATATCTCTCATATTTTAAACATTTATATTCATCGAAAGCAGTTAAATTAAAAACAGTTTCACCTACGTTCCTTTCTCTTTCGCTCCAGGTATCATCTGTTTATACCGTAATTTACCAAAACTTGGTTGTATTTGAATTTTTCTACGAAGATCACCGCTTTTAGGAATGCCATTAAAATCTTTGAGGCGTTGCAGCGGTGAACGATCCAAAAATGGTTGGGAAACACTGCTGTAACTAAGGAAGGACTCTGCAGTTCAAAGATAGCTGGAATCCCATCTATCCGTAATCTTGGTCCATGCAACATAACCTATCCGTCCATCCGCTTATCCGGCTCCCCATCATTAAGACTATTAAAAATCGATGGCGGAGCGACGGGAAGACAGGCCGGGACGTGGGTCGATGAATATTTCTCTGCGATTCCGTCGGTTACTTAACCCCAGTGCGGCGAGTTGACGTCGGCTAGCCCGCGGCACGATAAACTCACTACGGAAACTACAGAACGTGTGTGCGAACCGGTTATGCCCGAGGAATCTGTTTCTGCTCCCACGCGCCAATCTCCCTTCTCCATTCTCTATTGCGTCTTCCTCGAAGCTTGGTATCACGATCGTTCGATGCATCTCCTCCGTTCAATTCGCCATTCTCTTCGTTCGCACACGACGTGCCCCGGGATCAGAAATTGCCCGGTCAACGTGCATTGACCGGCGGCGTGCGAGTGCAAGTTAGATGCAACCGAGCGTGACCCTTAACGCGATCTAGTCGTCCGTGACCCCCTTGCTCTGTTAACCGTCAGCCAGCCAACGATACGCTTCGCGAATGGTACGCACGCGTCTCCCGTCTCCCAGGATCACGCGTGTCGGTGGACGTGCGTGGAGAACATGCTTGACGAATACGCGCGCGAACCGGTCCCAACCGACGACACGTCCAACACGTGTAGGTACCCAAGCTTGTGAACCGGAGCGTGAGCAACGATGAGTTTCGTTTCGGTCACCCGTGATCTGATTCGTAAACGTCATCACGGATCGCGGATTCTGAGTAATTCGAAGTCTGGGAATATCTACGTGCATATTGTACATAGGTTTTAGGGATAGATAGGGACGTAGGAAAAATTTCACTGACATTTCAAAACCTCTGACGAAGTTACTGACATTTTCGTTACGCGTACAGTAGCTCGCCAAAGTATTTGGACAGTTATAGAAACGTTTTATAAATATATTGTACGCGTTGTGCAAAATATTTTTGAAATTCGATCAGCACTGTCGTTGGATTATCACGATAATATTGGTAGAATAATAAAAAGTTCAAGTTGGTATTAATAGAATATCGATCTTCCTAAATATCTGCGTCACAATTTTCCCAACTGTTTGCACATAAAATAATCCTCACAAACTAAACAAAGCATACATTTCACCCTTAAATCTGCATGGTACTGTTCACTTCGTCGATTAGAAAATTTCTATCATCTCCTAAAAGCACTCGTACAATTTCCATTTTCCATGTATCAGCACTTAATTGCCGGTGGATTTTTTCTCCGACGAAAGAAATTGATTATCCCGGTGGGTACGTAGGTTGCCGATTCAGGGATGATACGTGACTTGGCGAAGGGCTTCACGGCACTCGGCCCTAGAGATTGCGCTATTACGCTTCCTGGACAATCAGTGCGAGACAAATGAGAGGAATACTGATGTGGACCATGGGACGTTGAAGAAGAGGGTGAGAACGCCAAATCCTGAGAGGGTTGGGCCACTGACAACTCTTCTCCGCTTCGTCTCTCTGTCTTCTTCATAAAAAAAAAATAAAATAAAAAGGGGAGTCACCGTTGGCCAAGGACGAATTTACATCCGAACAAGAACGAGAAAGAAGGAAATAAATTAGGTGCGCGGCGAAGTGACTTTCAATTGGGGGTGTCCTGGGACTTTTTCCTCCAGCTCGTCACTTGTTCCTCGAGCAAAAGGAAAAGACGTATACCTGGCCTGAAAAGAGGACTTTTGCTAATTGCATCCTGTCTAACGTCGCTCGTTAGCCGACATCCGTGCTGGTGAGCAACGACACGATTGGTCGAGGAGGGAATGGACGAAGAAGAGGGCGGATGAGACTCGGGGAATAGCATAAGAAACTTTGTGGCTTTGCTCGAAAGAGGTAAAGCATGTTGGGAACGCAAACCGAAGAGAAGAAAGTTGAAAGTGGTACTTATCGATGCCCCGCTGATATTCATCCAAATGGTGTCCAATTAAATCTACTACGATCTTTTCGTATTTCTGGGAACGTTCATATAGATATCGATGGAGGTGCATTTGCAGCGTTGCTGTTTTATGCACTTAAATGGTTACTTCTATACCTTTTCTCAGCAGTAACATGTCTTGAATAAGATTTACACAAAAGTATTCGTATCCTTACAGTTATCGAATTTTAATTCGTAAAACGCAATTGTTTTAGTACGAATTGATTTAAACTATAAGTAAGATAATTGGTGAGACGCAAAGCGTGCTTCAATAATAGCAAAAGTGTAAAGGGGATGATTCCCTTTACGAACAGAATCATTGACACGATGTAGGCTTATTCTTACGTTTATGCTACTTGCGATGTTCTCGAGGCCATCGCTACGATGGTAACGGAGACGAAGTGCGCGAGACTCACGATACACGCAGAAAAGTGTTAATTGAAGACGCGAAACTCGTGACTAACGTGTTTACAAGCGGCGAATCGAAATTATATTAATTAATCAACCCCTCGATTTTTCGGCCCGTTTCGAGGGATAAAAGCCATCCCCTGCGGTCGCATTGCGTTTCGCTCACGCGTGATATAACGCCGCATGTATATTCCTCTTCTCACCCTCTCCAGGCAGTGTTATGAACGCGAAAACAATCGACTATCACCCGGTTGAAATTTCATTTAAGTACGTTCGACGAAATTACAGTTTGAAACCGCGCGGAAGCCAGGAAAATCGAACAATCTCGTCCGCTCGAAACGCGAGACTCGTAAACAACGTTTTTTACTACTGCATGTGCATCAATGGCCATAAAATTGTAACATCATCAGAGTAAGAGTGAAGAAATTTCTGCGAAATGAAATGCAACGTTCTTTTCCAGCAAATGTAATTTCGAGATTTCGATAAAAATTTTTTAAATAATAAATAAATCCACAACGTTTAGTAAAAAACAAATAACGTTAGCTTAGTCGTTACGGTAGCTTGATCAATATTAACCTGCATAATCAACGTTATTAATATTTATCGCTTAGCTTCGTTCGAATCATCGATTTTCCAAATAATTCTTACTTCGTTATAAAAACAAAAAGTACCCTAGTATTTCTGAACGGGAGTGTACATATTAAAATAGTCACGATTCTTTTTTCCCTCCCAATGTCTCATTCGAGTTTTATCCCTCCTACCATGGCGTTTTCGAAGCTCGCTTCGTACGAACGAAGTTAGTTTCATATCCGGTGCGGTCTCTAAAGCTTTCGGAATCACGCCAGCCACGCTGTCAAAGCTAACGGCGCGCTACCATCGACCGATCTGAAAGGAGTAACCTGACATGCCATGTCGTCCCTACACGCGAACCTGCCGTCGAGAATCAGCCCCTTCCTTCCAACCATCGACCACGCCACCCACCCCTTTTATCCTTGCTTCCCTTTTCCTCTCTCGTTTTCGGTCGGTTCGACGACGATGGCCGGCTAAACCAGAGCCAGCGGACCACTTTAGCCGCTTGACAAAACGCCTCGACCTATCGGGAAAAATCTCGGTTCTGACCCTTGTTTCTGGCGACGAGGGTGCGCTGACCGCGTCCCTACGCGCGTTCGAAGCAGCCCTTCCATCGCTAGCCACCCCTTTTGCTTCGTTGTGGAGATCCGCTGCTGAATTATCAGGTCTCGCAGACTGCTGCCGTTAATGGAGCAAAAGCTAATACGCCGGAACGGTCTGTCAATGAACTTTGATGATGGAATAGCAAGGAATGCACTCTGAATCAGCCGCTTTTTGAAGGGTAGACTTGGTTAAATGTATTGACAATCCTGGCTCAACGAGTGTTAGTTTTCGGACAATATATACAGGCTCATGAAAGTATTGTAAATTATCCTTATGAATATATTATGTGTTTTGTATGAAACATTTCGAAATTTCATAAGTACTATTGGGTTGGCAACTAATTGATTGCGGATTTTGTCAATACCACCTAATGACAAAATCCGCAGTCACTTAGTTGCCAACCCAATAATATTCAGCATCATACAACACGAATTATGATTAAATTTTCCAATAATTTAATTGAACTCAAAGAACATAGATTTATATCTAAAAATCAATTTCATATTAATTTTAATAATCATTTATTGATCATAATAATTAATTATTTCATCATTTTTCCACTTTCTTCTAAGAGAAACTGCACCTAAGATTGAAACACATTGTACACCACGATATATTAGGATAAAATAAAGTAATTTTTCCCCAATCGTAAATCTATGGTTACCACTAAGAATGGGCAATTTAATCTCTCGTACCGGGAGAAATCTGCACAAGAATTACCCGAAATTGCTGGAAGAGCGATGGCGGTAGTCACCATAGAATGGTTCTCCCTTCGAAGGGACGTCTACCCTCGAGAGTGTCTAGGAAGTACAAGAGAGGTCTAAGAGGAGGTCTAATTTCAAATCAATTTCTGGCCGATGAATATTACAGCGAGCCAGGGAAATAAATAAAGGATCAACTGGACGAGCTCCAAGGGTCCGCGTTTCGATTTTCTGGTGTTTCGTGCTACACCATATGGCAGGACACGCGTTCGATACATCGAACTTCTTGATCGAACGCGAAATTCAGTTCAAAGGTTTCAATAGAAACCACTATGTTTCTCTTTATTAATGACAGCATTATGAATTGATTTAAGTAATTAATTCAAATGATTTAGATCCATTGAGATCGCTTAATAATGCAAACATACCTTTTATCAATTATATTACATTCCAATATTAAAATTTCCTTCGTTACATGCATTGTATAATCAAGAAAAGTAGAATTAATCGTAGAATTAATATTATGGAACGGAATCGTAAGATTCGAAACAGGCTATTTTATTTAGTAATTATTATTACTTAATTTCTTTTTACTTATTATTATTACAAGTATAATTCTATAATATTTCAATTATAAAATATCCTAACAAAAGTAAACAATTTACGGATACTATACATATATTTAAAAAATAAACTTTGAGCTCCAATTGCCATTACTTTGCGATCATTGTACAGTGACCCCCTTTGGCATAATAGGAAGATATTTATTCATTCCATCAGTCTTGAATCGGAGCAGTGGCAATCGATAGCTTTGACCATAAACCGCACTTTTATTGACAATTGCCAGTGATATGACCACATTTCGTTCACTGTACCACAGATGCCACTAATCTTTTCGCGACCGCATGGGAAATCACATCGGCCAGAAACGTTTTCGCTCAACGATTGTGCTAGAACATTAGTATAAAATTCTGATTCTAAATTTCATACGAATAGAATTTCACAATGTTATTTTTATGAGCATACACACACATTATATGAAAGCTTTGATCTTAAACAAATGAAGGATTATTTTTATACGAAATTACAATTATTAGATATACACAAATTCATTCCATGCATATACTTGGGATTAGAATTTTAAACATAAAAATATTATTTTTATATTGTAAGAAAGAATAAAGACAATAAATATAATGTAATTTTAATATTATTTATAATAATAATATAATTTTAAAATTTATTAATTTATTAAAATGTACTAATTATATATTTATTTATTAAGTATGCTCCCTCGAATAGAAAATTATCTTCAGTATTAAAAATCATTTTTAACAACACACAAAGAAATTAAGAAAAACTGTTAAAATAATTAAAAATTGCAGATACTCAGGTATTATTATCGAAACAATTTGAAAGTAAACAGTTTCAAGCTATTCTTATCTTTCTTTTGCTTTAGAGAAATGTTTGTGAATCTATTTTTGTTTGATTTGAGCTTTAAACGTTCCTGACCCTATATTGACCTTTGCCAACTCTCTCGAATTTATTTCGATCCTATCTCGTTTCATCGTCGATTCAAACTACAATATTTATGACTAAATTGCACGGAAACCAGCAGTTTTGAATACAATTAGACGCGGAAAAAGCCAGGTTTATGAATTGTCTTTTTCAATTAAATATCAAAAACGATAGAAAGCTTTCTCCCGTTCTATGAATAGAAATAGCAGGCCCCGTGTATCTGATCTATCAATGTTTAATTTTATGACATTAAACTTCGTAACTGCGGTACCTAATGTGTTTAATTCATTAGCAGATAATTGTCAGTGTAGATTTATTGCTGGTTGTTAATGGCATTAAACACCTCGTTCCATGATTTTTCTGGTGATTATACGATGGGTTAATAGCGCCATTCTGCAGGTTTCGTGATTTTGTGCAAAGGCGGTACCGTGATTGATAGCACAGAGCAGAGATAAGAATATAGAAGAGTTTGTCGTTGGATAACAAACATGCGAACGATACTTTAATTAAATCCTATCACGATATTATTAAATATTACTGTATTTCACCGGTTACGTTAAATTTCTTTTTACATACGATTACTAAAATGATTGGAGTGAAAATTTATTTTACAGAATACCAATGTCTAAAATACACTGCTCGGAGCAACTTTATCACAAGATAAGTAAAACGAACGGTTCTGTTACACCAACCGATCAGAGGCGAAGAATACAGTTTAATTAGGAAATTATAAATGCAAAGACCCGGGACCATTTTATCCTTCGTAAGAATTGTCATTACGCTAGAAAGTTAATAGGCAAGAAAAAAGGAATTTATTTAAGGTTTCCATCATCTTCAATACTCGAAACTTTCATGAATGAAGCATTTAATTTTAATTCAGTATTTTTAAAATCTTAAATAAACAATTTCTATTATTATATACTTGTGAATTTCGCGAGAAGATAGCAAGTATTCCTTTTTATAACCGGTTTACCATAAATAACAAGCAACGAAACAAGCGGTTAATCATCTTTCAAGCAAATTTCTTTTTCTGCCCATACTTGTGTCAAATTTATTTTTAAATGGCACACGGCTAAGTAGCTGGTTTAAAAGAAGAGTCGCGAATAACACGAGCTTATCGTGCAGCAGAAGGAGAAGAAGAGAAACGAGGGCCTGATTAAAAGTGGCCGGTGACTGTATTATCCAAAATCTGTCTTCTGCGAAGCCAGGCGTGGCCAGAAGCAACGAAAGCGTCTGTAAGATAACGACGCGGCTGGCGTGGTCGTCCGTAGCCGCGAAGCGGATCCGACGACTCCAGCTCGGGGCCTAATCAAATTGTAAATTCGCTAAAAATGCAAATTCGCCGAATCGCGGCAACTATCTGAGCGAACACCGCGAGCGTGCACGCAACCAGCCGTTTTCCAGCGTAGGGAAGCATCGCGGCATCTACTGCTCATTTGCATACACGCTCCGAATGGCAATGATTCCTCCGTCTCCCACTTCACCCTCTGCTTCTCTTCTTTCTTCTTATCTCTTTCTCCCTGGCAACGATTAATTACCGCCAAACTCTCGAATCCCTTCGTCGTCTCGAAATCACGAAAACGCTAATCAATTAGTTATTGAACTGTCGCACAGAGTTTGATGAAAGAGGTTTCAACACCTTTACAGGTTACAACACTTGTTCATAGATATTAGCATACTTTTCGGTCTCATATCAAGCGCAATAATTCGTTTAAATCGAGTAAATGATTAACACGTTGACCGCCACGTGCAGTTTATACATTTTTCCTGGAGGGTCGCAATAGATTGAAATATATATGAAATTATACTATTTTATTTTTGTAAAATATTATAGCGTACTTGCATATGTTTAACCGACGATGTTATTCAAATCATTTACATTGTTGAAAGCCTTTGGGTGCGAGAAATTTACCTTAGTTTGATAATTCTTCTCGACAATATTAAAAAAGCAACACACGCACAGCCATGTACATAATTCAGTATCGTATGAACTATGAACTACACATGTATCTTCCTTCTAGAACGTGTAGCATCTGTTTGTGCAATGTTTCCGACCAAATGTTGCCGCGTCTACTTTGTAAAAATGTTCGGCAAGGGAGTTCGATGCTCCAGTTTTCGAGTAGAAAAGGAACGCATGAAAGAGAGTGCAAACATACCAGGCACATTCTTATCAAGGAGATTGAAAATGTCTGTTAAAGTGCGACGATTTAATCTTGTAATGCGATGTCATTGAGAAAACTCGAAGGAATTGGAACGACGTGCTTTTTACGTTTCTTCTTGTGCTTTTATAGGAGCGTGTACGTTTCTTCGATGCCCGTTTCGAGGATTCTATCGGGAAAGGAACCAAAATTTGCATCGCGATGATATTCTATTAAATTTTTGATGGATTTCGTCCAACAATATTCATTTCTATATTTGGTTATGCGGATGCTCGAAAATTTAGTTGCGCTAGATTTAGTATAATTTACGTTATTCAATTTCGTTTACTAATTATGATAAAATTAAGTAATAAATGCAAGAATAGCTACATCATATTTCAGGATGAACGAAATATCAAAAATAGAAGAGATATTGGCTGCTTAACACGATAATGTAACATGTGCATGCAAGCTTTCGTTTTTTATTGAACACTGGCCCTCGAGGATTTCAACTGTGTAGCACCCTTTCATTTTGGCGACACGCAAATCTCAATAATCAAACAATGAACTTTATATCGTGAGAGATAACGATCCCTCGCGACAGTACGTCCCCAAAAGGCTACTAATTATTTTTTCATTACTCGATAAGGGACGAACGTACACGGTCATTAGATTGCCCCGTTAAATCTCGGATATAATACAAAAGCTCGTATTATGGCCCGTCAACAATCGTTAAATACACTAATATTACAGATATCACGTTTATCTGATTCTATAAACGCAAAAAGAAAAGTATATCAATTATGGACAGTCATTTTTCCATTTAGATACTCAATCGATAATTTAATAAAATCGACATTTTATATTTTTTTATTTAATTGTTATTCGTGGTTTAAGGATGTTTAAAAAGGCTATACAAATTGTACAAAAAATATACAAATTCGTAATACAAAATGATCGAGCAATTCGAAACTTCCGAATATTTACATGAGAAATATTACCTATATCTCGAGGAGATTATATTTAACATCAAGAATATCGTCCATGAAAAGGATAATAAATATTGAAATTCTCAGTGTTCATCTCAACTACCATGCATTATATCTCTACATCGTTACTTAGAAACTTGCAGATAAATGTAACTTCGTATCATTTCTCTAGATCACACATTAGACTTGCCATATATTAGATTCTCTTCCCGTACTCAAAGTTAATCATGAATCTCGTTAAAGATTCAAAGCACATATTTCTGCGACTGTTAACATCTCGACTTTTCAACTGACTGTGAGCTTTCAATTTTAATACCATACGTATATGTAATATAATACTGTAATCTTATACTTGTAAGTCTATAGCACGAGATATCTCAAATCTTCTGATTTGTTTTTACAAAACACCATACCACTTCTCATATTCTTAGAATATATGTATTTCACATATTGCTTAACACTAGAACTACCGATAGTTAACACGAAGCTATTTCTACCAAAACCAGTCAAAATGACTGCTCTTTAAAAAATACGTAACAATAGAATATTTTTATATTTATTACTTTCTTACAGAAGCAATTCCATGTTATGTAGTACATTCTTGGTATTATTAATCCATCTGGGACTATGATCCCTAAACGAGAGTCGACACATTTATAAAATTGTAGAACCAGTCGTTTTGACTGCTGTGGTATTTCTAGTGTTAACATCTAGCGATTTAATGATCGATCTGGAATTTTCCTGATAACTGATATCATCATATCGAATGATACGCGGTAAAAATTTAAAAAAAGTGTACGAAGTTGTACAAAACGAGAAAACTGGTTAATTGGGGTTCGATGAACAGATTGCAGGACCTTTTTACACTTTAACAAGTACCAGTCATTCACTGGTATTGGTATAAGTAGCCTTGATACAAAATTATTTTGAGTTTGAATACATAAAAAACAAAATAAAATTAATTACATTATTCTTTTAGTTATCGTTGCGAAACTCATTACATCATTGCGGAAAAAAATATAACAGGAAGTAGGAATTTGAAAATAAATTTGTAAAACCAGTCAATTCGACTGGTGTGGTAGTTCTAATATTAACTTGATTCAAATCCGCTATCTTGTTTTATTTATAAATGAGGACTCACCGTGGCCAAATTGGTCGTCATGTCTAGGTTGAGATGTTGCGCTGAACCGTCAAGTGACAATTACAAATTTTACATTTATTACCTTAAACCGTATCGACGCGTTTGTCCGTCATAATTAAACTAGCATTCATTCATGAAATTATTATTGATCCCGTAAATGAATAATTATAATAACCCGTTTAATCGGGTTCCCCTCGTTAATATTAACGACTTCGCATTCAGAGTAACCTGCGTTTATTGAAAATATAGACTCTGTCGGATTTCAGTGGAAATGCGGTGCTCGATTCGGTGGTTCGACTGCTTCCTAGAGGTTCAGAAAATTTCGGCTAATGGCTACAAAAACGTAATCTAATATTCAAGTATCCACATTTCAAGTTTCATGTGCCATTACCTTGCTTTCAAACTCCACGATAATTCTGCCGAAATTCAAATCTAAACAGTCGTTACAGACCTGACCTATCGGATTCAATTATCTCGCAAGAGCGCGACCAAAACACACCGACCTCTCGAAAAGTAGATATTTCCCTCGTTCTCGAGGCTTGCTCCCGTTGTAGAAGCAAAGAGAGTTGCCAGTATCCGAGAAACCTCGTCGCAAACAGTCTTATCTTTAATCATAGCTGTAATCTACTGCCATCTACTCTGTCGCGTATTATTATCCAGTTATTATACTGTAAACGCAAACGTTTCTTATTAAAACGTTCTTCGTTGTGCCGGATTCATTTTCTGCAACATTCACATAACTAAAAAACCAGGATTTTTGGCAAAACGAGTTTGTACGTTTTGAATTGTTATACTTTTATGAGAACATCGTATTAAAGTGACAAATTAGTACAAGAAAAGAATTATAATATTCTTCTTTAATCTGATAAATTCACACTTATCCTTAAAGTTGCCTCCGTTCTTACCAATATCCATTCTTTGATGTGAAATTTACTCCACCATCAAAATATATCTAATATTATGTTGCTATTGTTATATAATAAATAGCCATTTTAAAGGCATACAAGTATCACAGATGGTCCATCTTATTATCGGGACTTATACTAATGATCTCTGTGAAGTATATACTTGTACTAAATATCTCGTATCTCTGACGTGTATTTTCAAATTTGCATCAAACGTTACCTTTATAATCACGATAATGGAGTCTCGTTACGACAATAAGGAAATTTCAGAAAGTGTCGTTACTGTTGATTAATCTTTTACAATTGTAATACTTATCAAAATAACATACACCTTGACGAACTTCGGTTTGGTACGTAAAGAGTTAATAACGCGAGATAAAAGAAAGAAAAGTGGAATGAACGTGAATGTCTCAGGGCAATGGATACGATTAAAGTCGGCGGTGGATGTCAGGCTAAGGCCAAAGTGCTTTCGAGTATTCCGTTCCGTGGAGCTTTCGCACTGGCTGCAGGGGGTTACTTTCTCACTCGGTATCTATCCATGCTGGATAAAGTCTCTTCTCATTTTCCAAGAAGCCCATTCACCCATCCCAGTTCACCGGCTCTTGCGCGCATCCTCTCTCTTTCTCTCTGTTTCTTTTTCTTTGCTGTATTCGTTTTTTTCCCTCGTCCTCTTTGCTTCCTTCCCTCGCTCTTCAGCTTTGCCTCACCCGGCGAATTTCGTTGCCATGTTTTTCGTCGCTCCTTACAAGAAACCACTACCAGCTCCGACTGTCAGGACGAATTCTACATTTTCGCCGATTCCTTTATTGTGGCCGGCCTAGACGACCGAATAAACAAACGGCTAAAGGTCCTTTCTCTACGCTCTCGGGCTTCGTGCGAGCGCACCTATCGAAAAAATTTAGCCCGTGACCTTTCTCCTTCCCTTTTCATTTCGATCGATCGATGGGACAGATGGGGATGGAGCAAGTCGTTGAATTTGATTTTCGACGTATGATTTACGTTCCACTAGAAATTGTAACGAGAAGACGTTTCAATAATTCGACAGAAATAAACGTTTAGTTGTTTAATGTATTATTGTAAGAAGTATCGTTGTACTGTTACGCAATGGCTGAAAGATGGTATAAAACAAGAAGAAGTAATATAATCGTTTAGTAAGATAATAGCAGGAATGATAAACATTTCATGCAATTAATTTATCGTTTTAACAGACAGCTTTACGTTTCATTAAACGGGAGGAAGTTTTATGTCAATGAGCTCGTTCTACGGGAACTGCTACTCCGTTTATTACTAGGAAACAATCATGCCTTCTGAGTGAAACTACCGTTTCAACCTAATTATTGTCGTTAACGAGACTTACTTCGAATCAATGACAATTAAAGCCTATACAAACATCCACTAATAAAGGATTTTTAATTGAAACGCACGTATGAATAACAATAACACATTTTTATTGCATTTATCTATCTTTTCTTTATTGTGTTATTTATTATTGTCACAGTCTTTTTCACAATTTTCTTTCTTTTAAAATATGATATTGATCAACACCTTCTTATTCATATTAATGAAACACCTTTCTAAACACGTATAATACCTATCACTCTGTCAAAAGTCAAAAGTCAGACTGTAATTACGACTACCAAATTCCCAAACTTTCTTTACCTCGAACGTGGCATCAAGGACTCACAAGGACAACACGACTTAAATCTTTACTTACTTGCCAATAAAATTGATGTATTGGCAAGTAATAAATTCCAAATTACAGCTGTTATAATTTCGCAGTTACTAATTACAAATTTTTGATTATATTTACGCCATAAGATAATGTAATTCATAAAATTCTTTATTGGATACATTAGCGTTACTATAGTTCAGTCGTACAGGATGACCCAGAAACTTAGAAATCTCTCGGTTAAAGAAGTACTTATTCCATAAATCTTCCATTTCGATTTCACCACTTCATTACACACTTGAACGGTTAACTTGGCCGAGACAATAATCAACAATCTGCCTTCATCTCTCCAGCTCCAACTGAAATTGCTTTTACGCACTCAGCACGAAGCGTTCAATGCTATATAATAGAGGCAGCTCGTAAGGGCTAACCTTATCGGGAATGTTTGATCGTGGGCCGTAAAAAAAATTGCAAGTTGTTAGGCGCGTCCGATACGTTTACATTACGTCGAAAGAAGCAAAGAAATCGGCGGAGGTGGCTAAAAAGCAAGCAAAGCGTGTATATCGCGATTCGTGCTGCCTTGCAAACGCACACACGCCCTCGCATTAACTGTTCGCAGTTCGCAACCCGTTATTTTGTGGTTAGCCCTACGAACGATAAGTGCAAGCCACCCCTCGCCTCTCTATTTATTGCTGTGCACCCCTTTACAGCCAGAAATTTACGGCCCTGCAACGCGAGACATCGATATTAAACTAACCCGTGTGTGTACGCTCCGTTCGACGTCTGATAAACCAGAGTTGCCGGAAATCGGGGGCGTTCGGGAAACGGAAGCTGCGGCGTTCCTTAGATACTACGCCATCATCTATTCAGATATCGCGTTTTATCCATTAAAAATAAACGTACTGTAATAAGGAGATATTTGGATGACAGGAAAGTTCGCACCGCAATTCAAGAAAAAGTGAGCGTACTATCGAATAATATACGCGTCGTTTCTTTCGTTGATTTTTCTCTGAGAAACTCGTTTTCCTTTGTTCCGTGTTCGTTCGAGTTTCATTTGAACGCTTGGAAATGAAAAATGAAAAACATCGAGTTGTTGCGAAACTTTTTTTGAACTTCTAGGAACAAGATAGCAACTAATATAGTGCAATAGGAGGATTTCTATGTTAGGAGAAACATCGATCCGTCTCTGGGCAAGAAATTTCGGATTGATTAAAAGGGCATAATGGAATTGTCGTACAAACGTCGAACTAGAGTACTGTTCTCTAATTAAAATGGTAATTGGCCGGGGTAAACGCACGCAGGCATTATGGAAAACGCTTAAAACGACGAACGTACGTAGGGGCAGGAAACTCTACCCCAAAAGACGCGAATTAAATAATCCCCCAATTCCACTTGAAATTCCATGGTGGTCCGCCAAAAAGGCCGGGGCCAGCACGTTCGTCGAGCAGACCAGAACCGCCACTTAATTACCCTAGCCAGAGTTATAATCTGTCGTAAAATCTGAATAACTGCAGCCAATTTCTCAAATTTATCTAAATCTCAACGAAGCAGATTCCCCGGTACCATGCATTATGGCCGTCGTTTAATCTCTCTAGAACGCGAAAGAGAAGCAATTACGTGCTTTTTCTTTCTTTTCTCTTCATATTCCCTGAGTACGTGGTGCTGATTAGTTGTGCAAAATTTATGATCGTTCTACGTGAACGTATTTGTTTATTTTATGTGAACGATTATATCGTACAAACGTTGCCAATAACTGTGTAATCGAATTCTTAATTTCCACCTCTTTCCTTTAACTTTCAAGTTGAACTCTTAAGCTAATTTTTAACTTAATACACGACTTTTAAGTTTGCGCGCCTTTTTTTATTTCGAGAGACGAGGATATCTAAAGAAATAAAAACGTAAAAGGAAAAGAAGTGAGAACAGCAAATCGCGAAAAATATAGTAAAGTAATACAATATTCTATAAATAATAGATATAGAACAATGACGAAATTTTTAAATATTATCTACGTAAAAGATAGTCAAAGATTTTTTGATTTAAGATTTTGATTCAAAGACGTTTTGATTTGAATCCATAACTCAATTGCTTCTGAAGATACTGCAAAGTATAACAGACGTACCAATCTAAGTCTATTACATGCAACGGTTTGACCTACATTTTTCCAGGAAACGCGTACGCTTAGTAATACTAATGGTAAAAAAACGCAGACGCTGTCTGTAACTGACCAGAGTACTACTAACGAGATTATGGTTGGTCAGTGACGCGGTGCGAGTGACAAGTCCGAACATGCGAGCGAAACAGCGCTAGAGAATTATCGAAGAATTCGGTTCTGATCCAACGATGATATCTCAGTAGCGGGAAGTTGGATCGAAATAAAATAAAAAGCATTTTGCAAGGGAAGGATCACTCTTCCTAGCGATTGTACCTGGATTTCAGCTAATGGCTTAAACTTCAAGTAGTTCTAATAGATGTTACTCGTGTATTTACGGTTTATTAGAACAGATATGTATATTTTTGTTGATAATATGTATTGTTAATAATTTTTATGCTAATTATAATGCAAAAATATTTGCACTGCGCAAAATCTCAAATAAAAAAAATCGATAGGAGAAAAATAAATACCTTGTGTTCTAAATCTTAAACGAAGCAATAATTTAAAGAACATAATTTTCTAATCGAAATACATTTACATGCTCCAACGACAATTTGAACATCATTATACGTGTTCAAATAAAACCATGCATTCCGATCCGGTGTTTACTTGATTTCAAAACGACTTCGAATTCCCCCAATCTGCCGGTTCCCATTTCTCAAAACAACACGACCGCGTTCAACCATGTCACGCCCCATTATCGCTCGTATCAACGTGGCGTCGTCCGAAACGAAACGAGAAAGTCAGCCCGGTCGAAATTAATCAGTCGCTATTTAAACAACCTTGAATAGCTATTATCTCCCCCTTTCGCGTACGTGACGTGAAAACAGCAAGATTTAGCATAGTCCCCACGACAACACGAACCGAAACGAAACAAGGGTCAAGGTACACTATCCTTCAGAAGTCACTCGACGCTTGCAAATTTCTAAATATTTTCGTTTCGAAATAATTTAGAAACTCAAATTTAAAACCGAGAAATTTAAATTAGATGTAGCTTATACAATAGAAATTGTTTCGACTATTCGCACCTGACAAGTTAAACGCATACATACGTGGTATTAAAAAATTCAATTTGAAATTAACTAGATGCGAAAATACCACGTGTACATCATTTAACAATTATCTGCCTGTTTCGAAGATTTTATTACAGATCTATTTTACCAAAATTAATGTAAGATTAGCAAGTGTCCCGTAACTTATGAACATGAGTGTAGCGCATTACACACCGGGTGGAATGAATATTCGCGTACGGCGCGTGTCTACGCCACATTCATCAGCTACGCTGCAAAGCGAATTCTAAGAGGGTCTGGCCGTCTAATATACTCATCCAACGCCCCGATCCAACCGGTCAGAGAGGTAACGATACCATCTCGCTACACTAGTTATGCCACGCTTCGAGAGACGTCGAGATAGCCTCGGTGATATATTTCCTTCGTTCCGACTTTTCGAGCCTTCCCCATTCGCTTTTCTTTCTCCCTTTCTTGCGTTCTCACACCCCTATGTACCATCCCCTTTTTCGCGTTCTCTCCTCTTCCTTCTATTCCTTTATCCGTCGCTTCTGATTCTCCCGAGCCTCCGTGATTTATGACAGTTTTTTCCGTTATCGCGCGCACGAATCCTTCGCTGCACCAACGAAACCAACCCTCCGCGAGGTTTGTCTCCCCCTGGCGAACGTTGCACACGTCGAACCACCATTTCCATATTTTCTGCACGAGCTGCGTGTCCCTCTGTTACGATGTTTCCGATAGCAGAGCCGAAATTTTTGAGGGACCGTCATGAAGATGACTTATCTTGATATGAATTGTGTATCAGAGCGTGACGAAAAAAAAATTATTCGTCTATCTGCCAACAGTTAAGAAATCTTTACTTCTGCTCTGCAGGTTAAACATGTAAAAGCTAATTTCTGGCAAACGAACTTTTGGAATATCACAAAGGTTTCCTTTGAAACAAAGGAACAGTTTGAAACAGATAGATTTCACTAAAACTTGCCGCCAAATTTGTGTTTTACGTCGACATTTTTTCGATAAAAGCTACCCAGTAAAATTGATTCACTTGAGGCAAAACTATCAAGAGAAGCTTTGCTCAATTTTCAATCAACTTGTTTATTCCCGATACAATGTAAATTCTCGAGTTTTCAAACGTTGCGAATCAACTCGTCAGTTTGCACGCCGATACTTCTCGTTACCAAAACGCATATCTCGATACGTGAGCGCATATAGATACATACATACGCTTTCCACGACTCTAACGAATACTACGTACACCTGCGTACACACAATATCTTATTTTCTTTTTTTAAAACCTGCATACTAGTCTTCGCCACTTTAATTTATATTTGAAGCTGGAAACACGCATTAGACCAAATTGGCTTTCTATGTAGGTCATCAAACGGTTTCACTTAAATACGTTCGAACAAATTTTTTCTCTCTGTCTGAATAAAAATTCCTGACTATGACGCAACATTTACGCTATATATCATAATATTTACTATATAATTGGAACATTCGTTATGCCATTAATGTTATGCTATCAATTATTTTAATATTTCACCGATCATTGTTTAAATAGATCATCCACAAAGTTAAACATAACGACAATTAGGATCAAAGAAACACGTCGTTTCTGGGGATGAAAGTTAAAATTTCAACAACAGTGGAGGTGTCTATCAGTATCATAACTTCGCAATGTTTCTGCGCGCGTTCTCCACCTGATTGTATTTTTTTAATGTTAATTGTTATCGTACATAATTTCTATAGCATCGCGGCATTAGATGCAAATCTTGTTGTTTGCTGAAACAAGATCGAAAGATAACAATTGCGCATCGCAACAGGATTAACACGATCTAAGAAACGGATGTTCTGCCTGCAGATGTCTTAAATTAGGCCTGGCACACGCGTATCTGAGTACTTACATGGGACTCGAAGTACCTTGCTCTTCTTTTCGATTCTTCAAGCTCGTGGCAAACGGAGGGTGTCAGCCGGGTAGGGCGGATCGCGACGGTGCGATCAATTGTGTTGCGGAACTGCGGCGAACTGCCATTGTCGGCGGAAAGTTCGGAATTATACATTGGAAACTTGGAATGAAAGGAAGGAAGGAAGGAAGGAAGCTTCGAGGAAGGAAGGAAGGAAGGAAGGAAGGAATGAACCTGAATTCGACCAGATACTTCGGGGTACTCTTATTCGATCTACTCTAGTCGCCTTTCCTTTCCAGTTTTCTCTCTTTTCACTACCTGTGTGCCCACCCTTTGCTATTCCGGCCTCCTTGTTCTCTTTCTTCTCTTCTTATCGAAAGTTTTCAGACGATCCGCGCGCCACCGCGTAGAATAAGAGATGATTCTGCGGCACCAGGCTTCAATTTAATTCGATGTTGATTCTGATTTAATTAACCATCGGCGCCGATCGCCCGAATTGCTCCCGATTCCACAACTTTCCGTCTTAATGGAGTCTCAGTCGCGGATGCTTAGAAAGAGCGAGAGACAGAGACAGAGACAGAAAGAGGGAGAAAGAGGAAGAACTACGTTTCGCGATGCTAGTGTTCGATGAAATAACAATCCAGTTTGGCTTCGACAATTTCGAAACGTACGAAGTGGAAGTTGATGGAAAAAGTCTTTCGCGAATTGGGAATTCGAAGAAGAGAAATTTGATCGATTCTGTTATTAAAACAACTGGAATACGTTTTTCTCCGCTCCTCGTGTTTTAATGTCCATCATGATAATTTATTCTTTAGTGTTAATACGAATGAGATTTTTTTGTGTTAATTATTAATAAGAGAAATTCTCTTTCTTTGATATTTCCAAAGAAAATACGACTATCACATCCTATGTGAAAGTAAAAAGTGTCCCAATACGGAGGTGTGTGATGAAATAACGGAGATTTATCAAAAACCGACAATGTTCTATGACCTGCGAACGAGAGTATAGTTGTTAATTTTCATAAATAGGAAAAAAAAGGATCGTAACGAGGCAGAATAAAAACGTGGACAATATAATCCTCCACCCACGCGCTTCCGTTAAGCTCGTTTGGTCATTGTAACTTTGGAATTCGTTCACGGACAATACCAGCGTCCCTATCAAAAACGCGGTCCCCGTGCAATAACGTAATCGAAAACAAAACCAACATAGCCGACATCAATCGGAATTCACTGATCATTGACCAGAAGCGATTTCGAAACGCGACGCGATAACACGAAGCGCACAACCCGATGGATCGATGCTAACGATGCCCGTTTTGTTTATGCACTAACCTGGCACACGGATCGTGCAGCTTAATATTCGCGTCCAACGACACGTAGCCAGATAAAGTGAACCGTGTATCAAAATAAAGCAATCGCCTGCCCCCGGCTCTTCCACAAACACCATCGAAATTCTCAGACGAATCTATAAACTTGTAAATTCAAATATGTACACTGGCTAGCGAAAGTATTTGAACACTTAGAAACGTTTCACGTATATATTATACGAAACATTTTGAAATCTCATTAGCACTTTAACGAGAAATGGCTATCGTGATTGTATTGGTAAAATTTTAAACGGACCTGAAAATGTATATAAAAGTTACAAAATATTTAAAGGAAGTATACAAGTACGGTATCAAACTGTATCAATGAGCAACAATATTTGGCGAGACTATTTTTAGCGTTAACTGTATATTTAAGTCTACTATTTATGCTTTATACTATCTTTTCATACTTTCAAAAGTATAAGTTTGCAATGTAAAAAGTTTGCAAATATCTTACGACTCCTATATACGTTTTCGGATTGATTTCGTACGTACGAATTACTCGACTAACTATGACACCTAGTGATATACAATGTATCACACCTGTACCACGAACACGTCTCTCGTTTATGAACAAATCTCCGTATTTGACGCAATGTCCGTTTATTTGACGCATTTAGAGCGAATCGTTTCAACTAAACGAACGTAGGGCATATTGCCAAGATGGAATTAACAAACGATCAATTTATCAAGCCTGAAATACATGCACGTGAGCTATGATAAAATTATCATTTATCAATGTCTGTAATAGTTCGTATAAAATAATATTCATTACTCGTTATTATAAAAAAATTGTTTTTTAACTGACGAAAATATATTGCAGTACATAATTAGTTAGTGTACAGTCATAAAACTTGTTCTATTATGAAACTGAGAAGACGACACTTTTAAGCGTTGAAGTGCGTAATTATATTTAAATACACTAAATCTTGACTTATGCACCACTACAATTTTCATCATCTCGCCATTCGTTAACGAATGAAGGAAACCTCTGAGTATGTAAAGTTTTAGCTAAACTGGTAACTAGTGTTCCACACTCTTTCTTGTCAATTACAGTGCGCGTGAACGTGGCCACGCAGTATACGTAATAAAATTCACAGGCAGTAGAATGAGAACACGCGGGGCAGACGGCTGTTGATACATCATGGAAACGCCGTGGACAAAGTGGCTATTACGTTTCCTCGTTATCTACATACGCTTTTTGAGCACGTCGAGCTAGGCCACTTGTGCCACTGGCGTAATACTGGGTCAAAAGCGTGCGGCACAGAGAAACTGGGGTCAGACTTTTCAAGTAGCTCGCTCGTTTTCCTTTTCTTGGACTGTAACGAATACCAGCTTCGTCCATTCGTTTTATGCCCACTCTCCACGTCCAAAGGAGAGAAAGAGCGCACGCTAAGCTTCTTCCAGTAAGAGATCCTTGCTTTTTAAATTAACGATGCTACTTCCATAAGTTTCCCTCCACCTTTTTACCGCCAACCTACGCTGTAACACGCCATCGCGATTTACAAATCGCTGAAAACGCAATCGCTAAGCGCTGTTCGACTCGCCTTTTGTTCGATCCGAACGTTTACAGCGAACTTTCGTTACCAGAAACGTTCCTCCCCGGTCGACCACGAGCGTTCTTGAATTTTTAGGTTCCTCTTTGATTTTCTCTTCTTCATGGTAAAGTTTGGATCTTTGGAGATTTCTGGATTAACCGTTTCTCTTATGAGACGAGAACGGTTTGAGGAAGCTTAATTTGAAGTTTAACTTACGCTGTGACTTGCCGGTGTATTTAGTTTACAAATTGTGGAGCGGAAATCGTAAGGCAAGATTGATAGCTAAATTAATTCGTTGAGAGCCAAAATTTTATTGCAAATATTTTTAATTCACGTTGAAAGTTATTATCACGCGTATAATCTTCTTTACCACGAACACACTCGTGCAAATAAATCGAACGTTAATTGTATACTCGTGTAATGAAATTGAGAAACTGAGAAAAAAATGGAGTTTGAAAGAAACTTCAATGGAAGTATACGAAGAATATTTGTACTTTAACCTAGTATCAAGGATCAACAAAAGTTTTACGAAAAGTAAACCCAGAATGATCCAACAACTGAAAATTATGGATGCCAAGGCCCGTCTGTTCGAGACTGGGGCTTGAATTCCACGTGAATTTCACCACTAGGGAGTCAGAGAGGTTAGAATCCTTCGATCCCAAGCTGACCCTCTGGGAATCCCACGAGTTCACGGTCAGAATAGACGAATTTCCAAGGTTAGCCCTATGTGAGTCCCATGGGATCGAGATCCCTCAATTTCCGAGTGGTCCTAAGTAGTTGTCATGAGTTTGATGACATGGGTGTCGAGACCTGGGTGACTCTTACAAGCATAATTCGTGTGTACTGAAATAGACGCGGTGTAACTAGACTACTGATATATTTGCACCCTCGTTTATCAAAGGTATCAGGACATTTACAGAAGAACAAGGAAAAGCTTGACAAACCATTTGAAAGCTTGGATTATAAAGAACTCGTGTGTCTACAGTCGTAATAAAAATCTCCGATTAATTAAACCGGTCGCTTTAAAGAGTTTTATAAATGAACAAATTATAAAAGCTCCGTTCGAAGACTTTTCGATGACGTAGCAAATGACGAACGATACGGAGATTACTTTGATCGAATATAGAATATTTTAAGGAAATTATAACGCGATGATAGTTTTATTATATTTTATAAGAATCAATTTCCCGATTTTCTTTGATTTGTACAGGTATAAACTAAATTCGAATACCATTAACCTACGTTACTCGTCGAAAGCGCTCAATGCTCACGTTTAAAGCTCGCATTTCGCTAAATTCATACTCTTCGTTCGAAGATCTCTATTTCGTAGATAACGATTCTCAGTGGCATTAATACGTCTCGAGGATAAAATTGTTCGCGCATCGTTCACTATACAGAGACAATCTACACAACCTGTCGGCAACAGCAGCAAAAATGGTGTAGAGTAATGGAAAGCAGGAAAGAATTCCTCTGGTTGGAGAAATTCTCCGTGAAAACGGAAGAGAAAGGATGAGAAACATAATAATAAAGAGGACGAGGGAGGAGTGAGGGTAACAGCGTCTTTTTCATTATATCATTTCATGGTCCAGTGGTCGAGCGACGCGAGATTCTAGGGGGTAGCTGGTTTTCGACCTCCGGGATAAAGGCCAGCCTCGAAGCAGCAGCCAACTAGAAAGCTTGGGTACGAACGAATAAAACTAACACCCATTAATCAGCCCTTAGCCCGGACCCGTTACAGAAATAAGTGCGCCGCGCGAAATAAAGATCCCTTTTTCAGACGCCTTAAATCATCAGTTTATTTCCCGGAGAAAGGGATATCCCTGTTAACCAGGCAACCTTTACTACTGCTTCTTCCTCGAGTTAAAAAAAAAGTTCTTTATTTATTGTTGAATTATTGTTAGACTAAGGATGTTCATACAAATTCGTGTTTGTAAGAAAATAATTGAAAATTTCATTTAAGCATTTTGGATATTTCATATATTTTATGCGTATTGTTTTTATTTCATTCATTCTAGTTATCATGATGTTAAAATTACATATTATATTCGTTCGGTGTAAGCTTATACATAAAGATCCAATTATTGTTACATCGTTTAAATTTTAAACAACTATGGATTAACAAGATCACTGTGGTTGAATTTTCAATAAAATGAATTTTGTTACTAATGAAACTTGTCACGTAATTGTGTAACAGTGACATGTTGGCTGATAAAGTAAGACACTTTGCAGAGGTAAATTTTATAAATTATAATTTTAAAATCGTAGGACAGTGGTCTGTAACTTATAATTTCAAACTTCTCGATTCTCTAATTTTATTAATTGAAAAATTATTGTGCCAGACGATATTGTGAAACTTTTGCCAAGCTTCTTTCTCTTCTATATATTCCTTAATAACGAATAGTCTGTTTAATCACGGTGTTTGACACTATTTTTCCTAGTTTAAAAACTGACGAAAGCCCACGGGCGATCGGGAGGTTATTTGTTTTGGGTGCCAGGTCACGGAGAAGAAAAGGTTAGCACAAAAGATCGAACGACCAGTGGACCGGGCACAATTGTGGCCAGAGGAAATAATGGAAACTTATAAGGGGTGATTTGAAAAGCGAGTCGATCGTGGTTTTTCGTAAAACCGTTTGTCTTCCTTTCTTCGTTTCTCTCGTTGGCCAAAGTGGATTTGCACAGACCGAGCACGACTTTCCTCCGCGACTCGCAATGAAAGCCACGCTCGGGATTGTTCGGTGGTTAACGTAATACTAACAAGATTGAAATTTAATTTAAAGCTTTTCACAGGACGCTCGCAATTTGCCTCTCAAGAGAAACTGGAAATTTCCACGAAGGAACTCGGTTTGCTGCAACATGGACTATACAAGGCGTCACAAAATAAATCGATTTTAAACATGAAAACGATGAAAACGACTTATACAGAAAAATGTCGTGAGGCCTAGAAACGTACTATTAAGTAAAGGTGCGTGTAAGTAATAAAACTTTAATTGTACGTAGTTTATATGACGATAGCTTATATAATAGTGGTTGATGAGAAACGTATTTAACCTTTGACAAATTTTAATTCGCATAGGAAAATCAAACGAATGTTCTCATTATTCATTGACGGTACGTCACGAAGTTTTACATTTTTATTGTAAAAAAACAATAACATCGAATATACGTGATTTATAGTAAATTTTCTCTCCTTCAATATGACAGAACAAAATTGGATGGATTATGTCGGCGCGCCAAATTTTAAGTTCAAAGAAACGTCATTTCATATACACCAGCCTAATAGTATTTAAATCAAATGAAGAACGTTTCTTTCAACTGACACCTTGTATATGGAGATGCAAAACGCGAATACGGTGTATCCGCGACAATGTTTAGTCGTTTTCATCGAAAATCGACGATTTTTCGCTCGATGGCGCGTACACAACCACCGAGTAAATATTAAAAACATGCTTGCGTCGTTTTTCAACGTTCTACATCCCGTTATACCGACGTTATTTTACATATTTCCGCGCACGCATTTAATAACGTCCTACAGATCCTTGCGTGCCGGCAGTGCTCTCATTAAATTCACTGGGCTTCCATTCGCATGAAAATTTGTCATTTTCCAGTCTCACTTGTTAAAACGTTGCCCGATCGAATCGGTATTTCTAGTGCCTCGGTATTTTTTAAACCGGTTAATTGTTTCTCATAGTGATGCCTGTCGAAATGCGACATGGCCTGCTGGACATTGATCATTTTTAGTCGAAAAACAAAATAACGATACAATGTGCCATAAAATTGTGAATATTATCGATTCGCGTATATATTTGAATAAATGGAGAATAAAAATTTTGTCGTTATTTTAATAGAAAAAAAAGAGAAAAAAAATAGAAAAATTTCGTTATTTATAAAATCGGCTAACGCAATGTAATTCGACGATTTTTCAAGAAATTAAGAGCCCTTGATTAGATCAGAATTTCAAACATTCTTATTTTAATTTCGAATACCTCGTCGATTCAATTCTTAGATTCAATTTGGATCTTTTCTTAGACTCAAATGAGATTCATTTATTTCATCCACGATCTTCCATCTTCGACAAGTAGATCATTTTTATCTGTTTACGTATAAAATAAATATCAGTTTACGACAAAAAGCCGGGAAGACCAGTTCAAACAAGCTGAGCATCGAGTGAAAATAAAGCTGGATCCAATCGCCTGTAAATACCAGTTTCCCTGATACGTTTAATTATTCGAGAATCGATTTCCGTAAAGTTGCGACGAAATTGTATGCCGCATTTATACGGATGTAATTAATTAGATCCATTAGCGTGAAGATAACGTTCAGTCAGATCGATCGAATTTCCACGATTGACAGGATTTGGCGGTCCTCGCGAAACGAGATGCATTGTATTCCAAGGTACAACAATTACACAACTGCGAACTAATATCATGGTAGCGAGATCGCGACGGACCCTAAGGGCTCTTTCTGGCTCTTACCAAGATGACGACATTGACGACAACGACGAAAAGCCGGCTAATGAGAATCTACGACGGGTGTAAAGTCAGGGCCCAAAGTTACGCGCCACGTAACAAGTTCCGAGTAAGCTGACCAAGTTAAGTAATTTGTGCGCCAAGCCAGCTGCGGCGAATAAGTCATAACTAAGGTAGATTGTGACTAATTGTGTCCCAGGTGGGAGTTCACGAGTCGTTTTCGAAAACGCCAGCCAAAACGCGAGCCGCCAGTCGATTAACCATTTGAATGTTCGATGAAATAACCAAATGTCATCGAGGAAAGATACAATCCTTGTCAAAGAGAAAGCCCAGGTGAGCTATCTTTAATTTGTCAATGACGCGTGTAAAGCTTTTTGTCTGTAACGTATAATATCAAAACATTATGAGCTCAGGATATGCGGTTCGTTGAAAATAATAAAAAATCTTATGAGGTTTAGTGTGTAACAAAAAAAATTGTTTTATTTTAAGAACGAAGTTATAGCGCACTCTGTTAATATGTTTAAAAATTGCTTTGTTTAAAAAGTAGTTTAGATTACAGTACAATGTTATATAAATTTGTAAGTATGGGACGTGGAAAAAAATTAAACGAGTCTGAAAAAAGCAAATTCTTGAACTAAAACTGCAACAGTTATCAGTAGGAAAAATATCGAAAGTAATAAGAAGAAGTCGTAAAGTAATACACGGTTTCTTATAAAATGTTGAAAATTATGGCAAAAAGAAAAGTACTGGTCGGCGGTCATCGTATATTGTTTACAGATACAGATTTAAAGAAAGATCTTAATCACGGGTTATCAAATTTGACGATTATATTGTGCTAGGTCACACAAGTAATGCAATTTTCCTGAGAATTGACAGAGGTGGACTGAAGTTTTACAAAAGAAGGTTTAATAGAAAAATTGCAAATAATCGATGACAGTTAACACATGTGGGTATTTAAGTTTATTGTTCTCTTTAGCATCCAAATAGAACTAGTATTTGTTCTAACGTGTCATCGCTAGATAAAAATTCATAATAAAAAGTCTTTTTTACAAATCTTCGAAATTCTGCACGCATTGTTTCGCTATAGATTCAAACTCTAACGTTTCAAATCGAAAGTTACATAGAGAGAGAGAAAGAGCATCTTGGATCGACAGGTGACAGAGATCGACGATGCTAACCGGCGAGTTTGTCTCTAATTCGAAGTACGTAAGCCGAATCGAGTTTACCTGGATCCAGTTCTATTCGAGTTTAGTCGCGTCGAATTGATCGAATCGATGGAAAGCAGCGTAACTGTGGTCGCCAACGGCGATTCCGTTATCTTGCGAGCGTTTGCACTTCAAATGCGATTCCGTCTCGCATTCTTCATCGAGCACGGAATGCACTTGCTGCACCTTCCACCGTAAAACGATCGATCGGTGTAAGTGCAGAGAGCGAAATGTGGGTTAGAAGTAGAAAAATAAACGCGATCAACGAGATTTCGTTGGTACATTCTTGTCCACAAGTACTGGAACACTTCTAGGTAGCAAGGTTAACCTCAGAAATGCTTAAGAATTTATTAAAGTGTTTAATAATTACTCTCCGATTTGAAACTTACGCAAAGATGGATAAAGGCAATAAAATCTTAAGATGGATAAAAAATCCACATATTCAACGTCACGATAAAAATTTTATCTTTGTGTATATGATAACGTTAAATTTCTCTTCGTCTATATCCGTTACAGGCAGTCGCGTGATTTAATTTTCTATCCTAATTCCAAATTCCAACTGAGATTTTAATTCAACACTCGAGTTTTGCATTTAATTCGCACATAAATTTTCCAGTAAAGTTAGAGAATCGTTTATACAATACGTACGATTCTTAGTTAATATTCAAGTTCCTCTTGCCACTATTACAAGTAGATTTTGCAATCTTTTGCTTGCTTTCCTTGCAATGAAAAATCACTGTCGATACTAATCATTTGAGTGGTGACTTGAACGAATTATCGCATCTTATAAAAAACCAAGAAGTGTGCTAATATTTATGAACGGGAATGTACGTATCGCGGGCCGATCTCGCGATTAGTCGATACATTTTTCATTACTCCTGACGTCTACCCTCTTCTGTGTTTCTTTTTTTCTTGCAAAGGGAGGGATTAAAGCGACGTGCCATCGGTAGGTACACGTTACGACTCGTTTTCGGATTGTTGGATCGATCAAACGTTCGTTTAGGAATGTCGGGGCCGCGGCGGGTGACGGGGCGCTCTACGATCAATTAAATCCTGGTTGATGCGCCCCGCGAAGCGTGGTTTCCGTTTGATGGAAGAGGAAGAAGGAAGCGTGTATCGAAGTAGAATATTCGGATGCGCTTGTCGGTATTAATAATTTTCTAATTTGGTAATTTTATAAGTTGCGGATAAATTGCGAATTGTTGCACGGTATTAAAGTAACCAAAAAAGTTCTAGTGTTTCCTTTGTGGCGGAATAGAATGATGTAGCAATATAGAAAAATATCATTTTCATTACCAAAATAGTCACTTTATTTTGATGAACAATTCTCTTCATTCCTTAGATCTTTATCTTCTTGTATAAAAAAAGTAACAGGATCTTTTTGGTTACCTCATACGTTCCCCTAATCTCCACTTTACATGCTTATTACTGTCCTAGTTTACAACAGAAAATGCAAAGTTCTGAAATCCAAAGAAAGAAGTAATATCTTGAATGCAATATAAAATGTTTATATGTTTCGATTTACATACGAAATTATTTCCTTTTCAAATATCTTGGTCTGTAACTATAAGTAAGTGACATTTTTCTTTATGTCTACTTGTTTAGACTTTCGACCAACACTTGTCTATGAGCAATTAAATGACATTAAAAGCAAGAAAATCAATAAAAATGAACTAGTAACTCTTTTTCCATATAGGTACTCTTCAATTGCTTCAACACGGTATTGGTCGACACAGAGGCCAAGGCTTGGTATTGCAACTTAAACCAAACAGCCTCTTTGGTGATATCATAAAAATCGGCAAGGTAGCCATAAAAAACTCGCTCGTATATACCTTCACACACATTTAACCGACTGTAATGCGTCCCTGAGGCATGACACGGGCTTACGACGTTACGTGTGTCACCGCACCGCGATTTTCCTGCATTAAACTTTACTTGCGCCGAATGCGTTTAGCAAAAAGATTCGTTCCATGAGAAAGCAACGAAAAGTACCTTCAAGGATTTAATTGCGGACACATGAGCTACGGTAGGTATGTAAATCGGTGAGAAGGTTAGAGAATTAAATTTTTTATTGCAGATAAAAATATGAGACCATCGTCTAAGTGGAAGTATGTTTGTTGTATTTTATTGTAAGTGTATCTTAACTCGAATGTCTATGCATACTAACTTCACATATCAGAATAGTGACATATTTGACGAATCATGTTTAAGACGCTCCGTATATTTTAACGTATATTTAAATTATTCGTTCCATTTATTTTATTACGTCTATCTGTTTCTTCTTTTTCTCTTCTTATGTATATTTCCCGCTTCGTTAATTTCCGTTATATCTTTTTGTATCAGAGTGTTTATCTGGTAAATAAATAAATATATATGCAGAGCCTACAAAATATATTTGCAGAGCGCTGTATTTATTATAGAATTTACATAGCGAACGTTATTACAGATACAAAGTGAGACGACAAATTCGATGCATCGATTTTTATCTATCCGGATTTTGCAAATCCATTTTCCCAGTGAGTAACATGCGTCGAAGTTAAAAAGCCGCTTTAACTTTCGCGCTCGATGGTAGAAAGTTTGCGAGCGGTCAACCAGTCGAGATGTTCGAGAAATTATCCGTTGTCTCTGGGAAAATATTCCCTCTTCCCTCCGGGGTGAAGGTTTAATTTATGGGTTTTCCGTTGGCGTATGATCGCGTCACGGGGTTACAATTTTCTCGAGTTTCAGAGAACTGTGCTCGAAACCTTAGCAGAGAGAGGAATTGATAGTCGTTTTGAGAGTTTAATCGGATTTCAAACTCGTTATTTTAACTTGTCCTTTTTGTTGCAATTACGCCTTACGAGTAAACTTTTATCTCTTTGCCTTTTATTGAGTTATTCGGAAAGCACCTAGGGCTTTTTAACAATCGATTTATTCTTCTTATACCTTGGATATTATATGAATATTTGATAAGATTTAAAGAAAATTATTTATTATGTAAGGACTTTTGTAAAATACCCGAATAAAAGGAAATTGGATAATTAAGTAAGAAAGTAATGAAATAGTAGATAGTTAACTAAGATAGAGAAATAAAGTTATATTACGTGAGTAATATAAACATGAATGTTTAATAAAAATCTGTGTATAATCGATTTTCGATAATTAGCACATAAATGATTGAAAGTTCGTCAAATAGGAAATTAAAATAATCATCATTCTACCTGTAGAGAATAATCTGTATCTCGTTATACATAAAACGATCTATATTTCTAATACCATTTCTTTTATATCTGTTTCTTATAATAATTCTTCAAAATTAATACGTACATAATGCGATGGTAAAAGTGTCGGCAGTTAGACGTGTACAGCATTTTAGTATAACTAAATTTGATTCCATTTAGGATGACATGGACAAAGTTGTGGCCCCTATGCAACAATTCCACTTGTGGCGGCAGCAATTGCGGTCGCTCACGAAATTACCATTAATTATTGCTTATTGCTAGTTGCTGTTCATTTTAGTATTACAGCAAAGTTTCGATTTCTGGTTGGTAGGTATTAATTTTCAATTTGACAACCGAAACCCATAGTTCTCGTTTAATCAAATTGTTTCTTGCCAATGCATTCATCCCTCAAGAGACATTTATACGTAATATACGTTTCATACATAATCCGTCTTCTCGAATTTTTTACTGAAGCGTGTAATTATTAAGCAAATAAAATGAAATATTAATCATTAGAAAAATGAAAAGAAAAACATATATATTTATTAAGTTTCAAGAATCTTTTCATATTTATCATTGTGTTTAACCATTGTATCTTGCCTAATCAAATTGTTCATCAGATTTTGTGAATTACTATCGACAATAGAAAAAAATGATGAATAAAAATCACAACGATTATTCTTTTATACTTGCTTGATCTACATTATTCCATTTAACTTTATTTATTAAATATCTAATATAACACACATCCACCTGCTAATCGACTTTCTTACTATTAGAAAAACCAGGCACTGTGTCATATGTACAAAGGATGAGTATCGAAAATTTAAGACATAGAAATAGAAAGCATCGTTCTTTCGATCGTGCCTTCACTGAGAGAGCTCTGGTTCCAGGTTATCGTGAAAAATCGAGGCAGACTGCTGACTTCGGGGTCACCCGGTGCGCCCCATAAAGGCATTATTAATGCAAGCCAATCCCGGTGCGGCGCGGAACGAATTGCCTCTATAAAATGTAATTTCGGAAGAGTTCCGATACTAAATTTTGAATAGCACCACCGCCTGGATATTTCCATCTCAATGGAGACTCTCGCCCCTGAAAATTTCTAAAGCGTGACCCGACCAATCCTTTGTTCTCGCAAGCAAACTGCGAAAGATCGACTGATTTTCGGATAAACCTCCTTCGCCAGCGATTATTTCGCGTGTTTAACGATATCCATAGCATTACAGGCAGCATTCTTTCAATTTCAACAGACCTTGGCTTTATTTGCATGTAAATTTCTCTCTTTCTTTGTGCTGGGCGTGGGCGATGGTCCCTTTTGTAGGCTGCAATGATTAATTTCTTATTGGGTCAGAAAATCCAGGAACTTTGGATCGTTCAGCTATTATCTTCCAAGTATATTTTCCATCCTTTTAAATGTCTTAAGCCTTCTATATTTGCTCCTAACAGGTAGCTTGAAAAGGTAATTTCTGATTTCTTATTCTTCCCACGTTAATATTATTTATATCGAAGTCTTACAAGAAAGGAAGACGTATATTATTTATTAAATCAACTATATATATATGTAAATGATAAACTGCAATTTAAATATCTCTAAAGGAACATTTCCAAACACCATTTTCAAATCAACGTAACGTAGCAGCAACAGCCCCAAATCCCAAGAGCCAACAAAAACTTCTCGCACACTAGAACAACAAGTGACTATCAAAAGTTTTCAACTAGCAAGCAAGTGCCAATAAGAAACTATCTATTTTGCAAAAATCTTTCTAGGTGTACACAACGATCAAGTCTAAACGAAACCAAGCCGACCGTCAGTTGCTTCGATCATCAAACTTCTCAGGAACCAACAGAATTTCAAAAATACGATTCTAACAAACAAAAATATTCCAACGAGGTTAGAGGATCATATGTATAACACGTGTGATTCTTATTCGTATTCATCTCTCACGTTTCTCTCGCGATTCTCGCAAATTACTTTTTACTAATTTTTGCATGGTCGCCTCGCATGAATGCAAAAGCGTGTTAGAACGAATTAACGCGTTTTATACGAAAGAAATGTTCTGTGACTTTTGAACGTGAATGTAGCCGTTGATCTTCGTAAATAGGAAAAGAAGGATCGATTCGTGTTATTCTCTTTTCCCCGATAATTCATATAGCCGAATCGACGAACCGACGACTTACGGTGTTGAGAATGGGCCGACATCGCTGTCAAGTCCCGATAACTAGCAGAAAGGACGAATCGATGAATTTCGTAACAGCGAATTTCCGCGGGCAAAGGGTGGCGCGGTGCTCTTGGGTGGCTGGGGGATGTACTCTGCGAGCAGAGTCGCTGCAAAAGGGGTGTGTAGGTGGTTCGTGAGTGAGGACGAAATCAATAGCGCCGTCGGGTTCATAGCGGCGCGCAGGAAGCGTCCTGTAGAAAAGGGACAAATGTAAATAAATTTAAATCAGACCGCTGCTCGCCCGCCTTCGAGAAACCAACGTCACGGATTCTACATCCTACCATACTCGTAATGTGTTCGCGTTTCAGGTTTTCATTCTGATGTATTAGTTGATGTATTGACTGTTCTAAGATACTAGATAGACATAAGTTCTTAATGAAAACTTAAGTTTATCGTATTATTAACCCCAATATGCCTTTCAAATCATCCTTTCAGAAGAACGATTGTACCTGATTTGCAATCTTTAGTAATATTTACCGCTATATTCTTCTATTCACAGAGATGGTGTATTAAATGAGTAATAGATCGTAATACGAAGACTTAATAGTATCCGATTAAAAATGTCAATTATTTAGAAAAATACCATGTCTAGAATTCTAGAGTTAGACATGTCAGTTAAAAATCCTTCATTCATAATACCTTCATTCTCAAGCTTCTATGAAAATCACCAACACACTCACGCTACATCCAATTCTCTCAAACATTCCTACACATACATTACTTACATCGTACAATGAGAAGAAGGGGAAACCTCGTCGTGGAATGTCAAAAATCTAGGAGTCTATTCCCATTGTCTAACCTAACTCCATCGTCTGGCGTCGATCTCGTAGGACAATCGTCATCGTCGCCATTACAAGGTCTCCTGTTCATTAATGCGCATCAGCGCCGATGAATCTGCTTTCTTTTGATCAGTCACTCCGTCTCGCTCACGGCTACCGCACCGGTCTACGCGTGCCATTACGCTGTCCCTGGTTTTCTTTGTTCGAGTTCTTGTCCGATTACGAGCGATTCGAAGCATCGAGTCGTCTCGGATAATCGAGAATCTACGAGTAACAGAGGGTGAGGTTAAGGAGTCGAGAAAGGGGGAGAACGAGATAGAAAGAAGAGGAAGGAACGCGAATCCCTTCTATCATTGCTCCTCGTTCCTCCGGCAATTTCGACGACTAGCAGAGGGGTGCGTCTTCCTGTATTTTATGGGATGAACGAGGATTTACACGAGGACGCGTGTACGCGGGAATCTTCTTCGAGAAGAAGCCTCGAATCCAGAAACTGTTTGCGCTTAAGGCATTCAGATTTAGCGATCAGCTCAAGTACATCGAAGTAGCTTCGAACAGTGACTCATGAAAGTACTTGAACGCTTACGTGTAAAATTTTTTGAATTTATAAACTATTGTATTATATGAATTTCTTTAAAATGAGATGAATATCCATTGCAGTTACTGATGAAATTTTTAAATGTTTCGTATAACGCATATAGTAACATAAATGTTAAGCAAAAGTTATTTATGTGTATATACAACATTTTAGTAATTAACAAACTTTATTATCATATATAAAATTCGCTCACGCTCCCCAATTTTATTAAAGAAGAAACTGGTAAATGTCGAAAATTTTTGTTGAGTATCAGATTTGATTCGGATTCCAATTCTTTGATCCTTAAATATTAAACGATTCGATCGAAATGAGCGACTTGCCGAAGAGAAATCATTTATTAGTGGATTGCGTGAAGTTAGTTGCCTGTTTTATCGCTCGTTTCTCCGCGTTTTCCTTTTCGACCATTTCACGCCTCATTAATCGAATCGATCGCAAAGTTGCACGCGATTTATTCATCCCCTTTTCGATTGTTGTTCCTCGCATTTTTGCTCCCTGTGCAGCCACCCTTCTGTCACGTTTTTACCTTGCTCCTGCTTCCGTTTTTTTTTTCATTATTGGAAAGCAATTAGCGATCGTTATCGTTGTAGTATACAAATTTATCGAACCGATCAATGAGCTTAGATCTTATGATGTTTCATGCAATGACGAATTAATTTTGCATGATTGAATGTTGGTTGGATAATTATAGAATCTATATTAAGGATAGCTATTACGAGGTTATAAACCAAAGACATTGGAAGATTAAATCGGCGAAATCTAGTGCAAAATTCAATTATAGGTTACAGTGATACATGTTGGAAAGTTTCGTAGATTATTCTCTTAATTTATTTTTCTGACTAACTACTACGAACTAGTACGATGTTTAATGAAAAATTTAATCTAGAACATAATGTTTCATCTAACCAGACGCTACTAATTATTTTGAAACTTCTATTAAATCCCATACTTCAATATTTTAAACTTATATTGTATGTACTATGAGAAACTTGAATCGTCCTTTTCTATCGATACTTGCCTGTCACATAAAGCTTTTAAAAAATGTTATCCAAGAATTATCGTCGAACCTATTCACCCGTTTCATGTAACAAAGCTTCCTACAACTTTTTAATTAGCTTTCGTGTTACATATATATTCTTCACTGTATTACCTTAGAAATTTCATAATTTGAATATAATATACATACATTTAATTAAACCTAGAAATATAATTCTTATTCTCTTTGAAACAGATCCATCATTTCCAATCTAGAATATCACTTCAAACACGGTTCCACTGTCTTCAAACAAAAACCAGCCACAAGCATTCTAAAAATTCCATCGAAATAAACGTGTTTCGTGTACTTTCTCATCTCCCAAAAAGCTCATCGAGTTCTTCATCGGATTTCACTCTGCGTGCATCTTTAATGCATATACAATCACGCACAATACAATCACGTTACTTTTATCCCCTCCAGCGTAAATAATGTCAATTACTTTGCCTGAGCTTTTTGCAGTGCTGAAGCTCGCGTCTGATCCGATAATAGAAGTATTCTCGGTTTGATTTCGGGGTGGATAATGGTAAATGCATCTAGCTCTGTAAATTTGCGTGTTGGGGTGCGACGAGCCCCTAGATATCGCCTTGGAGGCAACAGTGAATTTCGGAATACGCACATTCGAGCCACTTAGATTCCGCGGTTGTTTCTCTGAAAACTGCTCGCCGCAGCGGGAGACGTAAAAAATGACGTTAAAGCGTTATTCATGAGTCGGCAAGAAAGAGGCACCCTCTCTCTTTTCGTACGACCACCGCTGCTCTCTCCATTTCGCCCCCTCGCGCGGCTTTCCCCCTCGTTTTGCTCGTTTTCCTCGCAACGTAACAACTATCCGCTGACGCGATAATAAATTCCGCTCATTCGTCTCGGGGCTTTATTCCACGATATTATTTCGCCGCCTACCTTCTCCGTGCGCACGTTTTCTTTCCATCGTTATGATTATAGCCTGCCCCTGTCTAGCCTCGCTTCAACCTCGTTTCTTCTTTTTCTTCCCTTTCTTTCGACCGTTTTGTAAGATTCGATGGAAGCTGAATGGCGAGCTCTGTTTGTCGAACAGAAACTGTGTTCCGAGTTGAGCTAGAGACGTTTAGAAACGGAACTTTAGATAGTTATCAGCTCTAAACGAAGATACTAGCCAGGCAATTTGTAACTGTATTGCAAAGTCAATTTTTGTGGGATGATGGATCGTGTGATGAACAAGAGATAGTAAATGCTTCCAATGGATTTTCCTGTTTCGAATTGCGATTCTGGTTTGGACGTTAAATATTATTACGATATTTTGTATCGTAAATGAAAATCGCGATTACTTACTGTGCCGAAGAAAAATAAATTTTCTATCGAGGTAACAGTGCTGATTGATGAAACATCGTATTCGTTTATACAATCTTTCGATTTGGTCCGTAGAGGTTTATGTGTAGAGGATGGTTGGTCGGTGAGGTTTAATGGACGAAATTGCTCGTTGTTGAAAACGTCGAATATATTTAAAATGATAAATTAGTATACAGATAATGTTCGCAAAGATGCTCGTACTAACCGATTCGCTAAGACAGTGTATAAGTCGTAAAATAGGATCGCTAATGACTCGTTAATTAGATCGTTCATAATTCGTTGATAACTGGTTGATAACTGATCGCGTCCACTTATTTATACTGGTCGGGGGAGATTCGGAAAATTCAAATTCGTCTTTGTTCGACGGTTGCACGTAGCGGTGACATTGTTTTGCTCGGAGTTTATTTATTCTCACATTACGTGTATCCTAACGATCTTGATACTCCGAGGCAAAACAACAACATGATTTGAATTGTCCTCTAACTCATGTGTCCTCTAACTACAGGTCAATTGTAAATGTGGACATACATTTCTATTTGCTATAAACCTTAGTAAGGTTCTCAAGAACCAAACCAGAATATTTCATTTATCAAATATGCATAGATAGTCACAGTTGGTAGAATTTTTTCCGGACAATCCAATACATCTAGGAAACGGAAGATAATACGAGTAGGGTTGCAAGAGGGTAGGTTTCATTTCTTTTTTGGGAGGAAAAAGCGTAAGCTAGATGTTCCGGGTCGTTGGAAAAAGTCGGAACGGGGCATTAGAATGGCTTTACCTTCGCGGAGGTGGTCGAGTGGTGAAGAGTGAAAGGAGAGTGAGCAGCGAGAAAGGACTAGCCCCAGGGATTGCATAACCGTAGGCCTTCGCTGGTTCTACCCTCTTTTCACCGCCTCTGCTACTACGAAGAAAAGAGGATGAAAACTAAAAAGGCGAGGAAGAAAGGCGTAGATGAATAATCAAACACTCGGCTGGGCGCACTGCGACGAGTCTGGACGCTCATTCATCCGTGGCCTTAATTAGACCGTCTGCGGGAGAAATACAATTAATGATTGTCTCTGCCGAGCCTAATACAAACATTATCGCGTGGAATTTTGCGAACCTACGAAGAAAAAGAGAGATAAAAATTGGAAGCATACGGGCTGTTTCAAACTCGGGGAGCACGAGGTACTTGCCAAATCAAACGAAAGGGCTGTAACAGATGTGAGTCCAAATATTAGTAGATCTATAAATTATAACGTTATAAGATGTTTTCGTTATATATACGTTTCATACGTTATCATTTGTGAAATATTGAATTGTAATATAAATTCATCCTGTCTTTGTGTTTATTATATACAATGAATATACAGTTGCTCACGAAAGTATTCGAGCAATTGTAGAAAGCTTTCGTGAACGTATTATGTGTCTTGTACGAAACATTTTGAATTTTCATTAGCGCTGTATCTGGTCTTCAGATGTTTTAGTCAGAATGACAATCGGAATGACAATTCATCATAGCATGCTTTCACTGCGGTCACATCCTTAAAACTTCGAAGTTAATGATATTTAGACTTAGGTTTACTTAAATCTTTCCCTTGTCCTGATAAGGTTCGACATTAAGTTTTTAAAACAGGGAGTATATGGATAGCGCCTTAGGCGTGGAAGACGAATATTCATTCATTTTCGCGCGGGATAATCGAGTGGAGTGTGAAAACGAAACCGGAGGTAGAGGGTTAGGCCCCCGGGGGGTGACGAGTCCCGGTGTGCTCGAACCCTCCTTCGTGCCGCTATTTCGCCGGCGAGTCGTAAAAAAATCACCAAACAACGAGCGTGCGCGAGTGTGTTCTGCGTGGAGTCTCGTCATTTATTCAGACGGAGAACGAAGAGCTCAGGGGATGTAATTCGTCTAAGAAGACAATCGGAGGGAAAAAATGAAAACGCGAAGGACTGCGTGAAACACGACGACGGCTCTGTCGTCTCTATCGTGTGGATGCGGTGAAAAGCGGCTGCATGTTTTTGGTTGGATGGAGGTTTTGAAACGAGTTTAAAGATACATGTGACATTTTTCCGGTTGATTACATTTCTGGAAAAAATACTTAAATCTTCTGGAATTGTAGAATTCCAAATGAAAATTAATCTAACCATTAATAGTTGCATTATTAGAAATAGAGAAAAGTTCGCGATCTACTACCAGAATTTTTAATGAAATTTCTCCAAAATTCTAAGATTCTAAAACTTATTAAAGTTCCATTTCCACAATTCCAAAACTATTCATCCCCTTATTCCACCTCAATTCTTCTCAATCGCCGTTTAATCGCCCCACACGAAGTCTCAACGAGAGGCGACGAGCTACGCAACATTTCTGTGCCAAATTCCCCAAACTTTGGTCTGTCGCAGCGTATAACCATAAAATATTACCCCTATATCCAAGGGGGTGCCAATTTACGCCGAGTTGGGAAAATATTATACACTTTCTACAAGTCGTTTCCGAAATGATCTGGCACGGCAGGCTAGTCATACAGAGTCTCGTTGGTGGTCGTAGATAATCTTGCACCATTTTTGTTTCACCCAACCCCAGTCTACCGTCTCTTCTCCCTTGTTACTCTTTTTCTACTTCTTTATTATAACGATAACGGCTTGACGTTGGAGGCGTTAATATCGAGTATCGGTCGAAAGAGCCAAAAAAAGAGAAAGAAAGTAAAAAATTTTATCGTTGAAAGTTTTATCATTAACTCGAACACTATGTTTGAACTTTCGAATTCTATTTGTGTTCACTATGAAAGCACTTAATAAAGACAATTTTGAAAACACAATTTGTTTCATAAAATGAAAAGTGTTAGAGCTAAAGCCTTAAGTATACGATTTTCTACGGATTCCCATACCAACATTGACGAGAGAGGCTGTGGAAAATGGAGAAGAGCGAGGTTGAATGAGTAGTAGAAGGAGAAGCAGCTCCCAAGGGAGAAGCTCGTTGCTACGAGGGTTTGGAAGGGCAAAGTCTCGAGTACCAAAGTCTACCGCTTTCCATCGCTCGCGCCCTTAGCCCATGCAGCCCAATCTTTACAGCCCAACCCGCCTTTTCCCTTGATTCCACTGTTGAATTTTCACTAATTAATTCCTCAAACTTGCGCGTGCCTCGATCTATATTTATTAGGGGAGTGACGGCCTCTCTCACAAACTGTCGAACGGCTGCTTATTAATCGACCGATAAACCCTGATGGTTCATATCAAATAACTTACCACTCGATGATTCTTGATGAAGTATGCTGTTTATTCGATTTATTATCAATCAGACTTACCTGTAACAGAAAAAGATGAACATTTGGTTAGTTAGTCATTCGTCTAATATAGTTCAAAAATATGAAATGACTGACACAGAAAATTCTTGCAAAAGTTTAAATACAGTTCACTTATAGTTTCTGTAAATATTCTATAGCCTATATTGCTTTTAAGGAACAAAAATTCTGGGCATTGAGGCGTGAATCCTTTCACGGAGGCGCCGAATCGCCCTCACTGCGTCCGTTATTGCAGATAAAACAATAACGTCCCGGATTTTTCCGGGGCACGCATTAAATTCGCCGATTACATCACTTAGGACGAATAAACTCCGCGTTGGACGCTGCAAATTACACGGTCAGGTCACCACTGAGAAAAAACGAGATTCCACGAAAGAAAGAGTGAGAAAGATAGGGAAAAAAGGAAAAGGAACGCAATTAAAGCGCCGGTCATTTGAGTCGATCGAAAGCCCATTTGACCGGTAGCGAAGCGTCGTTGAAAATTCCATTTTTCTCCCTCACGCTCTCTCTCTCTCTCTCTCTCTCTCTCTCTCTCTGTTGTTTCCCGCAGCGGTACACTTTGCAGTTTTCACGCGTTCAAAACAGGGAAAAAAGGAAGGAAGAGAGAGAGGAACGAGCCCAGGGAAATAGAAGGAAGTATATAGATGTATAGTATGGAGGTATATACGAAAAAGTGCGAGCACAGTTCGAATTACGTTACGCGTGGCATGGATGGAATAATTGAAAGGCATATCCTGTTGCCTGGGACAGCAAACGGCCGTGTCAAGCGCGAATTAAAAGGAGAAAATGTCCGCTGTGAAATCATCGTTCATCCTCGTGTGCAAAAGGATTGTAGTAATGCGATTGGTTTGATAAAAATGGAAAAATCGAACGAGCTGGGTAATATTATTGTTCCTTTGATCCATATTAACTATTAACATTAAGTAGATCTTTTCTCATAAAATTCTATAATCCCTTCTTTACCAGCCTTCTTTCCTTTATTACGAAATATCTTTATTTTATTACAAATTTCTTTATTATATATTAGGTTGTCCCAGAAGTTCCTTTCCTTTTATAAGGAAGTAATAAATGCACAACATTTCTTGTTTTATGTTATTTTATTGAATTATGTTTGATCCATTTTATTCTATTACTACAAAATGGAACATACATAAATCCATAAAATAATATAAAATAAAAAATATTGTGCATCTATTATTTCACTTATGAAACGAAAGAAACTTTTGGGACAACCTAATATATAAAAGTCTTCTACATAAATAAGTTATAAGTTTATTCACACTAATAATGGTTTTACTAAAACTTTTGTTAACAAAAGCTGAATGTGTTTTAAGAAATCCACACTGCGAATAAACGAGTAATAAACAACAAACAACCAAACAAGTAAAGAAAAATAAGTTTCAAGAAATGTTTCAATTATTTCAATAAAAAGTCCAAGTTTCAATAACACATTGTTAGAATCACACTCCAACGAATCTTTTCATTCTTTCAACCACTAACTTCTCCACAGGCCTTTGTCATTATTTTATTTTCCTCTAACATTCTCACGTCATCATTGTTCCTATTTTTGCATCGTTCGGCTGTCACGACATTCTTGAACGTGGCACGCTGACGTTATCGTTGTTTCGATGTGGTATTCTAATTAAAAAATTAACGTTAATTACGGGCACAACAGGTAACACGCATGGCGGTGGTCGGAACGCGAAGAAAGGAAGCGTCGACGCGAAAAATCCAACGAATGCATTTTAATCAACGCATCGTCGCCGTTGTTCAGCACGTTTCTGCCTCCTCTTAACTTAGAGAAACTATCGAAGGGTGAAGAAACGTTGAATCTCGCAGCAAGCCTTTGTCCACGAATTTTTTTCACGCAGACTTCTTTCTCGCAATTTCCACGCCGTTGTTTTATTTAATTTACGCGCGCTGTGTCTGAAATAATTTATGAAATCTCTAACGACCGTCTAGTCACTGTGAGTTAATATAAATCTTCCTTCTTGCAAAATGTGGGAAAAATGAAAATTTCAGTGTAAATTGTATGATAATATTTCTTGCTTTATCTACTGTATTACGTTAATTTTAGAGTCGACATCAAATTGATTTTCTAAAGTTTAATTCTACTTTCTTAAAATTTATTTCAACGTCTTAAATTTAACTTAAATTTAATATACAGATGCCTTCTCATTTTTTTGAAGCAGAAAATTGTTAGTTCACTTACAATGGAACACGAAAGTCGATAAAGCGACTTTATGCAACTATATAACACTCGTAATGTCAAATGTGTAAATGGTTTATATATAAATAGGAATGTAAATTTGTTATTGTCCATAAACGGAATAATTACTATGTTAGATTATATTAGATAATTAATGTAAATGTAAATTTAATCAACTGTGAAATCGTAAATTTGATCATACGCAATAGGAAAACAGATTGAATTTATTTTACGTCTCTCTGGACTTTATATTGTTGCACACGAATCCCATAAGCAACAAAATACACGTACTATAAATCATCTGTATGGTTACGATTTACTAAGTTTCAATTATTTAATAGGTATGATCAAGGGGAGAATTACACAAAACAAACATCCTATAACGCAACGCTATCAACATAATCAATGGAAACTATGATCCAACCATTGATGCAAATATAACCTATACAAATTTATATAATTTATATGTATATAGTCATTATAATTTATCTTTAATGGATATCAAATTTTAAAGGGGAAAATTTACAACATGTAACTTGTAGCTTGTCAATTTATTAATATTATTAATTGGTAAATTATTGCGCTGTTGAGACAAATTTCTATTTAAGTTCCATTTCTCGCAGCTATGGCCACGAAAACACTGATTTGAATGAAAATCCACGATAAATGACATCATCGAATTCTTAACTATAGTACATAACTTTCCAAACCAAATTATGTCCATGATTATTCACAAAAATAATCACGCAGAATTCCCACTCTACATGTATCGCCTCCGTAAACATTCGATCGTGGTAAACAGGCTCTCCAGAATAAAAGGAAAAGTGGAGGCGCTAGTACCATTTGTACTTCAAGGGTACACTCAACATCTTAACCCCGGCATTCTCGACACCGGTAATCCGATCTCAAGAAATATCCACGAAGAGAAGAGAGATCGATCCGTGGCACGGTTAACAGGGTTAACTACCTTCGATCAGTCGGTATTCGTCTTCAGAGACGAAGCTTTCAGTTGTTTCCGTGTTATAAACACTAGCTTACAAAAATATTCGAACATTTACCACACGAGACATTTATGCCCATATTGTACATGTTATGTAAACATTTTGAAATTTCATCGGCATCGTAATGAAACACGACAGTCATGATTTTTTCGATCAAATTTTAAACCAACTTGAGAGTGTACGTAAAAAACTGAAAGATCTATCGCAAACATATATTTAGTAAAAAATTAGTATGTAGCATGAATAGTCATTCTAAGCATATAATAAATGTTAAATCACACTGAATATCGAGGTTTATTTATGTAATGGATAATTTACTAATTGTTTGTCTAAGCACTTTTCTGACATCTCCTTATAACTTCTATATACATTTTCAGATTTGTTTTAAGCTTTACCAATATAACCACGATAGTCGAGTCTCGTAACAGTGGCAATGAAATTTCAAAATAGTATATATGATACTATAACAAAGAAAATAACCATAAAAGGTGTCTACAGGCGTTCGAATGCTTTACGATGGGATAAGATATTTTCTCGAACGTGTAAAGGCTATGTACATAGCTACATGTATATGTTAATTCTGAATCTCGTTGGAAAAAGACAGAGAGTACCTTGTCCCGAATTCAACATCTTCTCTTCCCTTTCTTTTTATCTTCAATACCACTTTGATTTAAATACGCAACCGCCGCGACTGGTTATCCAAGATAAATCTCTCTGGGAGTCCCCAGGAGAGGCGAAAAGGCCCGGAGCTTAATTGAGTATTTCTCCATTCTCTTGCTTCGTTCCCCCGTTCCACGGCCCGTCGACTTGATTAATTAGATTTTAATCTTTAACTGGTCGGATGATTCTAGCTCGCGTTCTACCTCGTAATAACTGCAATCCACGCGGCGATATTGTTTTACGACACCCTTTTGTCGCGATATTTCCACCCCCTCCAAGTCCCTTTTGAATCCAGATTTAAGGAGAGCGCCATTGATTCGTTAGTTCGTATTCTGCTTAATGCGACTTCTCTTTACGTCTGATCTTGTTAAATCTTGTCGTCGTTCCTGTCAATTAGGCAACATGCACGTTGCTTCCAGCTTCCTGTAGGGTTTAATCATTTGTGAGGTAATTGTCTGTTTTAGTCGCGAATTGTTAATATAGCGTGGTGATATTAACTATGGAAAGATTACTATTTCCAACGATACTGGAGATTTTTGTTGAACCAATTTCACGCACATTGGATGAGCGAGATTTTAGAAAAACTTTTCTTAATTTAGTTAACATCTCTTGACTAATCTTAAAGATCTTCACAGATGTCGAAATTATACGAAAACTGCTCTATTTATAGATGAAAATATTCAGTAAGAAAAAGATGTAGAAAAACAAGTAACAAATATAAAAATATCGCGTTAAAAATATTAATTTCAGTTAGCGTGTTAGAGATACGATTTTTCCATTTTTTACAAACGAAACGCGACAGGGTGAAGAAAAAATTAAGATTCTAGAAAAATATGCGCGAACTAAAGGTGGTAGAGAAACGGAGGCCAAGGTGTGGAATGTACATGTCTATGATGATAAATGTTCTTAAGGCCGGTCAATGCGTGGCAAAAACGACGTTTCACAGCATACAAGGAACAAAAGGGATTTAGAAAGTTTAGAGCGAATTCTGACAAAGAAGGTGAGAGGAGAAAGTAAAAACGACTAGTGTGACGATAACAAGTATATATCGTGAACGTTAAATATTTTTATTTGCGATGCTACGTAAAATTATAAAATACATATTGTCTGATAAAATCATATCTTTTAAATCTAATAAAATATTTTACATTCACATTTTTACATTCTCAAATTTCTTTTTAAACATCCGTAATCTAATCATGATCAATCCTGCATCCTAAGAATTAAGATTGATACATCGCTATTAGGATTGTAAAATAGATAAAATAATCTAAGAAACAGCCAATATTCTCCTGTCATAAATTGTATAAATTACATCGGCAACTCGTATTCAAAAACGAAAACGGAAATTTCCCAAATGAAAGAGTTCATTCAACCCATCTGACAAATCTTTTGCATTTCGCGAATCTAAACAACGACACGTTATCAAACGTCCACAACATAGACGTCAACCAGGCATCAAAAGAAACGTTCAACCCAGCCCGGTGATAGATGGACCATCAATCTTGCTGGAAATGTGCATCAGGGTATCGCGAATTACGCGCGTCGCTCCGATGACTATGTAAACCTTTTAACGTGGCGCATCGGCTATCGGTTTCGGTGGAAAGCTGTAGGGGCCGTAACCGCGCCCAAAATCATTAGGGGATCGAAAACTGATTAAGGGGAGAGGAGTTACGGCCCGGATCGGCCGTATGAAAGAGTCACGGTGGTCCCTCATTGTCGAGCTAGCCTATTCATTTGCCGCATTATCTGCTCGGATCACGTGCGGTTGATACTCATCTATAATTTGCCGACTGGCATCGCTGATACCAGCGCTGCGCAGTGAAACCTCTCGGTGGTCCCTGTGCACGTCAACACCCGAAACACCCTTCGTCGCCCTTTCATTTCGTATATTTCGCTTCTCTCCCTTCGCCTACCCCTCTAGACGAAATTGAAAGAAAATATTACCGGGATAACTAGCTCCGTGGACTATGGCTGGCAACCTGGTTTCGAGTCTTTTGCCATAGTAGTACAGATGAAGCAAATGGAACCGTTTTTTTTGTTCGGAGGTCACAGAATTTTGATAACCATGGAATAAAAAGTTGGATCCCGGTTTCCGAATCGCAATTTCGGAGATTAGGCTTTAGCATGGTTAGCGTGAATAGGATTATCGGAAGAGAGTTGGATCGAGGATCTGGGAATGGGATGGGGTTGGTGGTCTCGTAGAGATTGGGACATTTAGTTGTTTCTTCTGATTGTATCTTTGGACAATTTTTCACTGTACGAATAATAAGGACACTAAACAGAGTTGTGATCGAATGTAAAGAAATGTGCACGCATAACAAATACAATCTAAAACACAGATCTTATTTTCTATATAAGGTATTGTATCTGCTTCTTCGAGTGAGTATTCTCCAACCGTCGAATTTAGAGTTACCACGATTTCATCGAACGAGGTTCCCCAGTGGTACTAGCTTACAATTAGGCGGGTCTGCATAATCCTTCAAAATATCGAACACGACTAACAAAAAACGTTACCAGCATACCGAGGGTGCAGGATGCGTTTCGAAAGCAACCCTCGACATATGCGTACGTACGACCTCTGTGTTGAGTAATTGTTACGATTTATCAAAACGATATGTCAGGAGCATATTGAGGGCGGTCAGCTGGCGTAGCATAATCTTCGTAGGAACAGTAAGGGCTGCGACAGGATGGTTACACGACACAAGAAAAATAAAAAATGATACATGCCTCTGGGCTAGGCGACCTTATCTCGAAATTTGTCCCTTTTCTCGTGCAACCACAGGGAAGATTTAATTATACAAAAATGAGACGCGACAAAAGCAGCGTCTAGACAAAGACGCTTATTTTGTCTGGCTGCTAACGTAAACGAGCGGCCATGTGAAAGAAGCGAAAATAATTTCGAATCTTTATGCGTCCACTAGACGTCTCATCACTGTAGTTCTACTCTCCTTTCACTGTCCAATGCTCTGTTTTACGTGTGTATTCTGGGCTAGAGTAGAAATATAGCGTTGCTAGTAATTCACGTGATCGATTGATATTTCCAAAACTTATCAAATTAAAACGTATTTTAAGGGTGCAACCAAAATTTTGCATTCCTGAAACACACATTACAACGTAATCTAAAAATGCATACACGTAGCCGTCGACTTAGGTTTCATTTCAGAGAACTTCTATAAGTGTACCGTAAAATGTCCTTTTCGAAAGATGGACGTTGGATTTTAATGAAAATCCAGCAGAGGACAGCTTACGCGTAAAATCGAATCCCTCTAAATGAATTCGTTTCGTGTGTCCATCGCTGATTGTCGGAGGACACGGCGCGAACGCGAGAGATTCGATTAATTCGCCTTTTAATTCGTTCTCGTTACGGGAATTACCCGGGTCCGCGATCTGAAAGAGCCAGATCACTGGTGTGCACGCCAAGCTAAAAAGGAAATAGGGAGGAACGCGGAGAGGGTTGCATGGTAGACTTTCAGGGGCGAATCAAAAGAGAAAACGGAGAGAAGGGATGGTCAAGGGTTTGTCAAAGCAACCGGTCATCGCTCGTTCCTCCTATCAGCTGGCTATCGTTCCAGTGTACATTCAGGGACTAAGGCAAAATGTATTCGAGTGGCTCTATAGCCACCTTGGGAATACTCACTCTCTCTGGCGAGGACGTATGTAACGCGTATTCTCTACATACTATGTGTGCCTTTGTGTATGTGTGTATGTGTGTGGATTCGATACGTAATTTCGATACGTGTGCACGAGCACAGAGAAAGTTACACGACATGATCGTTCTGTACGAATTGCAGCTACGTGACGCGTGTACGATGCACGCTCGACTCGTCCCTCGAAATTTGCGTTGAAAGGGAACCCGAAGAGAGGGCCAGACGAACTATCGTGCCGCGTTTCGATTGCAGATTGGCCAATTTTTCGTCCCGATGCGATCCGGGAATAGCAAAACGGTGAAATGATCGATGGGAGTTTGCGTGCCTTTGTGTATTATGCCAGCCTTTCGGAAGCCAATCTGATTAATCCCAATTTTACACAATAGGATTCATGGATACATAATTTAGTACTGTAAGTCTAAGAAAACGAGGAACTTATTTACAGGAATTTATTTGTAACAAGTTCCAAGATCAATTTTGAAAACTTATGTTTGTAATCATCATTTTGGAATTGATCAGTATGGCTTCTGGGTGACACATATTCGATCTCCGAGATTTTTACATCTCAATATCTCTTTCGTTTGAACTAAAGAAAAAGGATCTTCAGTATCCTCAGAAAATATTTTGTACAAAATTAAAAGCAGAAATCTCAAGATCTTTCCTTATTTTCCTTAAACACGTTATACTTTTATATATAGTACATTCTACTTTGGATAGCACATATTTTTACATATTCCGTGCATTCTGTATAATTTTACACTTTCAAATTTTCCTATTTAGATGCATAAATATTTATAATCTAATAATACAAGATGACATCATAATCTCGGGAGTTAAACGAAAGAATATAATTAAGAAGAATCAATACACGCGTTATTGCAATGAGATGGTCCTGCCATTGCTTTGTAGCGTTCAACAATTAGTTGTATTTTATTAATAGACTCACGTAAGCGATTTCATGGCTGGCGCTAATAGCGAAATAGCTAAGTGAAGCTACTCGAATTATGATTAGAGTATTTATATGCGCATTCATACGTTTATATTCAAGCTACGTCTGCAGTGACGTAAATATTTACAGAAGGAAAACAGTTGTACGTGCGAGCCCTCCGATTATATTTATCGATCTCTACAGTAAGCCAAAAAAAGGCGTACGCAGTTTCCATGAAGGTATACTCATAAGTACATATTTCAGAAATTAAATTCGTTAAATTTAAATTCATTTAAATTTGGGCAACTTCAAGTTTTCTATAAAACGTTCCTGCTATAATCCATTTTCAAATATTACAGGTCCTTTACAAAATTTTCCATATAATCATTTATTAAATGTAATAAAAATTGCGAGAGACGGAAATAACACATGATCGAAGAAATCTCTAGAATTTGATCTCCCGAATAGTCGACTTTCAGATAAGTATTGCAACCTCCATCTTCGACTGTGCACGAGTACTTTATACGTGTCACGAAGCGTAGGGTCGCTCAGGGCTAAGTTTTTTCTAGCGGGGCCATTTCTACGAGTTACGGGCAAAGAGTCTTGAAAATCTCGCTTAAGGGATTCGTCGGGGTTAGGATTGTAAACGAAGGATTCCTGAAGCAGAGGGACAGACCCTAGAACGATCGTAGATAGACGAAAGATAAAAGGCAGAAGGGGCGGCTCAGCCCCTATTTGATTTATTTAATTTCGCTCTTCTATTTGTTGGAGATCGTACGATCCGATACTGCGATCAGATCGAATCGATACGTCGAATCGAATCTTTCGTGTAGAAAGAATTGGTGAGATGGAAAAAGAAGACTCGGTACTTGTTTTATTCAACGAACAAAGACTATTCCATTCTCAAATGTACTTCGCATAAATAACTATGTTTACAATTAGCTCGATGAAAATGAAAAAGTATATTCTATAATAAAAATTCGATCTGAATAAAAGTGCATATTAATGTTCTTAGAAATTCCAAACATTTTGGTGAATTTTATAATAGTTCCAGTGTAAATTTTTAAAAATTCCCAAATAATAATCCACTTTGCTGTAGTTCAAAACCTCCCCAAATCTTCTCCCGGCATAAAACAGGAAAGCATCGAAGTATTCTCTGTAGCATTCACAGTTTTTCTTTCGATGAATCGAGCCAGTAATCCTAACGAGTTCCTCGGTTCGTCATGCGGTCCATGTATGCTTTTCAATCAACATGGACGCAGCACGCAAAAGCACAGCCGCGTGCCGTGATGCATTCAAATCGCGTCGCCAATAAGCCAGTGTCGATTTCCAGGCCAGATAATGCCGCGATAACAGCCTGCTCCTTTTTCCCTTTATACGTACGTATGTACGTGAAACATAAGCGTAAAAGGGGAAGGGGATCTTTTTCGGCGATCATCCGTGCTTTATCAAGCCGGAATTATGCCGCCCCATTCTGGTGCCGTATTTTCGGACGACTTGGTCCAATCGAAAATAGTCACCCTTCGTTTCAACGCTCCCCCCCCCCCCTCATCTCCAAAGAAAATCTATTCAGTAAAAAGTAGTGATGAACTCAAGAATTCAAATTCTTTATAGCGACTCACGAAATATCTCAAGATTTAGAAAATTTTTACGAATGTACATTACGTGTTATGTACGTTATACGACAGTTTTTAAAATTTCATTAATACTAAAATGAATTTCGACCAATTGGATATGTACATATGTAAAAATTATAAAACGTATATGTATTTGCTTAGCAGTGAATTATTCGAATACGATGTTACGTATGAAAAGCAAAATTGTGATCAGTTAATTATTGTTTTATGATTCAATACGTTAACTGTTGCGGTGGTCGTCGATGACTCGCGTTATTAAATTTTTCAGAATGATTAAAATGAGATGAATTTCACCGATCAAAATATTTCCTACACGAATACTTAGACAACATTCACAGAGAATATAATATTTCACATGAATGAAATATTACGCTTATGCTATATTTCAATATATTATGACACTCGTAGGAAAATATATAAAATTCGTGTGCCGTGTAATACGTATTACGTATCGTGTCTCATACGAAACCAAAAAGTGTCTTAATACAATACCTACGAACGGAAGTGTACATATCGAACTTGATTCCATCACTAGGAATCCGAACTCGACCCTCTTCCTCCTCTTTCGTTTTCCTCCCCTGTTCACCCAGTGCACGATTCGCTCTCGAGAATCTTTCCCGGTGATTCGTCCCTTCGAAATCGACGTGCTCGTCGAAGGTACAAGCGAATTCCGAGCACGTAAGCTTTTCCTATTTATTGCACCTTTTTCGGCTGGCCGGCTCGCCTAAATCATTGCGCATCCCCCTTATTGAATGGGAAAACGGGATGCATGGTTTACAGCCGCTGCCATCCGGCCCTCTTCTCTCTTCCCTTCTCTTATTCACCCTCCCGTCCCTCTATCTTTCTCCTGACAGCCGGGAATAAAGTTTCCAATATTCCATCCGGCTGGACTCCTTCTCCCGGGCAAACGCCATGGATCCCAACGTCCAGAGAAAACTCGCCGTTGAAAATCTTACGTTTTTTGATATTACAACCTGCTGTCAGTTATACTCCTTTTGCAGCCACGATACATTTCTCCGGAATCGGCACCGGCGAAAATTTGCCGATTGATATTGGTATTCAGCAAGAAAACGCTGATGTTGATGATTGACGTTGAATTTCTAGGTTAGGAAGCTTGTGTAGTACGTGGGATACGTCGTACTTTTAGGTTAGCAAGCTTTACGTTCAAAAGCTTGAGATCCAGGTTTTTATGTTTTAAAAGCAGTTGTAAGAGTGATATATGTTGATAGTAAGATAGTAAGTGATAGCCTTGTAGATGGAAGGTTAACTTTTCCGTTTTTGCAGATTATTGTGTTCTTGGGGATGCAAGTACGAGTTTGGTTAGAAAGTTTACGAAAGGCAGGGCAAATTTAACAATCATGATAGATTCATAGGAATTTAAACATTTGGTTTCTTCTTAGTAAAAATAGAGAAGATAATTTCTATGTTGGTTTATCGTTTTATATGTCAAACTTATATTGGTATATGAAACAAGAGCAGACAGATTAAACATTTGATCGATGAAGGATTGATAAGTAAGAAATTAATAATTATCCTCACGTACAGACTACTACTTTTTTAACCGCGTAATGAATTTCATAGAAATCGTCCAAAGTACTATTACTTGAATAAATTACATGGACGCACGGTGTGCGTCAATAGGAGCCAACACTTTAAACGCTTAAGACACGTTTGAAATTATTTTTGCGAGGTCTTCTCAAGAGAACCGTGGCTCGACACGAACGCGTAATTTCTCGACTATTTAAAAATTAAGAGAGTACGCGGGGACAAAGGAAATCGCTCGTTCTCGGGTTCGCTTCGACGCAATTTTCTCTCGATGGTGACCGAACGAATCAGAACCAAAGCCAGACCGTACGCGGATTTAATATTCCCTGGCTGTGTTATTAAAATGTCTGATCGTAGTACGACATTGCAATTAGTCTTAATTGTTCCACCGTCCGTGCAAGCACGCCTCAAGCTACCACCTTCCGCATTGTCCGGCCGCGATAACCATGCGAGAGTGGAATCATGATATGAACTTCAATCGCGTGAAGCGTCGTCTCTCGCTCGTTCCATTTCTCCACCTTCGTCTTTCCTTCTTCTTTTTATCCTAGTCCGGAATTACCATGTGTTTCCACGAGAATGCAGGCTTCTCGTCGCGTCTAGAAATACGTGGGTGGTCGTAGACGGAGAGAGAGAAAGAGACAGATGCACGTCTTGGAACTGAGGTTGAAAAGATTGGAAGCTACGAAAGATTCATCATCGTTCGTACATCCTTCGTCGCCTTGGTTGCAGTGCAAATTTTGCGCAACATAGTATTTTTGGCGGGAGAAATAAGAAAATGGAAGCTGGGGATGTCCCTGAGAAACACGCGGCTCTGTATTTATAGGAAGTGACACTAGTTAGAACGCGTTTGAAGTTTCTTTTATTTTTCATTTACGGACATCGATTTATTATTGAAGACACTTTTTCATTAAGGATTAAAAGTATTTCACTCGATTCTATTATATACCCAGTCATATTTTAGTTCAGCACGAATGGATTAACCAATAAAAATCATGTTCGCATGAAACCAAAACTCTGCTGATGAAATATTCGCAGCAGAGGGCCACCGCTCGAATATGCCTTCATTTTTAATGGAACAATTGGAGTCAATTAGGAGAAGCCATGCCTGAAGCTCCCTCAGATCGTTCTCCGTATCGAACTCGAAACGCATCGAGGAGGAGAATGCAGCTGGAGTTGCTTTTAGCTCAGTACGTTTATTGTTCATGGGCTCGCGGCCTGTTAACTTTGACGTTAATTCCAAGTGTAATGACGTTACTATCCGGCAGTCGCTCTGCTTGAAGTCGTGTACGGTATTTCAAATGATAATTTATTGTAGTACCGTCGGGTATTTGATATTTCGATTGAATTTTAATTCAAAGTTTGGTTTATTGTTCTTCTTATCTAATAGAAGCTTCCATCATACGAGAAGATTTGATTTGAATTCATTTTGTAGAAGAAGATTTATACAGTATTGATCCTATCCTTTAGCCATTTTTACATCAACAGTTCTACAAAAGTTTGAAATATCAAACCTTTAAACTTATTTATATCCATTGAATTTTAATTCAAAGTTTGGTTTATTGTTCTTCTTATCTAATAGAAGCTTCCATCATACGAGAAGATTTGGTTTGAATTCATTTTGTAGAAGAATATTTATACAGTATTGATCCTATCCTTTAGCCATTTTTACATCAACAGTTTTACAAAAGTTTGAAATATCAAACCTTTAAATTTATTTATATCTAGCATCTTGTCATAGAAGTACATTTGTAAGAAAACTCTTAAATTTGCAAGTACACGAATGCATTTGTATTGGCAGGAAACAAATGAAACATTAAATTTGATACGTTTCATTACTCTTAGTATGTGTAGCTGCATATGTCGGCAATACAGCGTTGCATCAAGACATATTATCTAATAACAGCGGCACGGTTAACGACAACACGACGACCCGCGGTCGTAAACTTGTAGCCAATCGTTCGTGGACTCCGCGTGGCACAGCTACCAAGCCCCGTTTATGCTTTTACATCCTGAGAGAACCGGACGAGGAGTGCCGACATAACGACACATTATGCTCTGCACGTGTTCCTTGTACTGCAACTCGGTTCACATGTGATTCGCATTCTTCGATGCTGTAGCATTATAAGTAACCGGTCATGAAAACAGTTTAATGCGAGGAATCGTTTAATTCATGACAGGTAGAGCTGTCATACGATACAAACTGTTCCAACAGAAATGTATAAGTAATAACTACATGCGTTACCGAACGATGGTATTCGTATACCTTTGAGAACAGAATAACTTTTTTCAAATTGTACCAAACAACTGGAATCTTTTGTGAGAGGTTAAGAGGATTAGTTGAATAGATGAAGTGCAGAAGAATTTTGAAAAATATGTAATTGATGGGGAATGCAAAGAGAAAAGGAAAAATTGCTTCTGCAACTTTTTCATCTGGATCTGTAATGAAAATTTAAACAACATATATTGAACAGTTATGTCAGCTATATAATTGTATTACAAACGCCTAAAATTTACGAAAATCGCAGTTTTCTACGATTTTTAGCTTATAACTGTAATAAATTTACATTTTTCTTCATCTTTCGATGCCTGTTGCTTGCTTTTACATTGACCGATTTCGATGAAATTTTCAGCATGTATATAACTGACATAAACTCTTTTAACTTTTCCCAATGTGTTGTTTAAATTTTCATTACAGATCCGGATAAAAATGTTATAAAAAGTGACCCTTAGTTTTCTTCTTCGCGATTCCGATCGATTACATTTCTCCAAAACTTTTTTACGCGTCATGTAGTCAATTAGTCCCCCAAGCTCTCAAAAAAGTTCAAGTCGTTTGATCCAATTTTAAAAAGCTATTCTGCTCTCAAAGGTGTACGAATACTTTCGACCGGTACTGTATGTTGAATTACGAGCTCGTATTTTTAGATTCGAATTGACATTTTCCCTACTTCCTCAAAGAGGTCATTGGAAAGTTGCCTTTTTCGCATTGGAAACATTCGATATTTAGTAAAAATTGAATGACTTTTTTGGGGCTATATAGTATTATTATTTTTAACTTAATTAGTTGGCTCAATGTTCTGCAATTTTCGAGCTAACATGACAATTGTTTTAAAACTTTTGAGCACAGCTATATCAACTCGTCTTCCTTTCTTAACAGATTAAATTTCTAAACCATTTTGTCGGAATACGCAAAAATAGAAATGTAATTACATTAATTACGTTATAAGCAATCATTAATTTAACGCATCATGTGCGCCAATAGCAACTACTCCGTTAACAGTAAAATGAAGTAAAATAAAATTAAACGGAAGGATTAAAACGAAACTAACTGCGCACTTTTCGCGGAAACCAATGTCAGAGCGTTCCATTACAGCGCTATAAATTCACATTACGCACACATACACGCTCGAGTAGAACATTGAACGGATTCACTCTCGGCCCCAAAGAGGCTTGTTAGAGCCGTCTCATTTGAAGAACAACATTCTGCAGGAATGCCCATTAAAAATGGCCTCTCGTAGATCGTGCGTAGCAGATACGAGGGCCTCCGGGACAATTAACGCATTTTTCGGTAATTATTCAGGCCAGCCGGCTGCCAGCTACGATTCCACTCGTCAAACAAGACCGAACGAAGCTTCTTATTTAAATCCATCTCGGAACTCGTAAAACCAGTCGCGTCTAGGCGCCTGTCTGCTGAGGATTTCCCTGAGACAAAACGTATCTATCATGTTTAAGGCTACGAAACGTGGTGGAGGGTCGGTTTTCGACGTAACAGGAACACCAACGAATCGCCGTCACGGTTTCTGAGGACGAGTGTCTGTGGTTTGTTGGAAAAGGAGATGGTAACAAACGGAGACAAGTTCTCGAAAAATGTGAGAAACGAAAATTGGTTAACGCTTCTAGAAGTGAATTTTTTGAAAATTTTGACAACAGTTATGTTTTAGCAATTATGAACCCTGTTACGTTTTTCTAACTATTCCAAGTATAATAATGTTTATTTTAATCTTAACAAATTTCTTTACTTTTCAGGTATGAAAGAATCAGGTATGTTGATATAACTATAGAATTTCTCAGTATAAGCAAATAATGAAATTTTTCTTAGAACGTTGCAATTCTTTTTTCTGTTATTTAATCAGTTAGTTAATTATTTAATTAGTTAGTTATTTAGATAATTAATCATTTCTAAATTGAGTTCTTTCTTATTTCAATTCCTCATACAGAATTTCCTTTTTGCTCGTTATATTGTATTCTTTTTATCGCACATTTGCTGTAACCTTTCTTGGAAACGCGCTACGCGGTTTGCTTCTACCGACAAACTTCTTCGGAGGGCCTTCACGAGTGATTTAGGGACTCGCACACAATGGGCATATGAGCGTGGGCGAGACATTAATTTACGGGTCTCAAGCTAAACAGATTGTTTCATGGCGATACATCGTCTTCATAATTTTCTAAAATAAAGGGTTTCCGATCGGCATACTGCGATTATTTTGTTTTAAAGTTGTATTCTATCGTAACATATGGTATTTCAAGCCAAATTATAATTTTGCATCTTTCTAGAAATAATTTTCGATGCAAAAATATATATTTAATCCCACGATCAAATGGAAGAACAATTTTAACACAAGACCGAATTATTGAATTTGAAAATTGTTTATCGTATATTTCTCCTATTTTGTTAAGAGTGTCGAACAATACTATACATATATCGACTTTTATGAACTCTCATATTTAACGCGACCCACCCAAAACCAGTTTGCGACTCACCGAGTCTCGTTTTCTACTTTGAAAATTCATGCGATATAGCATTTGAAACGAACTTTGGTTCGATTCGTTCCCTCGGTTCAATTCTTTTACGCGGGCTGATGCATACGGTTCTCAAGATAAATCGAAAATGATAGTTCGGATGATCCGAGCACTGCGTTAGAGTAAATCGAATGAAGCACAGACCCCCGATAATCCGGCGTAGCCCTGCAGCATTGCCGATGTCGCGATAACAGCGGCTATCATCTATTCTATGTTGGCTCTGGTCTTTTCTATTTCCCTCGTTTCGACGACACGGGCCACGTGTTCCACCCTGAAACGACAGACGCCGTGGCCACGTGCGCTTCTAAGCTCTTATCGCGAATCGGGCCCCGGAACAGTTAATGTTCGCCGACTGATCTGACGCGTGTTAGACGAATGCATTATCTGCCCGCGTTTCAGACTACACATAAAAGCGTGCACTGCGTTCAATGCGCTCTCTGTATAATGCGTTATCGATAGCGGTTATTATTTTGCAATTAGAAACGACCTGTCCTGTCGTTATCCGCGGTTCGATTAGCCGATTTCAAATATTTCTTTGATGGATGGACATTTGATTGGAGTTCATGGTTTCGCCGCGATCTTGCGGTTTGTTCGATGGTTTTTGACGAATTATTTGTTACTGGATATTGCGGAATTTGCTGTCTTTTCTAGTGTTTATGGTGTCATAGTAAATACAATGGTGGCTGACAAAGTGTTTAATTGTAATAACGTATTATGACAATAATATTGTATGTAATAACACAATTTTATTCTGTACGATGCATAATCTTAGAAGATGTCAGTGGGCCGATGGATAATGATGTAAATGATTTTTTAGAAAATCTGAATACCTGCATACGAAAATGTCCTACAGGACACTAAAACCTATCTCGCTCTTACATTTAACTTAGAGAGTGGCATAATAAAAGGGTTGGTGCTAATCAGTCCATTCAACCCTTACTTAGATTTCTTAAAACTGTATAATTCCGCGCTAAATATCTCGTGATAATTTCTCCGGTACCTAGAACAAATGGCCAGTCGTTTAACATTTCTCTATTATAAGCTGATTGTGAATTATGCAAACATCCTAGGTAGCACAGCCATTAAACGAGACAATCAACGAACGTTACACCTGTAGATAGGTTACTGGTTATCGCGGACAAATAAATGAAGCGTCAAGGGTAATCTATTCGCGGCGGTGAAGGAGGCGCGATAAGGACGAAGGCTGAGAAAGAGGGCGAGAAACAAATAAAAGGAAGGCTGGAGAAACGGGCCACGGAAGATGAAGCACCAAGAACAGCCGAGAAATTCTCTAAGAGAAAGTCTCACCCCTCACGAGCCACCCCACTTTTACCTCCAATCTAAATTAGAGAGTCAGGCAGGAGTAACGCGTGCAAAAGGGAAACAAGGCGAGCTTTTCCTTCGTGAGACAAAGATGGAGGATACAGTGCTAAGGACGTGGAAATATAAAGGGGGCAGGAATTTGGAAATTAGTGAGAGTCGAAGCAAGATAGGGAAAGAGAACGCGTAAACGTACACTCCTGTTCATAAGTATTAGGACTTAGGTACTTACAGAAAGTAAGATTAACCTTAGAAATGGTTAGGGAGACTTATTATAGTCTTTAACGATTATTATCTGATTTAAAACTTATGCAAAGACAGATAAAGACCGTAGAACCTTAAGACGAATAAAGAATTCATTTATTCAACTTTACAATGCAAATATAACCTTCGCGTGTAATAATTTTAAATTCCCCTTTCTTTATATCAACTACGTGTCTCGATCTTTCATCAATCCTGACGTTCGTGTTATTCGAATTTGTTGAAGTAATTACTTCAAGAAAAACTCTACACCTTTTCTTTTGTATATCCGTGACCTGGACACCGTTCTTACGAAGAGAATAGAATTTAGTGGAAAAAATTCAAAATAAGGGGAGGTCCATATTATTATGTCCTTGAATATAAATTTTGTTTTTGGATTACAAGGTCTAGAAACGAAAGAGCTATAAGTAGATTTTTATTGCTGTTTTTTGTATCCTTCAGCTAGAACTACACACCAAGGTTAACTTTTTGACAATGTCATTTGCTATAAATATATGAACGTGCTCTCTATCACCTTCTATTGTATCGTAACACTGTAAGAGTGAGGATCTGTATCAGCACGCATTATACTTATACCTATATTTATTTCAATATATTTTTCTTCATTCACTCGTTCCTCTATCAGTCAACCTCAACAGAATTTGTAAGGTAAATCTAAATTTCAATGAGATTCTCAGCAAACGTTCCTGCACTTTTACATCTAATTCATACAAAACTTGTCCAACCGGGATACGAGAAAGTAGACGAAAGAAAACGTTGCTCTTGCGATTTCTATAGAAAAAGCTTTTATAAATTTTTGCCTCATTTTGCATGAATGCAAAATCATAATCGGTTTATCGTTTGTTGGTTGACGATTTAAACGAATTATATCAGGACCTTTTATAAAACGAAAATGTGTCCTAATATTTATAAATGGGAATGTACGCTTGTGGAGTAGCGGGTGTAGCGCGCCGGTGGAAGCGACCCTAATTACGCGAGTGCCTCAGGAGGTGAGATTACGCTAAATGTGGCCTGATAAACACTCGTTTTTCAGTAGAAGAAGAGACAAGAAGAAAAGAGGGAAGTCGCGAAGACACTCGTATCTGTCTAACGAACCCGAGTGCGCGAATTCCTTCGTCTTTTTCCGCTTCTCAAAGCCCAGTGGCTGCGTGACCCTGGTAAATGATCGCTCGTTAACCGCAACGTTGTCTTTTACCTCCCTCACGGCTCTCGTCGAGATAAGTTTGTACCGCGAGCGGTTAGCGTGGCTTGAATGGTCGAGTTAAGTGGCAGGAATCCGCTGATTGTTTTGATTTCGTAATTGAAGGTAATGATCTAATACGTAAGAAATTTTGTTCTATTATGATCCTCGAATTCTCACATTCCAATCTTGCTCCAATTCTATCAATTAACAAGGATTTGTAATGATTTAAAATGAACACAACACGGTTAAACATGTCTTTTCTTTATGCTTACGTTCAAGCGATTCAGAATTGAATTTTGGAAAATATTTAGATTGAGGAATATGCATTGGTTAAATTTAGAACTAGTTTTTTTTTATATTATATACCAAATATTATGTACCAGGGAAAAAAAATTGTATTTTTACGTGCCAAAAATCGACTAAATTTTTCAATCTGGGGCCGTTTTTTTAACCGAGCTCCATTAAATTCGACATCCATTTGAAGCTTAATCATGCGCTCTAAAACTTATAAATTGAATTCGTTAACAGAATGCATACATACGTGTATATATGTTTCGCTACTTTAATTAGCGATTGTACTCGGTCGGAAAAAGTAAGTCATTATCGAATCGCTATTGTTCACCCTACGGTCATGCTCCACTATATAAAGGCAAGTTTCTAAATTTTCCATCCGGTAACGAGCAACACGCAGTTATTGTGTGACTCGCGGGGAAATATTAATTTCTGTTGTATAGAATTACCTACAACTCTAGTATTTCCAGTTCGATCGTATATCACTCGACGCTGTGACTGTCACGGATAACAATTTTATAGGACGACGCGACGCGACGGTTCTTTAGATTTCAAATGGCTGTGCGCCAATTAGTTGCGTCACGTTTCTCCATGCTTTTTTTTAATTTCTGTATTGTTCATATTGGATTTTTCTTGTCATCTTCCGAATTGATAATTAATATTATACGCGATTGGAATATTTGATTATATAACGTAGTAAATTAAATAGGTAATTTAAGAAATATGTATTTTATTAGTAAACTGTAAATTAGACCATTAAAATGAAAAACTAATTTCTCATATTAAGTAATGGACAGATTAATTATACGAAAATAAAGAAATATTTTCCACGTCAGATACTTCACATTCTTTCATTTTCTAATTTTCTAGGGTCTTCTAAATTGATAGATGGACTTCTGATATTAACCAGTGATATTTAAATAGCAAATGTATGTGACAGCACATATGTACATATAATAAATAGTAAAATATCTTATTGCTACGTTCTACCATAGCTACAATTCAAATTTATAGTCTGGTGATTTCCTAAAAGGATAACAACTGTTACTTTTAATTACTAATTCCACATTACTTTCATATCATATAAATTTACTGTTGTAGAAGTCGACCAAAGTTTTTCAAACGTTTGAATACTTATAATACTAAAAATACACTAACAATATACAATGCGAAGAAAGCAGAGTGATAATCAGCAGAGAATAGCAGTTTGAAGATATAATTGTTCTCTGATTGTATCGAGGTGATCGATTCAGCCCAATTAAGGTTAATTCGTGAATTAACATCGTTGGCTGGATATTCATCGACACGTACGGTTTCGTGTCCGGTTGTAAAAATAGCTGTGTCAGGCCGTTTAATCCAGAACGAACGATGTGAACGAGCGTGCATTAAACATCGGGGACATCCTGTGCATGCCTACCTGGCCGAACCAGCGGGAGCAAGAATCAATAGTGTCGAAGATACCGATGAAAAAAGAAGAGATCGGTGACAATACATCGAAAATGCGTTTTCCATTATCCACTCGTGCGCAAATCCAACGAACGGTATTCGGCTCGGTTCCATCGGCTCGCGTGTGTCTCTTGTAGACACGAAGAAATCTATTTTCACCCGTTGCATTCATCTTTTTTTTTTATCGATAATCTGGTCCGTATCGATTTCACTGGATCACATTCCTTCGATATACTGTGCTGTTGTGTCAATTAATTGAGATCGTTGTTTATATTTTCGAACAAAATGTTTCTTATCATTCCATTGCTGTTTAATGATGTTTCTTTCAAGTTTGGATTCGCTGTGCTAAATATCTAAATTATCATTAACAAATTACTAAAATCACCAAGAACTATTTTATACTAAATAGAATTTGTATATTGAATGTTGCAATAAATCCGTCTCAAATATTATCAAATAAAATTTCTTATTCAAATTTAATTAAATTTTTTAAGTGAACTTGAATAATAAATAGCGAATTTTTGACAAGTTGTTTCTAAAGTGCTTCGTTTCTTGTCATTTAAAAATGTACTGTATAAACAAATGGATCAATATTATTACGGGTAAGTATGTGTTTCTTGCTGTATGTAGATTTGTAGGCTGCACAAAAATATTTCTTTAGTGCTAAAAAAAATATTACCCAAAGAGAATTTTGCAACTATCATTGGTAGACTTGTTGTCAAGAATTCCTGCAGAACGAAAAAGAGTATCCTTTGCACCAAGTTAGTAAGAAATTTGTACGTATAAATAGAAAGCACAATTTAAGCTGGAATGTAGATGACGTTAAACAAAGAGTTCGATACAGATTACGAATAAGTTAAGGGTCATTCTCGAAAGTTGGTTCCGATCAAAGCTAACTCCCCGTTAAAATGCATAGCGTACTCGTTTGATGCAATTGACTTTTTAACTGGCGCTGGGAAAGCAACAATCATTCGATGCGATTGTGATTGTACTGAAAACTGTATCCAGTTTGAAATTCGAGTGCCACGTTTCAACCAATACAACTTTTCAATCGAATATTCCGAAATGCCGCGAAACGAAAGTTCCAAATACCAAAACTCTAAAATACTAAATACAATCTAAAACTCTAAATACAAACTACGTAAATTTGCGATTTATTTCAATCTAGAACGATATCGTTAAAATTCTACGTGAAATAATATCAAGTTGCACGCGGAGTTCCGTTGTACACATCATGAAATGTTCGTTAAAAAATACGTAAAATTAACAGACACTAACATAAATGTGCCCACCTAGCGTCCCTTGTATCGTACATATATAGCGATTATGAAACGTATTTTCGAATACCCTTATTTTGTAATGAACTGTTTTTTAATAAAGTTCTACATTTGCAGATGATATCAAATTTTTACAGTCATATTAAAATATTAATAATTGATATGAAATGTAATATACTCGGACTTCATTTATTAGTGTAATAAATATAATAAATACAATCGTGGCGAAATATTTTTTCTAGCTACATATGTTGTAGAATGAATTTAAACTTGAATGAGTTGTTAATCATTTTTTAGGTTTATTACTTACGTTCTTTTCGCAAGTACATACATACGTATTTTTGTAAGCATGTAGTAACGAGATAGAGCACATTCTCACGTTATGTGCTTTCTCCTTCGCATACTATTACCGATAACATTCAGATCGAGTGTGACAGAGCACACGTGACTGGTAACGAAATAAGTGAGGTATTGTGGCCTGTCAGGTATGCGTATTAGCGTGACAAAAAGAGGGAGGACAGCCGTCATCGCATCTCGTTGACGCGGCCAGCTGGCATCACGTTGCTTCCCCCGTGATTCGCTTCCAGATTTGTCGATTGTGTTTTACCCGATGAAACGGCTAATCCAGGCTTGTTTTGAAAATAAGCGGGGAGTTGAAGAGTGTTTGCGGGCCGAGAGTCATGGGGAATCATCGCGAGAGTGATGCGTCGATTAATGAAAACGCGGATTATCCGAGTATCGATTATCGGGGAAAAAGGACAAACAGAACGAAATAATATTAGGCGTAGAAATTAACTTGATGCCTTTGTAATACATTGGATCAATTATAAATCATTTTTGCTTTTCAATTAAGAGTGAAAATAGTGGGATTTACAGAGAAGCAATGTCGATAAATGAATGATACATTTATCTAAAAAGAGAATATCATTGTATAATATACAATAATAGAAAAATGAGAAGGAGAAATGTATTTTTAATGAAGTGAAAATATATCTTTTACGCCAACCCCTTTGCTGTCACAATTGTAAACAATTTTTATTACCCAATTTCTAGACCAACACCGTTATATACAACGGAACACTATATACATACACGGTCTATTTCACCGATTTGTTAGGATAGGTTGCATTCCTTCTTTTCCCTCACAGCGGAATAAAAACCTTCTTGATAGACGAAGGGTGTGGCCGGGTCTCCTGATCCGTGCCCTTTTTTCTTCCGACAATTTTTGAGAAACGAGAGTCGACTTTACAGGGGATATAACACTTTCTTTGAGTCGGTTCGTGGAAGGAATTTCGTGGGTGGGCCGGCCGCGGGGTTGTATGCAGATAAGGTCCGTAGGAGCACTTAGAAGTCCCATTAAAACAATCTGGTCGAGTGGCTCGAACGTCTAAAAAAGACTAGGCTAGTAAAGAGCATGGTGTTCGTATATAAAGCAGACTCTAATCCAGCTTCTCCTCGTTCAACGATATCGTTTATAACTGTAATGTTATATTCCATTTAGTTAATTTACGAGCTCTTGTTCTTTTTTTCTTATTTTTTGCCTTTTTCAGAAAAAAAGGTCGAGGGGAAAAAAATACACGCTCGACTGATTATTTTATACGCTCTAATCTGTTCAAAGCGAACCGTTTACGTTTTTCTCAAGATGAATCACGTGTCTTCTAAGCTTTCTGTAATACATTACAGTTTTTATTTGGCAACTATTTTCCATTATGTTGAAGCGTTTCTGAATGGAAATTTATTACAAAACACCCGAATAATTAGGTAACTTAAGGAGAAGGAAGTTTCTTTTATCGTTAATTCGAGTACTATTTTTAAACTTGGGAATTCGATTATTGTTATTCTATGCTTACTACGATGTAACTTAATAAATATAATTTCAATTGCAGAATTTATTTCAGTAATGAAAAAGTTATCGATCTAGAGTCTCAAGTACACGGATTTGTACGGCTTTCTCATAACTTTACCTCGCTTTCAACCGCATTCCCGCGATAATGCGATCAAGATAATTGGTAACGTAGGATCAGCAGGAGAGTATGCGCGATTTCACGGAGTGCGAAAACAGTAATAGATTCCGCCATGGATCGCAGAAATTCGAACGCAAACTGAAACGAGGGAAGCTTCTCCCGTCGCGGAAAACACGCTCGATGTGTTTGCACGGATTGTTATTCAACCTGATTGGTTTACTCGGAGAAGCTATGTACTGAGCAACCCGTCGCGCCGAGGAAAACTGTTTTACAAACGCATATCTCGTCACAGACGTCGTACGTCTTTCTTATCTTTCCCCTTTCGTGATTCTTCATGCTGCTGACTTCTCCTTTACTATATAGCGACCTTTACCCTGTGAATCGAGACAGAGATCTATCGCAAATGAATTTTTCGATTTAGAAGACTTCAAATACATTTCCTGCATTTTTCATTCAGCAGTTATCTACAGATTAAATTGGATATCCATTCCACATTGTTCGATTTCCTACGATTTTCATGCTTTTGTGACGATTAGATTTATATATAAATATTTATGAGAAATTTAAAGGTACAAAAGTATAGAGAATGTATATTAGGTTGTCCGAAAGGTGTCTTTCTTTTACAGATACGTCTTTTACAACGATGCATCTTTATACAAAAATGAAATTTAATCTGTCGAATTTTGTGGTCTTCATTTTGATAGAACAAAATGGATCATACGTAATTCGATAAAATAATATAAAACTGAGGTGGATAGGTCGGCCGCTATAAAACGGAAAATGTTGTGTATCCATTATTTCCTTATAAAACGAAAGAAACTTTTTGGATAACCTGATACAGATATATAAAATATCCAAACTAGAATACAATACATATTTTCCTATGTAGACAAGAAATAAACTTTTTCTGAAATATTTTTGGAATGAAATTTAAAATGACATATACTATATATGTAGAAATATTATACTATATTCTAATTACGTGCTTTTTGTTTACACAAATATTATGAATACTTGTACAACTGAAATGGACTTCGCGTGAAATTTCAAATGCTTAATAATAATAGAAAAGATCATTTACTCGATGACTTAAACCAAGTATCGTATCTTGTATGGAACCAAAAAATGTTCGTATTAATACCTATAAAGGCTGTAATGTATGCGTGAAAATTGACAAAAAAATCTTTGAAATCACAGCACACGTTTACGTATGCTTTGGGCACGTGCACGTGTATGCGCGAACGACGGATGAAGATGATATATTATACTCTATGGACACACGCGTGAACGTATATACGCGCGCGAATAATGTAGAAAGCTTACGATATTCCCCTTGTATTATCGCAAGCCCCATCTCGAGGCAGCGACATATTTCAAGATTTGTTATCTTTAATACTGTGTCGTGGGCAAGAACGTGAGTCGACGCTTAGGCTTAAGCAAAGAGGGCACCCATGGGTGACATAACTGCTGGATATATATGTATCGAAAGGTTCGCCGTGTATTTGCATTGGTCGATTTAAGTAAAGCCCCGTGGAAAGCGCTCCTTTAAGCGCGTCATTCTCCAAATCAAAACGGAATAGTTGGTAAACAAGGTCATTTCTATATTGGGTACAAGTATCGTGGCGTTTCTGCTATAAATTTCTATGAAACAAGCTGCTCAGAAACCAAACTGGCGATCTTGATTTTTTATACAGCTGTCAAATTGACACTATCCAGCTACATAATTAATATTCTGCATCTCATGAATGAAATCTTATTTTCTCAAGTTGCTAACGAATCCCTCTTATATCAAAGAATAGCAGACAAAAAGAATTGAACTATCGCATTTGTCTTAAGTTTTATAAAATTCTCTTAATCACGAGAAATGGAGTATTTCGAGAATTCGAAGGAATTCAAGTAGAATCTACTTGAAGGAACTCGTCCGCTAGAAAGAATAAAAAATTCCTGGAAAAAGGATCATTGAAAGGAACAATGCTTATATTATCTAATAGAATGTTAAATGTTCCTTGAATTTCGCTATGAACTTTCGTAACGTTACGAAAAGGGACTGGATTTCGATTGGACGATCGGTATCAAGTTGGTGCACAGCCTACACGGAATGAAAACGTTTCCCTGCGGATCGATCTGGATCGAACTGTCGTCGGGGACGGTAGACAGGGGGTTTGCTCTCCGAGATTTCTCTCGAGATGGCGATACAGCACGTAGAGGTAGGTACACGTCGCGACGTCGTGTCGCGAATTTTCCTCGTCGAGGATTTAGCATAATTCCGTTGGCTGCGCGCCTTCGTCGGGGAGAAGAGAGGCTGTGCGGGTGAAGGCGGCTACGAGAAAATGGTGAAACGGGGCTGATGGTAGTAGTAGAGATGACAGCGTCCTCTCGCTTTCCTCTTTCCCTCCTTCACCGTTCCACACTCGAGCCAGGCATACCTCGACAGCGTGTGGGTCCATTTGGTTCACAGGGTCGCCATGGTAACGTCGACCACCCTCTTTTTCCCTTTCTAGCGTTTCTATCCTACCCTGGTCCTCCCAAACTCTCCTTCTATCTTCCATTTTCTATTTTACATAGTCCTTCCTTTGCTTCTTCGTGTATTCTATCCTTTCCGGTGTCTTTAGTGTCCGATAGTTATATCTTTCTCTCATTTTACGCTGGTCTGTTTACCGTTAGGCTGATCTGCTACAAACCGTTAGTCTAGTTTACCAGGATTCATCCGCGTTAGTAGACCGAAGGGTTAATGAATCCTAGAATATCCTTGACAAGTTCGTTTATATTTCTTTAAGGAAATGTCAAAGATACTTGCTTTCCCACTATTGCAAATAAATCATTTATCGAACTTTTACCCTTTTATCTGAAAATTTAATGTATTCTTTCAATTATTTCCAATATATTGCAATGTATAAAGTATATATTTTCAGATTTGTTTCAAACTTTACTAATGCGACCACGATAGTCGATCTCGTAAGAGTGCTAATGAAATTTGAAAATGTGTAAGTACAACGTACATAATATATTCATTGGTAGTTGCATGTTTTCAAATACTTTCGTGAGCCCGTGTAAATTGAGAAGCAGAAATTTCCAGTATAAAATGAAATAAACAGAAAGTCCTCCAGGGGATGGTTCCTTCGATAATAATGAAATATCGAAGGGGATTCAATGAAACTCTTAACGCAAGTCACGGCCAAGAAATCGATGGAACGAGTCTAATTGACCCCGACTTCTCGTTTGGTTTTTGTGATTTCTCACGGGAGAATCCAAAGGTTTTTCGTTTCCTGTCGCGTTCTGCAATTCTGAATATTCGATACGCGCTGCTAAGTGCAGACGCTACCGCATTCGCAGACTAATCAAATTTACGGGCTTGTCCCCTCGTTTCTGTTGGTCCACTTAGCGGACCGGTGATTCTGGCTCTCGTAGTGATGGCTTGTTTTAGAAAGTTGATCAAATTTCCGTAACGGTTAGAGCAGTAGTTGCTTTGAATACAAGGAGCCAGTAAAACATGCACGCGCTTTGCATTACCTCCTCGTCATTAAGTCGATAATTATAATTTTCACGCCTGTTTGGTATATTTAATCCATTTAAGCATGATAATAAGGGAATTTAAAAAACAAACTTATCACGAAGAAAAGAGCCAGAAAAGCATCAGTATCTAATGAGATTTCTATAAATTTACACAACGCGAGATTCTGTGAATCACTATGAATAGCGACACAACAGTGAAACGAAGAATCGCAGAAATGGTCGACCTATTTTCGAGGACCCTGTAGGAAGAAAGGAACTAAACGGGTGCGTGCACGCGAATGCTCGCAGCTGTGCCCGAGTAAACGCGTGACTACAGCCTGTGGGGTCTGGCTAATGATAAAAAGTGTACCGAGGAAGAAACTCGTCGTGTTCTACGAGAGGGAAGCGTGCATAGGCGTATCAGGGTTGCAGCGGTGCCGGTAACTACGGTGCAACCACCTCGCGATGAAATATGAATGATCGTGTTCTCTCGGCACAGATGGTTGAATTTGAGGTCGCTACTTCCTGCAGCAATAATGCTGAGATCGATAGGCTACGGGTATAGATACTGGTTGAGCGTGGATAACCCCTTTTCGAATTCATTTCTTTAGTAGCAAGCGCTTCTTGCATCGACTGTGTGTACTTTTGCTCTTTTTCTCTTGTTACAGCCCTCTGTTCCCTCACCGCTTTGACTCCTACACCTACATTGCTCTCAGGGCACTGTCTTTCTCTCCAATGGCGTTCTTTCGTCCTCTTATCGATTCACTTCGACTTATGGCATTTTTATTTCCGGGTAGAGCAGCCTGCCGCTGCGAGAACGCTTGAAAAATTCATCAACCCCTCTGGATGATGCTGCTTCATTACTTAATCACCCTGACCTCGTTCGTATATATCGTTAAATTTCATTTGCGACTTCAGATCGAAAATGACTCATATATTTAACATTTTAATAAAAATCTTGCCAATTACGTAATAAATGTTTTAATTTCTTCTTCGTTCATATTCGTTGTACTTATTTCTCGTCCGCTTATATACGAACTGAATGCTTTTCAATCTCTTATTTCCTAATTATTTATCTCATAAATCTGATATTCTATTCGTATTATAATATAAAGTATTAAATGGAGTAAAATTTATTGGAATTTTCCAATAAATATAGCAAGTAAATGTCGTAATAGTTACGATGTTAATTAAAGCGACTCACCTGTAGTGTTTGATTATATCAAAAATGAAACTTTCTCGCCAATTAATGAAGAAAATGTTTCGAAAACTAGCAATGTAACACGAACAGACGCGCGCGCGAAATTCGATAAAAGACGCACGTCTCGCGCGTCGATTCCTCCATTCCATATTCATATACGGCGCGTGGATTAAACACGAGCATTTTCTGATCGAGCCACGGCTTCCTTCTATCGGCGTTAAGCCCCGGAATCGAGAGAATCTTTACTCGGTTGAAATATTGAAAGAGCTATATCTGTACACCGACTTCTAATTGAACGTTGTCGTGTATGATTAATGAATCGAATTTCACTTAACCAACGCTGAACCGCACAAATTTCATGGAAATTTTAATGGCGTCGAACGTGTGTCGCTGGTAACCGCGCATTATGCCGCGCCATGCTCTACGTACGTTATCCGGCTATCTAAAAATGCAAATATAACTCGGCCAGATTACACGAAGCTTCTACACACGAAGCTCGAATCTAGTTGCGGCATGGTTTACTCCTTACCTTGGCAACCATTTCTGCTTTTACTTTATTAATTTTCTATGTTCCCGGCACAACGACAAACCGCTCTGAATACACATTACAGCGAGACTAAAAAAGCAAAATTATGTGGCTATTGTCTAATAGCGAGGAAAGATCGCCTCTATTCATCCAAATTAAACATCTCACAAATGCTCGAACTTGATTTACTCAAAAAAAAGAAGCCTCCAACGCGATTGTGTTAGTCTTGATTTTCGTCTTATTTCGGGCCATACCATCTCCCTGACCCCGTTTGAACTGCGAATTATGGGCCACGCGAATTATGTAAAGGCGCACCGTTCGCCTCAACAGCGGAAGTGTTAATTAATATCATGCATCAGATGCACAAATCCTGAATGTAATCATATAACATGGGACAAGTCGGGGATTTAAAGCGAAGCTTGATTGATTATTCACGGAGTTTCTGTCAAGACAGATCGAATTTGGTGCAGAAGGCTACCGATTAGATTGGCCCACCAGATTATCGAGGAACATCGGCAGCTTTCCACTTGCGAATGCAGTTGTTGCGAGTAGAACTAAGAGCCGCTACATATAGATGCTGCATTATTCATGAAAGTAGTACAATCCTGATGAGATCGATTGCATTTCGTATCACCCTCCCCTTAGAGTTGCGCGTTACATTTTCGAGAAGTATCGGTGGCTGAACGATACATCGAGATGTGGAACAAATCGCGCGTGTTCCCTACTGGTCGTTCGCGCATCTGTCGAACCGCGTTAATAATTAAGGAATGCGTCATCGCGTCAAACGTGAAGCGTTAACCGTCTGCATTAAGAAAATGCGAGAAACTAGAATACTTGAACTATCAAATTCATGAAAATGAATCTTGATAATGAAAAAGAATAAATATATATATATGCACATCCATTTTATTTTCCATTTTGATCATAATTATTATATAGATATATATTTGGTAAGTCTATTGATGTTTTCAAATAGTATACCGTTGATATTAAAAAGCATTAGATAAAATATTGTTGAATGTTGGAAAATCTGGTTTAAACAAAGTCCATTTGAATTTTCCTTCAATCTGTTTCACCGACTGTTACGGTAATCTGTTCTTTTTTATCAAACTATACAACTATTTCACAATGTAACACACGCACATAATACGATTAATGATACTTATTTCCTACAAAAGCTTTGTATCTAACAATTGTAAATTCTGCATTTTTCGTCAAATAGTTGAAAAGAATCTCTTCTATTTAATCTTTTGAAGTGGAAATTTAATATCTCTCTGTATTGTTGAAACAAAACGGATAAATTATTTATTACAAAATATTTCGTAACTTCGTAGATATAAAAATTTAATATTTCAGATAGATCATATATTATAGAATATTTCGTAGCTTTCTAGACGTAAAAATTGTACAATTTGTACTATTGGGATGCTTATTTATCGGACGATCGTGGAAATAGCGCTCGATTTACGGAAACAGAGGACATTTTCACAATGGGTTCGCGTTCGAATTTCCGCGTCACTGCTAAATACTTTACTGTAGGTTTCTACCGTGACGCTTTATACGCGACCAGTTTCGGTCAGATGGGCTTTTCCAGGGTGTTTAGGGGTTTGGGTGATATATCGGGGGATAAATACAGCGCGTTCTGTGGTCCGGTGTACGCCCCGTGTGCTGCTTTACCCCCGGGATCACGCGACACCAAATAATGACCGACTCTGCAACCCTGGATTAGCAAATCCCGCGCGGAATTAGGTTCGGTGCGCAATGGTTTGAGCTTGTAGCTTCGCGATCTCGTGTACGGCGTCATGACTACTGCCTCGATCGATTCTCCTGATCGCGGTCAGGTTTTAAACGATAAGAAAGCTCAAATGGATTGGAGAATCGTTACTTCGTTTCAACATTGTTAAATGAACTCTCTGTTACTTCTATTCATTCTTTTTAAATTCATTTAAAACATTAATTTCTTATAATTCCGAATAAATCCGAAGTTGTTGGTGCATCTTTGTTTATACAATTATCATTGTCTTCTCGTAAATTGTATTATAAGCGTAATGTTACAGATATACATATATATTATATATAAGTCGTGCAATAAGTTCGTGCCGCTGTGTTTCTATACTTTCCATAATTTATTTTATAAACGTAGAGTGTAATAAGCAATAAAATTGATTGATCTTGTACAATCGAACTTAACTCAGAAAGGATATTCACAAGATGAAATTATTGAATAGTGGACATTTTTATTTGTACAAATAAAAAATCCATCAGTGAAACTAAAATTTTTAATACTTTGTTATGTACGAATAGTTATATAACACATAATGTATGTTCAAAGGAATTACAGCAACATTCGCTGCTGTAGTCGAACAAAATAACTTTTCCTGATTGCATTCGGAGATATAAAATAAAAGGCTTTATTGGCTCAGAATGTCTTTCAAATTTCCACCATTTATTTCAGTTTCAAATTCGAAACTTATAAATATCAGAATGATAAGCAATATGGACATCTTCGATAACATATTTCCTCTATTATTAAATTCGTTTTAATCAAACAGAATCGAATAAGGGAACACAACATCATCTGTCTACGAGACACCAATTGTGATCAAGAACCAAAAATATTTGGCTTCTAATTGATCGATCTTTCACTCACTGTCTACAACATCTCGAGGAGAGACCGCAGACACACAGTCTGGACGTCGAGTTAACTTGAATGTTGGCTCGCGTGGCGTCGACCGAGTAAACATGAGGAAGCAATCCTATCATTTTAAACAGGGAAACGAATGACCGTAGCGGGAACGATTTCCGCGGCCGGGACGGGTTTGGTGTATGTCGGTGGCACGACGAGGATTAAAATTGGAAGGAGCGGAAAAATTCCTGTCCCGCGAGCTGTATCTACGTACAGGCCAATAGGTATCGATCCCGGTGACTCTATTCAGCGTACACGACTCTCGACGGGGTGAGTTATATACCGCAGCCCGCCGCCACGCTAGAGTAACCTCCCTTGTACACGCTTCGGAGCGTGTGTGCTTGTGAAAACACCGATATCGTTATTTATGTATCGCGCCGATGCTAGCCGATGCCTATATATCTCATCCCCCAAATGCTTCTCTCTCACTCTATATCACTATCTTCGTCCATGCAGACGATTCTCCATTTCTCTCTCTTGGTTGTTTCTACAGCTTTCAGGAAACGTTACAAAGCTGGGAAACTTTAGGTTAGAACGGCGCATTCCAAATAATTTGATGAATTTCAGCAAGATTTCTTTTATCTTATTTAGTAAGAAGGCCAGAGTTGTTAACTTGTTGTTGGAATGGGGACAATGATTTTTAATTTTTGATTGTTGTGAATAAAATTGTGGATCTTTTTAGGATGATTAATTGATAGATAAATAGTGGTTAGACCGTGGATTTGTATCTTCTTTAAGAATTGGTGAGGTATTTTGCATCACCGAGAATGAAGACGATGGAATATGGAATATATAATTGCAGAATTATAATTAAATCGACGGTTAGAAATTTATTTTTAGGAATGGTAATAAGTCTTGATATCTTCATATATTGTAATTGAAGTGATTATATGTATTTGATATCACAGATGGGTACAATCTTTCAAACGAGTAGCTTCATTCCGTGCTTGCAATTACAAGTTAGAAAACGACTCAATTTGGTTTACTATCCTCGGTATAACAGAGATAACTGGAGGAAGGGGCGCAGAAGGAGGCTGAGTGATGGACGGCAGAGAGAGAAAGAGAAATTGAATGGTCTGAGACGGATCGTTAGTGGGTTTGTAATAATGAGAACTTGGCTGGTAGTTCGGAAGGTGGATTAAAAGAATAAAATCGTCCCCGATCATCGTTGACATTCGCCAGTCAAAGCGAAATCCCAAGAAAAGCAACCCTTCTAAGCAGCTTCTGAAACTCTTTCGTATTTTATAATAATAAATTATAAACCATAGCAAAAGTAACAAAAATAATAAAAATGATACTAAAAATAGCAAAAATGGTAAAAATAACAGTAAAAAGTGAAATTAATTTTTCGTTGATTAACGTTCGTTAATACTTTTTCAACAAAATAACGTATCGCAAATCTGGCAAGCACGTTCACGATGTTAAACAGAATAGAAAATTCGAAGGAATTTATTGACCGGTAATAAAAAGAAGGAAAAAACAAGAACCGGCACTTCTCGAATGTTTTACTTCCATTTGCACGATAATGAGAGTTTCAGGAGAAGGTAGGAACTTATTCGTCTGGAAAGAGCAAAGTTTCGGATTCGAAGGCTTCGTAACGGCCAGGAATAATAAAGACGACCGAAGGTAAATGTTTTCGCGTTGGGGTAAGTACGTGCGCACCCCGTGAATATGCAAATCCGCAACAAATTTTCGCTGCTTGCCAATACACCTTGCGTAACACGTTTTTCTCGTTGTCTAATTAACTCCTGGCGAAAGTAAGATTAGCGAGCTTTTCACTTTACCAACTGCCAGGTATTAAACACGACTTTATTTCCGATTAGTTTCTTACCGCCCCCCCCTCACTTTTTCTTTCTTTCATTTTAGTAATTCAATTAGGACATTACATTATTTGAGAACGACGAATAATTGATAACAAATAGACAAACGAATATTTCGGATTTTTCAAAATATATATGAGTAAATCTTTATAAAAAGTGTAAATATCCTACAAGTACCCATTAATTCATTATAAATGTTGTGAAAGAGATATGGGTTCATATAGGAGAAATTTATTTTTCATCAAAAGTTGAAAGTATGTATTTTTTGTATCTGATATCAGAAAGATAGAAAATCTCTCAAGATAAAAAGATAATTACTTTCCATAATGTTAATTAAAAACCTAAAGGATTCCTATGAAAACGAAGAATGGGTATTTGTATATCTCTACATTTACATGAAACATTAAATTCTATTTTGTTACGAAACATTAATTTAGTCCTTGCATAACAGTTACATCGGTAACGTAACGTGTTTATATGGAGGCATCACGTTTTCCAAAGTAACAAAGTTATTTATTCGCAAATCGACAAGCACTGTAATGTCTCCATGCGCGCGGTTAAATCGATGACACAATTTTTATTTCCTGTCACGAAATCAAGTACTGAAACTAGTAAGATAATTGCGAATCGAAACTAACATTTCGCAAACCAATCTACACGTGTTCGAGACACAATCAATTGAAATCATTACAAAATATGAAAGAAATCAAGTAGCCGCGGACCGATTGCAGGAACTTCGTTGTTGGTATTTTTTTTTTGTCTGTTTTTTTTTTTCAAACGACCACGCCAATTACATGGGACGTCGAGGCAATTGTAACTGGGACAGCGAAATTTCCCTATCGGTGTCAATTAGACCGGTTTTAATACCTCTCGTCCGTTCGCGTTCGCGCTACCCTTCCTCGCGGCTCGATCGCTGGTAAAATGAAACAAAATGGGAAAAAAAGAAAGCAGATAGGGGTGAAAGAGGGAACGGGGAAACGAGATCGCCGATTTCCCTCGATTTACTCTATGCGGGGGATTGGTGATGAGTCCGCCACTAGCGTCGGTACACGTACACTCCTATTTATAAGCATTTGAACAATTTTTGGTTTCATACAAGGTGCGCTAATTCGTTGAAATTATCAAACAAGCGATTGACCGATTACGATTTTTCGTGCATGCAGGGTAACCATGCGAAATTTGGAAAAATATGTTTGGAAGAGTGAACATGATGAACTTGAATTAAGAATCATACGTGTCTTGCACACAGTTCCCTAACTTAACTTCGGAAAGTTTTGTACGAACTAGATGCAAAACTCACAAATGTCTTCCTCGAAATCTCAACTGGCATTTTGGAATTACGATAGAAAATTGAACTTTTAAACAGTGCTCTGCTTGATATCGTTTCGTCTTACGCACCTAGCGAAATTTAGTATTGCCATAAAATGATGCCGTTAAAAACGAGAGGATCGGAAACAAAGAAATACGAGAGCCAGAGGAGAGAGGGAGAAAAAACATCGTCGAGTTATTGTGTTAAAAAAAAAAAAAAAAGAGAAAGATAGTAGAAGAAGCTGAAACAAAACGTCCCTGTAGATTTATCCCCCGCTGATGCTCAGATTGCAGCCCTAAAACAATATCTGGTACGGTTTACCCGTGGGCCATCGACGAAGTGCAAGCCTGTCTGGTACATACTGGTTGACGAGAAAAACGACAGACGATATAAAAGAAAAAAGAACGCGAAAGTACTCATGCCGAGTTGATTTTCCTTGAATCGTTGGAGAAACGTGATACTTGTTGGTATATATATATATATATAGTCGGATACTTCGAAATAAATCATTGTTTTTGTTCGTTGTTATTGGTTTAGAATATTATGATTTAAAAAAATATTTAAATTTCAAATTTATTATTGTTTCGATGTGAAGATTATATATGTATGTACCATATATAAATACCGTGATATATTTTATATTTCTAAATTACCATAATTGTATGTTTCTATAATAGAATTTTAAGAACATAGAATATCGAGATATAGAAATTTAGAATGAATGAACAGTCACCATACGCATTAATCAAGCAGCAAGATTAAAGAAGCTATTCATCTTATAATCCATTTACCCGTTCACATTTTACTAAACGCTTTACCTCCCATTCAGTCAATCACAAAAAGAGAATTCAAGACACGACAATAACAAGGACACTCTGGAGCCCATGTAATTAGTTTCCAGCGCGTTACATTAATTGGCTCTATCCAGCTTTGAAAACATCGTAGCCCCTAGCAGTCCGTGTTTTCTTTAATTTGAGACGTAGCGTTTTCAGGGGAACGCAACGACTTGATTCCAAACGGAAGAAGATCTCACCGGAAGTGACGCGTAGGAAAAGGCCACGGGGAACCAAGACAAGAACCTTGTTTTCCTACTCGACGCGGAACACGACGAAGATTTATTAACCGTGTCTCCCACGAGAAACACCGGGGCCGAACGAAAGCGCCGGGGAATAAACAATAAATTCAGGTTTAAGAAAACAGGACGAAGGAGAAGGAAACGACTATGGGTCGGTGAGCGTAATTGGAGTCGGCGTTGCCACCTCCGACGGTGCCGCCGCCCTTAATCCTAACGTGATTTGTGATGCCAGAACGAAGGCTTTAAAGACTCACTCGTTATCTGACCGTTCCCGTGAACACACTGAATCACCGAGGATCGAGGAGGTGGAACTACCCCACCTAGAAAACTGGGAACTTTCGGACCTTCCCTTAGGAGGATGCCCCATGGTCGTCTCTTTTCTGCCCACCCTGGGCGTGGACAAAATTCTGAGATGTTAGAAGATACCTTACACATATTCGTCTATTAGTTTTGGGACGCTTATAAAAATCTAACTAAATTTGGAAAATCATGGAGAAATTACAACCCGTAAACCAGGAAAGGTAGTTGAAGTCGTCACTCAAATTTTTAATCTTTTGGATGTATACAATAATTTCTTTGTTTACTCATCTCTTGACTTTTAATATTTTGTTCCAAATTGAATTGTTTTTAATTACTTTTAATTTCATTGGTTGGTTAGAGAATGATCCGCTTAAGAATTATTGTCTCATACGAAAGACCATCGGAAAACTTATCTTATCTGTCGATCTTATACAAAAGCAAAGTATTAGTGTCTGAATATTTCTGAATGGGAGTGCAAGCATCACGAAGAAAAAAATATACGAAAGGTATGAAGAGAAAGAATGTCACGATGCTTCTGAGATAAACCTTGAAATATTAATATCGGTACATAATGAAACTACAGAAGCTGGGGAACCCTTCATAAATTTTTAATTGAACTAAGGCCGTTCCCCCCTCGATCGGTAAAGCGGAATCCGCAGCGGCTACGACTTATCCACCCTTCACCCCAATAACCTCAACGCTTTTGATAATTTAATCAGCGGTACATTACTCTGCCTGAATCACGATATCGTAAGCCGCACTTTCAACCTGGTTCAGTTATGATATTTCATCCGGTGCAGCATTAATCTTTTATTTATCATACTACCTATAATCTTATTGCATCCTATTCGATATCAACTGCTAATCAGAACCATTATTAGGCCATTTACTGGTTTTATTTATTGAAAAATTCACAAAACTAACAAATTTTAGTCATAATACTTAAAAATTGACCTATCTATGTCTAAATTCTACTTACTAAATAATCCTATATCAAAAATCCTATAATACCAAAAATTCGACGTACCTAATATTTAAATACATTAAAAATTTTACCTATTTAATATCTAAAATAATGCTTATCTAATACTTAAAATTCTACTTAGCTAAAGCAATTTTTTTAAGCACTAATAACGATCTAAAAAATCGATACTTCGTTCAATTTTCATTTTTAAACCCCTTCTCCTTTCCGCCTTCATTCCAAACTCTCCTAATCCATACATCACCCTTTACCGCAATTCCAACAGTCACAAACACGTCAGCGGAACATCCAGTCTCATCTTCTCTGCATTCCATTCAAATAACATTCATACTCTCACGCGTTAATACTAGGTTAAACTACCAATAATGCCACGCTAAACTACCTAAATCGAAAACGATTCGACGTAATTAATGAACGATTGGTTAAATCCAACGCGATAGTTCAATAACGTCCTGGGTGGTTTCTAGTTGCCATCGAAACTCCGGGCGAGGAACTGAAAGTAATAGAAAAACAGACTATGTACGTGGAAAAGAGAGTAAAAGAGACAAGAAGGAAGAGAAGAGAAGAGAGAGGGATCGTGGGGTTTGGCCAGAGGGCGTAGCACGGGTTGCGCTAGGCTATACATTACGAGCTTTAGCAGGGTTTAGCCGTAGCTATATACCGTGTCGTGGTCACCATCCCGGACCACCTATACGCTAGACCATACACACATATATATGTACATATTCAGACGTGAGTGTACAGGTACATGTGTGTAAGTTTGCGTTCGGGGTGTCGTCCCGAAATTAATGTACTTGCTGTACTCCTTTGACGGACTGACTATGGGGGACAGATAATTCGAATAAAAATACCACGAGCGAATCAAAAAGCTTCTACTGGCTTTGGAATATTTGTCAGATTTAAAGCAAAGTCGAAATCTAAACTTAATATTATGAAATTTGGTTAAATTTTAGAAAAATTCTTGATTATACAATAATGAAAAATTCATTTCCTAATGAATTTTCACCTTACATCGTGTTGATGTTACGTATTAGTATATAATTACTATTTATTATTACATTTTGTAAAGTCACATAAACATTTAATGTCTTGCAACCCACCACTTGAATATACGAAAGATGTGATGCTGGCACCACACTTGTGTTAATTTGCTACGCTCAGCTTTTATTTTTTTAATTATTAGTTAGTTTTTAATTAGAAAAATCTAATTGTGCAAAAATGTGCATAATACATATGAAACGCAAGGATATATAAAATATTCCAAATATAATAATACTTATTATAATATTTAGCGGGTGGAACAAATTTCTACGTAGGTTTCATTACCTTAGTTATGTTTATGGAAACATTAATTTGCATAAAAATCCGCAGTCTACTAATCATTATTTGCCATTATTTCATTCAACCCATCGAACCATTAAATTTTCAAAATTCCATAGACCATCATACACACATCATACACACCAATGAAAACAAAAGGGCTTCAACTGAAACTAATACTCTATACTATATATAATTATAGAAAGACAATGACATAAACAGTATTTTAGCGGACTCCTCGGGATAATTCCATAAAAATAAAAACGATGCGTCGTGGAAGAGCCATTGATACACATCTTATACAGTGAACGGTACACTTACGTCTATACACCCACACGTACATTCGTGTATGTAATCAAAAGCTGTGAGCTCGCACGACGTCGAGCGGGCTGCTGCGTAAACGTCGCGTCGCGGCGCGGATTCGTCAATGCACCAAAGCATGCGCGCGAACGTGTGCATATCGGTATGACAGCATACGCCTTGCATATGTGTACATTGTACATGTGCATGTGACACGCGTATGCATATGTGTACGTGTGTATACGATACACACAATAATATAGGAAGGCTTTTGCTCCCAGCCATATAGGCTCTATGACATCCGACCTCCCTGTTCGCGATAATGTCTATCAACTTTATCACCCCCTACAATATTACAGACTAATTTAAGACGCGTTCCATATCGATCAATGAGAGTATAGAATAAGATCTGCTTACCGGATTTTGAGGAAGAAAATGTCGCTTACCTGAAGCTTGAATTTGATACGCCACACACAATTGAATTATTATTTAACAAATTATTCAAACTTTCGAGAATTCTTTCATATTAAACAGAATTTAATGTTACAATAGATTTGTCAATTATGTACATGTAATTCAATTAAATTTTTGAATTATTTAAATGTAAAAGAAAATAATCAAATTATTACAATCTTCACGAATTATTTACTATCTTATAGTAAAAAGAATTCATGTATTAGGTATTACAGTAACGTTGCTAATTATGTGTATGAAATGTCGTTTCTTTGAAGTTTGAAGTTGCGCCATAATACTCGAGTTATCATTAGCAAATTATTAAAACCGTCAAGAATTATTTTACACTAAAAAGAATGTCTACATATTCAATAATCGTGTGTTATAAGCATTGTGAGATTCTGTTTTGCTCGATTTTTCCTAAATATATATGTATATGATGTGAATATACATTGTGTGTTGGATGTACCTCGTGTAGAATATTTTCTTCGTTTATTGAGAATTATTTTCGGGAATCGATCACGAATCCATTCTCTCGTATCTCAATCACACCACTCAAGACTACAATCAGAGCTTTGAATCACAGTTCTTAAAGATTTCACACCCTAAATACATTTCTAAACATAACCAAAACACGCAGATTCCAATCTATATTTGCATTTTCCGATTCAACTAACCTGCACTCACAACGTTAATATCTTAAAATACATGTTCACGTATTCCATTATCACTTCACACAAATCATTCACGCAAATTCTCTCAACTACATTCATTGTGAATCAGAATACTAAATACGTAGACGATAGCAATATCGCGTCCGCCATGTTTGGCTGTCGTATCTTCGTGAATTCAAACCGCGCGATGCGCTCCCTTACGGTGATCATAACGATTACAGTTGATCATAAGCGGTGACCGCCGGTGTGCCGAATCGTAAGATTCGCGCTTTATAATCTCTATATGAAGAAGGAAATTAACTGTTACTTTTTTGAATAAATATATGATATTTTGAAAAAACGTGCAACTGAAGATTTATTGTACAAAACGACATTTGGTATATACAGATCTAGCATAAACATTCACTTCTTATTTATCCTCATAAAAATATGAATTTATATAAACGTTTTCACTGACTACATAAACATTCTATTGATTATTAATTATACTATCCAAAATACAAAAAATTCCTTTTTTACGGTTCTTATCTAATTTTTGTCTAATCTCTAACGTAGAATTTTTTTTAAATCCGCATTGTGTTGAAAGCACTACAATGGATGGAATAAAACATTAATATTTACCGCAGTCGCTGCACTTCACCTGTTACACTTTTTCTGTCTAACGAGAATTATGTTAAGGAATAGTTTCAATATAAATTATCGTAATCTAAGGCAAGGTATTTCTTCAACTTCTCCCACGGCGTAATCGTTACACAGTTTCCCTTGGGCAAACGTTCGCGGTTAGAGTTTATGCCACTTGAAAATAACAGAAGTTTATTTCCTGTTGAGAAAACTTCCTATGGAAAGTTCGACTTGCCAAGAAAGTAATGTTTCAGAATTAGTAAAAACTGTACCACTCGTTCAAGCTTTATTTCGTGACAATTGTGTGAAATTCTTTTCAAACTTGAGCCAACGTAGAGTTATCGGTATAAAGAATGATTAAGTCCTCAACCGTATCGAAAACACTTTTCAGTGTTATTCAACGTTCATTGAAGCTTTTCTATCGTATTATACGATGTTTCCACGCTTCTATATACATTTCTCGTAACCACCATAAAAATTCTCAAATTTGCACGCGTGATTTCTCTCACCCTTCCAATTTCCACAGCTACTGCCCTTCGTGCTTTTAACAAATTAAAGCTGAGGAACGTGGTCTTTGTTCGTGAGTAAACACGCGCCGGAAGCAAAGTAAATCGGCGAGATGAAGAGGGAGGGCCTCGAAAGGAGACATAGAGTCCAACTAAGGAGGGGAAACAGAGAAATAAAGAGGAATTCCTTCTTCAAGGCACGCTATTATCCTGATTGCATTTTTAAACGCGACTGTCCGCTGCGTACGTCCCTCTTCTCACCTTCATCTGTCGTCCTCAAGCCTACAACCGTCGTTTCCCTCGGTCTGACGCTCACCCTTCGACTTTACGTTTCACCTACTCTCTTCTCTTTTCTTTGAAACAGTGCACTTCGACAGAGAGACTCTATCGATACCTTTCCTCTAACCCTTTTATTTTTGTACAACCCCGATGTAAAGTATCCCACTTTCTTGAGAAATTGCTTTGCATCGATGAATTCTGGGTACAAAAGACGTTTAAAGGAAAAAAAACGAGATATTTTCGTCGTGATTAGTTAGAGTATAAGGTTGTAGAGTAGAACAGAACGAAGTATAGCACTGTTACATTAAACCTCTAATCTGAAAGAATAGAGGTGAGCTTTTTTTACTATTAAAAAGTTGCCGTATAATTTTGATTTTTTTCGCTTCACTCTTCTGTGCATTTTGGACAGAGAAAATGTCAGTCACTGTTTCGAACCTGGAGCAAACGCTAAGCTGCCCGATTACATTCACGATCGATGCTCTCGAAATGAATATTTACTAAGCAACGAAATATCTTCGTCGACGCGCTTCGATAGTTTAACTGGCTACGGGAATTTCGATGCTTTTTGCGTGACACCATAAACTCGTGTTGGCATATTTTGAGGTCGAGGGTCTTTTGTGGCTCTTTGTTGTCGTGTTTATGTCTAATTCTCGTATAAAGATAAATGGAGAAGAAAGAACCGGATATTCTGATTATGATGAATTAATTTCTAAAATACTAATCCATTAAAGACAGAACTTTTTTAACTACATTTTAGAACGATTGCTTTATTAAACAATGACTGGTATTTATAGAAGAAAGAGAAGATAGTATTCTAATAGAAAATGCGTTGAGATTCGATTCTTTCATCAGATCATTCATATGCGTTTTAAACTACAAAAAAGCTAATAAAATACGTCTATATTTTTCAAGTAAATAGTCACGCAATGAGAAGAAACAGAAGGTTTTACAAGCCCCTCGATGAAAAACGTGTTAAATCAGGAATTAAAATCTCTCAGTTAATTGTGTAAGCGACAGGGTTAAGTCATTTCATCCGTAATAGAATATTCTCCAAACATGCAATTCAACCGGGGACTATAAGTTAATGACACGTCTGCGAACTACGTAATTGACCTGGCATCAATTAACATCATGCCTGTTGTTTGTACGTTCGAATACGGCGTTAATCGTGCGGGCGCGAAAGCATTTGTTCCGAAATTATAGGATAGTCGATGGTCAGTTAACTCAAAATCAAATATTACACTCTCCGTTAATAATTATTACTTAGGACTTTAAATGTGCTAATTATACGATTGAAGATATCTTTGAAAATCGTAAGGTATTTATGAGAAATTAGTCATACAGGCTCTAAACTTTCTACTTCAAAGAAATCAGCTGAAAAGTTTACTTTATTCAGTGAATATAAATTAATTTATTATTTAAAATAATTAAATAATCTTTTTACTACCAATAAGACACTCGATACATAGAAAACAGCGCATAGAACGTTATTTAAATCATTATATTTACTATTGATCTTTACTTATTAGGCTTATCTATAGTTGCAACTAATAATTTCTTTAAACGACATCCTAACAAGACATGATATGTATGTATATTGTTCGATATTGACGCGTGCATTTACAAACGGACATTTGGAAAGAATGAGGAGGAAGCATTGGAGGTGAAAGGTCGAAGATCGTGCTTCCACCTCGATTCTTTATCTAGCGAAGAAACTGGCCAGAGATTCGAAGACAGGCCTGAATGCTTGCAGATGATTCACGAAGACTGGTCGTATCCGATAGTCTTAAGACGATTGAATGCTATTTGACGGCGGGACAAGTTGAGAACAACGACAAATGACTGCGATTAGCTTCTCGGTAGCATGGCAATCAATTGCTCTTGATAGAACGGATCAGTGAATACGAGAACGAAGCGCTCCTTTGGTCTGACCGCCTATTAAAAATACTTAACTGGCCGGTCGTCGACCCAGCCATCGTCGATAGCATCGACATGCAAATGTAGTCCGCGTGTGCCTACATATTTATGCATTCTTCGATTCTAACACCCGCTGGCTTTATTCGCGCCGTATCGCTCCCGGTCAACGTTCACCTTCTAACAAGTTTCATTACGAAATCGTTTTACAACTCCCACATGTACACTCTCGTCTACAACTAGGAGAAAGCTGTACAAAACCGTCTATCATACTTATCTCCATAATTAATTAAAATAAAAAAAAAAACCGGCGGTCCCTTGGCAATTACGTTTTACCACATTCAAGCGTTTTTCACTGGAAGCATATTACAAAATACATGTACTGCAGTGAATCAAGTTTCTTGTGTTTTTAAGTGTCTTGATCTTTCATTATGGAGGTATTTAGTAAATACAATCTTAATTACACCGCCTGTTTCATAAATTAAAAGATTATGAACTCGGAACTCTAAGTATACAGTTTCATACGGGTTTCCCTTATTGGACATCTCGTACAATTTGATCGGAAGATATACTTAACGAAGATAAAAACTGATTGTTAGGCAATTGAAGCGATACACATCAATAATAACGAAAGTGTTAGTAAAGAGTCATTTGCCATTCACAGTACGAACACATATACAAAAAAGTCCATGACTAAATTGAACGTGTAGTAAAAACGATTGCTGGTTACAAAGATCGAAAGTTTGGAACAATAGAATTTTATTAGTAATTCTAGCGTCGCGTATAGTTTTTCTACGTGACAAGAAGCCTAATGGTGTGGCCGGAGGCTAACACGCCCTCGCCACTATTACCATATCCTGCTCAATTTCGCGTTTCTACTTTGCAGCGTTCGCGTGGCTGAACGCGGGTCATTATTTTTCGCGCAACTATTTTCGTAGCTGCCAACGGCACGTGTGACACGCTACCCGCACGCCGAACCGAACGTGCTGTCGTTTTGAAGAGCGAAAACGCGCGTCGCGTTTGTTTCCATTTAAATGCCACCGATAGGTCGCCCGCCTGTAACGCATCGTTCTTTCAAAATGAAAATTTATTAATTAATTCAATCCTTTTCAGTGATGAATTAATTTCTAAAAAGAAACACAACTTTTTTCATGTTCGTGTTACCTTCAACTGAAAATTATTTTGATTAGAGAATAATACACACATTGGATCGAAATGATACAAGGCGCGTTAAAAACAGAAGACACATATGATTTTTATATAGTGAGACATTGTTTTCATATCAGCATTGATGTGTACATTTGCAAGCCATATACTCGATTAATATAACTCTTTAATTAATTCCGGCACAGCACGATTGGAAAAATAGTAGCATTGTTTGCGTATTTACGAAATTCATGTTTCAACATTCTTTCCTCAATATTACCATCACACATTGATAACATGCCAATTTTTGATATTTGTTCAATGTTAGTCATGTTGAAAAAGAATAAAACACGCTTGCGTTTTCGATATCGTAATAATAGCAATAATACTGCATTCATGGGTATTGAGTTGAAATACGATGATGATCGATTATAAATTGAATTCTGTTTCGACATGACAGTGGTCATATTAGTTTCACGTAGTGTTATATTACTATTATTATTAGTGTTATAAATATTACAACATTCACTGTATTCTCTGGATTTAGCAACATCTGATTCTTATTTCAATCACTCAAACAAACGAACAGATTCTTAACACTTTAGGATGAAAATTTATCAAACTTAATTGGAAGGAAAACCCCATGATAGAATCGAAAATGATTCGAAGAGTGTGACGAAGATAAAGAAAAATGTTTTCGTCATTTTATTGAGAATATTCTAATCAAACTTTACTACCGACTTTTCAATATTTTCACATCGTCGTGTGAGCTTTCGCGCGAAGCAAAATACCACGCTAAGAAGCTTCTACGAACTTGTTCACTAAACATTCAGCAGGTCGACGTTTCTTCTAACGCGAATGTCAAGAATGTCCAGCGTCAGCGAACTTGCTTCTAAACAAATTTACTTTACAGCGTGTCCGTGAACGAACAAGAATCAATTTTTGTTTTCGTCCTGATATGTGCAAATATATCCGATAACAGCTTCAGAATAAGTATGTTTAATGCGAATATTTAAGAAAATTTAACGTAAAAGTCACCACATATTTTATAATTTATTATTTTCATATTTACTTTTCAGATATTTTGCTAAAATTTATGAGAAATATAAATTTTTAATTCTTATGTTATGTTTTCTTTAAAAGATACTAATTCCACCTTTTCTCTAAGAATGGAAATATTTTCAAGAAATGTATCACAAAACGACACAAATGACACAATTATCCACTAATTATATAAAATTACAACAATTACAAATTTCAATAATTAGGAGTATAATTAGAAGTAGCAATCAGAAATTTAAGAAAGTACAAATGCATATTTCTCGAAGAATTTGAATACTCGGATGTTCACAGAATCGAACTATCATCGACTATTCAACGAAACCAAAAAAAAAAAAAAAAAAAAATAGACAGACGAAAATTGACATTATATTTTCATATGCCTATAAAATCCGTTTCTTTAGAATCTCTTTAAAGTTCGTTGATTTGAATGTTAATTCATTTAATGCATGTATATCTACTTCACACCATGAGAAAAAAATTACACGATATTAATATATCTTTCATATAATTGAATGTATTTTTAATACACAATTCACTCGTTACAAATCATGTGATCATTTTACTGTATCTACCTTCGCTACAAAACTGAAATTAACAAATTGTGTATTATATATATAACTGTTGTTTCACATCTGAATATTAATAAGTATAGTCATACGTTTGTCGTTTCTCTCATTATAGTTTCAACCATAATACTATACACCTTAATGAATAATGCTACTGTTAAACGTGCTCTTCCGTTCTCCCCTGTTCCTATATATATATATATATGAAAGGTAATTGCATGTCCTTTGAATGAAATCGCGAGTTTAGCGCTCCATTTTCACCCACCAATTGTCCATCAATCGGCAGTTGGAACGCGAGATAAAGCAACCACGTCTCGCATTAAAAAAACCGTGCGCTTGTCAACTTGCCGAGTTCGAACTTTCGGGACAACGAACGAGCTTAAACTCTGGGCGTGGTGGGGAGGCAAGAAACACCGAAAGAGCGCGCGATTGACCATAAGTAACAAACACACTAGCAACAAAATCCTAACAACTCAATATATCTACGTACTAACACAACATAGTTACTCTATGAAACCATGTTTCTATAGGAACTTCGTAAATTCAGAAATGCTCAAAAAACAGTCACGCAATTAGTAGGTTAAATATTCGTAATAACTGGTATATACATGCCTAACATACAATACTTAATCTACGAAGTGATGTCTCCGTAGGAGTTTCAAAAAGTGAAAGATCCGCTAGAATGCGTCACTCACCTAATTGGTACATTTAAGATCCTATAAGTACACCGGCGGTTGCCCTCTGTGTCATTGCACACGAGCACTGCACACACTCTCAAATCACCATAATAATGATCATCATCATAGTAAGCACCGATTTATCGATACGAAACACGATTGTCGATTTACAGGCCGATTGTGCAATGCAGTCGCAGGAATCCGTGCCACGGGAAGGTAGCTACATATATCCAAAGACAGCCGGTGTATCCTGCCGCTGGAAGGCACACAACACATGTACACGCCAATGTCCTGCACTATTCTTCTCCACTGATCTCGATTCTCCTACATTGAACGAAATCACAACGAGAATCGTGAAAGAAGAATGATATTGTCAGAGGGTCGAGAAATTTGGGTTAGTTCGAGGCGTAGTCGATGGTTCGAGTCTGTCGCGAGGAGACCGGAACACTGTGTGTGCGGTGGCCAGTAAGGGGCTAGATTCGCGATTATATAGGAATGCACGAGTTCAGCGTTCGCGGTTCAGGAGCTGGCAATGCACTGACTGGCTTCCCGGTTCGACCCGAGTCCGCGGCTGTTACTTCTACGTGGCGCATGCGTGCGACACCGTGGCGACATTGCGCCGTCGTCAACGACCGTCGCTGACATCGTCGTCGTCGTCGTCGTCGTCGACGTTTTCGTCCTGCTCGTAGTCCTCGTCGGCATTGTTACCCCTTTCTCCCTTCGTTGCCCTATCCTGTCCATCTACGTACACATAGGAACGCGTGTGCACCTATGTGAGCGTACACGCGAACCTACTTCCGTGTTTCATCCCCTAAATCGGCACTCCGCGCCCCAGAGAGGAGAGCGCGAGCCACCAGTGCCACCGTAGGAAAAGACCGGGGAAGAAGAAGAGGTGTCGGCTTCTCGCGTCAAATACCCTCTTCTCCAGGACGCCCGCTCGAGGACGTAACGCGAGCACTACCAACAGCAGTAGATTAGGTCCGTTCTTATTTCAGCTACGAAAGAAGTGGAATATAAAATTAAATTTGATTACTTAGATCGGATTATTAGAGAAGGATAGCGTAGAGTCGGTGATGTGATTATGTATGTATGTAATTCGTTCTTAAATGAAAGTACAAGGTGATCGGAATATCATTCTTCGTCGAAAAATCTTGAAAAAAATTCATCCTGTTTGCCGAAATTCTTGTAACGGAAAACAAATGTTGTTGAAATCACATAGCTATCGAATAAGCTTAAACGCTTGGTGCTTCACTGTATTAAAGTCATAATGCATGGCATGTGGATCTCGTTAAAGATAAAACAGAGGAAAAACATAGACGAATGCTTCGTGTTGAAGATAAACTGCCAGATTAACAGATAAACTAAATTGATTCTGGACGTATAAACGGAACTGCAACACCCACCTTGCTTAGATTTGTCGTAAGTCTATGCAGCGTAGACTCACAATTTTGATGATTGAATACGATACCAAGATGGTAGATTTGCAACAATTTTGGGAAGGAAAATTGGAATACTACGAAATATCAAATTATGGAAAAAGAAGTAAGTAAAGATATTGTATAAATAACGAACGAAAGGAGTAATTATACTGCGCTTAGAACAATTCTCTTTCCATTTAATAGCAAAATCTGCGTCTACCAATCGATTTTACCAATAGATAATAGATAATAGATATTATCCACACTCACGTTCCACAATTACATTTTGTAATTAGCAAAGATAAACCTAACTATGTACAGTGAACACGAAGCAGGACTAAATAGAAGCTATCGTCCTCTGCTATTGCACGCAGACCCACAATGGCCACGACACACTCAATTGACTGCTCGGGGCATTACGAAAGTCGACGTAACTCGCGATTCAACGTTCGTTGGACGCGTTCGAGGAAAATTTACGGAACGTTCGATCGGAGGAAAGTATATTTAGCAGTTGCAATTAAGTGGGAGCCAGCGAAGGTTAAGCAGGCGTGAAGAAGCAGCCTCGATTCTTGCTTTCTCTCTATCTTCTACTGTAATCCTTAATTGGTTCGCGTGATTCATTCGCTCCATTCATCGTAACTAAACTGTTTTCCGAAGGAGAGGCGTCCTCGCCTCGAGCGACATTACGGAGCACGCTGTTCTCATTCTTTCTCTTTCGTTTCTTCTTATCTTCTATCTCTGCTCGTCTCGCTCGAATACGCAAGAGGTAGCGCCCGGAGCAGCCACCGGTAGCCTGTCTGTCTGTAGTTATAACGTGGGATCAGATAAACAAACGTGGCTTTAACTCCGACTGACATAATCGGCTGTTCAGGTGAGAAACGCGGTAATCGAAGGTCCAAGGGGGAAAACGTGAAGAAAAAGCGACAGAGCCTCGTAGAATATAAGAAAAAATGAGAAAGAAAAGGCGAGAGATGCAGGAGGAAAGATTGACGACTGATGTGAGTGGAGAAGGAATCCAGGATACGTATCGAAGGCGAACAGAGACGAGCGAGAAAAGAAATTGAAGGAATGGACAGAGGAACAAAACGTACAGGATACACGGGGACGGCTTTCTTCGGGTCATTCCTGGATGATGGCTTCAGGACGATGATTGCCTGGATCAAGAGCACCGTGAAAAGGGTACGACCAATTTAGGATGATCAGATATTGCTGCGTTCGTTATTCTCGAAGCTGAAGGGAGGAAAAGAGATTGAGGAATCTGGGAGGGTTGACTGATATTGATTATTCACGTTTCGAATTCTTGTTTTATTATTCGAGCATTTGGGTTTAATGAGTTGGAAGATTTTAGAGGTTGAATATTGATTGTTCACTTTTTGACTTCTTTTAGTTACCTTTAAACTGACCATATTGTCTTGACGAAATGGCAATTATACGAGTTACTAGCTAGTGAGAAGAAAGATTTTAAAAGATACAAATTAACATCGTCGAAATAGTTTTAATGCGAAGATGTTTTTGTGTTGGAAATAAATAGAAGTTATAAATAATGTTTCGTTTGAAAATCGTCAGCGCCGATGCATGTATTTCATCGTGATGTGTGCGTTATTTAGTGACAAATAAATTATTCGAAAACATTGACACGATTTAGAAACAACTATTATCGCTACCTTCGGAAGCTTTCACGTATAAAATATCATTCGGATATCGATCCACCATCGGTCTCTTGGCCGTTCACGGTATTTCATTCGAACGTGAATGAAATTGTTTTATTACGTGAGAACGGGCATAGAACATGCCAGTGACACTCAATATCGTTATACAGCTTAAGTAACGAGAGAGCTTTAGAAACATTTTATCGGAGATTGTTGCCGGTAACTTCGTTTTAAAAGTGTTCTATCGTTTCGAATTACAGGAAGAACTCGTTTGTTTTCCTTCCTTCTCCTCCGCGAGCAAAAAGTGACGACGCTCTATACTTTCCAATGTTACGATATTACGCTTTAATTTCTACACCTTTGTGATTGACGTTGTATTGCACGTAGTCTCCTCCTATCGATAAAATGATAAAATTTCGTTATTTCGCCGAAAGGAAAGCTTTTAATTTTCGATTGATCTAATATGGAAAAATATCAAATATTTGCATTGCAAGTGACTCACTTTTCTGTATTGTTAATGTAGATCACGCGAAAATAATAAAAATTCTTTTCTACCTTTTCTTACTTATTATCCGATAATGGAATAGTGGGTGTAAAACTACATTTCTTTAGCTACTAATTTCTATCTTAAGTTCTTCGTTACAAATTAAAAATTTCTGTTCTTATTTTAAAAATAGTATTTCAAATAAGCTACTTAACCATGCCTCTCCATAAAAAATGCACATTCTACGTTATAGAATCGAATGTAGACATAAATAAGAGACACAATGTAATTTAACTTGTAAAATAAAACAGGTTCTACATAATATTCACACAGATTAATTTCTATGTAGACTACGATGTGAGTATACGAGTGATACGACGGGAGAGATCGCATTACGTTACTATATCCATGATCGCTCACGCTTCAACTCACGGAGTGACGATAAAACCCGGGCTTTGTCTCCTCATCAAAATACACTTCTGATCCCCGATTGAATGTACAAAGAAATTTCCCTGCCAGGGACGCCCCCGCGCGTGAACAAGAAATGGAATCGACGACTATAGCCCGAGCGAAACATTTCTAAGAATCGAATCGAATCGAAGAGAAGAAGAAGGAAAGAATGGCTTCCGGGTGCGCACCTAACCGGAAATGCTCTACGAGAAAGATCTAAGATTCGCAGGAGGGGCTCGCGGAAGGGTGAATAATAACGTTTGAAATTCGAGACGCGGAATAAAATGATGTCGTGGACGAGGAGCCGCGCGTTTCGCATCGAAGGGAAAGTAAGGAACCAAAGAGGGTTTGGAGAGAGCAAAGAAGAAGACAGAAGAAGAATATATCCTCGTATGTAGCTGAAGCAAAGCAAAAGGATGCAAGAAAGGGCGTCAGGAAGGAAGGCTTCTAGGCTTCGTTCAATAAAACGGAATATCTAATAAGGAACAAATGCAGTCAAGGAAAGAATGGAGGAATAGAGGCGGGGCTCTGGGATAGTTCGTTTACCAGAGAGAAAGAGCGAGGAAGGCAGGCTTTGAGAATCTTGTCTACGCTCTGTTTTCATCCTACTCGCTCTTCAATGTCGACTTCTGGCGAAGAAAGGAGGATGATCTTTCGTAGAATCGGTGGTGTGCCGATATTTATACGATTGTTCCGTATGAAAGGGAAAGCGAGCGAGATGAGGCGAAATCACTGAAAATTGAAGAAAAGTGATCCTTTTCTCAACGTAGCGAAGCGTAATGTCATTCATTTTTCAGCCAGTTTTATAGTCTATTCTATTTTATTTTGTATGTTTTGTCGATAAATATATTAGAAAATAGAACGTTCTCTTGTCAGATTTTCTCTCCTTTCGTTCAAATTTAAATTTTCAATAACCCGCACAATAGAAGTATTTCAAAATTGCCGAGTACCTTTGTGGTGTATTTAAATAAAAAAGTCTGTGAAAGATAGTCACAGTTAATAAATATTTAAACGTCAGATTCTGTCCTATTTACTCCTCTACAAGTCATCTTTTCGAAAGATGCTTCGGGAAGATCCAGCGAGGTAATTCGATTTTGATTTACATATGCATCAGTAAGAGCCATTATCCTATCGTCCTTTTGTATCGTGCACAGACTTAACTGAAGCAATCTACGAATATGTAAATATGAAAGCGTTCCTAGAATAGTGACGACTCCTAGCCAGCATTTCCATACATGCACATTCATTCTGCATCGATCATTCCCAGAGGCAAACTCGTCCAAATTCCCTTATCTTCTCTATTTGAGTTAAAAAGAAAATTGAATTATTCAATGGGAAGGAGAGACGTCTTTTTCAAAGCTTTGAAAACTATAAATGGAGAAATAGTTATTCTGATATATAAGAAGAAGAAATAATACGTTACGTAGAGCTGACCTTACTGACTTAAATGGAGATATTATGATAACGTAAATATTTCATTTGTTTGTAAGAAGTGTTCTTAGAACGATTAGGCGTATGCATAAATATCATAATAATTATCGCTATCGAGGAAAGGATTTGAATGAAAAAATAAATGATATAACAAGATGTACGACGTAATAAAAGGGCATCGATGTGAACTCACGGGGAATATGTCGAAGATTTAAGTTGTCTCGGATGATCCTGAACGAAACGTAGAAGGAAATTCCGTATAGGGGGCGACATCCTTCTCTCACAATCAGTTGCGGAGGCTGACGTTATCGCGCGCAAAGGAAGATAGGCCAGAGGGTTGGAAACGTACAGAATAAAACTTCTTCAGAGACGCGTGTATAAGATGGATGGGTACCGGGGCTTGAGATGTGCATCGGTGTGTGTCGACCAACGTCGATGAGTTCCGCTTTCAGGCGTGTTTCGTGTGTGTACACCTCGTTGGATTTGAAGGATGTTAGGATGTTATCGGCAACACGGGCCGAGGTTCTGAAGGACGCGCAAAAGCCATCGAGCCACCAGACCTTCCTTCCTCCTTTTCCAGAAAATATTTCAGGTGCGAATCTATGCGAGCTTGCTAACTCTTCTCTAAAGTTTCCCTTGGAAAATTGTATCGATGCGTCCTTTGTTTCTTTTCGATATAATGAACCACATTTGCATATTATTGCGTTTTCAGTTAGAAAACTGCATGCAAATATATAATAAGTTCGATCCTAGTTTAGGAGAAGCTGAGACGATTGAAAAATTGTTCTCCTTTTCTATAATTATGAAACGATTCAACTAAATTTTTTTAGATAACAATACGCATGCTAAGATCCTTCAATTTTTAATATCACAAGCGGAAATATATAACAGCAATTTTTGAAGGTATCGTGCGTAAGTAGATACGTTTCTTCGAGTATGATTAATAAATATTTATCGTTCGATCAAGCACGATACGAAGATAAATGATTTAAAGGCTATCTTAAAAGTCGACAGGATTACGTGAATTTTGTATACGATCTCATTGTACAGCAATCTAGTGCTCGCTGTATTTCACTAGTGCTCCATGATCCGATCGACGAGAAGAAGAACGATGACCTCGTTTCCAGTACGACCGGATCATCAGCGTTACATTGCAAAGAGAGAAAAATTTCTTTCCTTTCTTTATCTCAAATTATCTCTATCGAAAGTTTTCAAAAATATCTTTTACACTAAAAACTGACGATTACCAAAGTTTCAATATTCATAAAAGACCCAATCGTGTCTCTATTAAAACAATAGAATAATATTATACAAATATTTTAAAACACCTAAACACTTGCAGTCTAGCGATAACGATTTTTTGTATTTGAATTTTTTATATAGTTTGATATAATAATAACGTACGAATGTAACCTATCGTCAGAAAGTAATAAACGTGAAATAGCTGCAGGTATCAGAACTTAGTCTTCGAATATTAAACAGACGCAGAATTTCCAAGAATTGGACCAAGTTACAATATAAAACGGCGGAACTATAGATCAAAGGGACAGTAAAAAGTAAGTACCGTATCTGTTTTAAAATCAAATAATTTTCAATTAACGCACCCTTTGCTAACGTTAACGAATTATAAGATCATGAAAAACTTTATATCCGATAGAATGGTACATGTTCCATAAACCTAGATTTTAAACTGGTGACAAATGAAAGTGACATTTTATGCCCATAATCGTGAGCGTGGAATGAAGGTTGCTAATTTGAAAGGAGGGAGAAGCAGGAACTATAGAGAGAAGTCGGCGGCAGGTCTAATTTATCTCGTAACAATGTACGGTACAGTGGCAATTTAAAAGCAACTGACTACGTATATAATTCAATTATTCAGTTGAACCCTCGTAAAGTTTTGTAGTATTGCGAGATTTATAGGTAAATTAAAGGGTAAAATAAAGGAGCTCGTTTCTTGTTGCTTCCAAAATTACGCGTTGGCACAGGAAATGTTCATCCTTAGGGTAAAATGGAGCCCGCTTCCTTGCCTCCGAAGTTGTTTGCTCTTAGAAAACCACGTGACAAAACAAGAGCCACGACGTTCATTAATTTAATGTCAGGAGATTACCCTGAATAAACTGATAAAACTTTTCGAGGGACTGCCACTCTTCGCTTAATGACGTCTAAGTTCTGAAATTTGCACTTCTTTGTCCGTGCCCGATATCTCGCAAAAACAAAGTGCCGAGAGGCGCGATGTTCAAATTTCTTTTTTAAACCTACGATTATTCATCGAAAGAGTTAAACTTATCTTTGAAGCATTAAGTCGTTTGGAAATTTCATAGCCTCTTTCACAGTAGATATATTCTGCGTTATATTTGATAGGAGATTAGAAAAGGATTATATATCGTAGAAATGCTAAGTTTAAAAGTAGTGTTGTCCCTAATTAATTTTAAAGATTTCGTTTCGCGGCAAGTCTGATTACTGAAAAGACGAATAGTTTTTTGGAAAAGCTACTCGATATATTGACAGCAATTGGTAGATATATAATAAATCTTCCAAACTGCTACAATCTACAACTGTTACAACACCAAATACAGGATTCGCAAGATAGAAAAAGACTTCAGAACTACCATTGCGACAGTGTGCCTGTTCGATCGACAAACCGCGGCCATTTACCACGGGACGTGAAGAATACAGCAATTTCTCGGCGTTCCGGATTCGGCTAACCGGTGATCGAAACTGAACAGCATCTTCGTAAGGGTGTTTTCAATCCTTTGAGGTCTTTTGATTCATACCTCGTAGCTTTTACTATATTCCCTGTAGCGTCTCGCGAGGAAGGACGATGAGGGCAATGGCCTGGAATAAAACCAGGACAATCGGGAAAGAAACGGAGGAGGGATGCAGCATACAGAAAAAGAGAACACGGTTGCGGAGAGGGTTGGAAGAATTGGAGGGTGGTTCACTAGAAAGACAGACAGACAGACAGAGAGAGAGAGAGAGGGAGAGGAAGGATTTCGTCGGGCTCTCGACAAGTTTTCTGCAATCGGTTCGTTTGATACGAATTCGCCATGCGATCAAATCGATAGCCCTCGCGAACTTGTGATAGTTCACGAAGGAAAAGACAGATAAGGAAAGAAGAATGGAGAAGGCTAAGGATGAAAACGACTCCTTTCTCGTCTTAAGTCGCGAAGGGGACCGTGTGGAAAGTTGGAGCATCTCGAATGTTTACCGCGAGTTGCTTCAAATCGAAGTCTCCGCCAAAGACTCGAGACAGACATCGTCCTGTTTGTTAACTTGCTAAGAAATTGCTTTTCGAATTACGTAAAGAAACGCTAATTAAAAACTGGAAACTACCCAATGTAGTCGCCGGGACGAGTCTTCCGGTTCTTTGGCTCGATTATCGATTGTTGGTGCTCGGGGAGGAATTGTAGCTTGGTCACTGAGGAATTCGAGTTCTACGACGTATAAATTGAATGATAAGGCGCTGTGAATCGAGGTAAGCTGAAATTCAATCAATTTTCTTTATTCCTTGTTGTACTTTCCCTTTTTTTATTTATTTTGGAATGGATTTTGAATTACGTCGAATTATTTTACATACCCTGACAAAACAATTTTTTTATTTTGTTTTATTTACCTTTTTTTTTAACAACGTAAATAAATAGCGCGCATGCAATTTTTATACTCGATAATAGGACTAATAAGACGTTAAAGTACACAATTCTCATTTTCGCAATACATTTCGTTATACAGTGTGTATAGAGTTTAATATTAACGAGTCGAGCATTTTCTATTTTTCAGAAGCAAACGAAAGCGCAGTCGAGTAGGCAGAGTCATTCTATTTCGGCCTTTACTGTATGAAGAGTTTCGTGGTCTGGCCGTTGTCGCAAATATTTATTCGCTTCGAAGACGAAAGACACGGGGAACTCTTGAACGATCGGAAGATAGTTGGCGTGCATGTGCGATGAGCGGAAAAGAGGAAAGAAGCCGGAGTTACTTCGTCAGAATACCAAATACCCATTTCGATTCGCCTGACCACTCTCGAATCAGACCGCGACTCGCAAAGGACTTTTCAAACTCCCCCAAAAGCGACCCTGCTCCTTCTTGTCTCCAACATTTCCAGTTCCTTCCGATTTTTCTCGACCCTTACTATCGTGCGCTCGACCGTGTGAACGATAAACAACAGCAACGATCTTTTACTTCTTATAATCAGTAAACTTTTTAAAAAGAAGGAAGCCTACAGATGTAGCGTATATTTTAATCAAATGATTGAATTATTATAAAATGTTAGTTTATGTTGTGAATGTAGAAAGAATAAAGTTCTTTGAGAGTGAAGGAGAAAAAGATGATTTTTAGTTGAATTTAATTTTCGGAAAGAAGCTAATTTGATCTTGATGATCTTGACAAGTCAAGTCACTTTTGAAATAATTTTTACAACAATTACTAAATTCTACTTTTTCATTGCTTGAATGTTCGAAAAAGAAAAAAAGTCGAATAACGCGTAACACAAGCGGACATTTATGATAATTTATATAGGAAGCTTTCTTGCAGGTGACACGTTAAGTTCGCTTGTGTTCAGCGGAACACGGTATCTTTCTATCTCGTGAAGGTGGTTTTAAAGCGAACGCAGCAAGCCTGCGCTATGAGGAAAATTAAGATCGCGAGCACACAGAGCATTTCATAAAATGTATTACTTCAGGGGTGAACTCACTGCATAGAAATGATCAAAAAAAGTTTGTACAAATGTTTATTCCGGCTGACCTTATTTTCGACATTTTTACGATGGAGGTACACGTTATTCGTTTATTCTAGTGGGGAAAAAGGGCAAAATTGGTTACACGGTGGCTGGGTGTGAAATGAAAATTATTCGAACATTAAAAGCATTATTGTAACCGAAATATGAAATTGAATAGACAGACCTTTTATATAATACTAAATTTATAAAATATTAATAAATAATCCACCAAACCGCAAGAAAGAACACTTTAAATTTTCAACAAGAAAACAAATATTTTCACATAAAAGAAACCAAGATGAAATTGCATCATTCAAACCTTCAAACACACGCTCACGGAAATTTTCAGGCTGAAAAATCAAGGCTGTGGAGTTAAATCAAGTTGAAGACACTAAGTAGACTAATCTGAAACTTCTTGATAAGCAGTTGTTTGTATCGTTAAACTCTAGCGGAGTACTACGCGATCGAAGAGTGGCTTACTATCATCCTGAGGCTTACTTGTACACGCGGATTGGTAGTTAACGTGGTTCATTCTAAATGTGGTCGAGGGTGGATGAGGATGCGTCTTGCGTGAGTTAGGGTTGACCGAGTTGAATAATGCATCGGGTTGCCTCTGACCCGCTCTCCGTATTCTCACTACCTACGCGTGTATTCGCACGTATGAACCACGATTCCTACACACGTTCGTTGTACCACGTGTGCATTCTTGTCTCTGTTTGCTCGGCAATTTCCTACACACGTTCGCCCTACTCTCTCTTTCTCTCGTGCTTCAGCTTTGGACTAGAGAACACGCTGTAGCTACTATATTTTACGACTTCGTTAAGTCGATGAAAAACGTCCATACCTTTTACGTGTCTGTTCACTTTCGATTCGTTGTGTATTCGATTTTGTTGTTCGATTTTTATGCATTCGCGTGTCTCTTCGATTTTGGTCCCTCTATTTGACTTTTTGATTTCATTCGATTGAGTAGAATTGGGAGTTGAGAATAGTATGATTGCTGAATGAGAAAGTATGTTTTGAAACAAGTATTGAAATATCTTAGAGGAAGTTTATTAAAATTGATGTTAATTTAATAAAAAGTAGAATATCTTTGTCATTATATTTCTCCCATTTCAGCTTTCAGCAGATAAACTGCAGTATCTCATTAATATCATTCTTAATGTTATTAATCTTCCTTATTATTAATACTGTGTCCTCGCTGTATTTCAGCTACACGTTCAATATTTCATGTGAATATTAAAAATTAACTACGTTCTCTGAGATTAAATTTAATGCAAATATCAATGTGTAATACACGTTATTTATACTACATGATGACACTATTAGCAAAATCACAGTTTCTGATATAGCAATCGAATTACTCATCTGTAAAGAGATTGGGGGCGAGCTAATATTAGAAAATCTCTTAATTCCTGAAAATACTTCATAGTAACTAGCGTTCTGGTTATAGTAATATTCCATTTTTTACATACACTTTTATATTTTCAAACAATTTTTATCCACTGTTCTATTATTTTAAATTACAAACTAAATAATGTAAATCCAATTAAAAATATGTACGTTCTTAGAACACTCACTTGTCAGTCGCATATTTCATCCACAAGATGATTTCGTATAAGTACTCACCTGGAACAGAAGAAACATATTTAATTTCACATTATAATGTAATACATATGAAGAGGATCTATCTGCTAGTTAAATTAATCTTTCGGAAACAGATGTCTATTAACTGAAGTTGATTAAGATTGTAATTTCTACTTTCGATTTCTCTTACTCAAATGTGTTGAGAAATTTCACTCTCTAATACGCCTTAACCGCGCTGAAGTCCTCGAATTTTTATATTTAAATCTCGTTTCAACAAATCAAGAATTTAATATTTCAATATTAATTTAATTAAGACAAAATTTCTATATCTAATATTTCAAAAAAATCTTAAGCAAAAGATCAACACGAAAACAACGATATCAAAGAGTAGAAATTTAATACACGATAACTTTTAGATTTATACGACTTTAATTGTGTAATATTATCCACATTTTGTTCGAAATTTAATAATAATAATATCCGAACTTGAGAAATTTACGATACAAAAATATTATTTTGTCGAATATGATTAAACAAGCTGCAGGAGAGTTAAATGAGAAATATTTTCTCTTCAACTGAATTAAACGTGAGAATATTGGCGAAGAAAACATATTCATCGTTGAAAAAAAAAAAAAGAGAAGCAAGGAGAGTCAAATTTATATTTGTGCTATAGACTCGAAACGGTAGTTGTGATTTCTTTGTCTGGATATTCTCATTTCTTATTCCTACAGGTTTCATCTGGATTATGGCGATGTACGAGACGTCAGGCACTCTCATTTTCGTTGTTCGCTAGTTCGAACTTGTCGCACAGTTATGAAGCTCAGTCTGAAGGGCAATTTTGTCGCAGTATGACTCTGCATCCCTCCGTTTTACACTTTTTTTTATTCTCTACTCCCTCAGGGAGGGAATAAGACGACAGAAAAATATAGACAATATCGCAGATTGGTCGCGCAACGTTCCATCAACCCTTCGTCTTAAGACACTCCCTGTATTTCTAATATTTGTGTAATAACAGTGATTGCTGACATTTTGCGTTGTTTCTTATTCTATAAAATAAAATCTTACGTGAAAATTTTCGTTGTTTTCAGAGTTGAAAGTAAACTATAAAAAAGCTAGAATTACATAAAATAGAATATTACGTGTAATTGTCCATTCTGTCTCAAATCTTGCTATATTATACATTTCATTATTCAAATCTTATCTACTATATGATACTTAACATATTTATACATTAAAATTACAATAAACAATTATTTTCAATTTGTGATCATTATTATTCTCAGACCTTTGTTTCTTTCTCCTCCATTTTCCTCTAAAAAAAAAAAAGACCATCAATTATAGCCCTCCTCTTTCATTTTCTCTTGTATTAAACGATATACATACATATTCGAAATATTTCCACCATTTGATGACTATCATTGATTTTTAAACGAAGAGGAATCCGATACTCGCGTCAGATTTCACCGTTTCGCTGGCAGAAGTTCGCCGACGTTCAATTAGTTAAAATGTATTTCCGAGTACTCCGTAATTCGACGATTCCACAGAATACGCGATATTGCCTTAACTACTCTCGTTACTTTGCACTTGCGACTCTCGCTGGAAACACGTCCAGTCGAGATTAGAGCAACTGCGGTTCAATTACTATGAGCAAGAGCTTATCTTCGTTGGAGAGTTTGTCTCTTGCAGCCGGCTTAAGGGAAGCTTGACAAGCAACTCCTATCGACGTTGTATCTGCATGTATCTACATCGGTCCTTGTCCTAGAAATTTCCTCCAAATTTTCCACCACTTTTACGACCTTTTTCTGCCCTGTGATCTTCGATCGCCACGCTTAAACGAATTATACGCTTTTTCCATGGTTTGGAGATGGAACGGTGATTTAAAATGTGTTTAAAAGATCGAGAGAGGAAGGATGAACAGCGGAAACTTAGTTATTACGATTGACTAATCCAATTTCTTTTCTATCGGACATCCTTTCAAGTTAAGACGGTGGTTTGACATAAAGATTTCCAGATGCAAGAAGAATTGTGTAAATATCACTCATCGGATGAATTAATTGTTTTAATGCTAATTTTTATTAAGACGTAGCGTGACTGTTCGTAAAGCTTCTTGTACGAAGATGTTCTCAGCTTTTGCAACATGAAGTTACAACGAACATAACCCACTAAGATTTATATCTTAAGTAGCTTGACTCTGACCTCTACGTACTGTCTCTTTGACAAAATAACTTATAGCATACAGAACAGAAAGTATTCTTTAAAAGGAACTTGGAAACGTAAACTTCGTTTAACTATTTGCTTCTCGATCGAAGTAAAAGGATTGTGAATCCTAACGAACGAAGAAGGGTGTCAACGAAGTATTTATGTCTCGATGGTCGATTCATACTCGACTCATCCATTATGCAGTTCCAAGAGAAGGGAAGACCACCGAAGGGCAAACCACCCGACGAAATGAATTTCACCGAGTGTAAAATAATCATGGCAAATTGGGCTGGAACGTACAATGGATCGTGGCTTGGAGAGCTACTTTCTAACCACCGATGGCAAGAACCGTCGATGCCACCCTTCTGTGAAACCGGAAGGAGGAGGAGGAAAGGATCTTCCTGGAGCGTTGCTGCCAAGAAAATCCTGTTATTAATAGTCGTAAGCAGCGATAATTGCCACGGCGGTATCTCGTTTATGTTATACGAGGTTATGCAATGCTCGTAGCCCGTAGACTACGTTTCGCGTTAATTATCGGTAACGATCGTAATTTCTCACTGAAAACGCGGAACGAAACCCCTTGTCGGTTGTTGCCGCGTGTCGTTTTACTCCGTTTACTCCGATTTCTACGGGAACTTGCAACGACGCCACGTAATATACACTCCCTTACTCTTCCACCACTTCCACTTTTTTTTTTACTGACGATTTGAATGAACGCAAATTTCTTTCTCTAATTAGTAATCGTTCGCACTCTATTGACGCAATCGTAGCGACACTGACTATTGCGAAAATTGTTATCCGAGTTTGTTCTGGATATTAAGAGACTTGAAATGTATTCTATACGTAAATGTAAAGTTTGAAATGTGAAAATTGTAATATATATAGAGGTTTACAAGATAAATGTAAAACTGGATCGACTTTGGAAATAGCATTGTAGCAAAGGTAAGCTCATTCATCGGTGAATTTCTCGACTGGTCCCTGAAGAGCAATACGTCGATTCTCTGCGGCGGTTTCATGACTCGTTAGCCCGAAAGGGACATCCTCGTAGGCTGGGATTCGGGCAAAGTCTCCGCTCGCTTCTCGAATTTGCATGCCTAGTTTGTGTGTGTACACGTGCAATTTGTTACCGCCGCCATTGCCGCAGCTACTGCTGATTGCTGATTATTCACAGACGCTAAAATATACACGGCTGAGCCCGAGCCGCGCCGAGTTTATGTACACATGCATGAGGGTTGAAGCGAGGTACGAAGCAAAGTACGGAGGATTCATATATCCGCTCGAAACACATCGTGTTATGTGTATGTGTACGTATGCGCGCGCGTGCACGATGTGTGTGTGTGTGTGTACATTGCGACGTACCATTCGCATAATTGCAAAGAAAAAAAGAAAGATAGTAGTTCGCATCGGAAACGAGCAGCGACCAAGCCCGAAAGGGTGGAACGTTTGTTTAAAAAATATAATCCGTCACGCGACACGATCTTCTGCAAAATTTTCACGTAACTCTTTTCCGTTTTATTCCTGGCAATTTAGAGAGTGTGATAGTTAGTGCACAGCTCATCAGATCCACCTGTCCTTTCATGAAGTTAGATGTATAACAAATGCCGTCTTATGCGATAAAACTTTAATTCCATGTTTCCAGATACCTTCACGGTATTTATTTAAAAAATGTCACTTGGGAAAATCACATGATTATTTCAATTATTAGATAAACGTTAGTGCTATAGACTATTGTCATTCTTATATAAATAACATACAAAATACGAAGATATACAAGTTTCATTCTTAGTATTATTATGCATTTCCTTATTATTGAATAAGCATTATTCATAGTAAATTTATTTTTCCTTAGTATAGCTACAGTCATAGGACCGTGATCGATTAATCGTTTGCTTAGTGACTTAAATAAATTATCACATCAGATAGAAAACCAAATAGTGCGCTAATACTTATAAATTGAAGGCAGGTACAGGGATTACTCGGTTACACGAGCGCACGTGCCCATCATAAATCATACTCCATATACTTTTTCTTTTCGTTTAACCAGTTTGTGAATAAATGGTGTTTATCAATGGTGTGTAACGATTCTTCTCGAACGATCGTTTCTCATGGATTCACTGCCCAGGTAGATAATTGACAGGCTCGTACTCCGCACTTCCAGCCACGAGAATAATTGGTGATCCTATCAAGATGTCTTGTACACGAATACGAGACGAAATGCGTTCTTCCAACTTGAGGAATGGATCGTTCGGCCTGTGGGCGTTGGATGGTCCACCTTTAATCTGATTTCGAGAACGCGGACAGAGATGAAACGACCTGTGTTTCGTGTTTATGCGTAGTCGAAGATGAAATCGTTGGATACTCCGCTCGTTTATATCCCGTGCTTGGTCAAAGAAATACGGTCGTACGTATACAGAAACATTTTCTTCACAATTTTTAACGACGCAAGTTGGAATATTTGGTTGTTAACGCAGAGTTGGAAAATATTTCAAATTTTGTTAAACTGTAAATTAATGAAATTTAGATTAGTTACGTATGTCCAGACTGCGAATATTTGTGCGAATTCGTATTTTTCCAACAATTAGATCTATATGCAACTATCAAAGTATACAAAGAATCTCGATATAAAGATTTTCGAATATAATAAAGAAAAATGTAGTAAATCGTTCCTGAATATTCTGATTCTAGAACAACGAATTATTTCTGAATGTCTAATTTTCAAATAATAAATTACACCGAGCAATAATGTTTTACTATTTTTAATTGCGTTTGATTTGGTACCCAAAAACCAAGAAAGTAGGTTCCAGGACCATTCGTAGGAATCTTTATAGCTACAAGTTCCGTTTCAGTACGCTGTAACTGAATTATCAGATGGTAATCTACGGGGATTATTCTAACTTTGAGAACGTAAATTTGACCGCCGTTGGAGGACTGTTATCGACGCAAGAAGATCAGATAGCTCAAGTTATCGGCGTTAGAGGTATTGCTTCACAATTGTTTCTTATGCATATTCCAAATAGCTTTCGTGATCATCTTCGCTGCATAGTCGAGCCAGCTGCTATCTTTAAGTACCACATTTTTACGGGCTCTTTTATAGTCTTACGGGACTCTTAGTGGAGAAGTGAATTCCAATTGCAACGCGACTGTTGACGCACGTGCAGGTGCAGTGACGACTGATCGTGTCTTGTCGAAGAATTGATTCCGCTGAAACATTGGTTTGTTTCCCAGTCAGAGATTACGTCTCTTGTTATTTTAACTGTTGGTACTTTCACGTTGGAATTTACAATGGCGAATGGTCACTTTCGAATGTAAACAAAGCGAAGAGAAAAAATAGGATTCGAAATGGAAAATATTTTATTAGTACATGAGAAGAATTTGATATCTAGATAAATAAAAGGTAGATACACGCGCGTCATGAAAACGTGAACTAATAGAGCGATATTTTTGTATCAGTTTTCCTATCAAAATTTCCCAAAGTTATGACAGAAATTGGCTCTTTGAGATTCAAGTTGCGTCGAGCATTTTATCGTGACTGGTCCACAATAGTTCACACTTAATAGATCAAATTTAAAAACTGCTCGTCATTTTACTATAGTTACCAATTTATCTACTCTGATATATTTCAATATAACGAAGTTTTAATACAAAATAATTGACTCTATGTAGTAGAAGCAAAACAATAATAGACAAACACAAAGGGCTGACACAGGCGACTTTCCAAATTTTTATTTTTTTTTTTTTTTTTAATAAAGGAAAAATAAATACTGGAACGCGTGAACGTGACAGTATAATTTCACGGTGCGGCTAGATTTAGCCGACGACAAAGCGCCTGGCCGCAATTTTGGCAGACGACAAAGTCACGGAGACAGTTCGAAGGCCTGGCTACTCGAAGGTGATTTCGATTTGTGGAAATCCCATTCGCAAAGCCGTACAAGAAGCAACTTAATTCCCGGCCTCGCGAATTTCGTGCCAAGTCTATCGTTCCACGATTATCCTCGCAGGAGAAAGGTTATTTCGGTTATTTCGAAGACGAAGTCTGGGTTTTCCCCTTTCTTCTGGCCCCGTCCTCGAAGCCACCGGTAGAAAGGTTGCAAAGTCTGAAGGTGGAAGTACCGTGTTATTTCGCAGGTTCGACAGAGAGTCTGCCTTCTCTATCTCTCCTCTTCTATTCTCCTCTGTCACTCTTACTCGCTCTTTCCAGTGCTGTAGGCGCAGCTGTAGATGTTCTCAGGATGCGGAAGACGCGGAAGAGGAGCGACACGAGGGGACAACGAAATTGAAATGGCGAAAGCGGATCACAGAATAGGTTGGCTTAACAGGGGTGGTGCTGAAGCAGGTCACCGGACGAGGAGGCTAATCCGTACAGCTACAGCACTGTGCAACGGATCATGTACACGCGTCTCTCATGGATTAAAATTAATTTTATATTTCAACATCGCCTATTACGAAATATTGTAAAAATATCATTCAGTTGCAGAAAAACCAGACATGAGAATCGTTCTGACTTCGTAAAGCGGTCGCTTCGAAATGTCGAATTGATTTAATGAGATGTGGAATTTGTATAAGGAAGAGAATTTTGAGATTAGCGACAAAGGTATAAGCGTTCTAGCTAAAGTAGATAAATCCATTACGTTCTATATATTTGCGTAAAATTCCTTAACCCCTTAATCTACTATTTACGTTCGGGAATTTTGGGCCGAAAACGTAAAAAAAGCTCGCGCAGCCCGTAATATTTACGTTTGGCCCGATCATCGTACTACGGGCTATGCCCGTAATTGTAGGTTAAGGTGTTAACTCCTGGTATAATTATATAATTTTTGTCATTTTTGAGAAAACGCGTATAAATGATATTAACAACCCTTTCTACTATATCAATAACTGAAAAACTGTACATTTTGAGTTATGCAATTATCGCAACGAATAAGCGATATTTTCATTTATCAAAATATTAGTACTTGGCTGTCCGTATAAATTAAGTCTAGCCAGTAACCGGTGTTTTACACCAACGTGTTGTCACCGCCACAATGACACTAACATTTGTTTGCGCTTGACAACACGTTGGTACCACCGGGCGTGAAAGTGTTAATTACTTGACTACAAATTACAATTTATATGACACCTGTCTGATTATAAAAACAGAGATCGTTTCTCTTAATGGAATAGTTTCGCCTGAGTCAATAAACAGTCGTGACAATCGAGAAAAGAGCAAAGTATGATCGTGTTAGGCGTTCGAAGGAAATGGGAATGTAATGAGGGAAAAAATGGGGAAACCACGGTAAAACCCAGGGAAATTTTCCCCTTTTTTTCGATTCTACATCATACGGAGACTCTGCTCGTTACATTTTTCCATTGAAAAGTTTCGCCAAGTCCACCGATGATATCAGAAACAAGCCGCGCTTGCAGGAAACGCGTCGAAACGAGAGAAAAAGGCTGAAAGAAAGAATCGAAGGGAAGGAAAATAGTGTCGCGGAGGAAAACAGAAAGCGGTAGATTGCTCGAACGGTTTAAAGCGTGGAGAGTGTAGGGGTGGCTGAGAAAAAGGCACGCTCGAAGAGAAGGACGAAAACCGGAAAAAACCATCTGACGTTGGAAAATCGGGATTCCTACTGCTCTGCCTCCTCCTTCCTTCTGTTTTCTGCTTTATTTTTTTCGTCATTCATCTCCCCTCTCCTTGTATATCGCCAACGTATATACAGGGTGATTTCTACATTTTCGATTTCTTTTTCACATGTAGATTAATCTGCCTGTTATTCACCTCTATCCAATTGCAAATTAACTAACGATTGATAAACTTTCAACTTCTATTTTCCCCCAAATATAGAAGCTTACACAAAAGAATCCTATTCTACGTTTTCGATTAATTGTTGGACGGAGACCAATTCTCTACCGATATTCCACTTCTATCCAATCGAAAATTAAGAAAGTTCGATCTACTTGACAAGTGTTCAGCCTCAATTTTCCCGACAACTAAGTTGCCTATAAAAAATCTTACTGTACATATTCGGTTCATTCTTTTAGATTGAATCACTACCTTTTACATTGATCGATTATTTTCCACGATTAACCAAATTCTCATATAATACTCAACTTCATTAAGGATGAAATTTATCGTCTGAAACCCGTAAATAAAAATTGATTCTTCTACTAATAAATTTTGGTATCATCGATCGACAAAACATGAAATTGTAAATGGAAGACGAAGTACTGACGAATCGCTAGACCTATCCATCCCTTATTTTTTACACCACCCTGTGAATATATCTATGCGCATATACTGTATATAGACAGATATACGAGCTCGAGGAGAGAAACTTTCGGGTCTCTAGCATGAAGGCAGACTCTCTATAAGCAAGTGCAGCGTGCTAGCCAGCCGGGTGCAACGACTGCATCGTATTTATTTCAGCTCCTAATGAGTTTGCAGGGCGCTTCGCGTACGCATACCTAAATGCTTTGCGCGAAGATGAAAACGCGTGCATTTATGGGCAGACTGACTGGTTGGCTGGTTCAGGCTTCCGGGGGTTTAAGCCAAGGGATGGGAAAACCGGTCTAAAGCTTTCGCTACGCGGAAGGAAATCGGCGCGTACGTTGCCTTTTCGGCGTTTTCTACGTGAAGTTTCTCTTTTCCATGCTCCCAAGTACCGTCTATACTTTCAGTTAAGGGGGTTGGCGGCCCCGACCAGACATTTCACCCTCGTTTCCTCCACCATCCTTCTCAACCCTCACTTTCTGACCGTTTTCTATCCCTGTCACATCAACAGATTGAGAGAAAGAAAGAACGAGAAAGAGAGAAAGAGAGAGAGAGAGAAAGAGCGTCTATTTCGTTCCCTGGAATTTTTTTTTCTTCTTGCAGTGCTTTAAACACAGGAAGAAACGAGGCTGTTAAAATGTTCCGCCATGCACAATTTATTATAGGCTGCGAATGGTAAGTGCGCCGGCTCTCGCGTCTCAAAGTCAAGGGAAAAAGGAACGCGGCTTAATATTTTCTGTACTGGAGAACCGCGAAACGCGGCTGCCAACGTCTTCCAAGAAAAGGATCCTTTTTATTTTCTTTCTCTTTCTCTCTCTCTCGCTTTCTTCCCTTCTTTCTTTCAGTCCGTTCGTTCTTCTCCTTCTTTCGTTCGTTTTAGATTTCTTTGCGTTAGGTGTTTTGTTCTTTAGTTTGGTTCTTTTCCTTCTCGCGCGAGCATCGAGGCCGGGGGAAACTAAATTACGAAGCCACGATGAAATATTTTTCCTTTCTGTACGACACGAAATCGAGAGGCCATGATAAGACACATCAGCCTTAAATATGCATCGAAATCGTTGCTCTTGATTGATGTCTCCAATACAGCGAGGAAAATTATTTTCTTTCATGTTTGAAAGCTAACACATAGAAATAAAATTGAGAACTTTTTATTAGAGGTTGAGAATTCTGAGAATGATTATGAACGACATATCGATCGGATATATAAAATATTGCAAGTGAAATTAATTAAAAGAGCGTGAGAGATTAGATAGGATTGATCATTCAGACAATAGAACTTTTTAACGTGTCGTATTAAATATTTTCTTATAAACTCGAAAAAGTCAAGTGGCTCAGTGGTGAAAATTATCGTATGCAAATTATGCTATTTCTACGTACATATATTAGTGATAAGTAATATGTTGGAGAAAATTCGAGTGTTTACAATATGTACCTTACGCAACGCGTGTAACAACAGAGAGTCCCTCTTGAATCTTGAACATGCTGATCGATTTAGAAGGACCGAAGGTCCTGTTTACGTTTAATCAGCTTACGATTAAACCTCTTTAAGGACCTAAGCCCAGCTTTCATAGCGTGGAATTATCACGCAAGGTCAACTACTTGCTCGCTCATAGTAATTACATCAAAGGGGTAGTTTTCGTGAATCGCGCTCTTAAGCCCAGGTTTATGGATTTTGAACGAACGTGAGATCATGTGTGATTGCGCGTAAAATGATTTCCGATTTCTATGTCTGTCTTACAAATATCCAGTTCTATAGTTAATATTCACAATATGTCAGTGATTACGAAACAAATTTAGTCTGAAGGTGCGGAAAGTTTGAAAGTATGAAGATTCGAATGCTTGGAAATCTGGCAATTTGAATATTTGAAGACACGATATTCGAATTTGTGAATTTCGACAATTTGAATGATAATTTTTACTGTCGATTTTACAAGTCGATTAGAAAGGATAACTCTGTTGAAAGAATTTCTCTGGAAAACCAAAATACCGTTTTCTACTTTCTACAGATAACTGTGACGGCACTTGACGGAACACAAAGCGCTATACCATCAAAGCGTAAGGCCGATATGCCTAATCTACCATCGATATCCCTACGGTTCTTTCGCCGAATATTCGGAAGAATGCATACGCGGCAACGGTCGCGGACATGTAACAAACGCGTGCGTAGTGGGCATATCGAGGGGCAACAAAGGAAAGAATCCGTTTGATTTTGAGCAAAAGATTCATTCCGTTTCGAACAGCGAAGTGCGAAGGGTCTAGCGTTACAGCGAAGCAAACACATTCGAGAAACGTAATTGTTGATTGTTGATCGTTGATTGTTGATTGTTGACTGTTAATTGTTAAATAAACCTTTTTTGTTGAACATCGAGAGTAGTCCTTGGGCACTTACATCCAACACCATCTCATAACTATGAATGTTTATAGTATTATATAATATTATATATTAATGACATCGATGATTTATGATAATGGCAGATCGACAAAAGCCAAGGTTTTATTAAAACAGTGTTAACAACCACCGCGCTGATGTTTATCATCATTACGAAATAATGTTCCTCTGTTGTGCGTCCCTTATGTCGTTATAAACATTAAAAACGAATCAGTATACGTTTACTCGTTATCAGAGAAGCGCTTTTATAGGATTATATTTTCAAACTTTATATCCGTATAAAGTGAAAGCTGGGATTATTTATTCCTCTCCTTGTTTTATGATACAATATCAACTAAAGCGTGGATTATTTGCTCCGTTTTTGATTCTGACTCGATCGTTAGAATATTTTATCGGCTATTATCATTTTCTCATTATATTTAAGGGATTTCGTTTCGCTAACATCCTATAAACACAAGATTATTCTGAAAAATTGATTCACAGCTATTGAAGTAACGCGTTCATCGAAGTAGAGAGATAAAGAAATATATAAATTATGAAGATATTAGAATATTTATTATAATATTATTAAACAAATGAGATTTGTCATTTTATCTTTGGAAATTATCAAATTTAAATGATATAAAATTTAACATAGTCGAACCTAATTAATTAGTATGTAAATTCAGTAATAGATATAATGGCGTACAAATGTTTTCTTTGTAATTACTGTAACTCTATTTAATCGTAGAAAACAAGCTCCTAATTCATAGTCACGTGACCAAAGAGACATTCAAGAAACCCCGCACAGCTTTCTCCTCGTTTTTCACAGAGAAATCAAAGCGTGACATTTCGCTAAACATGGAGTCAGTTTGCCGAATTCCGGTATCAAACGAATAAGACATTCGTCGACGTTTGCTCACGGATTCCTCCGTCTGTTCCGTCATCGTGTTTACTCTCGGGCGTTCGTTATCGCTCGTTAATTGAGCCCTTGACGCGGATAGCATTCACACGAGACACACAGGCGACGCAAACACCCTCCGCGATTCACCCTCTTCGTCGATCTTTCACTGTAACCCCTCGGTCGTTCTCCTTTTCGAGTTCCTACGCGTTCACTGCCATTGCCGATGAGAGAGCAACGCTGCAGGTAGCGACAGCGTTGCAACCAGTCTCTCCGCGTTGCTCATTTACTTTGCCTCTCGCCTCGTGGATTCCGATTTAATTACGGAATTCGCGGCACAGCGCGAGAAAGCGCGGCGGGGATCATCGCGTCTGCTTACCAACAGCATTGCGATTTATTTTATCACCGGTATCGTCAAAATCAGACGATCAGACTCTCTATCAAAGGAATATGCGCTTATTATGGATCGTAATTTAATTGGAGAAGTTTGAAGTGGTTGTTAGATGTTTGAGTGAGAAAAGATGGAATATTCAGCTTTATCAAAGATTATTCGATATTTTCGTATGTGGAAAGTTTGTTGTAAATGATAATTATTTAACGTCTTCAGATACCCTGTCAAAGAAATCTTCGTTTGTCATTATCGGTCGTAATTGGGACGAAGAAGTTTCGCGCTGTTTATTGGCTGTTTAAGCAAAGAAAGATAGAATATCAGAATTTTAGATTAAATATCCTTTCGTTGAAAATTAATTAAAATCTACAGAGTTGTATAATAATTTTTAATTTTTAACGATTCTCCTTGCTTAATTTGCTTACGTTCCTTATGCATACTACGGATATATTTGACAATTTCCTTCGATATTTGACTATTTGCGATTTCATCAAATTCGCCACTAAAAAAATTTTGCACGGATGAAACGATAAGTAATCACGTTAGAAGAATACCAGAGGACTGTTCGTCGTGTCGAATGCTTTGTGCGAGTGGAACCGAGTTTCTATCCCTGTAGAAACGATCAATCATCGGAATGGCTCCTCGAGGAGCCCGTTAACTCTCGTCGCCGAACTTTGGGTCAGAACGTCGAATCGTAGTCGAGTACCGTGGCGAATGTACGCGAGGAAGTTATCGTGCCGTTTATTCCTATCTTTCTTCCACGTTTCCACCCCTATTTCGAATCTTTATCGCCGTAAAGCAATATCGAGTGCGATATCAAACATCGAAAAGACAATTTACGATTCCGCCATCCCTAATGCGTCTGTATTTGGTGAAACGCGTAGTATTGTGCTTCGTATTTCAATAACTTACAATGTTCTTTTACAAAATCGCATCTAGTTTTAGACGATATCATTTCTGCTGTTGAATAAAGCGTAATGTATTTACGTATCTCGTTTGCGTGTTTTCGTAACAAACGTAATAATTAGACTGCGAATTTTTACGTATGTATTTATAGGAAATTCGAAAGTGCAAAATAAAGTATTCGGCTATATTAGATTTCATGTAAATACGATGTATTTTAAGAGGTATTCTCAAAAATATGAATTTGCATAGAAATCTGCAATGTAGTAATAATAGAACGAAGCTTTTCACATAGCAACGTTCGATAACATGACATAAACACACGCGAACTATAAGATCCTGGATGAATCACTTTGATACAGAGAATGATTAAAGGCAAGCGCGTCACCTACAAAACCACTCACAATCATTTACAAAGCATCAGTCACCAATTACACAGATTTTTCATCCATCATTCGTTCCAGTTTTCAAAATTTGTCTTCACCTCTGACAGGACTTGCTTTGGTTTACGTACGAGTAATCCACATGTGTCTGTCAACAAGACGAAAGAGGAATGATGACTGCGTTTAGGGGTGGCGTCAGATACGTAAGTAGAGCTTTCATATCAGAAAGCGATGATGCAGTGACGATGCAGCGAGAAAAATGACGGGTTCGAAGGAAGTCACCGGAATGAAACGCATGGATTGGTTTAGCCCGGAGCGAGTGCTACGGAACTGGTATAGACAGCGCATGATGGATTACCAAGCACCGACGCTTCAGCACCTCGTTCCCATCTTCCGTTTCCCTTTGATCTGCCGCCACTCTGATTTGGTCGCGTTCATCCTTCTTCTTGCATAAATACGATACTATCCTTTGGCAACGTTTGCGTGCCACGCGCTACTTCGCATCCTCTACAACCGTAATTTGCGATGCTGCTACGTTATCTGCCCCTTTGAATGCTGCAAGCTGCCATTTTTTTTTTTTTTTTTTTACAAATCACGTCTCATCGAAAATTATCGAACGTCGCATTTTGCTCGAGCAAGAATATACCAGTAGATATATTGTAAGTTAGACGAATAAAGAAGGTTCAGTGATTTTGTTGCCTTCTATCAGGTTGGTATATATGAGATTTCGTTTCTTCAAAAATTGAGTTTGACGCGACAAATATTTGAATCGATATTGGCAAATTATTGAAAGCTTCAAGAATTAGTGTGCGCTAAAAGGAATTCGTATATCTGAATAGAATTGAGTACAATTGAATTAAATTCCTCATTAAAATTTAACTAAAAAACTTTGGTGATAATAATGATAATTTCGTGACATAATTTCGATCAGATTTCAAAATATATTTAAATTGAACAAATTTATATATTCCAAGATAATCAAAAGTTTGACAATTTTGAAACTTATTTTCCCTTTATTTTAATCCTGTATGCGAATCATACTACGGTCTTTTATTAGAAACGCGACGAGAATAGAAAGAGGGTTATTTCATAATATTTTCAGTCGAGTGAAATAAGACAAAGAAATTTCATAATAAATTTTGCACCTGTACAGAACGTAGATGTAAATGAGATTCGCAGGTCTAATTATGCGAGTAATTAACGATTTCCGTCAAATAACGAGGTCTGCGGCTCAGAGAACAATGGTTTCGCCAATCAACTATCTGACAGAAAGCGGACTGCAAAAGCGCGTGCGTTTCTATGCTGCTACATTTCTATGGGGCCTCTAACACTCTGCAGGTGTTTGTGTTCGTTCAGGAATTGTGCCGGGAAAATGACTTTCGATAACGTGTTTCGATACGCATTGTCCGATTCACGAAATAAAACTCAAGATAAAAAATAACATACCTAATAGTTTTGTACATAATTCATATGTATTAATACATTATATTGCATATTATATGTAATTGTATATGAAGAACGTACGAATAATATTATTTGTTTCTTATAGAGCATTATGGACTTATCACCTATTTTGTCTTTAGCTGTTTCATACAAAAATTTTCTCCTATGGTAATCCTCTTTTTGATTGTTAAGTAGGATACACGTGACAAAATTATCAGACGTGGACTATCGTATTTTTTTCTTATTGTCTCACATATCAATATAAAATACGAAAAAACTGTTTGATGATAAAGTATCGAAGAAAAGAGAAATACGAAGGAATATTCGTTAATATAAGAAAGCGGTTGGCGAATGTTTTACTTTTATTCCAAGCTTTACTTAAAAGCTGTACACGCTTTCTTTGATTTGTAGCTATGTTGTTTTATCCGATATTCTCTGCATCATTCTATGATTTATAACTTTTCACGAAAATTGTAAAGTACTCGAAATATTTAGGTCGCTCCATTTATTTCCCAATAAATTTTGATAAACGTACGAGGAATAAAAATGAGAGAAATACATTATTCTCAAATACGATGTATGAAATATTATAATTCATATCGAATGCACGTGCGACTATATAAATATTATTACGTAATTGCACAATTAATTTTTTATATAAATTGCAGTTCTGATATCAACTGCTTTTAACGACAAACCGTAGCAAACGTCTTAGATCAATAAAGTAACGTTATTTGGATTATGATTATTTATGATTTATTTTAAATATAACACATTTATTTAAATCAATTTGAAATTCTACAGCTAAAATTCCACCGTCTTCCATCAAATCGTTCATTCCACGGCATTATGTGTGCCCGTAAACACGTTGGTGAACGTATAAATCGATTACGGAGAGAGGGGAAACTTTTTATTTAGTCCTGTTCGTCGAGGTAGCTCGTAAATTCGAAAACTCTACTTGCAGATGCTCATTTTGACGTGCTCGACTAAACGTGACGTCGCGCCACGACATTTTCTCCCTTCTTCAGACGCAGTGAAATCTACGTCGTACGAAATATGGAGTGGTCTTCTCCTCTATACCCTCTTAGTTGGCTAAGAAATTCAGGGATTCTCTCTCGCCCCTTCTCATAAAACCTGACATTCGCCTTTTCATTACCAACGATCGTGCCAGTCTTTGATCGTTCCTCTATTAAAATGGTTCTCCACGTTTCGTACTCTCCGAGCATCGAACGTCTCATCGAGGATTGAAAGAACTCGAGCAGGCAGTATCGTTTCCCGCAAAATTGGTCATTCTATCCTGTTTTGTTTGTACACTCGATTCACGAACGCTCGTTGCAACGATGAAACGCCAAGAGTGCATTTAATGTTCCAGCCACTCCTCTACTCTGACGATGGTTTAACTCGTCGTACCCGTATCCTAGAATGTTTTGCTTGCCAGCAAGCGGTGATGTCGAGAGCCAACGTAATCGTCGGACGAGTGCCGCTGAATATGTGCGTGAGCGGAAATTTCAACGAATCAGATGTTTAACGAGTATCTCACTGACGGTACCGTACGAAATTTTTAATGAAAATATTTCGTGCTTCGGAGAGCTTGAATTTTCGCAAATTTTCTTCTACAGAGCATCGAGCGGTTCGATCCACCTATGTGTTTTTATGTTGAAATTCTCGATTTCCACGTTTTATTCAATTTAAACGGAAATCTCTCAATGATCACACCAGCGACTAATGAGAAATTTAAGATACACAAATGTGCGAAGCGTGACGATCTTGTGGCATTTGTTTCAACTTCTTTTTACAATCCTTCCCCTAACTTTTGTAAACCATGTTCCATGAAATCGATTGTCAGTATGTTTTCTACGTATAATACGATATATCTAGGCTATATAGATATTTAGATATTCTTGCATTTTTGTTCCGGACTGTATTAGTTGCTCAATTTCTGCATGATAAAACGTCGTCCATCATGAAGCATCCACCGAATATGAATATCGAGATATCACTTACGCGCAATGGAAAATTTGTACACATAGAGATTTTTTGCGGTTTATTCATCTCGGTGATATTGAATGGGACTTGGGAGCTGCGGTGCATTACCCTTTGAAGGATTTCCGCGGTAAATGCCTGGGAAACGAAAGTTTCGTTCCCCGGAGAGACACAGGTATCTATCGGTTGGCATTTACTTTCGCAATGGTGCCGCATCCGATCGTTTTGATCGCTCATCCTCAAAAATAGTAGCCTGCTCTGCTGACGGTGGCTATTTCAATCGGTCGTCTCTGACCGTAACCTTCTCTCTTCCTTTCGGAGAGCACTTTGACGTTATCCTGCTCGAACGAGCCGAGGTTATCTCGTGAAAGAGACTTTGAAGGCTTGCGTGTAAATAGGCGCCTGGAATAAATGATGATGCCGAGAAGAACGAGAGAGAGAAAGGGACGGACGATGGGGGTTGCGTTTTCAGGATATGGCCGCTTTACCTTTTGTGCATAGAATACCGGGGGCTAGTTTAAGCGAATTCACCTTGTCCGAAGGAGGAAAAGCGTCGCTTATCTGCGACTTTCCAATATGCTAACGAAAAACTTTATCTAAGGAAGCTCAACGGGGAGCTGTTACCTCGAGCATAGTGCAACCTGGGGAAATGTTAACCAGAATCGATAGCGATTTTGTAATATTTATTTTGTAATACTTTGGTAGTGGAATATTAGTGGGGAAATTACTTATATCGCACACTCGTATTCATAATTATTAGGACATTTTGAGAACGTGAGGTTGAACTCAGACATGATAAGGAAGTTATTAATACTAGAACTACCAGTCAAACTGACTGGTTTTGCAATTTTATTTTCAAATTCCTACTTCGTGTTATAGCTTTCTTCCGCAATGATGTAATGATTTTCGCAACGATAACTAAAAGAATAATATAATGAATTTTATTTTGTTTCTTATGTATTCAAATTCGACATAATTTTGTATCAAGGCTACTTATATCAATACCAGTGAGAATGACTGGTACTTTTCAAAGTGTAAAAGGGTCCTGCAATCAATTTATCGAACCCCAATTAACCAGTTTCCTCGTTTTGTACAACTTGCCACACGTTTTTACAATTTTTATTGGGTATCATTCGATATGATGATATCAGTTATCAGGAAAATTCCGGATCGATCGCTAGATCGCTAGATGCTAACATTAGAAATACCACAGCAGTCAAAACGACTGGTTTTACAATTTTATAAATGTGTCGACCCTCGTTTAGGGATCATGGTCCCAGATGAATTAATAATACCAAAAATGTACTACATAACATGGAATTGCTTCTGTAAGAAAGTAATAAATCAATAAATATAAAAATATTTTATTATTACGTATTTTTTAAAGACCAGTCATTTTGACTGGTTTTGGTAGAAATAGCCTCGTGTTAACTATCGGTAGTTCTAGTGTTCAAGCTCTTAATAACTGTTTTCTATTTTGAAATTTATGCAGATACAGGTAAAGTCTATAGAATGTGGGAAATAAAATATCTCGGGTCTACTAGAGATTTTGTCATTTGAATATTGACCATCTTTTACAATACGCACGGTGTATCTTTGGGCTTAACTTAAATTAAAGTTACGAGTGGTGACACAGAGACGTTCATGAAAGAAACATCGATCGAGATCGCAGAATAAAGTATTCCGCAGAAAGCCAAAAGCAATCTACTGTATAAAGCGAGTTCTGTTAGTTTACCTTTGAATCCGCTGCAGAAGGCAAACACGCATGCATAGATCTCCTTCCAAGTACGAGAACTTTATATCTATATGAGTGTCACAGTAAATCACGCTCTCTTCCCAGTACATATTACGCTTGTCAGCGGCATCGATATTTATCGACAGTTGTGTCAATAGCATACAGCGAACGACCGAATTTCCTTCTGTCAGTAACGAGGCAGGAAAGAATATTCGAAGATCATTCGAGAAACCATCGCGCAGTTTCGATGATTCCACGTATATATACGAGAGCTTCGCCGATCGTTACAGTCAATTATCTATTTGTATGATAGAAAACAGCAGGATTGTAATTACGTCGAGCCCGTTATCTCGTACCTTTATCATTTAAGAGGAAGTATTTTTCGTGTCTGACAATTGAATTCGACGAATCAAATTTAATTATGTATATTAACTGTAGCCAATTCGAGAAATTCTTTTGAAAGCAGTAGAAAATTGTTCGTTCAACGCTCGAAAAATTTTGCGCGTTCGAATTTTAGTTTAAGCTAGTTTAATTTTCAGTGATTGATACGCAATAGATATTCCGTGGAAATTTCAAGATATTCCAGGATTTTCCAGTTACGTGTATATATCAACGAGATGAAATATCCATGGTAAAGTACTCGTTATAATACACACCAAGTAAAACAAATCTTTGTTCAGCTTCCACTTCTTTAGTTATTCTCTTGAAAATCTAATTACGAAAAGTATTCATACAATTATCTGGCATTGAAAAATATTGAAAATCGTTGTTCTATTTCGTTTCAGACAATTTGCTTCAGACCGTAATTTTACATTTTAATTTTACACGTTTTAATAATTTCACAATGATCTGTCGGTTTAAATTTATATTTATACGAATTCTCTGTCTGCCATCCAGTATTGGATTAATATTAGATCCGTAGCTTCTCGAAAACTATACTTTTTTCTGCTCTGTTCTAGGTAGATCGTCTCGCGGTGGCAGCTAAGGCAATTTTGGCTCGCGGAATTCGGTCGAATTCGGTGCAAATTATCTTCACTTGAGGCGGCCGATGAACCGCAAAGTGCTGCGGATGCACAACTTTCGAAAGTGAAGTTTCGCGAATTTCTCCATACCATTGGCGTAGAGCTCTCGTAACCGTTAGAAAACGAGGCGCAACGAACGGTGGTAGGTAAAGGAGAAGAGAAAGAGCGGGTGGAAAAGGGGTGAAGGAGGGCCAGGCGAACGCGTTCGTGTGCCGAGTTTCCGGAGCAATACATCAGAGTAGATAAGTAGCCTCACACAGACGAGCCAGATAGGGATAGAAGCGAACAGCAAGATAACGCAAAGCACATAAACTCTCGTATAGTTGTAGCGTAAACGCACTCGCGAACCTGGCGCGCGGATATAATGACGCCAACGCGAGTTTTCACTGTGTTATGGTGGAAAACCCCTGTTAGAAATTCCATAGGAACTGGTAGATGCAATTTTGCCGCCGATCGTGTTGATGTTCCTACACCTTTCGCCAAATTGATCCTACCAGCCAGAAACTCATCCTCGGATATGTGCTGTTTATTTATCACGTATAAAAAATTATATACATAAATATATATGTATTGTCGTTACCAAAGTGTATGCTTTATTTTGTTTGTTAAACATTTAAAGTCTTTATGAAAGTTTATTTTAGTTTACGTGGACGTGTTAGGTCAGAGTTGAACGTGAAATTGGAAAATGAATCTGTATCGTAAAATTCAATTGTAAAACGTAGCAAAAGAGGTGAGTTATTTCAAATTACATATACAGTTCGAAATATATAAAGTGAAAGATAAATTTGATAAATTGAAGTAGCAACGCGACAGTTAATTATGCATCATTTTCATTATATTACTTGTGTTTATATACATAATTTTCAAACATCAACATTTTACATCGACGAATAATATTTCGTGTGCTTTTGATACTGTATAATCGATCTTTCTGTTTAATTAAAAATATATTTTACGATTCTTCTTTATACATTCTTCGTATTATTTATACCATTTTTCTGAGTGTTGCTTCGAATCATAATATCATTCTGCGTGAGCGAAACAAACAATCTTACCAGACAGAAATAGTCGGTCGACTATGCAGAATACATATAATATCGCTAGCTACAACAGTGATTCAATCTGTCGATCAAGGTTGCAGCTATCTCGTATTGCATTATTCCTCCATCGTAAACATTGCGCGTGTCCTTAAAATTTTTTCCAGAAACCCTAGACGTTTCCTGGTGGTCGAATATCGGGCCAACTTTCCGAACGCTGAAGTGTAACGGGAAAAGTTGTTTGCAGAGCGGAATAGGAGAAGTGGCTCTAGGAAGAACGATAAGATGGGAGGATGCGGAGAAAACGAGGGTGGAAAATCGTTTGGCAAGTTATCAATCGTAATTGCGGCTCGATACGAAACTTTCGTATCTGCCTGCGCTTTCTCCTCCTTAATGACAAGAAGTAAACTTGTCAATTAGTAATTGGCGGAATTCGAACGACAGTTCGTTCCTCCAAGGTAGCAACACAGGAAACTCAAGCTCCTCCGCCATCGACTTTTCTCTTATTTCATTCAGACGCGACTCGACGCCTTCGTCGACATTTAATTACCTCTATTGTTTAGTTTTGCCAACAGACAAATTACAGGCTCATCTGTTGCCACGCGGTATTGCTGCGTTAATATTGTTGATATCACTCTAGGGAATAATTTTCACCATATCATGTTCTAATTATTCGAGCATTTGCGTTTTATGGGTATTTGGTATTGAAGGTTATCGCGCGAATGACTGTTGCTTATTACGTATGTAATACTTCATATACATTAAATTATGCATTTATGTCTATGCGAACGGCAATTCGTTGAAAAATATTCAATTTTTGTTTAATGGTAGAAAAATTAATTATCTTCCATTAGACAAAAAAAGTTGAATATTTTTTAACGAATAATATTTCTGAATGAAATCTTATAGAATATCATCAATGATATTATTTTAATTGTAGAAGAATTATCTTCCATTAGACGGAATAATATCATTGATGATATTCTATAAGATTTCATTCAGAAATATTAAATTCTCCTTCTAATTGAACGTAATTAACTTGATCGTAAAATCCAGCACGCAAGAATCCCTTACATACTAATCGCAGTATAAGCTTTTGAACAAAAGAAAAAGTCTGCTCGCGTGAATACTTCTAAATATATCGATGCTCCTTGATATTCATAAAAACTAAATTTCGATACAACAAATATCGCGACTTATTTCTTTCCTCTAAAAACCAATATAATCGTAAAAACCGAGAATGTCTTAGCAGTCAAGCACTCAAAATTACTCGCTGACGAAATAGCCATGGAACAATATGCAGTACCATAAGCTCCATACACGGTAGAGTAATATTTTCTGAATTCTTTTCCATCATTGTCATAGTGTACCTACGCGAGCGCTTATTCTACGAGAATGCTCGCTAACAGCTTCCTTTTCTCGTCGCTGCGCGCCAGTTGTTCACCGAATACGTTCATAAACCTCTTTTGTTGTACCTGTGGGAACGCAACTTTATCGCGGCAAGTGTTTCGTTTCCCGAAGAATTTGTCGGAACAAGGACGACTCGTATCCGTTCAGGTGCTACGTCGATATACAGTGGTTCGCAAAAATATTCGAATACTTGTAGAAATCTTTCCTACTATCTGAAGCTATATGTATCGACTGTCTGAGGACATATATAAAAATTGTGCACATCGAATCTATTATTTTTACGCAATGAAACTCGATTTACACTCTAGTTTTAGTAAAACAAAACAAAATTTCCATATCATTCGATACATTTTTCTCAATTCTTTTTCACTATTCTCTTTCGATATTTCACGCTTTTATTAAGAATTAGCATTCAAATACAAACAATAGTAAACGTTCAAATACATTCACGAGCCACTACATGTAATATATCAGTTCACCGTAAGCATCGAATACACCACGATCGTTCTCGTATCAGCTGCCACAGCGCTGGATACAGCTGCTCGTGAAATCTCTAAATAAATCTGTAACTCTTTCCGAGAACAGCCTTGAAACCATAATTGTAGCTGTGCTTTAACTAGTGGATTATACATGTGGAGCACCTGTGCACGGCCATATATGGATCTTCTCGATATCGTTCTTCGACGTGCTGCCTTTTAAGAATCTGTTACTTGGGAATGATGATTGCGTATGAGGCAATACTTTGGTACATTTTTTATTATTACAAACATTTGCCACCGTTTGTTTCACTATCGAGCCGAAAATGTTTCGAAGAACATAGTGGAGGATTGAAAGAGAAGTAAAGACGATATGGTTTGTCTGATGTTGCGTCAAGGAGTAATAGATGAGGATGAGGAGATCGTATAGAATTGGTTGAACAGGAAAACGACAGGAAGGTTCCGAATCGTGGATAATTGTGTCTAGGCTAGGAAGAAATACGCGTATTTCGCGTTAATGTCCATCAAGTCAAGGTGCTGACTTGGCGTTCTGTCGACGTTCTAGCAGGGTCAGACGCTTCAACGAGCTGTCAAGTGCACACGTTATTCTACGAGGCTATCCCACGTTTAGGTTAACGATTCAAACTTAAGCCGCGCGTGAGCTGACGTCGTAATCTGACTTTTGGAGAATTTGCCCGGGAGTTATTATGTCTTGCCTCCCTGAAACTCCTATCGCGTACCAATTTCGTTTTTCCTTGATATCGAGAGAATAGCGGGAATTTCACAATTACAGTTAGAATTGTAGAATTAATTTTTTAATTAAATAGAGATTCAGAATAGTTTGTATTGGACACGTTTATAAAAAAAAAGATATGAGATTTTGAAAATTCCTCGAAATGAAATATTAAGATAATATATTGTTGTGGTAGTGTATCGTAGCGAAATAATTAATAGGGACTTGTTAATTAAAATTAGAATCGTAGAAAGATATTCTAGAAACACGCGATAATGAATAGGATCTGACGATGAATGACATTCGCTAAATACGTTTACGGGAGAATTTATCGAATAGGGAAAAGATGCGAAACTTTCAAAATTCAATGAAACAAAATTCTTGAAAATTTGAAATATAACGTCTAATTATATTATAATGATTATACGTTTGTACGATTATACAGATATATATTATCCAGATATAACCGTTCCAACGAAATATGTTACTTATACTTATCTTAAATAAAAAAAAAAAAAAAAAAGAGAGAAAACTGTATCGTGAACAACTCTGTTACTTACCTATAAAACCGAATATTAAGAAATAAACGGGGACGCTGAAGTGGCCGGACATGTAACGACTCCAACGTTCGCGCCACAATTTCTGGCACGTTTATTACGTCTTAAGCGGAAATGCAGCAGCGGGAAATGGAATTTTCGTGGCCCCGTTAAATACCCTACACGCCAACCTGTCATGCATTTCAGCCGGTAGACACTGATTCAAGGCTGGTCATTTGGTAATCCAACCTTGTTATACGAGCGTTCGCGTTCATAAAACCACGAACCAGAGGGAACTGCACCCGGGATTACGTGACATCTTACGTTGCCCTCGAACCACGCGCGTTTACTCCAACTGCATTATTAAGGGTCTCCTAAAAACCTAGTGTAACCGGCAGAAAAGTTATTTTGAAATTGATGCAGTCGATGGTGTTGGTATGCAGTAATTTTAACTTGAATTAAACTCATACCTTTATAGAGACGCTGATCGTCAGATCGCGAAGTTTATACAAATTTCTACCTCTGTGGATAAAAGAGATATGTTTATTTTTACTAATTTCTGATGTTCTAACTGTAAACGTTTTTTGGTTAAGAAACATTTTGGTAAACAGGTTTAATAAGAATTGTATTAGGTTGTCCGAAAAGTTTCTTTCGTTTCATAAGGATGATGACAGATGAACAACAATTTCCGTTTTATATTATTTTATTGAATTAGTTATGATCCATTTCGTTCTATTTCTATTATTACGTTCGTGCATAATTCAATAAACTAATATAAAGCTAAAAACATTGTGCGTCTATTATTTCCTTACGAAACGAAAGAAACTTTTCGGACAACCTAATACAAAACGTAATTATAAGCTCACCATCATAAAACATCGTGAACACGCGAGACGACAGTCTAGAGACTGTTTTTCGTTTGAAGAAGAAGAAAAGGAGAATGTCAAAGTGAATAAATCATTTAATAAGGGGAACTATATAGATGAATGAGGAAACGTGAGCATAAAAGCCACGAAAAGCCACGGCATTTGGTGACATTTATCGTTATCCCTTTACGAGGAGTTATCACGGGAGTCGTAACGATATATCGACTTTTAATGCCGCATCAACGAAATTTACGGGTCGCATTCGTCAAACGAAATACGACACTGCGCCTCGTGAAGGTTAGATCGCGTCCACCCACTACGAATAATCGGATTACGAGTGAAAAAGTTTCGTATTTCATGGACCGAAGTAGTGCGTGGTCCTCTCATTAGCCTCGAACCACATTGAATTCTCGTTCTCTCTTTACGATATACTGTTTCAAAAGTTCACCATAATTTTTGCTTTCTCCAACGGCTAGTTTCTATGCAAATACATAGTTTTAAGGATATTATAAGAATCTTTTATTTATATGCGTTGTAACATTCTTTATAAAGAATTCAATTTTCTATATAAAAGTCTTTAAAAAGAATTCGTTCTAGAAGATTATATCGTACGAGTTGCTGCGTAAAATTTAATTACCGATAATACTGCATGGAATTGAAAATATTAATTACGAAGCGTAATAAAATTTAGAATATAGCATAAATCTATAATAACGAAAGATATGCAAATAAAAAGGAACTGTAACATTTGGACAAATGTTTAGAGGAAGATTGGAAATGGAATGGAAACGTGAATGTCGAGATTAAATACCATAAGCAAGGTTTACAGCTTATTTATATTTAACCGTAGGTTTAATCTACGCGGAAGTTCGCCCAGTTAATGGTCCTTTGTTACCTAGACTGCTCGAATGTAGCTATTCGTGGCATGCATAACTCGTAATCATGTTGCGTCTTGTTTCAAGTGCGGTTTGTGTAATCGGACAATTCTGAATTAAACTTGCATTACGCGGAATGCGACAAATGAAATTGTCAATTTGCTATATAATTCCGTTCTTAATCGCTCTCTATACACTGAAATATGTATCTATACGATTATCGACAGATCTTCTATCCAAATATTCCCTGTGTTTAAGATAACATTTTACTATTGTATATTTATATATTACATTATTGTGCATCATATTATTTCAATTTTCCGTTTTTTTACCTATGGCGACGTAAAAAAAAGGGAAAAGAAAAAATTAGAGACGAATTGAGGCATTTCTAAATTAACTATCAAGGAAAAAAATCAGTAAAAAATTCCAAAAATCTCAAATGTTACGAGTGATAAACACGTTGGAACAAACGCTCGAGGCGGAAAGCGTGTGGCACGAGGAATCAAATGGTGAATATCGCTTACACGAGACTAATATAAAACGATAAACGAGCAAGGCACGAGCGAACTGAGGCGAGTCGCCTGCATTATACCTGTGCCTCGGCTTCTCTTCCTTTTTTTTCTCTCTTCTTTCCGCCTCACCTTTCTAACTCTTCCTCGGGTTGCTCTTTTTACCACGTCTCGCCGCCACCTCTCTCGAAACGCGTAGGATTTTTTCGACGTCCTTTTTGTCCCGTGTACACTCGTCAGTCTCGTTTACGATCGCTTAAGTGGAGCGACCATGAAAATTAATCGCGCCCGCTCAGGGTAATGAAGTCTTCAAGCGGCTGGCCGTTGCAGAGCGGGTAAAAGTGTTTCTTGCGTGTCGATCCTGCTCTCGCAAACACCATCTTTTGATGAGGACCAGATTTCGAGAGATCAACCTCTAACGAGCACTGACTCCGTATTCTGAACGAAATTGGTATTTTTATTTACGTTAAAATCCAAAGATTACTCAGCGTAAGAGTTGAAAATATTTTTGTTTGTTATAAAGTTCGAAGATTCTTTAGTGCGAAAGTTAAAAATTCCAAGGGGCGAAAGGGAGTATCTTGAATACGACGCTACTTAAAATAGCGATGAAAACGTGTTTGCTTGAAATATTCAAAGTGCTGAATCACCTCTGTATGAGCAAGTCACATTTACAATCGCCACATCACCATAATACATTTTATTATTATCCGATCCTACATCCGTTCAATAACCAAACGCAAAAGACTGAACCTTCGTAAAATCGGTCGTAACGCGCTCGTAACGTAGCACCCTCCTGGTCGTAGCTGACTTGCCGATCAAAACAACTATCACTGTACACCCTATTGATACTTACTACTTTATTATTTTGTCGTTAAAAAAAAAAAAAAAAAAAAAATAGAAAAATATGTAGGTACATTTTCATCCATAAGTCAAAGGACGCATACACGATAGGTAATATCAGTAAGTAACTTGCTTCGAAAATTTCAAGATTTCTGGATTTTCAATATTAACTACGTTCAAGTTGATAATTATCACATTGCAGATTTTTATGTGAAATTCCAAGCTGGAGAAACGGATAGAATGCAAAAAATATTATTACGTATTATAATTTTTAATAGATAAAGCAAATCTTTATTTAAATTCCATTTCGTTAGTACTGTTCATGAAAATATGAATTTGTATAAAAGTCTGCAGTTTATAATAATTATAATGGTCCTTAAAGAACTTCGTTGATCCGATGTTTTCACCCTTGGTCGAAGGAAGAAATTGCGAAGAGGGTCGACTGATGGCTCTGGCCTGGACCAGGTGTTGCGACAGTTACTTTTAAAGGGGTTACTTTCGAGGTTACTGCCGCGAAGTATACACGTGCACTTCGCCACCCTCGCAAGTCCCTTGGAAATTATTATACGATGCAGTTTCGCGAGCATCCCATTTTCTGCTCAACGTTTTCTTAATAGTCGACCGAAACATGGCCGTCTCGCAAAAATACGAGAACGAGAGCCATGTATCGTCGATAGGATTAGGGAAAACTGTACGACGACTTTTAAGGCCTCGTGGTAAAAGCGAATTGCATCACCAACGCGTCTTCGAATATTCGGTTTAGAGGAACGCGCTTCTGTTTGGTTCTTATAGGTAAGGTTTAATGATGGTGTAGTTGAGTTCCTTGTTGATTTTCGTGGAAATGTATTTTCCAACTTCATATTGGTGACTCGATTATTTATTTCATTTATTTTAGAGAATAGAAATTATTAGACTATAGAATATGTATGAATTTATTGAAAATTTCAAGCTGCAAACATTTATAGAACAAAATGTAGAGTATATATGCTTACAAATATAGATTAATAGAATATCACGGAGGAATGTTTTTAAAATCGAAAATTCTAATTAGAAACAGTGGTTCCACCCAATTAGTAGCGAACATGTTGTCTTTGCGAGTATCAGTTTCAAAACTGGAGCGTGAAAGCCGGTTTTGATTAAATTTCGCACCTAAAACCCCGATATTTTTGATGATACAGAGCGTAACGTGTGGAAATTTTATTATACTTACCCGACAAACAAAAAACATTGTGAGTTCGTTTAAAATACATCGAGAGTACTTCTTTTTCAAATAGAAACACAATCCTTTTGTTTTTTAAAAACAATTATACACAGAGTGTTTCATTTACTCTGGAATCAATAGTACTTTAGTTTCTTTCTTTCCTGTGCGAACAATTGCATCAGAACGAAGTCTATCGAATCAAAGTAAAAGAATTATAAATTCTTTTTTTTTTTTAATTATCATTTTTGTAAGATACCAACGTAATATTTACGTACACGATATTATTATTCAATAATTTACATAAACACGATGATATTATTAATATTATTAAATAATTATTTCTTTTATTAGAATATTCATTATTTTTATTAGATAACATTATTAAATAATTGTTTGCACTACTGCGAAAAGTAGCTTTGTTTTTCAAAGGGAACAGTTACCGTCCTGTTAATTTCATAATCGAGGTTTCGTCTAACTTGAAACGATCTTTTCGTAATGATTGCTTGAATCTTCTGTAAAAAAATAAATATCGACGACCATAAACTGAAAGTTCAAGTGAATAGACGATTCCTTGGAAACGGGGTAGACGATAGTATGTACTTTCCTGTCGCGAACGAAAAAACTGTCAAGTATGACCTCATCTACTCAGCTTACACTCGTTATGCGGAGCTAAATTTTTCAGAGTGGCCGCGGTGAATAGCACACCATTTCTTTTCTCTCTCTCTCTCTCTCTCTCTCTCTCTTTCGTCTTTTTTACTCCCCGGTCTTCGCGGAAAATTGGAGGGAAGAGACACGGCTATAGGGTTGTTCAAAGAGAAACATCTTACATGCATAGTGCATGCGAACTCCTCCTAGCGTTCTTCTAGCCTTCTTGTTCCTATCGTCGAATAGACTCAGTCGTTAGATTCACCTCGCTGAAACGTTCTTACGTTTCTCGATTGCTTGACACGACGATAAAATTCTAAACGGAAGAATTTTTTATGTATTTCGTAATATTAACGTGTCATTATTTACAGGGAGTTTCCTTCATCTTGGAATTTTTAAATATTTCAGTTACTTTTATATTAAGTAAAGTGAACTTCAAAACTGAGAACTTTTAGAAGATTTAAATTTAATTCAGATCATCGTATGGGATATCAGGACAGATCTACGAACGTTACGATCCGTGATTTTTTACTGAATTTTATATGTTGAATTTTTATTTTCATTATTTTGGTTCATAGTTTCTGGTTTAACGGGGTGATTTTGCTGAATCTATTTAACAGAATGAAGACAAAGGTGGCTTTCACCTAACTGGCTTTCATGAAATATGAAAGAATGGGTATACTTGACCCAGTATACTTGACGAGATAGTTGAAATGTAGCCTTCAGCGGTCGCCATTATTCATAACCTGTATTTAGGTTGCGTTCGTTTTAATAAAGTTCTTATGTATCAATTTACCATGATCTGTCGCAACTTTCTTATTCCTTTCTTTTGGAGAATAATCTCAGAGGAAAATAATTGTTTCTGAAGGAAGCAGACATCAGAGAGAACAAGAGATAAAGTAGAGTGACATTTTGACATGCATCGGCATTCGCGTATGGCGAGTTGATCTTTGGTGTACAGTGTATCGTCTGCAACCTTGTCGGCAGGATATCATGATCCCCGATGGGGAACCACGCTGAAACGCGGGAAGGCACTTTGAGTTGAGTCTTCTAAGGAAGTCAAGCGTACCGAAATATCGTCCCTTCGATGTTAGAATTCCAAGATGCCATCGAGTGTGGTTCCTCCCTTTACTTTTCAATTTTTGCGCTCTTTATGCCATCATACTGCTCTGTTCTTCCCTCTGTTTCCTTTGCAAGATAAAATAGTCGCGTGTTCCTAGCTAGAAATAATTTTCTACTTCGGGAATAATCATTGTGTACAGCAGAATCTCTACAATTTTATATCGAGCTTGTTGATGAAATGATACACTGCATATGGATACGTTGTTGTCGACTGGAAAGTTTGAAAACTACAAAGTCTGATAACGTGCATTATACGTATAATTTTTAAAATCTGTGATAAATTAAATATACTTTTATATCAATACAGAAAGTAGAAATGTTTGTAATCAGGCAAAGAGCAGATGAAGAAGATTTGAAGAATTAAAAAGAATGCAATTAGCCAGAAATTAAAAAATATTTCAAAAAAGAAGAAGATCTAAATAAAGATATAGATTAGCCTTTTTCAGTGGCATCAAAATATTTCGAAAAGATTTTCTACGATTTAAAAGAAACCGAAAGGTTTCGTTAAAATCCAAAAGTACACTTATTCATAATTCCATGTAACGAGATTATATTCTTGAAGATTCGATAAAGTGGCGTCCAATTAAACGAGTTTACAGGGACACACCGGTGCGATTTAATATTGCATCGTCTCTGGTATATCCAAGAAGAGTCGAATAAACTCTCTTCGTATCCGTTCACGGTAGGTTGGCCACAAGAACGAAACTGATTGGTCGTTAATCCTACGGCTTTTCCCTGGGATTCACGTTCTTTTCCCTGCTTCAAGGATGAATTCGTCAGTAATTGGGTATAAATCACCGAGCTCGCCTTCGCGGCACGAGATTTTACGGTGCTTTTGCATTCATCACATCATTAGAAGATATTATGTTTGCTATTCTGGATGACGTACGATTCGAAAGGAATACGTCCAGTTTGCAAGAATATGTTTGTTCCGATTGATGCAAGCTATAGTAAATTAGATGAATGATCCTCCTTCATTTGTAGGTTCTTTTAACTGTAACAAGTATATATATATCGAGAGTATTTTGCAACTTTTTTGCACTTTTCGTTCCTTTTCATTCTTCTTCTTTATTGTATTGAATTCTGATTACTCATATCATATTTTTATACAGAGTGTTTCTTGCTACTGAACTGATTTAATCATTTGAAAAGAGATGATATAATTAAAAATTACATAATTTAAAGAATTACAAACGATGGGAGAAATATACTATGTAAATGAATTATACTTATTAATGACTAGTAACGCTAACTATTGCCAAATAAATTACTTTGTACGTATTTGGAAATGCCAATGAGATAAGGACGACGAATTTATTGATTATAAATATTGTAAATATTCCAACAATGGGATTTCTCTGAAAATTGTGTTTTGTTTCGATTCGATTCGATGTACCCTTAATCCTTCAAGGCAACTTAAACTGTATATTAAGGAAGAAAGACGGACTTTGGAAAATAACGATTAATCCTCCTCTAGAATACTTCATTTCGATTTTTCCTTTTGGAATAGAGTCCAGGTTTTTGTACAACGGCTAATGGATCTCTTTTCTTGAAAGTTTTTTCGAGCCTCGCCTTTCGCCTCGTCAGCCTTCTCATGAGAAAATAAAAACAGAGAAACCTCGCGGAATCCAGAAAAGTGTCGATTATTCGGGCGTCGATTAATGGAGATGTCGATTATCCGAGGACGCATTATCTGGAAGAGCAATTATACCGTAGAAGAACGAATTAAATATACATATACGTCTACGAAATAAAAAATGTCGCTCAAGATTACCTACAGCTCCGCATGCATTAACCACGTCGTTCTAAGATGAACTGTCTCTCCTGTACATGCATTTGCTTTTAATATTTCACTAAGCTTTCCTATGTTCCTAATGGAACACGAAAAAATGTCAGTCTTCCTTCATTTTCTCCAACGATTTTAAGCAGACGGAAACCTTATAATAATAAACGTGATCGATAAATAATTGACTGCGATCTATAAATCTGAAATGTGAGGATCAATCTGAGATAACGAAGAAATATATTCTTAGATACATTTCCAAAAGACAGAGACATCAATGAATGTAAATACTTCAGAACAGGATTTTATTGCTCAGTTGAAGAGAGGGCACGAATTACATTAAGACAGATATACTAATATCTCTGGTGAATAAGAGAAGAGAGCGGACGATTTAAAGTTTCTGGATGCACGGTAAAAATCTGGCAGGCCAGGTGCACCTCTGGTGCGGGTATGTAAATCATGTTCGCCCTAAGGCACGTGTCCGACCAGTCCTCTTCTCCGCCTCTTGCACTCGACTTATCGCTCGTATTAACGCTCGCTGCAGCGAAACGAAGAGAGAAGCGGAGGCAGAGGTCGCGACCTTCGGCCATTAAAGCCGAAACACATATTTTCAGCTTTCGTAACAAGCCCCGGGGGACAAGCGCAGTGCTTGTTTCTAGGTTTGTTGTCATTCTTGTTTCACGTGGAACCATAGGGTGCCCAACGGGGGATCAACGGGCCACACACGCTCAAAGGTTCCGATTCTGGACCCCATTCTCTCTCTCTCTCCCTCTCTTTGCTTATTTGACAACCGTTTACCTGCTACTCCCCTGGGGAGGACTTCTTCTTGGACCTCGAATCTTTGACTTTCTGACGTCTTAGAGCTTTTTCATTAGGGACCTTAATCTTGATTGATCGATGCACCAAATCATGGGAGCTCAGCGGTGATCGTTAAGTATCGGAGTTTATCTGAATAACATCGAAAGGCACGTGGTCCTGGGTCAATGTACTTCATATCTGGAATTACGTTCTGTTCCGAGCTCTGGCGCGTGCTTTTTTTATGACGAGATGGAGCCTTTGGGAATTTGATGCAGATCAAAAGTTGATATGTGATTTTTATTTGAATGTAATATAATGTATGATATGTTACCAGAAAATATTATTTTTAAAATCCTTATAGAGATGTTAATTATTTTAGTAGGGAAATACGTTACTCTTAAAATATATTCTAAAATAATTTTACGATAAATTTGGTATATGCGTCTTCCTTCTAGGCAACGAAACGAAAATGTTTCAAGTTGATCTTAAAAGTTTATAACGAATTTCGAATATTTAGGAGAATATCAAGTTTCTTATAATATAAAACACGGCTATTCTTGTAATTATTATAAAATGTTACAAGCTCTTGAGAACTGAAATCTATTTATACATAATTATGAAAGCAATAGTACAGATAAATTAATAGAAATTGATGAAAAAAGAAATATACATACATTTGATATATTTATATATATATATATATATATATATATATATATATATATATTTAAATCTGTAAATATTTATTTAAGATCTTAATGGATGTATCTTGATATTTTGTAAATCTCCGTGTATGGTATGAATTAATGAATTATTACATCATAGACGTGTTTATTTCTTAAAACATCTACAGCACTAATTGCGGAGTACAGAACGTATTTATCAATGAAGGTAGGTATGCTAATAAAACAGTCATTGAATGATTGAACAGTGCGATCAAATCGAGTCCTTCATTAAGTGACTACCATTTAGTAGATCAAAACGAAATGGTGCTATTTACTCCAGCTCAATTGGCGAATATAATCATCAACATTCAGTACCGGCATCTGATTTTATGTTTGCTCTATAGAACATAATCAATGTTTATTTGCCAGCTTTTAACGGCGTGTTTAGGTTTCGTCGTTAATGTGTTCCCCATTTTATACATATTATCGAACACATATGTGAAAAATTCAATTAGTTCAATAAAGGACATTGGCGAGTATAAACACAGAGTGATTCGATTCTCGATACTTTCATTCGTAGTGCACTAGAAATCGATAATACATTCGTCTATTAGTGAAAAAAGGCGTTAAGGTGGTTTTTAAAAATTAAAGCATTTCGGGTTTACCCTTTGAAATAAAAATATCTCAAGTGGAAACAAAAATCGCCGTAGAATTTGCAACAAGTTAGAAGAAAATCGCATAGATTGGTAATTTTAATCCAAGCTGGTTTCGCTTTGTATATTTACGTTATAGGATGAATTTAGACTTTCTATTACTTATTCAAAAAATCTTTTAAATTCCCAACCATTTCTCAGATTGACTTTATTTTCTATAAGTATACTAATGTACGTAGTAGGCGTGTAACGATTACTCTCGAAACATCATAGCTGAATTGCTAGAGAAACGTAATAACGTAGAATTATGATTATCGCTGGGCGTTGGGACGTTGCACTCATTAGTTTTCGATTTATTCGGAAATATTTCGACGCGTTCCTCGATCAATGCCCTATCTGACGATTCGTCCGTCGATCGGATCGCCGCCCACGACAAACGAGAAACGAGCGATTTATCAATTTTCAGAGCGATTGTTCCACTGCATAAAATATCATTCTCCCTACGCTCGTCCGCTTGAATGGCCCGTGCGATCGCTCGAGGCTACCGACGGGGATAATAATTATTATTTCACGCGGTTAACGAACGAATTGTGTCATGAACAGCGCGCCAGCTAGCCAGCCGGAAGAGGAAAGAGTGCACGAGGAAATAAAGATAGAGAGAAAGAGAGAGAGAGAGAGAGAGAGAGAGAGAGAGAGAGTGAAGAAGAGCATGGTCTATCTCGTAATTACCGTGGAAATTCGGCGATCTTGATTGGCGTGCGTTGCATCACGAAAAAATGCGATTTTCCTGGCTCAAGCAGCTACGTCATGTTCTGGCGTTTTTGAATAATACCAGCCGGGCTTCATAGAGATAAAGGGGTAGGGAAATAGGATTTTATAAAAATCTGTGTGTGCCGACGGTGTTGGGAGTGATCTCGATGGTAAAAGTGATGAAAGGACGTGATTGACGTGAATTAGTTGCTGGCCTCTCTGACCCTGTTACCGAGTTTTTCGAGCATATTATGCTGTATGGGAATTCTTGAGAGACGAGTGTATTTATTTGGTACAAAATTTTTCCGAGTAATTAATCAATGTTATCGGATCGCTTTAATTAAAAAACCACTATGTATTCTATTTTCTATGTCTATGTAGAACTTGTATCAATAATTTATTGCTAAAATGCGAAATTTAATATTACTATGAATACTTAATAGTAGTACTAGCATTTAATATCAGTGTCAAATTAGTATAAATTACTATCGGTGTTTAATATTGATATTAAATTCAACGTCTTGTGAATAATTTAGTGTACCAGATATTACAAACACAAATAGTGTGTCTCTAAAGTAAACTGGTTATTTTCTTTTCTTTTTTTATTGTTCAGAATTGTATGTTAAATTGTATGGCGGATTAGTATTACTATATAGTATTAGTAATTTAAATTATTAAATTTGATAATTAATATTAGTAATAATATTAAGTATTCATAGTATATTAAGTAATATTAAGTATTACTAATATTAGTATTCAAATTTGAATACCAAATTTTTTGCAGATTACCATACTGCAACGACACCTTCATAACAAATCTTCTGAAAACAAACCCTTAAGCGAATGTCAGAAAGTCTTCTCGTTGAGAAGCGCTAGCCCCGATCTACGCAAGCGATTCGTCATCGAAGAAGGAGGAGAAAAAAATCTTTGCGCAGAGAATTTTATCGAAGCATTCGATCTTTAGTAGAGGCGGTTTCTAGGCAGTTGCGAAGTCGTCGACGTGGATGCAGCTGCTCAGGATGCCAAATCCCCATGGACTAGTCGGCTCGCGATAATTCTGTCCTTGGCGAGGCACATAAACGCCGTTCTGGACTTCATCGATGGCGAAACGATCGTTGGTACTCGTAATTTCGTTCCGGAATTTCATCGACGTCGATTAACCCACATACGCCCCGGGGCTGAGCGAACCCGCAAACCGAGTCGAAACTTCAGTACTTTATTTAGCAGTTAGCGAAATACCAGCTGATGTTCTAACCGATCGCCAGAATTCGTTTTGGACTTCATTAGAGCTGGTACAGTTAATGATTTTTTGGGAAGTTCCACTTGTTTCGGTCATTCTCATAATTTGATACTTTTATCTTCACAGATTTCATCGTAGTTAATTGAACACTTTGTAGGTTTTATATCAGCTTTATCGATTTCGTAAGTTTAATGGCAGCCGGCTAATAAGCGTGAAAATATTTTCCAAAGAAATGCATATCCCGCGATCAAAAGTTTAGACCATTCCAAACCAAATATACAATCCTCTCTTTAGCGCGATTCTTCCACAAAACACCAATACCGAGTCCCGTGTTTCAATAAAGAAGAATCTTGTTAGCGTTCACAGATTCACCGTCGACCCGCGATGTGTTACATGAAAGCATCAGCACGGCGTTGCGTTTTCTACGGTTCGTTTGTTGAATTCACAACAGGCGATGACCATACGCCAGCAAGCGATTCGCCGCATTATGCAGCGAACCGAATCGCCCGTAAGAAGAAGCTTGCCAATCCTCTCCGAAAAGCCGATGTATACGCGAAAATACATAAGCGGATACAACCGTACACCGATGGATAAAGATCTTTTCAACGGCGTCGCGGTTCTATGCTCGTGTTTTTTGGCAGCCGTCCCAACGCGCTCCTGGTCTAGACGTCTACGGTCTTCCTGCCATGTCCTGCATTTTTCATCGATTGAATTAATTCCTCAGGGGATGGGTGGGACTCGATCCCAGATCTCGATCGATGCTGTTCTTCGATTAAAGGAGAATTCCGTGAAATTCTATGAATGGCATGATGGTATTTGGCTGGGATTGCAAGTTTCTCGATTTCGAGTCCAATTTCTTCACCATTTTGCTGCCATTGATGCATACGACGGTACATCACGTACTTTTATGTTTTCAAATTTGTGCATTTTGATAAAAAGGATTGAGAGAAAGAACAAAAATGAATAGTATTGTGTCGGGCAAATGTCTGTCTGTGTTTGTTCGATTCGTAGGCAACCAAAATTCTATGCCGTAGATTATCCAACAAATGCGTAAGTTTGAAGCTTTAATATTACAATTTTCGCGTTAAAACTTAGGTTTGTCAGATACGTAATTTTATAACAAAATAAGCTACTAAGGAGTTTCATATTTATTAACACTCAGTTTTCTTGTTAAATAAGTTCGCTAATTAATTAATTCAAATAATTAAACATTACATTAAAATGACGATATCTTAGAATTAGTTTGTAAAATTGTTCGTGTAGCGGCACATGAGTCAACGGAAGATCTGAATCGGAAGAGACTCGCATTATTGTGCCTTGAAATACCAACGTTGTTTTGGTTTATTAGGTTCAAAGATAAACGAACTCCGGACAAAATATTATCGCCGTTATTTGTAATCGTCAACTGGAGTTACACTTGAACTTTTTACAATAACACTGGTCGATATAAATAGACGAACGTACTCTCTAGGACAGTCATTATAACGAGTCATTATAGCGAGTCATACAGTCGAATAGCGAGCGACGATTACAACCGGCATACATTATCTCTGTACTTGTACGTACAGTCGTTTTAATATACATTGACTATTGCAATTTTATCACTCGTTCCTTTATTAAACAAACCAACAAGTTTAATGTCAACCTCATTCGTATACGATAGACTCTAAAATTATTTACTTTCCATTGCTCGTGGCAGAATATAAGATAGTTTATAGTGCTCTTTCAAAAAACGTATCGACGCAGGTTTGACAAACGGACAGTCGTTACCAGGAACACGTGCAGAAGCAAAGGCAGCAGAGAGGCTGTTGACCAATTTATCGAAGGATCATTACACAGGCCGAGCTGGTGGTGACAGTGATCGTTAAGCGACACCCTTCTGGCGCGTGCCACTTTTCCTGCGCGTGTACCCACACGTGCAATCGCGTTTCCTATCGTCAGACTGGTGACAAAGCAATGCGTGGCGCGGGCTAAACAACGAAACAAGTGACAGAACCGGTGTTAAGCGTGGCGTAGAAGGCAGCTGGAAAATGGAAGCAGTGCCTCAATATCGTGCGTCGATCGCCCAGTCATCGTTCCACCAGTAATATTCGTAAGAGGCTTCCCAAACTTCGAAACCTCCAATTTCCTGGTATACACGTAACAATGCAAGTATTATTACGTGGCCGTAGTCAAATAATGACGAGGAGTTCTCACCAGTTCTAATGGAGTTTAATATTCGCTGCTGTTCCGAATAAACGTTTCTAATAGTTAAGAAACGTAGAAATTTCCGGAAATTGATCTGTCATCAATTTTAGGGCGTTTCTTCCTTCCAGATATATTTTATTCGACAACTATATGTTGTCAATATAGCATTTAAATATTTCTATAATATTTCGAGAATTGCTCGAATCCGAAAACAAAAATTCCTACGGGCGATGAAAATAATTCTTCAGCAATTCACGGCACCTCAATCAATTTATTAATTAAAGTCATGAAATACCATTGTAGAGAATACATTTTGTTCGCTATTAGAAATCACGTTAGCGCAATAAAATTTTTCTCGCATATTTCGTTCCCTCTTAATGATAATAAAACTTACACAACCTAATAAACCTTCTATAGCTGATAATACCCATGATTATTTGCGAAAAGAACGGAAGCTGAGAAGGACATTGTCATTCATAGTAGCATAGAACGCCGTCGTCACACTTGTACATCCACGCAAAACGGAAACACGAGGCTAATTAACGAAGACTTTTCCTCGTAGATCGAAAGACTGGCGACAGCACCGGAACCGGATGCCTCTGTCGTCGTTTGTGTGTTTCTCCCCCTCTGGCTATCATGCGCGTATCTGACTTTGACCGTGACTCAGCTGGGCACCGCTATTTAAACTGTGCAGAAAGGGGAGCGCGGATAATATCGCGTGTCAGATCAGCCGGTGCATTTCGAAACGCTGAAATCCCGACTTATTAACGCGCGCCCGCTTTCCAGCCCGACGATGCCCAAGATTAATAACGTTACGTTGCACGTGAAAGTAGCAAATTTAATACGACTGTTCCAGCAACCCCTACATTGCCTGCTCTATGCGTGTATCTCGATGGTAACGTTCTCTGTTTGATGAATAATTACATTACACGTCCCTAATACGCGACGTGTAATTAGGTGCAGCAAAAATTGAAGAAATTATACCTACTATTTTGAGAAAATCATTGTGTCAAAGTTACAAATAGATTTTTGTGCAGTTTTGGCAAATTGTGGAAAGAGTGGGAAGATTTACAGATCGTACGTAATATGCAAGAATATATAAAATATTCGAAATATAATATACGTATATGTAGATGTATATGTATTAAGTTGTCCGCAAAGTGTCTTTCTTTTACAGACACGACCTTTACAACGATGAATCTTTATACAAACATGAAACCCAATCTATCAAACGTTGCGATCTTTATCTTGATAGAACAAAATGGATCATACGTGATTCGATAAAACGGAAAATGTTGCGCATCCATTATTCCCTTATAAAACGAAAGAATTTTTTCGGACGACCTAATATAAGCTATAGTATTTAATAGGCGAAAGAAATTTCTATATGGGTTCGACAGTTTAAATTATATTCGTAAAAATATGAATTTGTATAAACATTTGTATGAACGCAATGTAAATTTCAATTTCTATTTAAATTTTCCTGAATTTCTTTGTCTTAATTTTATTACCGAGCAATTTTTCATCACTAATGAATTTCTATTTATTTACTAGTGAATTTTATTCGAGTAAACGTCAAACGATTGTAGTAAAGAATTCTCAAACTTACGATAAAACGAATAAATTATCAAAATTGATGTTTATATCAAAAGAAAAGAAAAAAGATAGAAGACGAAAATTATCAGGATGATTGATTTCCTCCGGAGAAGTTCTCGTAGCAACATCGAAATGCGAAGGTTCGTTTGAATCGTGAGTCTTAGAATGACGCAAACGAAGATCCATCCGGTTTGACTTAACGAGGATTCATTTATTTCGACCTCGGTAAGGGACTCGATTCCCGGTGGCTGTATTTATTCTGGGAAGTTACGAATGCCATTAACTGGAAGCTCTTGCATTTAATCGTGGTACGAGTATGGTAATACGCTTTCCTTATTTATATACCGAAATATCCAAGTCTATATTTTCGAACTGCATTCAGTGTATTCTATAACGATCAAGATGAAAAATCTTATCATTACAGTTTCTTTGAGTCATCATCCATTTGTCACTCGAAAAGCCTCTTACTAAATTCTAAAAACACACTTTATCTTAAAAGTATGACAACTCGATTAGAAAATTATTGTCGTGACTTTGACGCTCGTTAAAGTTAGCCAAGCAATTGGTTAGAGTCTAGAATAATTAACTGTAGAATTTACTTGACCTAATTTTCCTATATCTTTATTCACAGAAAAATATTGTTACTTTTACTTGCAGTTACTCGATGTTGTAACCTAAAGTGTCATGGTTCTACAACTTTTGCTCAAACTTAAAGCCATAATATTGCGTTAAGAAGTTTATGAAGCACAAAGACGAAAGAAGTTGAGTTGTTAAAAATACTAGACCCAATTTGAAACTTCTAACCTCTTTACGAGTTTTATGAACATCAAAAAGTACATAAATGTTCGTCGATCGAAAATTTATGATAATGTAGATAGCCATATTGATGTGCATAAATTATAAAGAGTATATAATTTTTATTGGCGTCTGCTCTATATAAAACTTGCAAAAGCTAGTAAAATTATTGTAAAATACTCGCAAATGAAAATAAATATTTTTTCTATCTTTTCCTGAGTATTGGAATATTTCGCGATATATCTTAATCGAAGAGAAAAAATATCTCTTTTTAAGTACTAAAAATAGTTGCATGCTGAACTGCAAGTAATAAATTTCGCATCGAACGGTAATAAATTTCAATTGTCACGAGCCTATTAATCAAGCTGAAGCATCCAATGATATCTACCAAACTATCAAATAAAATACGTGACACGCGTTCCTTTTCGTCTCTATGGACATTTTAAATTCTCGTCATTCCGACGTTTAAAAATATCGTGATAACTTCGCAGATTTGCAATTTTCCGACAATATCGTAGTAATTTTGCAAAATTGTAGCAATATCGTAACAATTTCGCAATTTTACTGTGATTTAGAAACGAGAACTCTAGAAAATCAGAGAAAAAAAAAATTATTCGACGGACGATGATCACTCGAATTTTACTGTGAAATATCGAAAGACGCGATGATGGGGTAGACGGCGGAAAATCGGTAATTCGCTCGCCTTTAATTAATGCTAACCATTTTAATATCCTGGCCATGTGACAACGATCATGCAATTATCGCTGTGATCCCTGATGCGGCGTGTGCAAATTAAAGCGTGTCGGCGGCAGCTAGGCGCAGTTTAACGGAGTTGCACCCTTTCCCTAGGTATCGTGCAACATTAGTCAGCTTGTAATCTCACCCATCATGTGTTATTACACTCACAACCTTGCGTTGCCTCGATACGCATCGTCTATGACCTGCGTCTTGAAAGAATAACATGGAGACGGAGGAAAGAGATGGAAGAGACAAGATCTTCGTAAGCTTCGAAACTTTAAAAATGTTGGTAAATTTAAAAAATGACGACAAATGAAGCATTCATGTTTACAAAGAATATGGAGATCTGGTTGAAAAGAACGAGAATTTAAACGAATGTTGTCATTTTAGATGAATAAAAGATACTTTGTGGGCAAGTAAATTTCTTGATTCTGGATATTTGAGGGTAGCTTTGAATAGTTAGGTACGCCTCCGTATGGTATACTTCAGAAGTCTCCTTTGACCGTCTAGTTAGTCAATAAGCAGCTATCGGAAGGGTGAACTATCAGTAAACTATTCTCGTTACAGGTAATAATCCGTTTCTAAAGGTTCAGGGCATCCTACGATTAATACAGAACCTAGGGTAATAGAAGGGGATTAGGAAGTTTCGACTTCAGGGATTAGAGACCTGGTTACAGTCTGAAGTTACGTCTTCGACCATGTTTTTTTATATCCATTATTATTACATTTTTAATCAATCATTTGATACGTACCTACTAGATCGTCCGAAAAGTTTCTTTCGTTTTATAAGAAAATAATGGATGCACAACATTTTCCGTTTTGTATTATTTTATCATATGATCCATTTTGTTGTATCAAAATAAAGATCACAACGTTCGGCAGATTAGGTTTTATGTTTGTATAAAGATGCATCGTTGTAAAAGACGTGTCTGTAAAAGAAAGACACTTTTCGGACAACCTAGTAGATACATATCAAATGATTGATTAAAAATGTAATAGTAATTTCCGAATATATTGCCAAATGATAGCAATATATATTTAAGCTTTAAATTTTACGAAATCCGAGGACTGGAAAGTATACTTAATTAATATTAACATCGTCCAAATTACTGTGTTATTAAGAACGATATCAATATTATCAGCGCTGTGAAATTCTTCTAAAAATTAATTCTTATTATTCCGACAATGAAAGAAGTGTTTCAGGCAACGAGGTTAGTTGAGATTTATGACACAAATTAGGCAAGACCTCGTGTGTCAAAATTAATCGAATTACTCGGTTAGGAAAGCACGCTTTTCAGAGGTAATACAGCTAGGGGTTTAATTCTTGGAGCGCAAGAAACTTGGTCTACACTCGCAGATCCAATAAGTAGTTTCTATATTCCTGGAGTGGCGCCGGTGAATAGTTTATACTCGCTGCTGGAATAAGGAATAAGCGGTTTCTTCGCACGTGAATACCTCCAATATGGTATATACGTGGATTTGAATGCAAAGTAGCTGCTGAACATCGGATATCTGCGTGTAAAAAGGTAATTGCGTGGAATAAAGAATTCGAAATCGCGAACACGTATATAGAGCATCGAACTATCGCGGAATAACTACGTTGTATCTGTAATTTCATGGAATACAGTTTACGTTTCGATTCTGTAGTCGCACCCGGAAATAAAGAAGCAGGCAATGTACTTTTTTCTTTGCTCTCTTTCAATTTTTTGATATAGTTCCAAAAAAAGAAGGATTTGGCATTTTTAATATATTGATTTAGTATATTATAGTATTGTAATGTGTTTAAGTGATTATTTCATCCGTTTCGTTCCTTCTTTTAAATTAATCTATTTTCTCACGATTATTTCATATTAAAATTTGTTAATGTTTTTGAAGCTTTTGGAATATGGAAAATTACGAATCGTTTTAAAAATCTGAATCTCTTTCTACGCTTCCACGCGCAAGCTTTATCCTGAATATTATTCATAGTTTATTCCAACAAAATCACACGTAATCTTTCAAACCATACTAATAGAATAATGCAGAATATATGCACAAGTAAGTTGAATATTCAGAAATGTATATCAATCGCGAATGCAAAAATTACAAATGTCAATATTTAAATTGTAATATAAATATATTCTATACAAGTATGTGATCTTTGTCACTTTTTAAATTATCAATATACTCCTTTTGACTGTAACAGTGACTACGTAACTGGCATTATCCAATATCTCAGATAGTTTAACCAATGATACTAATTAACACACAATTAACTACACTTTCCTATTCTTCACCTTTCGTTCTGTGATATTATCTCTAACAATAAGTGAAATGCTAAGCGCTTGAGCATCCAATAAACTTTGCCGACCCAAGATCCTCTGATCGTTCGAAGGATCAGTCGTTGCTGCGTTCGCTTAAAAAATCTCTAGCTCGTAATTTTACCGCCTACGCCACCACAACTGTACAATCTCGAGGTTAGCGACATAACGCGTTAGACGTGAATGAACTAGCCTGTAATGGGTCCCCATAGGATTTCCTTACTTCGGGAAGATGCGTATCAATCGCGTCGTTTACCTACGTTCGCATTCAACTCGCGGGTTACTCCCCGAGGAAAGCGATACTCGCCGATGTAACGTAATATCGCGCGGAATTGACATGGTAATATTTCCGCGAGAAACGTTAACGACGCTACCGAGATTCCGCATCGCATCCCGGCGCGGTTGTAAATACGTTTCTTTTGTTCGGCAACGATGTCTTCGAATCCCCGAGGAAATCGACACCGAACTCCCTTTCCTGGCCCTCTGTGACCCGAGTTTTCAAACTTTTCGACCCAAGGACTTTGCGAGAAAGGGGACCTGCTTTCGACGCTCTTCGAGTTTCCAAGATGAATGCGTTTAATATACATACATTCCCTTTCAGAAGTATTAGGACATTTACAGAGTGTGAGGTTAACCTCAGAAATGGATAAGGAACTTGTTAAAGCCTTTTTGCATAAGCGATAGGAAAACTAAATTCATTTTACGACGTAACGTACAAACTGAACGAAGATTTAATCGACGTGTCAATCCTAGTTAATTAACTTATCGACAGAATAATATATATGTGTCAGACCTGATTTTACAGAACATAATGCAAAATAAAGAAGCTATCATTAACTTTGTACATCGATACTAATATCCTTCTCGTAAATTGTAAATTATCACGATACGACTATCGCCGTAATTATTAACATTTTGACTGCCACGCCGAAATCGCATGTTTCGCTCAGGACGCCACGGAAGTATTTTTATTATTCAAAGCATATAATGGCAAAATAATAATAAATTGATGATGTAAGACAACGTTCTCCCCCAATGGACCGTTTACCTTATTGGTGGTCACGGGTGACCACCGTAGTGCCTTGGTAACAGTTGATAGCGACATATTATAACAAGGCTTCGTTTATTTCAACAAACCATTCGCATTTGTTATTTCGTCGTAAGCAAAACGTCCAAAATATATTGTTGAAACGTGTAGAAGATATTAGTAAACAGTATTTGCCCATTCTATATATAACAGTAAGGTATCTGCACGCTTCTAACTTCAATTATATGATTATAAAGCAGCATTTACGATTATTTTCTAAGGTGTGTTTATAATAATATTCGTAGATTATCCCTCAAAGATATGGATGCACACACAGTGCACCGTTAGATGCAAGATCTGTTCTCATTTTTTTTATTGATGTTCTAATAAAGATGTTTAATTGTTCAATGGGGCACTTTTTATTTCAAAGTATCTTCTATTTATCGCTTGTATTCAAAATGCCCTAACTGTCAATTTTCATTCAATTTTTACAATTGTAGGAAGTTCAAGAGCTCCGGTCACCAATGACCACCGTGGCAGTCAAAGTGTTAACGCTATTAGGTTCGTCATTAATTCTGTTTCATTTCACCTAAGATTTTCTAAGGTCTTTTGGCAATTCAAATACTTAATTATGCAATTACTTTTATTTATCATGCGCCTATTACGTTCAATTTCAGACGTTTATAATTAATAGCCGTTGCTGGAAAGGACGGAATAGCTTCGTTTTTGGGGGTACATCGATTTAACAGCGCAGCGACGGAAAATAACGCGCCTATCAAGTTACGACGATAAAACGGGAACACTTGTAACGAGGATACCAAGACTGAGAAAGAAAGCGTAAGAGAAAGAGGTTAGAGACGAGGGTGAAACGCGACAAGGCTCCTGGTAATTGTCACTGTTGCTCCGCCATTTTCATCAGAAGCCGAGAGCAAAGCTCCCTGAAAGCTCTACAAATTGCGTACCCCTTGCGTTCTATTCGTCGTCTGGTGGAATTATGGTATGAGGGACCATAAATTTTCATTATTTTATAGTCAACGCCTCGTTTATATCCGCAACAAGCGAGAAAGCGATTGTTGCAAGTCTAGAGAAAGAAGGAAGGTGCTGGGATTCGAAACAAAGAAGAGCAGCGTGATGACGAAGGAGATTCAAAGCAGAGAAAGAGAGAATGTACAAATGGGTTAAGAGAGAAGAGGGTGAAGAATACGCAGAGGAAAGCCTCAAAGAGAGTCATAGAACCTCCAGTTTCACCTTTGTCACTTTCGCTCATGCGATTCTAATCTCCCCACACTCTCCTCTACGTTCGTCATACATGACGTCTTTTAAAAATCACTGTGTTCCTTGTTGCTCTTAATTCTCCTTTGAAAACAACATCTGTAACTTTCTCTAAAAATTTCTTTGTTGGATTAATACAGGAGAAATGCAGTGCTTCCAGGAATGGAAAATAAATTTCTTATTCGAAGTAGAGAATAGCTGTATGAACTTTTACAATTGAAAGAATAAATATTTGGAAAGACGCTTCCCAAGATTTATTAATAATATATTCTTTCTTATAATCTTTCTAATATAAAGCTTACAGAATGGAAAAAAGGGAAAGATGTAAAAAAAAAATATTTTTCTCTTTACACTCGTGAATTTAAATTTATCACAATTTTTACTGATTCACAGCCACCTTAAGGTAATAAGATAGAGATATTAATCTCGTACAAATTCTCCCCTTGTACCTGGCAAGAAAACACGCCAGACACCAATGACGTGAACACTGCGTTTATCATTCTCTGTATTATGCACACCCGCGAGCAGCAATTCCGGTGATTGCGTTAATGAGAGACAGAATGAATGCAAAACGTCGTCGGTAGAAAGGGGAAAAAGGATGGTAGGAGAGTCGTAGGTTTTGCAGTGGACTAATCAAACGTCGGCGCAGCGCCCCATTAACGGCAGCACCTTACAGGGCGCACGCAACGTGCCTCTGGCCGCCATACGAATGGCTGCCGGCAATTATAAATCGTCAATTAATAAGCGTAACTCCTACCAACCTATTGCGACGTCTTGTTAGCAACTTCAAACCACGGTAAGGGCGAGAGAGTTTCAGAGTCGTATTTCGGCCATTCGCCATTTTCTTCCACCCCGAGATTTCAGCGAATAACAAATAATTTATGATCGTTCGTAACCCACGTTCTGCTGAAGGGGAAAGAAATTCTTGTGGAAACGTGAGCACACCGTCTGCCAATATCGCGAAAAATATTTAAGTTTTCATCTAGAAACGTATATTTTATTACTATGCAAATGAAATGCGGTACAAACGAAATTTAAATTATGCAGTGTTAGAAGATTCCTTTTTAAATTACATTTTATATGTAACTAGTCTTGGATTCTCAAGGACGTCATATTTTCGAATCAACCATACTTTTCCGTCAAAAAAATTGGTAATTTTAAGGGAAATGTGAAACCTTTATTGGCGTACAATTTCGTTTTGAATATTTTTTTTTTAGAACGTTCGAAGTTTCTTTATTTATCGAAAGAAAAGTGAGAATGCGACACAAAGATTCGAAGGCTGACATACTAGCTCGTCTACAAAAAATATTTATTATGTTAGAAATAAACAGTAGCTTGGCGGTATTGTTTCTGCATAACCCAAGCGTCAAATCGTAAAATCTACAGATACACCGAAGGACAATAAAGACACAGTTTGATTTCGACTTCCGGCGATATTCTACAATTTGTATGGTGAGTACTGATCTCCAGTGTTTATTAATTTTTCAGAGAAGGCAAATAAGTCGGTCATGCTGTGGCTGAGACCTGACTTCCTTGACGTTCCACGAAACAAAGCCCTTCCTGTTGCAATAAAATTGTTTTCCTATCGGTCAGCTCGTAGGATTGTGAATAGAGTGTAAAGGTCGAATGAACAAGAACCTGCGAAGGAGTGGGACGATGCTCTATGTTGCGAGGCCACCCATGCACTCTAATTTATTATAGTTCCTTAGACAAAAGTTAGACAACGTGATCGGATGCTCTGAGAAAGACTGACCTTGTTCGAGATCAAGAATAATCTTAAGTTCTTTGATAGAACAATGGTTTTTTCGTTTTATAAAATTAAAATAAAAAATAATACTAATAAGCGTACAATTTACTACATATCAACTCACACAACGACTTATTCGATAACCATCAAGAGAAATATTATTTGAAAAGTCATGGAATTGTCATACGACAAATGAAAAGTTTTCGAACGAATAAATCTATACTATTAACTGTTCATTGTACTTTCTATTCTTAAGAAATACTTGCGTTCAACAATTTTACAATTTAAATTATCCTTTTAGAATTTTTCGTATATTCACTCAACTTAACAAAGAAGCGCGTATTTTTTATCAAAAGATTCGTATTTTTCCGTTTGATTTCTCAAGACTATCGAATGGCGATCGATGTAGATCTTCGAGGGTGGCGGTAGGATGCGTGTGGGCGTCGAACATCGAAGGAACGACGAGAAAATAACTACGAAGGGGATGGACAAAACGAGAGAAACGCGATAGTCGGTTACTAATAACCTAAGGCCGAAATAGTTGTTCCTTCGTCCACAATGAAATATTGCTATCGAAGGCCCGAAATTAAAGTAACCAAATGGGACACCCTGGGGCGTCTTCAAAGTACGATATATGGATCGAAATCTCCTACTCTTCGATCTGTTTTATTTTGCTTCGGCCACGATAATACAAGTCTCGTTTCAATAGCCAAGTATATCGCTTCTATCGTTTGAATGTTAAGGGTATATTAGCAATTTTCTTACGATCGAAAATACAGTTATACTCTATTTCATGTTACTATCATATGCACCAAATATAGAGAAGTTCATTAATCTGTGCTTTAACTTGAACTCGATGACAATTCCAATTATTTCCTAGCCGGATGAAATCTTTAAATTATTCTGCACGCAGAACAATAAATTCGTAAATTTTTATGGCAATGTGTCATCTTAAAGAGGTAAATGACACAGCTTCAGTTTCATTTCAGAAGATTCATATTTTTCGATGTTTCAATACAACGAGCGTTTCGAATTATATGCATAAATTATAAGAAATATTTTATTTATGAGAAGGAAATTATCATTGAAACGAATTGTATATTCGTAAAAATAGTATATATCAAACAAAAATGATATATACTACATTATTTATACGCAATTTTAATACCAATGTATTGTATTTTTAATTAAATAAATAGATTAAAGAATCTAGATTAAATTCAAGCTCAGATTTTGAAGAAATCTTTCAATGCAACCTAGATTTGATATAATTTTCGTCGAATCTTTAATTTATTATTTTATTTCGGAGGCATGTAGAGAATAGTGTTGTCAAAATTAATTTCTGTGTTCAAAAATTATATAGCAATTGCTTGGGATTCGGATGCTTGCACCACCTACTTGTATCTCTGAAGTCTCCCTTATTCTGTTTCAACTTCCGGCTCATCGTACCCTGCGGCCATCGTAGGTAATAACGAAATTTGTTTTCTTACCTTCTTCACGCTCCTTTTTCGCCCCTCGACGCTTTTCTTCCCCTATTACTATCGGTCTACCCTCTGGCCAGTGTCTTAAGAATTATGTCTACAACGTTCTTTTCAGTTTTTACACCTCAAAGCCGTATTTTCGGACGACATGTAAATTGAAGCTTCTGACGAGATCCCCCGAAAGGAAATTGAGAAGTTTGGATAATTTTATCATTATCGCCAACACTATAGAAATAACTTTTCAATAATTTATTATGCATTAAGATTACTCCATTAAAATGTATCTTTATTTTTCTCTCCTTTTTTTGGGGAGTATTTAAGTTATTTAACATTATTTTATGCTCATCGTATTTAAATTTATTTCTCTGTGATAAAAATCTAATTTTGCATTTCAGTAGAAGAAATAGCAACTAATCGTCACTAAGATAAACTGCTCGTTCACAATAAAACAAGTAAGCAACGGATTAATATCTAAGAGACGAATAAAAGTACAGAGATGAGCAACTTTTAAGTGACACAGTGTTTCGAAAAGTTAATTCTTACACGATCTTCTGTAAAGAATGAAATTTCCCTCAATTATCTGTTCATACTGAGGTCGATCAAGTGCGGAGAGCTCTCGAAGAAAAGAACATCGCAACATCACTGTGTTCGGTGATACTCGACACGAGGTATCCGATCTCACCGCGTTCTCAGGTAAGCGCTGGCTTCACCGACAACTTTCGTTCCGTTCCACCGACCTATTCTTTTGTTATTTCCTCGTATTCGCGACTTCTCACGGCTTTGCGAGAGCAACGCTTTTCCGATTGGTGTGCCGGGGATCGTGAACGTGCAAAGAATATCGACCGATAATGCTATTGCATTGTGAATTTAGTACTCCGCGACTCCGACCTTTGGCTTCCCTTCAGGCTTTTACGCGCTTTGCATGAACGTTTAAGAACTTTGCAGACGCATAAAGAGCGTCGTTGAAGTATTGAAACGTTCGCGACCCCGTTATTATCCCTCCACCATATGAATCTTGGCATCGACACTATTATCCTTTTCACCTCGATAAAGCGTAACGACCACTGGTCGGGATTCATAAGAAATAAGAATTTCCACTCGAATTCAGAAAGTATACACTGTTTTGAGACATGTTTTGGGATATTTGTATTACATACAGCATTGGGACATTTACTCGGTAGATTTGTTGGAAAATTTGGAGAAATTTTAATTTGTTTAATATTTTACGTTACGAAGGCGAACTAGGCGAATGAAATTATAACGTCATAGCATTCCGTACACCGCAATTCTGTTGTAGATTTAATTAAATGTTTATTTCTTTATGTTTTATATTAATTGCTGCTATATTAAATGCACAATTTTTTTTCTATTTGAAAATCTCTATCCTGCCTTCTAATTGAATAATTAATATCAATGATAATTAAAGCGGAAAGAAACCGAACACCGCAACAAAGATCATCTCGCTATTAACAATCGCAAGACTCAGTATCCTCTGAAGGTTTCCCAGAAACGACACAGCTTATTTCTCGATAAAACATTCTCTTCTTGTTTTCTCAACTTGAGTCGCTCGCAGAAATGTCTCGTGTTTGTCGGGTGAGAAAAAGGAGCTAAATATTTGCATGGTCACCAAAACCTTACTGCAGAACCTCCTTTCAAGATACTGCTTTATATTTGTTCCAACTTTAACACAATAAAATTAAAGTTTGTGTCTCGGTGCTTTCCGCTCATAGAACTCGAAAATTCCGTGATTTTAAGAGGCAAACAAAGGGCCAAAGAAATTCGAAGGTAATGCCGTGGCATGTGTGTCCTTTGCCGGAAAGAAGACAGAGAAGCGGAAGAAAAGGAGGAGTTAGAGCAGCAGACGATCGTTTCAGGGATGGAAGTCAGTTCCGCTTTCTCTTTCTCGAACGAATTGCCAAGGTCCAGGGGAGAAGCAGAAGAATGCGTAGGTATCCTTGGGAAACATCAAAGCTACGTTTCGAACGATTGAAATTGTTTCCCCGACCTAGCCAGGAAAAGATCCGTGGCTCACTAGCTCCATGAGTATCTCGCTAGATCCTCGCTTGAACCGATGTCCTTCCGTCAGGACCAATTCTTCGATTGTCTTTTGCAGACAACAAATTACATTCCGACACGCATGTATCCCTCTTCGTTGATTTTCTTTCTGTATCTATCGATTCCATTCCATCGGCTATCTTCGCTTCCATTTTTACGAACGTCAGTGGTATTTTGAGCATTCGTTCGAATTATATGAATTTTTCCCAAAATTGTTGTATCGAGTGTTGTTGAATTGAAATTCGTACTCAACAGGTTAGTTTCAAAAGCTGTTCATAATTTGTGTCTACGTTAATACATTTCTATTAACTTAAGTTTCGATATCCAAGGATCTAGGTATTTTATAGATTTAAGGGGGTATTCCAGTCTAGAGGTATGAATTTCGGGCGGTTTTTGAAGCTCTGTACAAACGAAATAAAAAATATTTTTACTATCCATTTTTTATCATTTGTTTATTGATATTTTAAGATTACATAAAAAGTTAACCGAAAAAACTCAAAAGTCACAAAGTTATGAGCTGGCAAAGTGGGGGGTCTAAAAAAAAAGGTGTCCTGGCGTGCATGATTTCAACCCTTCTAGTCATCTGAGACAAAAAAGTCCAATGGGTTCTTAATTAGTATAGATGCCGCTATAGCATGAACTTTGGAAAAGTAAAAAAAATATATTTTCACAAAATGGCGGCCGTTTGAAAAAAATTTTTTTTTGGCATGTTTTTTTAACAATTCCGAATTTTTTAAAAATAGTAAAATTAAAAATTTTGATCTGAGCATGCTTTAGGCGATAGAGGAATGTATAAAGAACATTCACACCAAATTCCAAATAAATCGGTTCATTAGAATTTGAGATATCGTGCCAACTCAAAAAAGGTAGTTTCGAGAAAAACGCGTTTAAAGTTTTGAGACAAGTTTACTCATAGAATGGTACAGCATGCTTACATATTTTTAATCGGCGATTCCTGCTCCATACAAGAACATCTTTCTTACATGGAGAACATAGAATTAACGATGAAAGAGAAAAATTCTAAAATACAATAGCCATAATTGTTATTAATTAAAACTGTTCATTTGTTCCGGTCGGACCGGTACTTGTAACTCATAAAACAATTGAAATTTTGAAAAATCCTTTTAAGGGCATATTCTTGAATGTCTAAACTTTGGAAATATGAAAAAAAATATTTCCAATTTTTTCAAATTTGTAGACTAGAATATCCCCTTAAAGAATTCCTTTTTTCATTAGCTAACATTAACAGCGAAATTAAAAAAGAAATTCGGAATCTTCAATTATCGTTGTAATTTTACACGGAGAACGAGTGTTCGGTTAAAGATTAAAGTAAAAACGAATCAAGTAGAACAGAAATTGAATCCTACCTTGAACGACTGAAACTATTCGTTTTAAAGATTCTAAAGTAGAATAAAACCGACGATCGGATCACGATTTTTCCCGAAGTATACGATATCTGGATTTAGACACGGAATTTTTCTGCTCTGCCGGTTTTCCCGCAATGCGACGGCCGATCAACGATTAAATTTCTCGAACTCGTGACTTCGATTGTACATTCAAGCATCGTCGCATGAGTCGGGTATCGAAGTTGCGGAGACCAGGCCATAGGAAGACGGGGCTGTTTACTTTACTTCCAGCGGACAGGAAGAAATACCTGACCGTATTTTCAAGCAACATTGACTGATTGTCTTCTGCAATCGATTATTTTTATTTTCCTCTATCGGTACCGATATATATATGTAAGTCGATTCTTATCAAAGAGAGTCGTAAAACAGTTTCAAAGGGATGATGTGTGAATGGTCGTGGCTATACTTAAAAATAAAGTCTCTGAATATTTACAGAACTAAAGCGACGTATAATACGTGTCGGTAGGGGCGAAACTGTTAAACTGTACTTAATTTCATCTAAATTATTCTTAGGTGTACAAATTAGTTTGGCGCCTTTAAATACACGGAATGTAATAATTAATATTTAGGAACCTTTGAATGTCAATAATAAATAAGACGACGTCTATTTGACATATCAATAAAAGTAAAAATAAAAGCTGGGATCGATGTAAAAGCAATATCGACGAACGATTGGTAGAGTGTGAAAAAGATAAAGGTTAATTTCTCCATCGAATAATTTAACAATTATCGGATGTGATATATAACAAGCATCGTATGATCTGTGAATAATAGTACGTACATCATGACATAAATATAATAAATTTGACTATTCTATCAAAGTTCAAGATCGAATCACTTAACTGGCACAAATACATAAATTCGGTAATAGAGGAAACTTGAAAAATCCACGGCCGTCCATAACAGCAAATTGTACGAATGACGTTATCGTGAAAAAGTAATTTGGTTCGATGCTAATAGGCTCTCTCTTACCTCGTATCCTCTTTTCTTTCCACCCCCTGGCAGAACCGGGCTGCCTACTCTTTCTCTGAATAATGCATAGGTTGAACTTGAGTGTGATAACGTAGCGAAAGCCTCAGAATAGAGCTCCTCTCGATTATTGGCGGAGAAGGGAAGAACATCATTCCCCACTTAGTACGATATTAAAAGAGATTCGGGTCGTTCTATTTTCTGTTCGAACATTACGAATGTAAGATCGAGGGCAATCGAATCGCTGGTTAAAACTAGTTAATTGCTCAGATTATATTTCTTATTAATCGTAAGTGATGTGTGGATACTTAAAGTAGTGTTGTTGGCCGTCTAATACATTCAATGTTACTGCCACTATTTTAATATCGTCTAAACAAATGGCATGAAATTAAACTGTTATAATACATTCATATATACACATATCAAGTGCATTTTGAAAATTTTACTATATATATATAAGGTGATAAGACGAATCTTTATTAATAAGACAATATCAATATTTACAGAGTACAGATTCAGGTAAGACAGAAAATATATCAATTGCGTGCTTTAAATAAGGAAACTATTCTGTTCTATTTCAAACGCATGCATTCTTAAAGTATGATTCAAGTCTTTCTATAGCAATTTATTTTGCATTTACGTAGGACGCACGTAATACGTAAAAATATACAAAATATCTAAAATAAAGATAGGAGATAAGACAAATTTGGAATATTAAAATACCTTTTTTACAATTGATTTTAATACAATGCACTGAATACTATTTATCACCAATTAGTACTCAGTAAATACTAATTATTTAGTTTAAAAGATCGAACATACCGGTACCAACGATATTAATTTTATAATAATTAATATATTCCAAAGTATCTTTTAAATTATTAAGATCTCATTTTCAAGAGATAAAATGCATCAAAGATATAGGTCACTCAGACTGCATCATCACGTACCCACTTTCATCCGGATATGCATAAACAGTAAAAGTTCGTCCTTTCAACGTGGAAATCAAGTTTCGAAGGACAAACGGATGGAAATGAGCCTGGTAATTCGTAAACAAGCAAAGAAGATTCCCCAGTATTGGTGAGAGAGCAATAGTGTACGAATAGAAGAAGTCGGGAGCAGTGAAGTTTCATCGAAAATCGAAATCAGCCGTAAGGAAACTCCCAAGAGTAAAGAAGTTGCTCGTGACACTAGCAGCTGAGCGTATCGCGCATGTTAGGAAGAAAAGGAAAAAGAACCGAGGAATGTTACGAAGAAGATACTGCTTACTCGACCGTGACTCGTACATTTCGATATTTTATCGCAACACTGACAACCTGTATTCGCGTGTCATTTGTGTTTAACAATGGTTAGACCAAAAAATTATACAGCTGTGAATATTACAATTATTGATTTATCATTTTACCCTAAAATTTCCGCAAAAATACTCATACCTTTTCCTGTTATATTTTAAAAAATTACTCTAAGTACAAGCACAAAATTTCAACCGGTTAATTGTTTCTCTAGCAATCTAGATCAGTGATCACCTTCTATCATACGATACGAGACAAGTAGCCTAATACTTCTGAACAAGGGTATACACGCTCTCATCGAGCTTTTTCAATCTCACTTTCTTTTATTCGAATATTTTTTATTGGAACGACGTGACGATATGAATAGATATATTAGTTGATGGTAATAAAACGAGGTTGCCAAAGAAGGCTAGCGCTATCACACGACTGGAAGTTCGCAAGATTGCTTAGCAGCCTCTCGATATGGCCGAAGTGGGAGCGCGCAGAACTTCGATAATCTTCCCTGCAGCGGCCTCGGGCCCCAAGTTTGGCAATCAATGCGAAGTAACAGTTTAATTAAATACGGGTAACCCTTCGTCGACTCTGCGCTTACTCGAAGACAGAGTAATCTTGGCCGCGTTGTCTCAAGGGCTCCACACAGCCGGATTCGCCAACGAGAATTTTCGATAGACTCGCAAATCTGTCTTCTCTCTGTTTCCTTCCTATCTTTCTATTTTCCACTACTACATCCCTTTTTCTGATTAAGCAAGAGTCGGTTTGCATAGTATACGAATCTCACAACGATGTTTCACGCAAGTTTTAGTTATTTTATTATCATATAATGCAATTGTAGAGTAGAAATTGTAATATGTCAATTCATGTATTGTCTTTTCAATATCGTGTGCTCGTTTCTTCGCTGTAACAATGACGTAACCCAAAAATCATGATTTTGGGGAAAATGAATTTCAATCTCTTGGATCGTTATAATTTTGAATGAACATCGCGTTTAAACGCCAAATTGATTCAATGAGATATCGAACTTGTACGAATTAGTGACTAACCAAATGGTTCTTGGCTTCGTGGCAAAGATATAAACCTATTATTGTTGAAGTAATTACTTCAAGAAAAACTCTACACCTTTTCTTTTGTATATCCGTGACCTGGACACCGTTCTTACGAAGGGAATAGAATTTAGTGAAAAAAATTCAAAATAAGGAGAGGTCCATATTATTGTACCCTTGAATATAAATTTTGTTTTGGGTTACAAGGTCTAGAAACGAAAGAGCTATAAGTAAATTTCTATTGCTGTTTCTTGTAGCTATCAGCTAGAGCTACACACCAAGGTTAACTTTTTGGTAATGTCCTTTGCTATAAATATATGAACGTGCTCAGCATACACTATACCTGTACTTATACCTATATTTATTTCAATATATTTTTCTATTACAAATTCATCCACTCGTTCCTCTATCAGTCAACCTGAACAATTATACCACATAATATTTGCATATTATAATATATTGCAGATTTCACTTTGTATAATATTTATGCATGATATATCATAATATTTGTATAAACCGTTCGTAATATAATTTTTGTTATTTTTACGAAATACGTTCACCAGCACTTAATAACCAATTTGCAAACCATAAAAAAGAATGAAAGACATTTGGTAACTCCAAAGGACGATCTAATCTCCAAAACACCATAATTGCTGTTACACCTTATTGCACAGTAACGATACAGTTCGATACAGTATCGAAACCTTTGAAAACGGATTATCAGGTGTAACGAGAATAGTTGGCTGCTAGTTCTACGGGCTGATAGCTGATTATTGCCGATCGTACACCCAAAGAAGTATTCTCTATGGTGAACGCATAACACAATACGACGTCGGCTGGGGAGAATCGCTTTTCGTGGCCATCCCAAATATCTCGGACAAGGTAGTTTGATCGTTCAGATGGGAAAGGGCAAGACGAAGCTTCAAACTCCCGTAACCCTTGTGTAATCGAATATTAAATCAGCCACTGCAAAATGACTTCTTCACGAACATTCAAATTACCTCGATAAAAAGCAGCGTCGAGTAATCGAATTTTTTGAATGATCCTTGTTAGATTAGTAAACTTTGTTTTCATCTTGAGAGAAAGTAGTTTACTTCAAATTGTTTTGCAAATTAATACTAAATAGAAACAAAAATGTTCGAATAGAGATAGAGTTTTAAGTTTGTCTATTTTCAACTATTTGTTGGTCTTCTTTTTTCAAATTTTATTTTACTACTGAGGCAACAGATCATTCGGATGAGCTCAAAACATTAATGTACCTTTTATTATTTATTAAGTACTATATCATATCTGATATCATAAATTTAATTGAATGTAATTTAAGTATTATGTTCAAGTTGCAGTAGAAGACACAAAAACAAAATTTGTAACAAATTTAAATCACAATGCTCAGAGTCAGATTACAAGAAACAATCATTCAAACCTCAACTTTGTCTATAATTTCCTCTTCTTTTTACTACTTTCTAGTATCATGCAATGAAATTTAATCGCAACCTATCAACGTGGTATGAAATACATGGCTTAATTAACGATGGAGATCGCCGAAAACGCGAGAATATCGGGGTACATTGAATGCGGGCGATAGTATCACCGAAAGCGTAACGAGTTGCGTGTAGTTCCAGGATAATCTAAGTTTGTGTCATGATCTTGACAGGAATATAACAAGTAGTTTGTAAGCGGTTTGAAGCTGCTCTTAGCTTATATGTCTAAGAGAGAAAGTAGGCTAATCCGTATATCGGGTTAATCCTATTACCCTGATACGATTTGGTTTATTGAATGTGGAATGTGGACAATTTATCGAACGAGTGTCAAACTAAAGAGATAAGGAAAAAATTATTTAAAATCGTCATGTCTATGGGATGTTTCAGTAACCACGGAACAACCAGCAAGGCAAAAAAAGAAAATAAATAAAAAATGAAGAGTAATGTTTCTTCATGTGACGTTTCGTTCTCGAGAAAATGAAGTTTGAAAATGTATTATGTATACGTTCCAGGCTGCATTTCCTTGAAAACGAGGCCATAGACGTGAAAATGTTAATCCACATTTTCGACTAGTTTCCGCATGTAGAACAACCTACTGTTGAATATTTTTTCATCAAATCTTTTCATCAAACAAATCTTAAAATTCGATTTTATTAAATACGTAGTGCCATATGAACAAATTTTATTTTACATTTTCGATTTATTCTTTCACAAAGAATTTTCCACCTGTTAATCGTGCCACGGTTACTGGAACACCCTGTATACGATTTCATTCTTGCCACCATGTTAACGTTAAGTTTACCGTAAGTTTCGTATGATGGCTTAGTTAACGTGACGTTTATGTGAAAATACGGATCGCTAAGCCTACGAAACGATACTTTTATCTTTTAATCTTCGTAAGTTAAACTATGTAAGTAGACGGTTCTACAAAAAGGGGAATAAAAGTCGAGGAAAAAGTAACAGAGACAGAGGAATAATTTAGAAAGCTTTGTAAGCCGGGTTTCTATGTATACTTAAGTTCATTAACTTTTTTCCAGCACTTTTGTGTGCCACGTTGTGAATAAGATCACGTTCCAACCTTGAAGGCGTCAAAAAGTATATGGAAATCTACTTATATTTTGTTTGAAATTTTCTGCAAAAGACCCACTTTAAATGGTTCTTTCTGTTAATGCAATAATAGCAATATAATAATTACGGATGTATACCGTTTATATCCATTGTTACTTATTTAATACAGCTTTCCTCAGATATTTCCTCGTTCTTTCATCATTATTGGACTGTGGATTTTTATGCAGATTTATATTTTTATGAATACAAGTAAAGGAATAGAGTCAAGATATATATATATATTTCACCTACTAAAAATTATGACGAGTGTTGTACTCTGAATATTTTACGTATTTCTTCATGTTCTATGCATTTTTGTACCTTTAAATTTCGCATAAAATTCCAGATCTTGAAACCTAACCGACTCAAATAATCCTACCTTACTCTAGCTATGTAACATTTTATATTAGAATCTTTCTAATATTTCAAACTAAAAATTGAACAATACGCTATCTGTCGAAATCTACTTCTTCACGAAGAATTATTCTCGGAAATCTGGAAGCAAAGATAATTCCAATCCGTGTTTTCCAAGACAGCTGTTCAAACCCGAGTAATCTTCGACTTGTGAACAAAAATCAATATATTATTTGACGTCTCGTTTCGTTGCTTAACGCTTCCTATTCTCTCTCTCTCTCTCTTTCTCTATCTCTCTTTCTCTCTCTTACATTCTTCTCGTCTCGCGTTCAGTTTCGCGCCCAATTTGCGGCCCATCATCGCTGCGGAAGAAGCAATTTCTAACTTAAATGAAACTCCCTCTCGCTCGCTCGTACTTCCCCCAAACGATCGACAGGATACACCGTGGCGTTCGTCTTCGGGGCTTCGTCAAGGGACGCCACGGAAGTTCTTCTCTCGAGACGATCGTGCTACGAAACGCCTACACGCAACTCACCACCTTCTCGTCAGAATTCCGCAGTGAATCGAAACTTCCATTGCTGCACGCAACTGAATCGTCCGATATCGGTTTGGGACCTAAGAGACCCACTCATACGGAACGGTTCATACCTCTCTTGTTGTCCTTTTATTGTTCGTCATATTGTATTGTCTCCTCGACTCAAGCAGAGGCAAAAAGCTGGTCAAAATTATTTTCTTAATTTTAAAGAAGCACTTGGAAATAAGAAAACATAATTATCTAATACACATTACACAAAAATGTGGTGAAGTATTTGGTCGAAAGACCGATGAAAATTATTTTCTTGATTTTAACATTAATATTGATTCCATACATAAATATGTTTGTCTTCTGAATAATCTTTAGAATCTGCATTTTCGGATTTTGATTCTTTAATTGGTATAATTGCGCGTATCTTCAACACCGAATAACATGTAATTAAATAATTGACAGAAGGTCGCTCTGCGTGTGAAAGTAAGTCAAATATGCAGGATAAATTTTTTTCACAAGACACTTTGTTTGCAAGAAAAATGAATTTGAAAATTTATCATAGGAATGTGTTAGAGTGATTCTCAACTAAACAGGTTTAAACTCTGTTTTCTTGACAATCACCCATGAAACGGAAAATTTGATTCTACGATTATTTAGTCTTATTCAGTTCAGAATTAACTATGTTCGAGTATACTTGATTAATAATATATAAATAGATAAATTTTCAAACTTGATTTTCTCGAAAACTAAGTCACAAATGAAACAATTTTTAGAAATGTTTTTTAACATTATTTTACTTTTACGTATTATTCGACAACACCCTGTATAATCTCAAGCCATCACTATATCAAACAGTACATTTATCGTAATAAATACCTACTTAATACTTTGACATAATACTTTGATTGGTATTATTTATCATTCATGACACAAACCTTACCCAAAATAAAAAGTGTCAGTACGCAATGTTACATTTTGGAATTATTCCAATGAAAAGATTTTTTCTGCGGTAACAAACATTGATGGACGTGAAATGGTTTTTTTGAGTCGTAGAAATTGCTCAACACAGTGTGAAACTGTCTGTAATAGGATCAAACAGATTGTTAACAAGGGCGCGTACCTGTGTAACTCGTTGAAACAGTACCGATTGTTACAAAGATTCCCAAAGGGTAGCTGCTCGTTAATTTTGAATGGCGAAGACGAAATTCGATATCCCTGGTTCGCTCTTTTAACATGCTACACGGACAACAAAGGTTTTTTGCCTTCTGAAACATAAATCACGGACTCCTTAGGTGTAACGAACTGTACTCATAATGCCATCGACAAAGGATCTTCGGATATCGTTAACAACCGGTATCGGATATATAAGGGTATACAGAAGACCCTATCAGTAATATCCTTATGCTTCTAATCCAAAATTACTTGGTTATCACGCTAAGAGTATTGTCCATTCACATGGAGTTTAGTCATTGGCTATTGGAATAATACCAATTATTAATTTTATAAAGTCATATTGCCATTTGATAAGATAATTATTAAACGATTGATAATTTCATTTTCTCTTCAAGATTGGAAATTTTTATGACAGCTGAAAGAATAGAATTTAAGTAAGTAAATATACTTGATCGATATTTCGTATATTTTTTCGATATTTTATATATTTTCGCATATTTATGCATCTGTACATTTTTGTATCGAACCAAGTTCATAATTTGCATAGAAATTCTAAGTGTACGTATTTCTATTTTTGAAAAATAACAGGTTTTTTTTTAATAATCTATCGTCTCGTAAACAATAAAGTAGATCAAGTTTTATGAAAACAATGTTGAGTGGGAAACGTATTATATAATTTCCACTGAATATCATATGATTCGAATTGGATTCTTGGTAATTACAAATGTAATCATTTAATGATGCACTCATTGTTAAGATCCTAATCAGAGGTTTAGAGTTTCCAATATGTTTAATGGGCAATTAATTTATAAGTAACTGATACCAATTATGCGATTGAAAGTAATTCATGTCATTAATAGATTATTTAGCTTGAAAAAGATATAACAAATTGGTGTATACGTAAAATATCAAATATCGTCTTCTGATGAAATTTTGAATATTCAATTAAATATGTTTAATGTATGTATTATTCTATGTGATATAGAGGGAAAATTCGAGCCATTTGATATGATTCCTTTTTCAGTATGAATTCCTCTATAATCCCCTAATATTGATTATTATACAATATAGTTGGGTTTGCATTTACAGCATGTTCTACATAATTGAACAAAATCCAAAATTTAATGATTTCGCATTAATTTATTCTTAAAAATTGGATTATATATCTACACTATATAAAATTGTATTATACACAGTAAATATAGTAAATTTAATATCTATTGTACATAAAATTCCAATGGATTAAATACAGATTTTGTAAGAAATTATAATAAATAATAATTTATTTGTAAAAATGTTTAATTTAAACTATATTTCTACTTTAATTGTGGCAAATCCAATGGAGTAGCTGGAATATACATATCATCAAAAATAGAGTTCATTTGCAAGAAATATTAAAGTAATTCGATACTTTAATAAATCCTAAAAGTGGTATGGCTGTACTGATCCCAGAATTCGTCCTGTTTATTTTATCTTACTTCTGGCTCGGACGTTTTCAATTTAAGAGAAACCTTTCGATCGGAACGTGTGTGACTCTTTGATTTACCGGAGGCTGACAAAGTGTACGCCTTCAGAAATCGTGAAACGAATTACGTGTACAAGTTTGATAGTGCTCGTGATTCATGACGGTCAACCCAGACGGCAGCCATTTTTACGAGTATTGCATTTCACGCAATTCGACGTGAATGATAAGAAAACCTAAAACTTCGAACTGAACGATACGTATTTAACGTGATAAGATTTTAGATAAATGTTTCATATGATATAATACGTTCATTCCAGAAGAAGAGAATAAGAATTGCTTCTGATCTTTACTTTCTCACTGATTCACATATATATGTAAATTCTATAGAATTCAAACTACCCGCCAACCGACATTTTTACTTTCGTTTTGTTTTATCGACAGTCATTTGCTGAATAGAATAGATCACGAGAGAAAAACGATAATTTAGGACCTAGAAAATCGATTCTCGATTTTCCAGGTAAAATTTGTAGTAGATTTGTTATTAACTGTTATTGTATTTAATTTAATTATTCCCATAATAAACTCGATTTTCCTGAATCGATCGTCGGATTTACCTTAAGGATTTACGTTATTACATACATATATATATATATTCGCGTATTGTTATCATAAATTGGTCAAGGTGTGTATACTTTTAAGCGGCAATGTACATGTACTAATGATCCCGAATCACAAAACAAGAAATCTTTCCCTCCCGGGATTCACTTCTTGCATTATTCATAAACACTGCTACAATATGACATATTAGAGTTATAAATTATGCAACATGGCGCGAACCAAAAACCGAAGTGACTCAGCCCGGGTAATTTGGCGACGTGGAGCGTCGGATAAATTCGGCTTCCGTCATCATCGGCGGGTTAATCATCAGACTGGAGGTTTTCGTCGTGAAATGAATTAGGATTTTCGTGGGTGTGTATGGTCGGCAGGCGTGACGAATTCCTCGATCTCGCCGCGTGGAATCGTGGCCCACGCTAATGAGACGGAAGTAATCCCCCTCCCGCGTGTTCTCTTCGGGTATTCATTCGTCCTGGTTGAAAGCTGGGCTCGGGGTCGGTCATGGTTCCGGCGTAGGAATGGATTTCCCCGCGAAATTCCGGTCGCGCGGCTCTAATCCACGTCGTTTCCGACCTTCGACTCCGTTCCAACACGAAGGAAAACCGCGCTTTATCACGAACCCCGGCACACCTTGCCTGCGTTCCTCTTTACGAATTATCGTCTCGTAGATAATTAATCTCTCTCCGCCCCTCTGGTATATTGCTTTCTTCTCTTTGAACATTAATTCCGGAAGCTTCTTCTGATCTATAGCCCCTCGTCGCGTTCTCGCGTTCGAGCAAACGATTATCTTGTCTCTTGCTCGAGTGGCAGCAGCCCTCCGCGAAAGGGAGCAATTAGAATTTTCTCCATTGATTTTACTGTGCGAGAGGTTGCTACGTGGGTCAAGAGTCGAGTCGACCATCGACAGAGTCGAAATTTATGTATGCTGCAGCCGTATCATTTTCATGCTTTTCATGTTTTAAGTAATATATCGAAGTAAAAAGAGAGACACTCGTCTCTTCTTTTAAAGAGAAAAACGTGCGAGTAATTATACTCGAGGGGGAAGAATATGTTTAAAACAATTATCTTGGATAAAATAAAAAACTTATAAATAAAGGAAACAAACTTGTCAGTGAAAATTATTAGACTTAATGGAGAAAATAAAAATTTGTGTATAGAAGCAGTTCGAGACACCTATCATTCATTTCGCAAGCTCCTTTTTTTGTCTGGAAAAAGAACGGACAAACTGGTACCGTTCTATTCCCATCTACACATTCCACATTTCAACCACCATCCCCTTCAGCTGCCTTGAATTCCACGAGTATACTGCACCGCGAACTTCTCTTTTCTCTGCCGCCATTATACGTTACATACCAGTCGTTCAGATATCGCAGACTATTAGTGAATAGTTTGTGTCGAAACTTGGCGCAACTCTGTAAAAAACCAACCTATCGGTATTCAAGGAAACAGAGTGTCGAAGGGTTTTACAGTTTCTGCCAATCGCATGGTGTGTTATTGTCGATTGAAGACTATACATTTACGAAAGTTACACGCAGAATTTAAATAATTGCTCATCGTTGAATCGTATGATTTTATTATCTGCGATAATAGCTCTAATTTTTAGTAACACGCGAATATTATATTTGCTTTGTCAAATGGTTTGGGAATTTCTCTGTTATAAATTATTCACATAAATGTCATTAGTCGTATTATTTCCAAATACATATTTAAATTACCTTTCGTTACTAGACCGAAATAAATCGTTGAATTTTTGTCTTATAGTAGGTAGGAGATTATTCCAAACGAAGCAACAAGTTGCACATAAAGCATTTAAAACCTTCCGACACCCTTGGAAATAAGAGACGTGTAAAAAGTTTTAAAAAGCTTTTCCAAAAACTAAAGTATTATTTAACACTTTGCCTGATATTGACGCACATGGTGCGTCGTATGGATTATATAATAGGAAGTAATACTGCCGAAACAACTGTTTTATCTTTACTTTATATTAATAACGTTACAAAACTTAATCCTTGGCAAACTATGCTGATAAATAAAGTCAAAACCATTTGACGGCAATCAGATGATCGTTTGAACGTCGAAAGATCTCTGATGCGTCGTTAGCTCTCATTTTAAGAAGTATATTTCGCAACTGTACAATCCACAGTACACGTATTAGTTGAGAGGGGCAGGTTGGATCGTACATCTAGTAATTTCACACCCACTGGCAAGGGTACGTGTAGAAATTAGATATCCATTGATGATAGTGCATGTAGTAATTATACACACGCTGATGATAGTGGGTGTAGTAATTACATACCTTACAATAACGGAACAAGCAGTAATCTACGAGGTCCCAGCTAGTAGCAATACTTGCCAGGGCCAACGCTGCCACTGTAGTCCGTATTAACATTGGTAAGTAAACATGTCGTAGATTCTCTAAGCGTGTAGATTTATAGATAGATACGAAACAGCCGGCTCAACGTTAAATTGAAATCCTCGCTCCGCCTATATTCCATTAAAATTTCATTCTTTTATCGTTTATTGAACATCTTACAAACTTGCTTGCTAATCAATTTTTAATTTCTCGAGCTTCCTTTATATCGTTCTTTGGTAGACTCAATGATCTTTTATTCGCAGGGCATAGAAAAATGTAATTTGGGAATCATTACTTACTAATCGAAATATTCTATTAAATTTGATATTGTTTTCGAATATTTCATTAAATTTACCAATATTTCTGAATATTGTATTAATACGACTTTTTAACTCCATATTATTTGACGGGAGTTACACGATTATTCGAACGTCAAAATATTTTATTTGGATTGTACTTGACGATTGCAGAGTATTTTAAGAAATTACTGGAATTCAGATCGACGCGAGTATATTGTAACCAGTGTCTGTCTTAAATTAATTAGAGGAAGACATCCCGTCGCTGCTTGCTTCTCGTACCAGAGGCAGGATATTAGCGTGGATGCGCGTTAATGGTTCGTATTGCAAGCAAAGCATTTAACCGTGATCGTTTATTTCAAAGATAGCATCTCGTTCCGGTTTCCTCGAACGAAAGGAGACATAACGTCACAGTAATATATCCTCGTGAAATCTTTTCCGCGAGATGAGCATCTAAATGGAAGTGTTCCCCGCGTCGCGTTGTGGAGAATGGATCGCGGACTAAAATCACGTCAGCGTACCTAGTAAACCTTCCTCTCTCTCTCTCTCCTTCCCCCCTTTCCTCGTCTTCTTCTAGCCTCACTCTGCGGTGCAAAAAAATGTGCTTTGAATCTCCCCTTTTATTGACCGTAATGGGAAACAGGCGAGTTCATAATAGACGTTCCTCCACGGTTCTCGATACTCCATTAAGATTTCAGCTGAATCACAATGACTCTGTCTCTAGCCTCGTGCAGAAACCAGGGAAATAAAGAGCTTCTGGCGAATTTCGTTCCACTAGCATGACTACTCTATACTAAGTAAGTACGTCCACGTTTCATGAGAAAGTGACGAGACATTGGGATCGTAAGGTTCCATCATCCATCAAACCAGCGCGATTTCCTTCTTCATGGGATAAGTAATCCCAAACCCCCGGGACACATTGTGTACGCATTATGCTCCGAGACCAATGTTCCCGCGCATAAATCGGCAATTACGCCTGCAAGAGATTAGCATGACAGTGGAAAGCAACGTGTCATGCGCGAGAGGGTACGCTTCGTGGTTACACCAAGTGTAGCGTCATGTGTATCGAACTGCTAGGATTAACAACGATATAACGTCTTCGATCACTCGTCCTTCACTTCCACGAAGAAATAAAAAATGAATACATAGAGTATGGCAAGTGAAGCGGTTGCTATGATGATTAACGAGTGATACAAATTTCTATTTAGCTTTCACTTGAATTTCACTGACATCTCATAAACATTGGCAGTCTACTAATAACGTTCTGCTTCTACAAAATTAAATTATGAAAATTAACTTTGAACTCTTGAACAACCCAATGCATTATGATGCACCTTGAACGTGGATCGCGTTGACCTCGCAGCTGAGAATCAGGGCCACAGGGCGTGATCGATAATGGCCTCTAATAAAGGGTCAGTTTCTTGGATGGTAATCGGTCCGAAGTAGAGGTACGTTGCTACGTAGACGGAGTCGGTCATTTGCAATAACGTGAAATCGTGTCCCTACATTACTCAAACATGATGGATGGTCGTTGCCGCGATGAGGTGTGAGGCCACACACGGGGGTTTGTCGGAGACGGAGGTTATCGGCACACCGGCTTGTCACGGATGACGTATCGCTTCGAAGGTATACCGAGCGTGGTACAGCCACGTCTACTCCAACCTGCGCCAGCTTCGTCTCGTATAACACCTGGAAACTCTCTGGATTCGAAGTCTTTGCTGGACAGTTGCTCGTGAAAGGTATTTATCACGTGGAAGACACGAGACGAGTCAATCGGACCATTTAGCGCGAAACTCACACCACAACTTCGTTTAAGGATGTCGTTACACGGTGGAAGACGAGGAACAAATAAGGTGATGTATGCAATAGATGTACCACCGGATGGAAAATAGAGTTATTGCGTGGGAACGTTATGAAAAGATACGTTTCTCATAAGCTTCACGCGTGTTCAGGTTACTTGAGATTATGAAATGTTTCGACTATGCTAAGAATGTGCGTTGTAGACTTGAGATTCTTAACGCTAGAAGTATCAGTTAATCAAAGTAATCAAAGTGACTGATTTCCGTAAAATCCCTACAAATATATTAAACAAAGCGATAACAAATAAAATCAAAGGCCTAATTATTTCATATTATAATTTCCATCCCCGTTTCTGTTTTCGTTAACCAACGCTTATGTTCTTCTTCAATAAACTAACGCTAATTTATTTGTTTTATTTGAAGGAATGAAGGCATAAATAATGTTACTCACCGTTATGAACGAGCAGAGCAGAGTCACGGGCAACAGTGATCAGGTCACTGTCGGTGAGAGTTTCGTCGGACGCGTTACCGGAAGTTGGTGTGTCGCTAAGTCCAGCACCAGTGCTGGGCATATGATACAGGGGATGCTGCTGTTGCTGTTGATAGGCACGTTGTTTATGCTGACTGGCGTTGTAGTGATTCAGGTGTGATTGCGTGGTCTGGTGATTATTTTGAGGGTAGGCGGGAGCACGACCTCGCAGGCTTGGCGAATTTTCCTCACCCTCGCTGCCGCTCAAACTGTAGGCCGGGTAGAGCCGTCCCTTCCCTGGAACAATCGTTAAAAATGTTCTACGTAAACATCCATGTCGAGTCGACTATGTGCGTTTGTATTAACGTTGACATTGTAGCTACCACGAAAAAGAGGGTGTTAACCCCTCGTTTTCGGGATCTGGGCTTGTCGTTTGCTGAACGATTAAGTCACTCAGACTCTTGATGGATCCTTTCGTTTCGGATATTACGATAATTTTGTGTGTTTTTATCTGTTTAGTTTACAAAATAATCTTGTTACGATATAGATGTTTTATATGTTAGTTGTGTTATTAGAAACCCGTTGTTAACGTAGTTTTGATCAATCGTAGGATTATACTTAACTTTTTAATGGACGTATTATTTTTCATCTCTTAGTCTAAGTATATGTTTTCTGAACTTAGGAAAGATTTATTATAGAAAAATTATTTTCCACCGTACGTATCCTATTAGCCATTTATTTAATAAAAATTTTTTATGGAACGTTGCTTTTATTAGGCAATTAATATCCAGCTGTGTAGGAGAGTTTCACAACAAAAATGGAGCGATTAAAGCGTACTCCCTGCCGGGTTATTGAATTCTTGTCTGGAATTTTATTACACTATTTTGGTATTCGATTAATACGCGGTATTCATGATATTTATATCATAATTTTGTGAATGAAAGAAACCATGAGAGTGTGGATTAAAACGATATTCTATTCACAATGCAGGGATTTATTACATTACAGATTAATATGATTCTCTTTTATTGCGAGCTTATTTATTAACAAACACAGTAAGGCGTGCGATTGTTTCATTTATGCAACAATTCGATTCTGTTGACACAGTTAAAATCTACGAAATTTTAACAGATGATATGTGAGGAAGAATACGAACAACTTTTATACAACGTAAATTCTTTACAAAGCTGTTTATTTGCAATTGATGAATTTCATTTGATGAGATTCCCTTTACATTTCCACGACAACATACATGTAGTACATATTTTGAAATTGTTTTGTACAGTCCCTACAACAACTTTTAATTCTTGTTTACTTTAGTGCTACTTAAATTTTGACCAATGCGATCTTTTAATTCCTTTGTATGATTAAGTTATTAACAACAATATTCTAGTTAGGTTCCCTTACTTTAGTTATGATCGTAAAAATGTGAAGTTGCACAAACATCCGTAGTCTACATAAGAACGGCGGTGTACATATTGAACTTGATCCCATCACTAAGTTCCCCCAGGCAAAGTTGGATCGATGGAGGAAAGCTAAAGATAGCGAAAGAAAAGCGTGGATATCGATATCTCGATAACACGGTTGGTTGATGCAGTAGCTCGTGGAGGAGCAGAGTCAAAGGTTAAAGGCATCGATCATAGTTTTCGCGCGATTTATCCCAAACGCTTGCCTGTGACAAGACATCGCCGTCACTTTCCTTACTTTCTTTTCTCTTTTCCTTTACGACGACCCAAAAACTGGTTTTCCTGTTCCCTCGTCACCTAACAACATCTGTTCCATTTTGAGATACGATGACAACTCGTGGTCACCCATGGGATCAATTAGTCTTCTCTCTTTCGAGATTTAACCAAGCTCTCTAACCAAGTTTTCGCGACAAAAACGTTCGAGAAATCTCGCGGAGAGTTCGTCTACGAGTTCGTACAATTGCTTACAAAAGTATTCGAACACTTGCGGAAACCTTTTAGCGGCTAAGACTAAGGTTGTAATAATTTAATGATAATTATTCTGGTTTACCTAATCTTATTAAAATAATTCTAAAAAAGAATATTCTTCTTAGCGTAAAATAATTCTTGAAGACTTAAATAACTTCTAATGATGATTCGATTATTGGTGTGCCAAATGTATATATTTTTAGTTTTGATTCGAACTTTACCAATATAATTATGACAGTCGTATTTCATTAGAGTGGCACTGAAATTTCAAAATGTTATACTTTCTATGATAATACTTTCGTCAGCTACTGTAGCTTCAAGCAAGAGAAAACGGTGACATCATACGATGGAAGAATCTTCAGAAAGAATATTTTTCCGTTTGGCCGTCTCCCCTTGGCTGAGAGGAGCCGGAAGTCCCACGTTCCTCCGTGTTTGTCCAAGTGTGCGTGACGTTAGAATTGTTTTGCCACCTTTTCGGGGAAACCCTCCAGGCCTTAATGTAGCGTTTCTATGTCTTTGGTAAGTGGACACCGCCGGTGTGATGTTCTCTTCTAATGTTTAATGTGAGATATCTCCCGTTACCGCAGCCAAGTGTCAGCGGCTTTATTGAACGTTACCGCGTCGTCAATGAAGAAACTTAATTATATTTTCAGTGCTATTGGACGTTCTAATTCGTATATCCTTGAAAATTTATTAAAGTATCTCAAAACTTTCACGAATCGCTGTGCAGAATTTATATTCGAATTTACGCGAGTCCATAATTCTGTCACTAAAGATACGTACAAGAGAAAACGACAGATCTGTTAGTGCTGAGAAGAAGAAGAAGAATCCGTCAAGATGATTGAATTTTTCTTTTCTTTCAGATTAGGAAGTCACGGCTGGCTGAGTTTCGTTATCGAACGATGCTGAAAAATCTTTTGAACTACAATTACCACAGCGTGGAAAGGATAGCGAAGCAAGCTGAAAGGGATGTAAATTATTAATGAAGTTATGGCAGCGAATGAAATTAGGTGTGTCCATCAGTGATGAGTTGCACGACATTTAATTATGGTCTGCGTGTAATGCATCGAGTTTGCGACTCCCCCGACCTCTCGGCGAGTTTTCAAATAATTTTTTACCGCCGACCTTTCTCGTGAAAGAGACTCTCCTCACCACTACTTCAACGCGGCATTATTAAAAGGAGGTACGATCATGAAATGGCATCCTTTGTAACGAGGTTTAGACGCGCACAACGTTAATGGATGCAATCTATTGCTCCGTCGACCGAGTTAACTCGCCGCTGATCGAATCAATGGTTCGCGGCTATTCTCTTCTTTTTTTGTATTTCTTCTTCCTTCCTCTTATGTATCTTACGAAAGCTCACGAAAGTATTCCAACACTTGTAGACACGTTACAGGAACATATTACCTGCGATACGAAACATTTCGAAGTTTCATCAACGCTATTATGAGACTCGACTTCGTAATTATATTAGCAAAGTTCAAAACTAATTTGAAAATATATATGGAAGTTGCAAATTTCAAAAAGATGTAAATATTTCAATTTCTTTATCTTTTATGGAATCGTAGAATTTAAGTAAAGAGAACTCGTTTTCACAATGCTAACGTTAAAAAAGCAGAAGCAAATAATGTAAATTGTCTGAGAAAAGATTGTAAATGGAACGTGATTTTTGGACCATCTACTCGCTTTTATACAGATTATATAAAGAAATCCTGTAATACAGTTTGTTCCAGCTATCGCTAATGTCGTTTAGTCTGTATTTCAATCTTATCTCATAAGATAGGATGGGATAATAGGATAATATTATTTTGATGTCTATCAACTTTGGCGTATTCAAGGGTGGAAGAGCAAGCTTTTAACTTTTATGAACTAGAAGATAACGTAGTATTATGTTCGTAAGGATGCAGTTCTACGTTAATGACTCTTTTATTTTCACGGTTATTATTCAATCTCGCTAATTATTTTAACAAAGTTATTAATTTTGCAGCTAACAAGTTGTACAAATAACAATATTTCTTCTAACAAACTACCCATTTTCTTTCTGTCTTTCTAGGTTCTTTGTTACAACGTTTATCGATACAATTACTTATTATTAACTAATTATCGTGATGCACCAAATGCGTTAACAGCAATGAAACTACCAAGTAGCTAAACTATATAAATTCCTCCCATCCTATCAAACTTTCCCTATAATGTACATATCCCAACCACATTTCATTCCTTAACCACCATATAGCTAAACATAGTTTCAGCTCGTTCCCCAAAATTGAAGAAGTCTCGGTCCGTTTGAGCGAGCAAACTTTTGCGAGTTGAATCGAACGACAACCAGAAATGTATTGGCTGGTCGGTACGGGAACGAATTCGTTTAATTCGAATCGGACGAAGAGAATCAAAGTGAACAAAGGAACAGAGCGTGGGAAGGTGAGCATAGAAGAGGCGTGAAACGATCTCTTCCATGTGGATACTCGCCGGCCAAACACTTTGTATTTTCCTGTTACGCGACCAGTGGAGATTTTCGTCGAATTTCACGTATCCATAATACATTATCGAATTACCATGGGGGAATATTGTGGCCACCATAGAGACTCCTGCGATCATATATCCAGCGCTTATGCGCGCACGTGCGTGAAGGCTTGTAAATTTCTTCCTAACCTCGAACGTGGATTGTGTTAACCCACATAATTCCATCATCGTTCCCATGATACCGCAACAACGCGCCGCGTACGCGAGAATCTATAATTCCATTAACGCGTCACGGACAATAGTATTTCGTTAACGTAACGCGGAAATGATTGTTATCGATTGCAGCGCCGTGCGACGCTCCTGGACAAGTCAATTCCGATCACCATCGCTTCTGAAGATGATTTACATTACGTTACAATCTTCGTTCAGACTGGCCAAGTTAAATTCCGATAACTTGGAACCTCTTCAGCACCGTCAAATTCCTGGCTACTCAACTTGAAATGTATTTTAAATTCATATGCTTATCCTCGTTAGTCAACTCACCAGACTAACTAATGCGAATCTTATTCGGTTATCCTACTTGTCTTGAAATATTCTTACACGCGCGATGCGTAACACATTCCTTCTTTAATGCGATTAATCATCAACGACGCTATGAAATTAAATAGCTGGTATTGGCGCGCCAAATTCAAACATCAGAGATACTACATTCTTGATGCATCAACCTGTAGAGGATTGTAGAGGATTGCTAGTTAGAATAACGAGAGAACTCGCTGTTGCAAACCGTCAAGTGTATTTAAAATAATTAAATAAATCAATATACAGACAATATTCGCTGAGACGCTCGTACTAACAAATTCGCTAAGACAGTGTATAATTGTTCGCTGATAACTCGTTGATAATTGATAGACACTCGATAGATATGAGGTGGTATGTTGGTGAAGGTGCCCCCAAGAAATACTCTTGATGTTCAACAGAAAAGTTTATGGAACTATTGACAATCAACAGTCAACGATTTACGGTCAACAATTAATGATTAACTATCAACAACAAATAACGATTAACTATCAACTATCAAGAGTTATAATCACGTATCTCTAATAGTGTTTGATTCGCTATGACGCTATTCTTTCGCACTTCGCAGCTCGGAGCAGGATGAATCTTTGGTTCGAAACCAAACGGATTCTTTTCTTTGCTGCCCTTCGATATCCCCACTACGTACGCGTTTATTAGATGTCCGCGACGGTTGCCGCGTATGCATTCTTCCGAATATTCGGCGAAAGAACCGTAGGGAAATCGATGGTACATTAGGCACATATCGACCTTACGCTTTGAAGGTACAGCGCTTTGTGTCGCGAAGCCATTGGAAAGTTCCATGGTCGAGTGCCGCCACAGATACTCGTAGATACTCGTGGATACTGACTTCCTTACGCTCGCGTCTGTTTATTTATACTGGTCGGGGGAGAGCCGGAAAATTCGAATTCGTTTACGTTTGACGGATGCATGTAGCGGCGACATTGTTTTGCCCGGAGTTTATTCATTATTACATTACGTGTATCCTAACGATATTGATACTCCGAGGCAAAACAAGAAAACGATTTGAATTGTCCTCTAGCTCGTGTGCCGCTACAAACCTATAAGTGCATAACGATCGGCGATAACATATTTCAAAAATTTCTGAAAACTTCAGTCTCGATACTTGTCGCTTACCTTCGACGTTACCATAAACTTGTGCAATTCCAGCGGGAATTATTTGTACCGGAGTTAGTATAGGAATTATTAGCAAGTGGTGGCGACGAGACACCTGAAATCACTTGGCAAAATGGGAATGGCCGTCCGTGGCGAATGACGCACATTGTACGTGCCTGCACACCGTTTCTCACGACACTATGAAATAATAGTAGCAGTCGATAACGATATATCGGTATCACCTGATTATCTAATGCCGTATTTGTCTGGCAGCGAGGGTGTAGACCCATGAAACAGTACAGCGTACAACGAAGCGACACAGCACGAAGCGTTGGCTATCGATTTTCCCGTGTCTCGTGCGAATAGTTGCGACTTGACGGGGTTACGAGGTAAACGAGTTCTGCTACGTCCACTCTCGTGCACGCGTTATCTCAGATTCTATCTAAAAAGATCGCTTCGTGGATAGAACAATAGACGTTTTCCTTCATCGGGAAATTGGATAAAGGCATTTTAGAATACTCGCGGAAACGCTCGAGCATGACTAGAGAACATTTGAATCGCCTTTGGCTTAATCGACTTAGCTCCGATGATAGCGTTTCACCGAATGAAACGGTTGCGCGTGCCCGTGCTTCGATCTCCACCGAATTGAGAACCTATTCTCCCTTGTGATCGCGATGATTAGACGCTGTTGGACCCAGAAGGGAATACAATTGTCGAATTTAAATAATTAATACTCTCTATTATTGATTTTATAGCAATCGAGAGAGACAGTCGGTTATGCATATTTATCGCACAACTGTTTAGCAATCGTCGTTCATCATATACGTGCGTAGACTATACACTTGAATGTGAGAATTTTTTTTTTTAATTTGATAAAGAACTGTAAGTATCGATGACATTGTTCTAATATAATGATGATGAATCTCCGAACCAGAAATGGTTTAATAAACAATCTATAAACGCGTGTCGGATGGCTTTAACACGATGTCACGATGCTAGGTTGCATGATGGCAATAAAACGCGTGCACATGACTATTACAGGCCACGACTATTACATATAAAGTCACACATTAAGAGTATTCTTAGAACGACATTTACGCTAGAACTTTATGAATACACACGAACTTCTTGACTTACATAGAATTTAAACGAAATCCGCGTACCCCGAAGTTAACTTCGTACAACTTCGAGATACTTGTATTTTATGACTGAAAAAGCTAACAGGGAGATGTTTCTTATTCTTCGAACTTGTAATGCGAATTTTTTTCTACCACGGTGTATAATACATTGAAAAAAAAGTGGAAAAAATAGAAGAGATAAATAAGCTTAATGTATATAGATATGCGTGCACGGTGAAAATGCGAAGTTAGGTCGTACATCAGGGAAAGGGGAAAGTTTCTGTTATTGGAGAAAAATTTTTTCGCCGGTTGCAATTCATTCGCTGGCCCGAAACTGTCGTACTTTCGTAACATTGAAAAATCGCGCGCATGTAGAAATATATTGAAATATTTTTAACCGACAAAGTTGCGCAACAGCTTCGATAATCGATATATTTTATTAACACGAGGCAAACGATCGTATTAATAAGTTATATAGGAAATCTAGGTTTCGTTATATTTAAGTCGGGTTATATTTCGGAAGAACAAATTTTTTTTACAAAATATTTGGTTCGTTCACGTAGAAAATAGACTTTCAATTACGGCCGCATCACGATATTTCCAATAAAACGTCAACGAACGTAATATGTAGGACTTTTAACAACAAAATTGCTGAAATTTCGTTAAAAAGAAATCGTGTTATAATAATTGACGTTTTTCTTTAGATGTCTCAGGATGTAAAAGTCTTAATGTATTCAATACGCATACAATGCGTAAAATGTTAAATTTTGCTTTTGAATGAACAAATCCTTTTAACAACGTTATTCTTTCGCATATTGATGAAAACTATTAGCTGATTACGCGCGCTCCGATGATAAACAAAAGCTTGGGAAGATAAGAGCCAGGGAACCGTGAGAATCGGTCTTCACGGTAGCAGCCCCTAGCGAAAAAGAAAAAATACAACGAATACTTGACGCGGAACTATTTCAAAGGGTAGTATCAGGTTAGTCAGATGACTATGTTTTAAAGTCAAATAGCTCGGCGAGAGGTCAAGCTCGTAAAACGCGAAAGTGACACCTCATGGGTAAATTGTTTAACTTGTGAAACATTCAGGAACATTGTAAAAAAATGTCTAACTATGTTACAAGTTCCCCAATGAAAAATTAAGAAAGTTGTTAATCTGACGACACGGAAAATCGTTGCTCTTTATTCGTATTACGTAAATAATTCAAAATTCAACTTATTTTTAACTTCTCTGAAATTGTCAAGTTTATGGGTTTCGCAACATTGTATTACTTCCACGCTATCAATTATGACGATTATATTTACGCAATATTGATCATTTTAATGTCTCTAAACGAAATGACATAGATGAAGTGTTAAATCGAAATTTAACGTCTCAAATATTAAATACATAAATTAATTATTTTGCCACTGCTCTTTATTGCTATTATTAAATCTCATAATGTTCCTAATCCTTAACAAATCCCCACATTCATTCTCAAAATAAAATCATATCCGCTGAATTTTCACGCGTCGCAGACCTTAAACAAATAATCCGCGGAGCAAACTTCAGAAATCACCGGATCGAAAGAAAACACGATGTCTGGCGTTTCTCTGTACTAGTTCGTTTCATTCTATCGGTCTCTTCTCTCTTATTCGTTCGCCATCGCTGGTCGTTTTCAATTTTTCTCACGGAAACCGGCCTCGTGAACCATTTAACAAGATCGAGAATAAATACTCGGATGTATGGTAGGTCGCAGCAATGCGGGAGAGCAGGTGGTGCAAATCGATGGCACTTGCCGCAGGGCACCAGCCAATTATCCCCAGCGACTTACGCGTCTTCGAAGGGCGCCTAACTGCATTCATGCACGTTGCTTCGAGACATCGCGTCTCGGGCTTTGGATTTCTGAAACCGGTTCCGGAACGTTCAAAAGGGCCGATCGAGCTGGTTAGGAAAAGGATGGACGATAAAGAAAAGGGTGGATAGAGGAAATTTATCGATGGGAGCGAGAAAGTGTAAAATTTCTGATTAAACTGCGATTGTTTATGCAAATATACGTTTGGCGAATATCACCGAAGGGATGGAATTCAAACAGAAATTTGTCTCGCATATCTCGGATATTTTATATATTTTTATAAATCGTGCGTATTTTGTGCATTTTCGTGGATAAAAATGTCCTATAGATCTTTATAGACGCTTTTGTAGCTTTAAATTTCCTACAAATGTACAAACAACTGTATGTAAGCTGTGCAGGTTTATGTCAATTCACTGTAAATCTTTACTTCGACATTTTTTCATACCCTGGTCGAGACAGATACAGCGTATTTGATAACGTTTCGTCATTATTGCAATCTTTTCTTTCACTAAGTATGGATATAAAGATAGAAAAGGATATTTATGTTGTATGTAGGAGTATAAATAAAAAAGAAGCTCACTTAAAACAAGTATAATCATCGACATTTCTAAACCAGCAATTTCTATCTCATTCGACAGACACTTGAACAGGAAATTCAAAGTCCCAGCCGTGACTCTCTGAAATATCCGAGAACTGTTTTACGATCGCATCTGGCATTCGTCGGGCATAAAAATCACAGACAACGCATCTGCGCCGGGAATCTCGTTAATTCATATACCTCCGCAGCCTTTTTACGATTCGATTTTACAAGAAGACGTTTCATCGGGGTGTCTATTCCCTGTGATTCACACAATTGCTTCGACCTAGTTTGTTTATCTACTTCATCGTCACGTTCTCGTGAGATCGTCTCGAGTATCGCGCAAAATTCGGCGCCACCGAAGTCGCATTAAAGACGAACGGCATAATTTCGAATTTTACGATGCTTTGTACTTTTTTTACAACGGCTATAGCGGATATTATGAGTACACTGCGCAATTTATGCATTTTTGGGGAATTTAAAATCGCAAACACGCACAGAATGTACGTATTATATAAAGATATATAAAATATTCAAAGTAGATATATTCGTTATAATTCTTAGCTTCTATTTCTTTAATTATACTCGCGTGAATGTAAATTTGCATAAATATCTGTCAGTCTATTTACAAATTATTAGGGCAATTTAATTGCCATCTATTTGACGATACAACATTTCATATATAATTATTTCAAATCAGTCTTGTTTTCACTCGACGTTTCAAACATTACAAAGCGTTTCTATGAAAGATAACAAATCCCTGATCTCCAAACTCATACCTACGTAAGTACCTACTTACATATGATTTCAAAATCTCGCTCGGCGCATAACAATCACATTTACTATTCTTCCACGAAAGATCGTTTAATTCGTCATAAATACGTGAGAATGCTAAATCCGAAATGGTAACCGGTGAGTCACGTTCTTAGACGCTACGCGATTTCACGTCCACACATTTATCTAGGAAAAGTACATCGATGACATTCATAGAATATTTCAAGTGTTACGGGCACTTTCATAAGTTTCTAGAATCTTACCTGTTGTTAGTTACGTTGCATTAAATCCTACCCAACGTTAAAGAATGACACGGTTAACAAATTAAAATGGTCGAAAGAGGCACGATGTCGCTTGGGAAAAGAATTCACTATGATTCAAGAAAAACACAAACGTCATCCGTATCTTCGACAGGTTGCCATATATGGAATAACGTTTGATGTTCGTCCGCTGACGGGTGTTTAGAGTAAATTATAGGTTTCTTGCGATGGCATCGTATGGCACTCATCTGGATGAGCGTCGGCTATGTAAGGCGTGCTTCGAATATCGATCTAAAGTCAACGGTCAGGCAAGTACGTTTCTAACTATCTACTGTTCTCGATGAACGGATGCATTTGATTTCTTTTCTCCTCTGCTACTTCTAGAAAATACCTTCTCGTAGCTACTGGAACGGACATTCTTCAACTACGAATTCTGCATGTCGGCATATACAAAACCTTTTATGAAAATCTTATAGATATTAGAAAATATTGTTCGTAGGAAGTTGACTTACTTTCGTTGTATTAAATTTTATAGTATTTTATAGTATAAATATTCTTACGATGAATTTGTTATTTGTTCCGTGAAAATTATAATACAGATCTTCGTGTGCATTATGGTAATATGCAAAGATATATATAAAAAAAGTAGAACGCTCGTTTTAATTTTTAAGATAAATCAAATCTTTAATTAAGTCTTACTTTTGTAATTGCGACTATAAAAATACAAATTTGCATAAAAATCTAGCAATTGATGTAAAAATAATTCTTTCGTATCTCTTTTACGATATTTTTAAGTGGAATTCTTGTAACTTTGAAAGTATAGTCGAAGAAGGTAGTTGGAAAACGATTCTTTCAGTAGTCTAATAATAACGAGATATCGATGTTGGACGCGAGTCGGATAAAAATTTCAGCGGTGTGCAGACAGTATGGATTGAAGCGATGGTTGAGGAAGATCGATGTTTCTATTTATCGTAAAAGTATGCTAATACACGATCTGACCTATTACACATGAACGTGTACTGAAGCGAACTTTCTATGGCGAGCATGTTACGTAACTTTATGCATATTTACTCGCAGCTTTATTCAAATCGGTAAGTGGTCGCTGACAAAAGTTACTCGAAGAAAAAGTTACATGAACTGCGTACTCGGTAGTTCCACAGTCGGGTGATCGATCTTTCAGCGGCTCGTTATCTACGTACGCTAATTAACCCTGCGTGCAAACGTTTTGTGCATAACTTCGCCAAAGTCAAGAACCGAAGGGAGTATCAGCGTTGCTACAGATTTGATGTGTACTCATTGCTATATACCTACGTATATATTAGGTCGTCCGAAAAGTTTCTTTCGTTTTATAAGGAAATAATGGACGCACAACATTTTTCGTTTTCTATTATTTTATCGAATTACGTATGATCCATTTTGTATTATCAAACTAAAGATCGCAACGTTCGACAGATTAGGTTTCATGTTTATATAAAGATGCGTCGTTGTAAAAGACGTGTCTGTAGAAGAAAGACACTTTTCAAACAACCTAATACATATATCTTCTTTTAATAAGAATAATTGAAGATAAAAATAAGGATTTACACATTATATAACTTATTACGAATTGTAACTTTATATAATTAGAAATTTATCTTACATTTCAATAAGAATCATATTCTATCATATCTAACTACGATGCAGACAAAAGAGAAAGTTACTGCAGTTTCATGTGTTTGTATCTTTTACGATATTAATTAAAGTGACACATTATCAGCAGAAAAAGAAGAGAAAACCTGAGAATGCTTTTGAAGGCTAGTGTATACATGTAAAGAGCGACGAAACGCTGTGAACATTTGGTTCTCTCTCGCGATGACTCTTTACATACGGCAGGTTCATATTTTATGCCGACGGAGCACGTGAACCCATGAACTGCCGGAAGGCTCGGCTGGCTGACAAACTGCGAAACGATTTTCGCGTTACGTCGTAAATTTCTGCTCGATCGTCGTGCTCCCCGTGTTCGTGTACGCGTGATCGATGGCCCGTGGATACGCGAAAGAGAGAGAGAGAGAGAGAGAGGCACAGCGCTCTCCACTCGCTTGTTTTAACCTGGCCACGGCTTTCATAAGCTTCTCCGCTATGTGGTCGATCCCGAGACTCGGATTAAAAAACAAGCACGCCCTCTTCAAACTCACACGGTTTGAACCACCCGCGCTTGCTGAGCCATTTCCGCTTCGCGTGTATTTAGTCGGAGGTCACGCTTCAGTGATCCATTCAAATCGATTTTGGATTTTCAAGTGATTTTATGATGTAAAATATGTATTAGAACATGCATAGAATGAATAATTGGTTTTTTTAGAGGGACGAACGCGCTTTGAGTAAAGTTAAGTGTATTTTGAGATTTTGTTAATGGTGATAACTAGATTGCTGATGTTCGCGTACATTTTTCGGAAATTTAAGAGTGTAGATACCTACAGAATGTACATAGTATACAATTAATTATATCTATAATTGATGTACTCAAAGTAGTATTATTTTTTAAATATGTATTGTAAAATTTATAGTAGTATAAAATGAAACTATATATGAAAAATGAAATTTTCTGGCTATCTTTATCAAACTACAAAATTATGTAAATGTCCGCAATCTAATTAGGAAATGTACGAAATACACGATTACGTCGTATATGACTCAAAAAATGCATTGGCGTTAAGAAAAACGGGAGATCGAAGGATTTCTCGTTTTTGAAACGAACTGGAGAGACTAGAATGCGAATAAGGTAAAATGCAGTTGGAGTTTGAGCCGGCGGAAAGGTCGCGGGAAACATAAAGTCGTACGTTATCGGTAACGCAATTTGTGGGACGCATAATGTTGCTTTTATGCGGTGGTACGCAACGCGGTGGCGTGCGTGAGCGCGTTATGCGGCGGCAGCGTGATAAAGGCGTCTGTGCAGATAGATAAACGTTTGTTCCATCCTCCGTTAATTACCCGCTACGTTATTTATCACACGCACCGTTGTACGTATGATGCAAGAGTCGAAACGAATTTACACGCATCCACGGCGTTACTTTCGCCGCGTTTCTCATAATTGATGCGATCTATCGAGCACCGCTCGATTAATATTAACACCAACGCCACGCCACATATCTTTGTAATGTACCCTACCGTGCATAAGGATTCGATATCCGATGTAATTCAATCAAAATCTTTTGAAAAATATGAATCTTTATGTATTTGTTATATTTTTAAAGTTATGATTGAAAAACGTTTTTATATGCAAGGAAATTACTCGAAGCGCATATTTATTTCCGATAGATAGCCAACATCTTATAAAAATTGTAAATACTTTTATCGCGAGTAAAATATGACTGGATACGTATGTTCCAATCGCACTATAACATCCCAATTTTGATCAAGAAGAACTGTGTTATTTTAATAGAAAGCGAAATTTTGTATAATGAAATGGATTTTTCCATAATGAAGCGACTCTTCTAAAGTGTATACTTTATCGAATTGGATGTGGTCAATAAATTTTAAAACTACAATTACAATTTGGTCGAGCTGTAGACGTAATTAGGAAACTTATTCCACCGATAATGTACACAAATTTCCGGTTTCCTGTTACTACCGATACCTATTAGTATCCAATAATAAACTTCATTTTATTGATTACATAGTTCTCTAATTCTTTTTAATATCTGTCTTAGTCAAACGGTTGATCTGTAGAACTTTTTATTAGTGACAATAAGGTGACATGGGGTTTTTAATAATAGCCATATTATATCGAGAAGCAGACATTACCAAATTTGGTACCGGTAATGATGTGTTGATAATATTGCTGATATTGATAATGGTTGTGTACATATAATGTACTAATAGTGTTTATCGTGTCAATCAAACTAATGTTGATTAGCTTGGACAAACGTCCTAGAATTAGCACATTTTTAATTTTGATAGAGGATAGCTCTTCAAAATATGATATACACACGAAAAACGATAGTATGCTTTTTAAAAAGTAGGAAATATTTTCTCAAGCTACGCGTACGCGTACTTAGAAATAATAATTGACATCTTTACGTATAAATTCTTCTTCAATTTTCCAGCTAGAATAATCTTTCATAAGCTTCCAAACAGTTTCTAATTTTTCCTGTAAAGCCTGTCACTTCTAAAATGTGCAATACTTTTAGCTTGAATCCATGAAGACGGATGAATAAATTAATCGACTAGATTAATAATTATGTCTATCCGTGTCACAGGAATGTGTGTTTTTACATTGTTCCTTAGAAATAGTACGTGCTTGAAATTTGGGTTGTTCAAACAATCTATCCATCGACTGTCGAAGTCATTCATATAATCATGACCAATACTGTACATAGCTAAGTATGTCGAAATTTATGTAAATTCCTACGTCAACGCTTCGTTCGATAAATCTGAATAATCTTGGCGATAATTCACACGTGTCCGAATAGTAATACAGATAAGTCACGTAAATACATTTGAGGCTTCGACTAGACCGGATGTGTCAAGGGTTCTCAGTAGCTCTCTGATCCTTCTTATCGATCATTCCACCACTATCTACACATAATTCTTTAACTATTCCATACAATTAGAATGGTACATATATGGAGCTGCATAATTGAAAATTCCGATTGTACGTGATTTATGCAGCTGTAGCGGACTCGGCTGATTTTATCGGACGAATTATTAAATCACACGGTGGTTCAGATATTTTTATCTCGGCCTTTCAATTTCGAAACAGAGAGCTGATTTTCTGACCTATCCTCTGTCGCTGCGTAATTAATCAAACAGTGATGAGTGCTAATTCGGCTGCATTATTAACCCAATTTGAAATATGGACCCAGAAATTATATAGTATTGACGTATAAATTTACTAACACTGCATCGCTGTGACTCGCTGCTGATATGCATAGAACGTGTTCTGTTATGCTAGAAATTGTCGGTCAACGTTGTTGATCTTAGGGAGATTTTAATTGTGATAATTCGCAAGTCGCAATTGTTTCCTACTTGCGTTCGTGGAATCGGAATGTTAACCACTTAACGCGTGGGCGTCAATACAATTGCTTCAGTAATTCCATCGAGAGAAAGCTGTAAACGTTTCAACTCAAATTTTATTTGGGATTCGATCATTTTATTTGAAAACGCTTAATACGAGTGAAGTACTCTATAACGCAATGATCTTAGAAACAATACAAATTAAAAATCCCGCCATCTCACTTGCAACAATCTATTAGAAATGAAGTAAGAAAGTATATACATTAATTCTAGAAGTGAAGTGAATTAAAAATTCGATCGTTTCATTTCCAACGGTCTGATAGAAGTAAAGTACAAAGATGATACATATCGTTCAAAGAAACGTCGGATGACGTCTGTTTTATGGCTATGGGCGATGCACGGGCCCCGGGAATGTGTTAAAAATGTGCGGTGAGTCAGAAACAAAGTATGATTCGACTTGGTCCGCGTCTTGCATATTTGCCTGTTGTAAGGGTATTTATTAACATGCGTACGAAATGGAATTGGGACACGGCATGAATAATTCATTCCACCATTCACATACACACATACACATACACACGTTTTCTGGTGGATTGATGGTGGCACCGAACGAGGCCCGAAAAATTCACCACTTATATGGAGACTTGAAACAAAATGATGTATATGAACATTCGTCATGGTATGGTATCCATTTAATATGTACGTGTTACATAAAACATTTTGAAATTTCATTAGTACTGTAAGGAGACTGAGTCACGATTATGATTATCATTGACCAAATTTGAAAGCAATGAAAAAGTGTGTATATTAATTATAAGAAGAAAAATTAGTCTACAGGATGAATGATCATCTTAAGTATTTAATGTTAAACATGATGACACTGAATGTCCAGGTTTATTAATACATTGGATAATCAACTGTCTAAAGATTATCATAATATATCTACAAAATATATACTTGTGTTAAATATCTTGAAATTTTTATATAATATGTATAGTTTTAGCTTCATTTTTAACTTTACCAATATAATCATGATAGTCGAATTCCATAACAGTGCAAAATTATGAAACACGTTAAAAAGGATAAGAAAGAAGAGAAATAGACAAAAGAATTTGACGTATTAGTATTCTCTGTTTCTCTCTGAGAATGTCACGATGCGTTTTGCGGTAACTCTGACCATACGTGTTTAAACTTGGTCCTTTGAACTGTTCACCGCCCCTGCTGCCTGATACTTTTTATTTACCCCGGCAATATCACAATACTAAGTGCTTAGCCTGGCACATGAGTAAATAAGGGACGCCGCACGTTCGCCTCTCTATGTTCCTATACCCGCGTTCAGTGCACCTGCTGGCAATGCTTGTTTGGACAGCGTTACACTGCGATCATAACAGTTTTTCCTCTTTGCCACGTACAAATGAAACGCAGCCGCAGTGTCCATTTGCCTTAGAAAAATTACCAACTGTTACTGTACGAGTTTCTCTTTCCCCTTTTGAATTTAAATTCGGTACAAAAAAAGAAAAGAAAAAAAAGTCGCAACATTGTATTAGGTTGTCCGAAAAGTTTCTTTCGTTTCATAAGGTGATAATAGATGAACAACAATTTCTGTTTTATATTATTTTATTGAATTAGGTATGATCCATTTCGTTACATTTCTATTATTACGTTCGTGCATAATTCAATAAATTAATATGAAACAAAAAACATTATGCGTCTATTATTTCCTTATAAAACGAAAGAAACATTACGGACAACCTAATAATATTTGGCTTCAGAAGTTTGGATTTGGCGCGCCAATATTTGAACTATCATTACTATTGAAACGTGCAAAAAGTATTTTAATTATATTAAGAAACATATTACAAAAATAATATCGCAATGAATCCGTTAATTATGAGTAATTTAATCCAATTTCTTACTTATTTAAATGTAGCGTCTGTGATATGAGTGGTTCTAGTCACTGTTAGTATTTTCGATGGTAATGGAGGCGAAATTTGCGAGAACGATGTTTTTCAAAGTCCATTGCACAGAAATCGCGAGAGGAAAAACGACGTGTGACGGGATTAAATTGGAGACGAGAGAAATTTGGGTCACGTGTACGTTTTGGTTTGCCAATGATTGAAACGCGAGTGGAACGGATAGTTACGCTGAGTAGACGAATTTTTGTGACAAACTTGATATATCTTTTCTCGATGGATGCGGAACCAAATGGAATTCCAATAAATGATATTGTACCAGTGATAAAGCGTGAATAATTGAAAGGACTTTTTGTTATTATTGTAAATTAAAATAACTTTTACCTGAAAACCTCAAGAAACTTTAAAAAGATATAAACATAATTTATTATAATTAAATTTCAATCTACTATACCTTCTTTTTCAAGTACATTATAACTTGATACTACAAAAATGAAACAGAGAAAGTGATAAAAAATCATTTCATTGATATAAGAATACGTGTCAATACTTTTTGTAGTAAATCCGCGAAGATTTCATCAAAGGACCATTTTTCTTTCTCATCGATGCGTTTCTACGAATTACATCTTTACTATCATCCATTAGATTATCACCATGCTATTTCATACATACCCTGACAAGAACGCATTCAGGCGATTTTCGCGTTCAATGGAAAATTATGAAGCCAGAAATTCGCTAGGAAAAGCATCGAAGCGGTTAACGAGGCGGGAATAAAGGCGGGTGGATCGTCGAACGACGTTTTAGTGGTAGATACACAGGCTAATTCGTCGCTAAGTCTCCACTGCATTCGCAGGATAACGATCCCTTCCATGATAAACCGGGACACGTAAAATCAGCTCTCTCTCTCTCTCCTTCTCTTTCTTGCTGTATATCGGGTACGCGCGTGCATAAACGTGCAGGTGAACGCGAGCATGAAGTTTCCTCGACTTCAGAAATTTGACGATAGAAGCGCCGCAATTTCCATCGTGGTGCTGCTCAACGAGACCAGAAATTCCTTGATCGCATCAAGATGTGAAATTCATTACGATCGGTCTTCTCCTTAATTAAATGAGCGCCGCTCAACATCGGAATTACTTTTCCGCAGATTCGAACAGAGCGTCTCGAATTTTCGATGGGATTACATGCAGTGCAACATCCACTGACATTTTAATACACATATTTTGTCAAAGGATAAAACTCTTAACAAACAAATGTCAAAATTCGTTGAATGAGCTTATACTCACGAGACTTTTACTCAAATATGTTCGAACATTAAATAAACCTCACGATGCTCGTTATTAGAATAAAATAACTTTTCGAATGTTTCTTAAGCTTCATTTGCATGCCTGCCCCACGAACCAACCTTTTAGTTAGCACATTCACCGCTACCACAATGCAACGACTGGCCCTCCTCTTTCGAAATTGTATGTTCTTTTCATTAGAAGCAAGTGGAAGAGTTTGAGTAGACATTTTTTTTTAAATACCACAATGCAGATAACACGATCAGTGAACCCCAAAAAGGGAGAAAAGAACACGCATCTTCAATACGATCTCGAAATTCGTGAAAGAAGAATGCAGGCCCATCGATTCCTCCTCTTTATTTACGCGGTTACGGCGCGGCTCCTTTACTCTTTTACATACAAAACAAGTCAGAGAGTGCAGAGGCTTCTGTCAAGTGTACGCATGGGCCAGCTAACCACTCTCTCCCTCTCTGACTGTTGCGGGTTCCGGATCACAAAGCACGTCCCTCCTATATCCTATCCGTCGCTTATCTGCACGGTCTAAGGCGCATGCTGCTGCAAGCCTTTGGATTTAGTGGATCTCCGCCGGAGCTGACCATCCGTTAGTTACGTGGGCCCAGGCTATCCACACATAAATTTCTGTATCAGACAATGGGTAATTGTGCGCGATCCACCCTCGTCGCGCGTTCATGTGTGTATAGTGTGGTGGGTGTGTGTAACCTATACTCTCGTTCAGAAGTACTAGGACACTTGCTATGTATATTAGATCGATGCATACTAAATATCATTTTAAACAGTAGCACTTAGTTTCTTGAAAATATCGCGTATTTAATCGAAATGATTTCCATATACGTCATCCGAAATATATACTTTTCCAACGACTATTTTGTTTCATTGGTGCAGATTTTCAAAGGTTATCAACGTTAGAAATTGAAAAATCTTAGAATTGTAGGTGTTATTATTTTTTTCGTTCAGAATAACGAAGTAAATCTTTTGAAAATAATTGACGCATTGAAAAATTACTTGGGTGTGGTAGGAAATTTGTTGAACTTTTCCCAAATTCTTTCCTTTCCGGTACGAGGAAATTCTTAATAATATCCTAACGATAATTTAAGTTTCATAGGTGCCTAAATATTTCTGAAAGAGGATGTACCTGTTCAATGTTCCCCCTAACAACGAACCACCGGCTTTTATGTGGATCCGTTCGAGAGGAGCCGCAACAGCCTCACCGCAGACACGAGCAGAAGTGTGAGTGGGCGTTGCTCTTAGTGTTAGATGCCAGATCAACCATGTAGATAGCCTAGGCACAGTCTGAGTTACGTCCTCCTCCTTCTACACTAATTTCCCAACCCCTCCTCATGGACTTGCTCGTTTCATCGAATGGGCCAAAAGCTGCGTCGGCCTAAATTGCTTTGCTTGCCCAATAAGGTATTATACATTTAGAATAGCTAGAGGATGAGAACACTTTTTATTTCTGTTCTATCGTTTCAATGATTTACACAAAAATTGAAATTTGCATAAACATCCGCGGCGGTCTTCAAATAACCTACTGGCTAATCCCACGGTAAACACTCAATTAAAGTAAATAAATATTCTACGAGAGCAAATTGCCAGGTTCCCGAAATCTGCATATACGCTCTTATCGTCCTAAAATTGGTCGTTTTACTTCATACTTCATGAGTTATAATTCCGCAACATGTTGTGAAGAAACGCGGAAAAGAGGGAAATTGTTTTAAGCGAATCGATTTAAACGAATCATATTTCAAAAGTGGGGCAACGCTGCTGATGTATCGCACGAATCGTAAGCCGGTTGCTCGATGATGTTCTCGGAGAAAAAGGTATTGAAATTCGAGCGATAAAGGATCACGCGTCGCGTATATGAAACGAATGAAGTCATTCGCGGGTAGCTGGATTTTTCTCGATACAATCCACCCGTTCAATCGAAAAGCGATGGAAACTGCGGATGCAGAAAGAGACAGAGCTCGTTTGTAACGCGGTTGTATCTTTCACAGAGAATTTTAGGAATGCTCGAACGATGCGTAGCTCGATATTAACACGTTAACTATTGCGTTAGGTTCGGTATGTTGTAGCATGCCTGTTCAGAGCCACAAGTATTTAATCGCCATGCTGTACACCAAGAATTTAAATTTTATGTCCTTGACAATATCGTACAGAATTGTTGGCAAACTTTAAACCAGCTTTTTTTTGTTGTTCGTAGGTTTTTTGAGGGCTATAAATGTTACGTGAAACGATACGAGATTCTGTATCGACACGGTATATTATATTCTATCAAATTGCTATATTCCATTTGTCCAAAGGATCGAAAAAACTTGTTTTAGGAATTTGATAATACTTGATAACAAACAGTAACATCTATATATTGAATTTACCTAATAAATGTATATTTATTTTTTATATAAATTTATATAAAAAATGAATTTACATAAACTATTTAGCCTGCAATATTCCAATTTTATCTCGATATTATTACTTTCAATCTTGTAAATGCATTTATGTAAATACAATATTAAATTAGATTGTAATAGTATAGTATATTATTGGATTGTAATAAATCAGAAACATGAAATATTAATTTGAATATTCGTTTTCCAGGTCCGTTACAGCGTTTTCGAAGAGGATGCCCACAACTGCGTCTGTATGAAGATACAGGTTGTAATTTTCTAAACTGTTTCCTAGCGATCCATTTTTCATAATGAAAACTTTTCTCTAAATTTCCTTAAACGATTCTTCTGGAGAAAATCATCGCAGATACCCGCGAACGTGGCAATTTGATGCTTGGCGAGTCCGATTTGAATGTCAAAGAGGGCGTCCGCGAGCCTCGAATTTTGTCGGTTCCCTGAAATCTCGGCTGATATCACGGGCTTTTACCGCACGGAGAAATTCGAAAACGCGGAGAATAGGAGGCGAAAGCGTTATTGTCGACGCGCGCGGATAACTTCCGGGCGGTGAAATTGAACGGAATAACGCTGGACGTTTCCTTTGTTCCGCTGAATTTTACCCCGTGTCCAGTTCTGTCGTAGTTTCGTTGCTCCCCTAACATTACCATATTCCTCGCGTTCCCTTCATCGCGTTTAATATCGCGTTACGTTTTGCGAGAACCCGTAGCTCGCACCACCAATTGCCATAACGCTGCAATATGGCGTAGGCTGTGACACACGACGTCGTTGTAGCAAATTAAACGGCGAAAACTTATAGAACCTTTATACGAATTCGATATATGTGTTATATAAAACATTTTAAAATTCGTTGTATCTATTGCACAACGTCGCATTAACGACAGAGCACCTCGCCCTGCGACGAAAGAAATATTCTCTCTATGAAAGTTACGAGTCAATTCTAGCAAATTCGTGTTGTTGGTATAGTGAGAACGCGGCTTAAGGTACAAAATGACAGCATACGCGAAGGCTATGCCATGTTGAATTGGCGAATTGGACGGCGAAAGCCTAGAGGGACGATCAAAGTTACGATGTTGTTACACCGATATACATACGTACACAGGACACGTTAATAGTAATTGCATCGATAGATACCCATGCGCGTTAACTTATTGCGTTGGTAACGGGGACCGTTTCAAGAGTAGCTACTTTGATGATTGCAGCTCGACATACGCGCATCGTCTCTGATTGATGCTGCCCGCCTCTGTTATTGAGCTTATTTTGCACGGGGTTATTGTGGATGTGGTTTCAATTAGTTTGTTGGCCCGTTGCTTAATCAGTGGGCTTACAGTATGTTGAAAATGGCACTGGGGTGTTCCAATAGTTTTAGGGCAACATTAATTCTATTTGCAGTTTGGAATATTATTTTCCTATTTTTGTTCGATAAAAATTTCTGTCACTAAATGTTTGTGGATTATATAATTATATTAGTTTGATTTTGTTCTATTTAAAATATAAGTTACGAAGAAATTATTTAATATTGCTGGAAAAGTTGTTTCCTATTGAAAATTTCTTTCGTGACTGTATAAAGAGGCGTTTCATACACGAAATTTGCAAACTTTTCCATTCCACCTGCCGGATCCTCCCCCATTACTCTACCTTTCATCCTTTCATTCCACGCTCTTCTTTCTTCGAGTCCAGGAGTCTGCGAATTGACTCCAGTGCCGTTTTAAGGGTAGCCGTTTGAATCGATAAGCAACCTCTCTCTATTTTAGACCGCCTATCGAAAGATGAAAGCGAATTTGATTAAAGGATTCGATTAATGTTTACTGACTTCCTCCCTCTTTCCCTTTTCTTCAATCTCCATCCTTCCTTTTTTTATAAACTTCAAAGAATCCTCGCGTTTCTTCACCGCGTCTGTCTGACGTTTGTACTTAGCTCACAGTCGACAAACCATTAGTCACGATTTTATAAATGAATTTCAATTTGATCTGTCTTGATAGTCTGATATGTAATTATTAGCCCGAGTTTGTTCTGCTTCGATTTCATATCGTTGGATATATTTGATATTAGTTTATTAACATAGGTAATTTATTTAATATTAATATGTTCATTTGTGCTACTAAATAGTAACTAAATAGTAAATAGTAGATTTATCCGCTTAAAAAGAAATTATTGTATCTACTTTGTTTAGTAAATATTACTGTATTAAATAAAGGTTCTATCAGTTGAAAATCTTTCCGATATAATTTTGTTCTGGTGTAAAGATGAGAATTAATGAAATCGTATTTTGACTATAACAACATACTGTAAACTAGTAATTTAAAAAAGATGAGGAGATTTCATGACGCACAAAACTCTGAGTATAGATATCTGAGACTAAACAAGAATTCATTGAATATCACAGACAGTACACTTTTTATTTTGTTGAAATAATTACTTCAAGAAAAACTCTACATCTTTATTTATGTATATCCGTGATCTGGAGACCGCTATTACGCAGAAAATAGAATTTAGTGAAACAAAAATATTCTAAATAAGGAGAGGTCCATATTATTGTGGCCCTGAATATAAATTATGTTTTGGGTTACAAGATCTAGAAACAAAGGAACTAATAAATAGATTTCTATTTACGTTCCTTGTAGCCTTTAGCTAGAGCTACAAGGATCACTTTTTTGGTAATGTCCTTTTGCTATAAATATATGAACGTGCTCCCTATCGATTCTATGTAACACTATGAGAGCGAGGATCTGGATCAGCATAAGCTTATACATTATACTTATACCTTTATTTATTTCAATATATTTTTCTATTACAAATTTTCTTCTATCAGTCAACCTCAACATATTTAAAAGAGAAGACCTTGAAAGTCATTCGTTTGAACCTTTTAAGTGTCATCGTTATCGAAATTTACGTGTATTAACTGATGCTGTAGTTTTTCAGAAGACGTGTAACTTCATTCCGTTTTTGTATCCGGTTTCGTAATCAGACGCGTGTATAGAGGAACCAGGACAAGAGAGAGAAAGAGAGAGAGACAGAGAGAGAGAAGTTCGTTAACAAGTCGAGTCCACCCTTTACAACCTCAAGACCATTGTTTCGGAGTCAGAGGACAAGAAAGTCGTGTTCGTTATGCCGGATAAAGATGATACGCGACATTGACCACACGTAACACGACACTCGTACATCATACATATTAACCAACATTGTTCGCGATGTTGGACAAATTAGTATTGCGTTCTTGTTGCGTCCTACCCTGTCCCGTATCATTTTGCTCCGACTTTTTGCCGCTCCAACGATGTTCTATCCGCTTACGTTACTCCCACATCGAAAAGTTCAACGTGATATTCCACGTCCAGCTTTGCTACACGAATGTTTACGTTTCGTTAATCGTTACGAGGAGAAAATCTCAGTCGAATATTTAAAATATAATTAAAATATAATTTTAACGCAGAGATTATGTTTTCTCAATTTTACTTTATTTCTCGCTATCTCAGTGTATAGTAGATACACAGTAAAATAAATATACTCGACGTAACATCTTGAAAAAATAGCGGCCTTGGAATTTATCATGCTTCTATAATGATCGTTACAAAATCGTAGCACCCTGAAACTAACCCCAAAGAGTCCACAAGCCAGTAAAATTGAAGCCCCACCTACCCACAAATCCCTCTCCAATTATTTCCAAATCTCCCCAAGATTGCTCATCAAACAAGCATCCTTCCTCACCAAAACCAAGCCAGACTACAATTCCTATCCAAGATGAAAAACGTTCCAGGCAGTTCAGTCAATCTTACTTAACTGTCTGAAACGCGAAGGTAATCCAGTGCGATAAATCCTGATAAACGCGTGCAGTTGGTCGAATCCTGGTTCGGTAACGAGAAAGAGGAGGAAGACAAACATGTTCGACGAAAGGTGGGCTAAATGGTGCAAGGTGAGATGTTAAAGATCGAGAAGAAGGTCGACTAAGGTAACGAGGATGAAGGAAGCGGCCCAGATCGAGCGGAATAAGAGAGGGTACGCGGTCGTTACTTGCCAGGATGAGTCTGAGAGTTGCTATCCCCTGGGAGTCATACTCGAGCTAACGGCTCCCCAGGAATAGATATATATTCGAGCTTCACCAGGGTTGCTGGTAGTTTCCGCCACTTTCTCCCGAACCAGGAGGGTTTACGCGCTAGGTGAAAGTATTATCGGTAGGATGGCACACGTCCTGGGCCAATGGCGCTCTCGTTGCAACCTTTTAGCTCGTCTTCGCGACCCTTTCCAACAATAAGGATGAAGTAACGGTTCCAAGACCTAATCTGCCTGGAGAAATTGTCGATTTATTCGCGCGGACCCTCTTCAACGTTTTCGGGACACGAGTACGTGTTTACGACGTGGCCATAAATGATTATGATCGACCGTTCTCTGCCAAGCCAACTCATTGATTTTGTTTTCTAGTACAGGGGGAAGTTTGAAAGTTTTCGTGGAGTAGATATATCTGATCATAACTCTGGCAAATTTTTTGTATCTTTCAATCGGAGATTTTAGGTTGTTTATCTGCGGATTGCAGCTTCTTTTTAGCTCCTTGAGAATCTATTTTGTAATAAAATTTCAACGGGGTTCTAAGCATTTTAGTACGTTTGCTTGTTTACAAAAATTCCACGCTAATTTTGCCAAAATCACCTTACATTTCTTTGATAATTGTAAAGAGAAGAACTAAATAAAACCTTATACAATTTTTGCCATGATTTAACAATAATATTTTAAGTCCATGTAATTCCATTTGAAGTGGCCGCCCATTTGAAATGACCGATTGTAACGAATCTATAAATTCAAGTGTATGTTTAAATATTCAATATATTCAACGAGTTATCTTTCCAAACACATTGCTACAAAAAGTATTTCAGGAATTTCCTTTGAAAATCGTTATGTACTAAATGGTACAGTTACAAAGTTGTGTAATCCATATATATATGTAATGAAATTCACTAATTAATGAAATACTTTTAACAAGAAATAATTTTCCAAATTTTACTTGAAATTCCACAACAAATCCCAACTCTAACAAGCCACACACGTCACCTCAACAAATAATTACGCCTCGAATTTCCCAAAAAACAGAAAATGGAGGGCAAACAATCATTAATAACACCTTGCGCAAGCCCATAGCGATCCGGATGCAGTTGGAAAAATAAACGCGCGGAGAATTAGCGCGCAGTCCGGTGAATTTCATCGCGTAAGATTTTCCAATACCCTTATCGCGGGCTACTCGACCGGTGATTGAGTAAGCATATTAATCAACGGGAACGCGCGGCGCGTTTTCGCGAAATTATCCATCAACGATCGAAGCCCCGACGAGAGACAAGCAATCTATCATCGGTGGCCGGGACCAAGAGTCGTCTCGTTCTCTCAAGCATTATAACGATCGTCCCACACCTCCTCGTTTCGGTTTCGACCCCGTATAACGGATTATGAAAAGGAAATCCGATGCGCGCGGTCGTCCATCCAATCAGATCTACAAATAGGAATTAACGTTAAGCCTCGTACAAACAATGCTCCGACCCGATTGATTGACTTTTTGCTTTTCTCTCACCCTCTTGATTGCGACGCCCGCGTACAACCTCATAACTATGTACGCAGCCCCTGTTTTTGGAGTCCGGACACCCTTATGGAATTATTGGGTCTAAAGTCAATGAGTTCGATGAGTAAAGGAAGAACAAAAGAAAGATACAAAAGATTCGCGAGCTAGACCAAGTGCAAGTGTTTTAGATTTTAAACTTGTAAAATTGGATGACATATTTGTGGTTCTGCGGATTCCAATCGCGTTTTTATTAGCACGTTGCGCTCTGTCGTGACATTTCGTAAAAATTTCAGATCGCTTCCACGAGAGAAGTAAACAGAAATGTTCACGTAAACAAAGCACAGCGTACTAATAATAATAACACGGTTGAAAGCAGAAAGATCAGAAATATTTCAAGCGTAAGTATTTTTTAGTTAATTACTTTATTGAAAGATAGAAAGTTGAAAGTTTGAAATAGATGGCTTGTTCTTTTTTAGTACGCCGCAATGTGTTAATAACTAGACCAAATGAATGCTTGATAGACAGACAGACCAAGGACAAAACATGTATTTCAAATAAAAGCAACAAAATAAAAATAGCATAAAGGTATAGATGAAACTTTAAATTTCTTCAGTTTTAAAATGGTAGATGTAGAATATCAAGAATATCAATATTAATCGAGACCCAAATTACCAAGTTCGTTATAAAATTATAATACACACATATGATTCGTCTTATTTTGATTACCCAATAAATCAATTTTTATAACATAATGCTGTCGTTGCAAGACGCGAACGTTAACCACATGACAGACTAATTAGTCATTCGTTAAATGAAATTTTAGCGATAACGAGCTGCAGCTCGAAATAATCGGAATAAGTACGTTTTATCGACGACATCGTTACCCCTTTTTGCTGATTTTCCTGTGTGTTATTCGGGATTTTCGTGTCGACAACCAAGTCTCCGAGTGGAATTACACAAGCTACGCTGCATCGATAATTGAAGTTCTCGTCGTGTAACCTGCCGTTTAATTCGTTTATTATTACGCGGTTACGAATTGTTACCATCGAAACCAATTGTAAAATCTACGTTACGGCGTTAAATAAATGACTTTGTTCGCGTGTAACTTTTGCCTTTTAACGCTCTGAACAACTAATCGATCAATTTTACGTAACCATTCAAATTGATATAAATTATCATCCACCAAACTAATACTCTATTCATGTAACAATTGTTTATTAATAAATTATAATTTAATTCTCTCTATTCATATTACTAAATAATCACACTACAATTTCACTAGAAATATCTGTATTTTTGTTAGATACAAACAGTAACCGTGCTTTTTATACTGATAACTGATAAATTCCAAAGTTACGTCATAGCTGTAGATGATGAGCGTTATGGGACAAGAATTGGTCAACTTTATTTATTTTTAAACGTATCAGGATGATAGTGTATACTTAAACGGACGAGAATTCGGTTCTATGTGTTCGGCTTTAGACATATACGATGGTCGTCGGTCTGGTGGGGGAGTACCGATAGAACTCGTTCACGCACGTCGACGCAATCGGACAATAGAGCGATTAACTTGCGTCGGCGGGCCCGTTGTTTATCGTACGGGCATTATTTGCCCGCCAGCAATCGCACGCTTAAATTATTCGTCGCGGGACGAACCGGAGCAGACTTTACATTGCTTTAATCGTTCGCCAATAATTCGACAGCTATTGGAACTTCAACCCACCGTGCCGCTATCCCGACACGGAACAATCCGGCCTATAGGCACGCGCCTCGCGTATATGAGCGCGTATAAAGCCGCTTTCCACCGTTGTACCCGGCTTTTCGTTGCGAATTATGCCTCCGCGTGCTGCCAGCCCCGAACGTTTCATTCGTATGATTGTCGTCGTTCGATAATTGCTCCTCGCCAAAAGGAATACGCATTAGCCGCTCGATGAGTTAATGGTCCCGCGATAGAACGCCAGTCCATGCTCCGGATATTGTAACGCGATTGCCACGTAGAATACGCGGAATGCAGAGTTTTATCGACGAATGTTTCGTCAACTCTTTCCGGAATACTCCACACGATATCGATCGCCTCGTTGCGTTGATAGAGTCGAACAATTATCGAAACATGGATGGAGGAGACTTTGGTGCAATTTTGATATAATTCGTCGATTAAATGCTTTCATCGATTGCTATATGCGTGTTTAGAATGGAGAATTTTTGAATTTTTATTTTATTAGTGATTGAGAGTGGTTTTGCTTTTACAGCTGACACAAGATAGCGGTTAGACCGCAGATATTTGTGTAAATTTACGCTTTTATGAACGTAAGCAGACTATCCGTTAAGTATAGGTTCTATCAAAATCCGCAATATATATACAATTCTATTTTAATGAAATTCATAATTTCGTTAGTTTTAGTTCGAGTATTTAAGTCAGCCCCATACACATAATTTAAAGAGCAAACGTATTAAACTTGCTAAGTTCTTTCGATCATTTCTTTCTAACGTCAAAAAGTAACTTCAGTTTAAATGAAATATATTTCGATCCAATTTTATATTAAACATTTTCCTGAAGCGTTAAAATGTACGTATAGAAATCAAACAGTAACTGAATCGTTCAGAAGCCACGTTAATCATCTCCATAAATTGAAAAATAAAGATCACGCGAAAAACACTAGTGTTTAAATTTGCCTTAGAACTTATGGAAATAAATCATTTGCTTTTTAAGAACTGAATATTAATCGTGCACTATGTGTGAGCATAGAGTTAAGATAGAAGTCCACCGGTGACCTAATCACTCACGACTATTCCACTGATCTCGATCAAACCATGCTCTCTCCATCAAAAATTGGCAGCAATCAGACACGTAGCGGAATATTTCCCAATGTTTCGCGTAATAGGCGATGGAAAAAATGTGGTGGTGCACGCACTGTTTGTCATCGAGGGGCCGAGGGATTTTTTGTTCGATATGTACGAGCAATTTATCCGACAGCGGGACAAATTTGTCTCCACAGGTCTCGCACAGGTGGTTGCCACCGTCAGACAAGCTTCGTTCCCGCGTTTGCCGCTAAAACAAGTTGATCCTTCCGTGACGTCGGCCAAGAGAGCACAGAGCTTTAATAATTCTTTTTACGGCGCGTGTCTAAGGATTATGGCAGTAGCCGCGGCAGCCGCCTAATTATTCGTGGCCGAGACACAGGGAAGCGCGACCGGTAGCCCCTCATTAGCTGCTCTGACAAGCTGCTCCTTTTTTTACGTGCCAATTTTTTACGACTTGTTACATCGCAACTTGGCGAGCAGAAAATTGACCGACGTTCGTCCGCCATTCGATCGACTGCACTCACCATTTCTACCTTTGGTTCTTCTTTGACGTCAGTTTGTATATGTAAGGTGCAATATTTGCGTTTTGCAAAGTATTCAGTTTCCAATTAATTGAATTTGACGATTTCATTGAAGTGAAACCAGACTCTGCGTAGCAATAAAATATTTTGTATTTATCGGGATAGTATTTCATGCACGTATTGAATCTCACTCGATGATGAATCTTTTTCTATCGAACAGAAGATGTCGAATATTTGTCTGGTTTCAGCAGTAGGAATGATTCTTCCTTATAACTCTAAATTTGTAACTTTTCTCTGAAACATTACAACAGTAACAGTCTTAAAATACCAGGACCAAAATCATTTTCTATTTAGAAGATCCAATCAAATTAAAATATACTTCAAATTGATACTAACCACGAGCCAAACAACTCATTCGAAAATAAGACACCAAACAGATCCAAGTCTGAACAAACCACGATGAAAGGAGGTTGATAATGAAAAGAAAGGATACGTACGTAAACGAAGGAAACGAATTCGGTAGGCAGGAGAGCGAGTAAGTTTGGCAATTCCTCGTAACGTAGTGCCAATAATAAATTTGTAAAATAAACAGCCGCGTCCGAGGGTGGCTGGTTGCAACGGTGGGCTGCATAATTGGAGTCGTTCGTTTAACTTTCGAACAGTTGGCGCGCAACTCGCGAAACTTTGCCGATGCTGTTTGTAAAAGAAAAGAGAGAAGCAGAAATGGAAAAGGGGAGGAACTCGCCGCGCCGCCTGCATCGCGTAACCCGTGAAGTTCCCTGCGAAAATGCAAAAGCTTGCTTTTTCAGCGAGATTCGCGGACTTTGTGGTGCCACTGACGTAAATTCACGAATACAGGGACTCACATTAAATCGTTCGAATATGTTAATAAAACACTTGGAGATTGACACTGAGAAATCTAATACTATTTTTTGTACAGGTACGTCTTAACTTACTGTTTCCTTTGCGCTTAGTAAAAAAAGATATAGATACATAGTATATATTACAGCTAAATAGTATGATTATAGAGCAACAATTAAACTATAATTCTTATTCGAAACAATCGCGTAAAACGAAACAGTTTATCAAATCAGATATTTTCAGAGTTTGATCTAGAAAGTTATCAGGCATAAAAGTTACTCTGCTCCATCGATATTCAATGGAAGTAAGTTCCAAAGTTGTAACATATTAGTTATAGAAAGTTATAGTCAGAGAAGCTACAGTGAGTTGTAACTAATATAGAAGAGTATAGTATTATCAAACAGTACTTAAAAAATAATCAAAAGTCTAGAATATGATGGAGAAGTCTCGGGGGTAGTGAGTGCTATTCACGCAGAGAGGGAGTTTGTTAATGATAAGCGATACGGAGCTGTGTACATGAGTTTCAAGGGGCAACTCAGGTTATATAGTATGTACATAAATCAGCATACGTACACGCATGTACGTATAGTACTTGCGCTTTTCCGCTTTAAAGTCTTTATTATTGCAATCGTTACCAACATATCGCGTTTTATGTGCCTTTTATAAATCCGCTGATATTTTACTGGTATTTGCGTCTGTGCATTTTTAACGAAAAGATAAAATTAAACAAAATTGAGGAATAAACGATTTTTTTTTTATATAAAAAGTATGCCTACTAATATAAGTATATAAAGAGGTTCAATCAAAACGTGTGGAAAATCCATTAGTATATATTGAAAAGTTGTCAGGGTTTCAGAATGATAAGAAAGTAAAGAATAAAGAAATTTAATTAAAATGTGCTGGAAAATAATAATATTACCAGCCATTGAAAAATTATTCTTCCATAATGATTCAAGGAACATATATAATAATATTAATCTTACTATTCTATAGCTATTACACATATTTAGATCATAATATGTATGTTAAAATTCGTCGAGGTTCTCTTAGGTCAAAGTTATTCTATGTTGATTCATTTTTAAAAGGACTTTTGAAATACACAACAAAGTGAAAACGTTTTGCAACATGTTCCTTTAGACTGTAGAAGATTGAAAAGTCAGGGAAATAATTGATCCTGAATGCGGAACGTTGATGTCTTTGGAACAGGTTTCAAAGGATTTCGCGGCAATTCACGGAAGGAAAAGTTGGAAACCGCGTTGAAGCGGGATTCAATGGAAGGAAAATAGTCGATTATGGACATAGAATGTTGATCCCCTTGAAACTCGCTTCGTTGGATTTTCTCCTGTTAAAGTAAATGTTTTTAAGTCTGAAACGTGTCGAGCACTGTTCATATAGAGCTAACGAATATGAAAACCCTGAGAGGATACAAGCGTATGCGCTGGCAACGTGTATTTTTACCGAGGACCTTTATTAAAAACCATGCAAGTTTCACATTTTAATGCGCCCAAAATTATCAAATATTACATATTAAACATTTACTCTATGTATCTGTAAAATTATGCAAATATAAAATCTATATTTAATATACTTTTCTTTCATATTGGAATATTACAATTTGCTAGAAATAAAGCAGATTTCGTTAAGTATTATTAAACACGTAATTTTATTTAATTGAATAACTATTTCAACCAAATTCCTCCTCATTGTCTCTGTAATCAGACACGTACTTTCTCGGCAATTTCTCTCTTTCGTCTCTCAAAAGAATAAAAGAAGATGAAGAGGAGAGGCATTTGCTACTTAACTTCTCCCTCGAAAGCAGTTGCACGAAACAGTCGCGAAACGAGGAGTCGCCAGGCGTTATCTGGCCGTTTAATCGCCTTCGGATAAGACGCACAGGAAATCCGGCGCGTGTCTCTTGATATCAGTTGAAGCAGCACCCACACGGGTAGTTTTCCTGCAGCCAATTCGATACCGCTTCCTTCTTTCTATATATTCTGTATTCTATACAATTCTCTCTCTCTCTCTCTCTCTCTCTCTCTCTCTCCGTCGGTACTTTACCCTATCCAACTTTCAGTGTTTCTCTTTCGAACCATAACAAGTAGATATTTCTACGAGAAGAAAGTCACATTTGATTTGCTTCGGATAAATGGATATTTTATAGATCCACGTATAGATATTGTAATTATGGAAGGAGGATGATTTCCATTTTGTAAAATTACATTCAAAGAAAAACATTGATTAGGGATTAAGAGTAACAAACTGATGTGATTTAAAATTCTAAATATGTAAGTTAATAATTATTTAAAATCCTGAATTATATCGCGAACAGATTAAATAATGTTATCAACGAGCAGAGTATATTAACCTTTTCTTCCCGAAGGACGAGTACATGTGCCTTGAAAATTTGAGCAAACATTTGTTGAAAGTATATACGTGTATACATTCTCTACGACATAGTCTAGGCGACACGCGTTAATTAGTTACATAAGGGATCTAAACTTGTCCTCATACATCAAGAAAAACTGATTACCAAGGCTGAGAATAAAGCCATATAACCTGATAAACTCGGTGCGACACGGTCAAACCAAAATATTCCAATCTACAGCTAGGAGACCGCTGCATAAAAAATATTCTAGTAAATCAGAACAAATGGCATACGAAGAAAATATATAAAAATTCATAGGATTTAAAGACATAAAATATACCTATATTTTATGAAAAAGTACGTGATGAAATTACGAAAAGTAAGACTTTATCTGCATTGACAGAAATATATCATACTTTTAATAAGAGTTTTAACAAAATCCTTGGACAAAAAGTCACGAGGAATCCCGTAGAATGCATAATTCTAAAATCAATAAAATTCTTATATATATAAAATCGCGAAAATTGGTCCCTTCTGGTTAATCCAATACTTTAAATGAATTTAAATTAATTAATTTAATTTCAAAATTTAGTCAATGCAGCAATTTCAATGTAAAATAATCAATAATCGTCGAAATCACCCGGCATACGAGGAAACGGAGCGGACACAAAAACGCTGTATAGAGCGAGGTGTCTCATCACATGTCGCTGAAAAGTAGCGAAACGTAGGAGCGGAGCGTTAAGAGGACACGTGAAGTGGTATCGGCGAAGGAGTCTGCAACGATGTGCTAGAAGAATCCCGCGAGAACTTCTATGAAGTAGAAAGAGCAACACACCGAAAGGAATAGTTTCTAACCTAAAGAACGGAACCGGAGAAAGAGAAGGAGAAAACCGAGAGAGAGAAGACACTCGGATGGAATGTTGCCGACTGCATTGTGCACGAAGCTCGACTAATGAGAATGGAAACTAGCCGTGGGGAGAGGGGAACGCAACGAAGTCGACGCGGGAACATGGCTAAAGGTGTAGAGTGTAGAATGTAGAAGAACGCGGCGGTAAGGCAAAGGAACCAAGGACTTAAGAGAATGAAAGAGGGAAAAAGGCGGCCGAGCGCTGCCGGAAGGGAAGCTAGACGGTTTTAAGCAGCCGTGGATAAAGATAAGCAGATAAAAGAAATGGCTTCGCTCGCTGGTTTCGATTCTTTCTCTTCCACGGTCGAGCGGAAACTTGGGGAATCGCTGACGAGAAAAGAGAAAAGCGACCGCGTAAGTACCTACATATATATATATATATATATATTCGTCTTCCAGATGGATGAAAATGAGAATATACACTCACGTTCATAAGTATTAGGACATTCTTTGATTTCATATTTCTATTCTTGTTTTCTGATATCAGATATGTACGATTCTCTATCCCTCTGATTTTATCTGAAGAAAATATCTTGTTTTCCGATTTAGTCACGTTCGACGTTCGCATATGTGACTTATGGAATAATGCGCGTAAGTATCTATATATTTCACGAAGGTGTAAACGTAGAACTTTTACTTTTTAACATACGCGGTGACGTTAGCAGGTACTTTGAACCTCTTCATTGATTTGGTTCTATTGATACAACGGACTTTTCTTTCTCTTTCACTTTTTTCAGCCCCATCTCTCCTCCCTCGATAGATTGAATATGAAAAATTGAGTTTGCTTTGTAATCGGAGCAAAAGGAATTGAAATTAAATCGAGATAGCAGCGGAAGATAATCGAAACATGAAAAAAAAAAAATAGAACAGGAGAGAATGAAACGCGTAGAATCAAGCGGAGAGTTCGAATTCAAAAAAAAAAAGAAGAAAAAAGGGGAAGAGAGAGAGAAGAAATACCGATCGACCATCGGTTTTGTCTCGTATAGAGATTAATTACCATCGGGCAATTGCTGGTAGCAGCGAAAGAGATTCAACGAACATATTCGTAGCACATTCGATAACGACGATTCATGATGAAGTCCGCTACATTGCGGTAGAAAAGTTCTCCCATGAATGAAGCCAATTTATTGAATGGTTAGTTACCGTGTGCTCTTCTCGTCCATTTTTTTAATTTTTCTTCGTTCGCTCTCTTCACGTATTTCCTCTCTACCCTCCCCATTCACATACTCGTGTTTGGTTTTAGTTCCTCCGTTTCTCTTCGATCTCGCTATTTATTTTATTAATAATTCTTTGCTAATATCGATGAGGATATCATAAATATTGTGATATAATTGTAATTATGAAGTGGAACGGAAATGTACCTAATCTTCAATATAATAGAGAACACAAGATTTAAAAAAAAAAAAAAGAGACTAATAGAGAAAGTAACTAATTGAAAGAGAAGTCCAAAAATGAGGAATAAAATTTGTGATGTAGAGAACACGTACAAATCTCAAAGCTCTTACATGTTAATGACGATATAATCGTCTTATGCACAGTATAATTAATAAAGCGCTTGATTCACAGTTTTCGCGTAACGCTCTTGTGTCATACGATGATCACTTATTTCTTTACCTCGTAAATAAAATTTCCTCGCATATCAAGTTATAAATTCAAATTTAATCACTATATCTTGTTAATAGTTTCTTGTTAATAGCAACGATTAAGGACTTGGACAGGTTTTACGATTCATATTCATTGTATGTTAAATATTACTTCAAACCGAGCCAATTTCTTAAATATCATAATTAATATCTATCTACCTATACATATAAATAATACATAATATTTTAAAAACCCGTATATCTTCCATCAATGGCAACGTTCGGTTAAATTACTTTCATTTACAAAAATATTTATAGCTCGACACAATTAATCCTACCGATTTAAAAATATAATATATAAATAATTATAATCAAAATAATTGCACTGTGTTTCTCTGAAAAATATTGTGCATACCATTCAAGATACTTCCTCGTAAAAATGAACAAAAAAATTTGAGATTAGGAAGCAGAAAATGTTAGTGGATCAATCGCAAAATGTGGTAGATTTAAGAAGTCTAGACGGTATAGATTAATAAATTCGCAGATGGGTGCGCGAGGATGCCGTGGCTGCAATTGGTCGGGGACGATGAGCTTGGTGAGGATTCTAGAGGGCAAAAGGAACACCTCGTGGAGGCAGTCGCACGGAGATCTACGTCGGCCGCGGAATAATCCCCGAAACCCAATTATATTTTACTGCGACTCGACTCCGACTTCCATCCCAGCTATCTGAACCACAGAGGAACGAAGACGAACGAGCGCCGTTTAGGCGATGAAATACGGATTAGCCGTTATAACTGGAAATTGCCACCTCCGCCCTCTCGCTCACGCTCTCTTCTCTTCTCTATCTACTTTCTCTTCTTCTTCTTCTTCTTCTTCTTCTTCTTGCCTTTCTTTGTATTTTCGGTTTCCACTTTTCCTTTTTAGTACGAGAGTCTTCGTTTTCTTGAATATTCCCTTATCGAGACAATTACATCGATGATCGGCGAGGATAATGGTGAAGATACGAGTACTGTTGAGAGCTATCAAACCAGCGAAAATGACTTCGCTGATAAGACACCTTAATGCAAATAACACATATCTAAAAGAAAGCCTAAAAATTCCTAATTTCAATGACACACAAAGTGTGCAAATCTTTTAACACAATGTTAATGTATTGTATGAAGATTACAGGATAAGAATATGATAAGTTCATTTTTGTTGATTTTCTGACTTTAATGTCTAAGTTTAACTTATGAATAATCAGAAGAATTTTAATGTTACACAATCGAAAATGAGACCAAACTGTTAGTTGTTTCTTTCTGTACGGTATGTTTCCTAATTTAATCAATCTGAAGTAAACCTAGGCTAAAGGAAATATTTGTAAGAAAAATTGCTAACTGTCCATCAGTGTGGAATATTATCGGATTTGTAAAATATCAAAGTGACGATAAACATTCGATCGCAAAGAGCTTAAGGCTACAAAAAGGTAAGCGTGGGAAAGCGGCTTTCCAAAGGCTAAATATGCATACCTTGGTTCAAAAGATAATTGTAAGCTACCAAAGTCTCGATATTAAAATATGATGTCGTTTTAGCCGCAATCGATGTAAAAAAGAAGTGTAATCGAAGTAACTGAATAAAACATGTCTGCCTTTGTCACCAGGAATCGCGCGATAAAAACCGCAAAAATTGTAACGAAATTGTTCGCGTTGAAAAATCTGTACAAGCTCCTGGGGATCTTCTAGCCCGCTATTCATGCATTCAGTAGGAGAGCTATTTATTTAAAGCTTAATGAAATCTATGCTGAATTTAATTGGCCGGTAGCACAGGATGCCGAACTTCTTTGTCACGTTTCAATAAAGAAATCATGTCTTTGATATTGAGATTCGAAGCTTTGGATAGCAAGACAAGTAATTTCCATGATATTGAACTATAGAAGGAAAGGAGGGAATTTTTTAATAATTGAGCCCGAGGATATATAAGACGATCGTGAAATAGAGCACGGTATGCCTTGAATACACTGCCTAAGGAATCCCCGACCCCATCGAGCCTCTAAGCTAATATTTTTCTATTCTTTCGAAGATCTTCTCCGAGCTTACAAGAGATTCCCACGGAAGCCATGAATATTCCTTCTGTAAACGATAAAAGTCCACGGAGTCAGTATTTAGAAATTTGTACGCTATTTGTTCTTTGCTCTGGAATTTATTACGCCATTTATAATATGTACGATATACTCTAAAAAAAATCTTAAAGAAAATGCCCCATCGAAAGAATAGAAGAAACAATTAATAGAAATTTAATTAAAGAATGCCTCACTACCAACAATTATCCTAGACAACACGTACGATTGTTAATTCATATTCCTCACGCATTCCTCTTTTGACTCTTCTAAATAGTTATTTCACATTTTTGCCTGGTTATCCTGCACGAATACAAAATCACGATCCGTTAATCGTTCGTTCAGTGATCTCAACGAATCATCGTGTCTTATACGAAACCAAAAAGTGTTTTAATACTTATAATCGCGAATGTATATCAAGAGTCAAGAACAATCAACAATTGCAAAAAACGACCGTAAATTTCAACTTTAACCGAATTCGGTCGCAAGAAACACGATTACAATCTTCTAACCCAGTGACACAAAACGCGGAAGAAGGGATGAAAACGTCTGGGTATCGCGTGCTTCCATTGTTGCGGAGAGGATCGGAAGTTCGGCAGTCAGCTGGATTGATTCCGAGGCACGTCAGGCTCGCCGTGAAATTCCGCGAGATTCCGCGGATCGGTTCTGAGATTCCTAACGAAAAATCTGTGAAAAAGTTGTAGCCAACGTTGCACGCGCCGGGCAACGCCGTATTACAACAAGGGTTGCCCGTATTGATCGTGAAGGGGCGCCGCGCGCAACGTTCAGTTCTCGGCCATCTCCGACGATCTTCGTGGAATAACCTCACCCTAGTCCTTAATGTCTGTATCCTCTGCAACTTTGCCGCGAAGGGGCTCCAGCCTAACGCGTGCTTTCCGTCATTTCCGTCGTTATTGCGAGAAACGAACGAGACCAGACGAAAAACTTCATTTTCCAAAGGAAAAGTTTAGTGGTTGATGATGAGGTGACTTGGGGCTGGCTATCGGTTAGGGGATGAATGCAGACGTTGAATCTAGAAAGTAGATATTTATTTGGAAGTGTCGATTTGGGGGATGGAAGGTTTGGGGAGATAATGAGATTGGTTTGGTTGGATAAGCTTGACAAATGTAATTATTGAATTTTTTCACAGATGCATTGGTGCTGAGGAATTTTTAGAAGAATTGTAATACGACTTTCGTTGATTAATAAAACGTTCTTGTCTCTATTAATATATTTCATATAACTCGGAAATTGTATTGTAACGTTCTTAAATATTTATGTACTTCCGAAACAAATTATTACACTGATAAAATATCTTTTCCCCTTCGTTTCTTCATATAACCTCTAGAAAAATTCCCATCGATCACCAAAAATTGAGTACCGCCCATTTACTTTTCCATTTATGGTCGACATTGTTCATTATCTCCAGACAGCTGACAAAAGAGGAAACTTTTTTCCGCACTCTACAGAATCTCTACGCTTCCTACTTCGCAACAAAACGATATAAACCTTGTTCTCATGAAAAATTTTACGTGAAACAATCGTAGTCTTCGATTGAGAAAGTTTCGTTGAAGATATGTGTCTCGTGCAATGAGGGTAGCTTGATTCTATATTTTGATAGAATCAATTGGTGGTAATGGTTGCACAAGGATGTGGAACCTTCGCGATAAGTGGACACGTTTCCTCCCTTGTTTCTTCCCCTCTTTTTTCAAATCTGAACAGCGAAGGGCGATGTCGAACATTAATTTCTGAAATTTCAGAAGAGGCAAAGGGGCGAGATAACGAAAAGAAAGAATGAGAAACAGAGGCTGGTTGGTTCTCGAGTTCGACGAGAACTTAACGAGCGTCGCTGCCTCCTAAAGCATAACGAGTGGCTCGTTGAGGGTGGCGGGGGGAGGGGGGCAGGAATAAGAGACACCGCTTAAATTGGATTTTAATTTGAATTAATCTTTCTTTATAGACGACGGAGCTTGAAAGGGAGAGGTTACGGTAGTTACAACGCGGATACATCGATTATCGTTTTTGTTTCCTCGCTTGGATTCTTGTTTGGTATCATGGAACATTTCACTGAGCGTATTAAATTTATTTCATTATGATATTTATCATGCGATCATTATTAATAATCGTTAGTACGAATGAATATTATTAATATAATCTTACGCAGCAGTAACAAGTTTCATTAAGTTTAATAAAGAAAATGACATTTTAGAAGTCAGATAGCTAAAAATAATGTCACACAGCATTACTTCAAAAATATGAAAAGTTGAATTTAGGAAATTCGCTTTAAACAAATTACTTTTCTTTCTCTTTTACTTTGAGAATAATTTACTCAATTGAAATGAAGAAATCGATTAGAATGAGCAAATATGGTGAGATATTAGTGGACATGAACGGATAGATACATGTACTCGCGGATAATCTGCGAAAATATTGCGCCTGACGGCGGAAGTACCACAGTTCCGGCTGGGAAATGCGGAAAATTCGGGTCGAGAGGATCCTCCTCGGCGTCGTTCACCTGCAATTTTTTCCCTTCATCTGTGGGAGGAAACGAATGGAAAAAAAGTCTGCGTAAAAATAGGAAACGGGCCCAGTTTTCTATGCGAATGAGAGGAAGTTACTTATCTTCTATTCTCGCTGAAAACCTGTTTTCTATCCGGTCTCTGGCTTCTCTCATTTTCTAAAACGACGCTCGCAAATTAGAACACAATTCCATCTATTGTGCCGTCAAATTTAGGAAATTTTCCAGAAACTAAAAATTGTAAAATTGCATTCACCTGACAACTTCTCGTGACAACGATGAAGTTTCAATTTTTCGCAGTCACGATTACGAGTTTTCGCGACCTCTTTCCAGGCACAGGAATAATTGTGTTATATTGTAGTTTAAATTGTTTCGAGGAATTTTATATCAGGAAAGTTGAATAGTTTTTTGTTGTTGTAATATTGTTATTTGTGTACAATTTTTTCATTTATTGTGTCCAGTCGTACATATCACATGATTAATATATTTGAATTAGAAATGTGAATATGATTCATATTTTATACTATTCATAAAGAATAGAATCTATTTTTGTATCGTGACGAGATCTCTTTCATTTTTCAAGATTTTGTGTGTAATGATATTTATTAATAACTTGAAAATGATGACTTTTATTTATCGTAGCGAAAAGAATTACAGCAGATAGGATCCTAAATCGAAACATGTATACTTGCTTCAAACTACAATTTGTTTATAGTGGAAGAATATTCTACCTAGTTACTAAAAAATCATAAAATGCAATATTCTTTCATTTGATTATATTACTCTTTTATATAGTACGTTATTGTATGGGAAATAGAAAAGAAACGATATTATTGTTGCTGATGCAAAGTTTGTTCAGTGATAAGTTCATTATAGATGCCATCGAAGCTCTTAAATATCCATTTACAGCAAATGTGTGTTTTAGTGGGTTTCAGGAGACAGTACGATTTTAATAAAATTCTGCAATGCTTCTGCAATTTCAATTATTAACGCGTTGTACGAATCATCCCGAAGCTAAACATCCATTAGCTCGTTAATATGCATACACAATGTTATTGAAATAGGTAGATTACACATTGCTTTATCAAAATTTTAAATTATGTATTAGATATTAGACATTATACGATACAGATATTTCACAGGAACGAAAAATTAGTTGTTACATATACATCAGTTTTCTCAAATCGTAAGTTAGCAAAAAAATAACAATTTCCTTCTATAATTAAAAAATTGAACAATACTATCCCTGATAAAAGATATGTTTTCCAGTAACATTTTATCTATTCTGTATTTTCTATCGGATGATGTAACAAGTGTAAGTTTTGACTCTTTCCTTTCTTTTATATTTCAATACTTAAATATTTTTATGTTATTTATCAAACTGTTACACCTCATAATCGATCAAAATCTGCGACGTGATATCGAAACTGCTTAGCAAATATGCGTCTTGGCTGAAATAAATTTTAATCTGCGAACGAATTACTGGTCGGATTCGGTTTTAATAATTTCTCGTTTTCTAAAATGATACGTGAGCGGCTCAATTTCACAGTTGCGTTGTCGGTTATATATCGATCCCTCGGGGACCAAAATTTCTCTTTCTCCTTCCTACCGGCTATACACGAGAGCGCGAGAACACGCTGATTTATAGCTTTTAAGAGGATTACATAAATATAACAAAATCGTGGTTGAGTTTGGCGGCAACGTTTTATCAGCTTCGCATAATTGTCCGTGAATGATATCGTGAAACGCGGGCGCGTGTACAATCGCGCGACGCCTCTCCTATCGTTGTACGCGTTGCTAAATTTTAACGACTGCTTCCGCCGATTCCCCGTTTATGCAATTATCGTACCGAGGTTTCACTCTATTCCGAAGTAGAGAATTATTTTCACGCGTACATGCATCGAACCGTTCTGTGTTTATGCGTTCTCGCTTCGTTTAGAAACTAGTTCAATTTTCCATTGTCATTAAATTCCATACTCTTGGAAACAGTTTGGAGATTTAAGGAAAGCGATCTGCATTGGCGTATTCGTGGAATTCCTCGTGCACATCCAGACACCACATGACCCTACCAGTCCAAAGACCCTGATCAGCCTGTCTTCCAACTTATCTCGGATCACAAAGGGTGATAACCTTTGACTTCCATGTCTCCAACCTGCCCGATAATATCAGACAGGCTCCTGCGTCCTATCAAGGTCTTCCAATTCTTGCTGATCAAATACAAATACAACCAAATAGTAGATTTTTACTTAGAGTATTTTTAAATTAGTTTCTTATTCGAGTAATTCGAAATTTTCTAATAAAGTTCCATAGGGAATAATACAAATTCTTATTGCTTATAATATACTCCGTTAATTCTCATGAAATTTCTGAATGATAAGAGAGCCAGGTTACTATCAGTGACATAGAATCGATACACAGTAGGAAAGCATTAATTACGGAAACGAGCGGAGGCAAATGACGCGAACGGTGGTTATAAAGGAAGAAGAGCTTGACTAGGTTCACGTTACAGCACAGACCGAACGCGGAACTAATAACGCTCGGTATCCGGGCCTCTGAGTTTCCGTGCCTCGCTCGATCCACACTATGAAAGACCACCATTGCGCTACCACAATCGAGGAAAAGCCAGCTTCAAGGAAAACTAGAGACCAGGCTAGCCATGTCTCACCTAACAAACGCTATTACCTTCCTTTAACACTTTAACACATGCATTGCTATTAAAATACGACTGCTTACCTGTTATATACATGAAATTTCATTTATTAAATTAAAAATATGTGATTATTAAGTGGATGCATATAAAATGTCGTGTTATGCAATAGAACTTGAACTGCAGGTACGTAATTCTTCCAGAATATCATATATTCGATCAAAGTAATTTTCGTATCGGTCGATATATTTTTTAAACTATTATTTTCTTTCATTATTCCAATTTTGTAAGATTTATCGCAAGAATTATTAATGTCAGAATTCAGGAAGCTTTTATTTATTTTATGCTTTTTTTCATTTAGAAGCTTTAGAAGATTTAGAATGAATCTATTATAATTCCTCTGTTTTATTAGGTTATAGAATATAGAATAAATAAATAGTATTTATAAGTGTCACAACAATTTTCCAAATTAACGATTTATGTTTTTCAAATTAAAACTTTCAGTTTGTCGACCATCATATTTTCTACGTTTCTGCATCAAAAGACGAATTAAATGTAGCAAACCTAGGGAAACAAAGCAGATTCTACGATTAAACTTAACTAACATCCCTACTTTTTATTTCTTCTGTAGAATTTTCTGTGGACGAGTAATAAGGCGAGTTCCAAGGAGATTGACACATCATACGAATAATTCGCGGTTGGAACGTTGATATGTAATCAAAGGTAGAAATACGACGTGAAAGGAGGTGGAGGGAAAGGTAAAGATGAAGAAGGAACAGTGAAAACGGGGAAAAAGCAAACAATTTATGTTAATTAACGGTGGCCTTTGCTCGCCGAGCTTGTACTCGTCAGATGGAAACGATACGTTGCTTTGCTTTCGCTAAAAAGTCGCTCGACGTTTTTCGTTACGTATTTCAGAAACGTGGCGTGTCCTTTGATCACTTTTAAGGCGCGGTTCCCATTAAAGAGCACTTTGCAGGGATAACGAGTTCGAAAAAGAAAAAGAGACAAAAAGAGAAAGAAAAAATGAAACGAAGGCAAGGAAAAAAAGTAATAATGTATTGTATTGTGCAGACCTTTTATTGAAATTTTTATTACGTCTCTGTAATTAAAGCCGAAGATTTTGACCAACCGATTTCCCTCTCGATTGCAATGAAAAATATTTCTAAACTATGCAATGTATGACAAAGAGCGTAACATTAATATATATCTTTTCCTATTTACTCTTCGTATGCATACCCAATAAATCACGTGAAGTGTTACGACAGGTTTTCTTTGAATCCATTGATTTTTCTAAATTAAATGAGATAGACAACCAATTATTTTCGTATTCCTTCTTCGAGGAAAAATTTCCCTAATTTTACCCTTAATTTTTTATTATTTTATGAATAGCTTTGCTTTTAGGGGGCACGAAAAAATCATATCATATCGATCTTTCGATTTCTGATGACATTGAACGATCGTTAACAGGTTGGTCTCACACGCATCTTCCACGAATCAATAAATTCTCTGGATTTCTATGTCGAGCGTGTTTGCTATGGTGAAGAAGGTCGCATTCGTCGCGAGGAACATCCATCAAGCAATACAGTGATCGTGGAAGCGAGATAGCTTCCATAGGTGGTCCCATCAATTTAAAATCCTCGCGCTGCGAGGGTGCCAGCCCTCGTTGTACGATTCCAGGGAAGATTTGCATCGCAGAAGGTGCAGGCGTGACGAGATAAGACAACAGAAGGGTCGAAAGACTCCCATCTTGTGGATTATACCGACAAAGGATACTAATAATGTAATTATACCGTTAATTATACTAATTCATATACAAGTAATATACAGGTTGTCCCGCAGATTAATTAGCCAAATTTTGTCAGAATATTCTGTGAATAAATATAATCGAGCAAAACAGTTGTTAAAAAAGTTATAATGTATGCGAGTAGAGTGTTTCTTTTTTCAACTATGTTACATCAAAGTTTGTTCTTTTAACTATCAACCATGAAATAAGGTGTAAATAGGAAAATCAATAAAATTGTACTTATACGTACTATCTTTCTCCTAATCTTCATTAAGGAATCTCCATTTGAAATTGAAAAAAGTTAGCGATTTAGGCGAACTAATTCATGAAATAAATAAAATAACGTAAAGGCGTGCGCGTGTGTGTAGATTAACCGGTGGCCGGAAGCGTGCGACGCGTGATAAGTGAATAAAAGCGTACAATAGGAAACTTCATTGCGAAGTACGCTTGTCTTGGGCCAAAATCGTTATATCAGTACTGAAATGCGTCCGATCTTTGATTACTATCCTATGAAGATATTAGAGGAATGATGAGAACGAAATCATGGAAATGGAAAATTGTTTGTTAATCAGTTCAGTGATGAGATCAGTTAAATAGAAGGTTGGGAATGAGGTTTGAGCCTCGATTTAATCTCAATCTCGTCACGTAGTTAATTATTTCAATTTCAGGTCATCAAATACTAGGAATTCCTTTATCTTCTCGATATATTGTTCCTTATCTTCCTACTAAGTGAAAAATCTTAAATAGAAAACTCGCTACGTAAGAATGTATATATATGCACTATACATATATATCTATATTTTTAGAATCAGAGCATATCGCTAGAGTTTTTACGTTGGTCGATATCGCTCATTCCTGTTACGCTTTACCATTCTATTCTGGGCAATCTCGAGTCTGACTTCCGTCGTTCATCCCTATCGCCCCTAACAAACGAATGGGCACAAAACCTTATCTTATTACTGGTTCCTGATGACGGACCCAGTTTTTGTCAGGATTCGTGGTACTGACCGTAATCTACGTTTCCACGAATTTCTCCTTCTCGTCAGAAACAAAGACACCGAGAAAAAGATTTCTACTGTCCACTTTCCTCGATTCGAACATTGATCGATTGTATTTCAAATACAGAAAAAAAAGAACGTTATCATGAATGTAGTAGAAATAGGAATATTGCCATATTTAGCCGTTTGTCCAATTTAATTGTTCGTATACGCGTACTAATTATTTGGGATTAAATGAAATAAAGTTGATGCTTTTATGTTGCATTTTTTCACTAAATTTTAGTGGCCAGGTAATGTGAATAGCGATTTTAATTTGTAGAATGTGTAATGTAATGGATTAAAATTAATCAAACTTTAATATTCGTCTATTGTGACACAACGTGAAACAATTTAATGTATTATTGTTACATTTTGTTATTAATACGGTTGATATTGTTAATATTTATGATATTAATGCGCATGTTAATATGTATGATATAATAACATAGTAATATAATATAATTACATAATAATTAATAATTCTTAATACCATGCCGATAATAAAACATTGTTTGTGATTAAGCACATTAAACATTATTCAACCATATCAGTCATAAAACATTTGTTATGTTAAATACGTAAATACGTAATTTTTGGATTCTTGAAACAGATCTTAGAAAGTCACTGATTATGACATAACTTCAATCTTATTGCACTAGAAATCGAGTGGATCATTTAATAAAAGATAAACTTTGTGGAAGTATCTTTGACATCTCCGCCTATCAATCATCGCTAATGACACTTTAACATTCTTCCTCTACCCTTCTTCCACCCTTACGTACTTAAGAAGACAAGAATTCTATCCAATTCAACGAACTTCCGAAACTATATCTACATATTCAACCAAGAAAGAAAATCGTGGAATATCGTGCTCATAAGTTCACCAATAGTTCAACACGATAAGGCAGATTCTTTGCCGATATTTCGAGACAAATTATTATAAATCTCTGTTCAACTTTTCCAACTTTCCAACTCCAATTATCTTTCGACATTAATTATGACAAATATTCGAAATACGCCAGACAGATGCCACGAGATCGAACATTTTCTCAAAACATTACAAATTCTTTTTAATTGACAAAATGAGACCAAAATCTAAGTACACAAATTCGAGAATCGTAGTAAGATTGCAGACAAAATTCCACCCAATTGTCTGAAATATAGGCATCAACACACAGTTTAACGAAATATTTTATGACATAACGATAATAATACGTTAATAATCGTATCCATTTCGGACAACGCAATTATATATTAATATCCGAGTTCGTAACGCCTCAGTCAGCGAATATCAGCGGAAATCCGGGCACAGAAGAAGAAGAACACGATGGTAGAAAAGGGCCAGAATAAAATGAAATCGTTTCTCAAAAGGTTTCTCTCTCTCTCTCTCTCTCTCTCTCTCTGCTATCGGTTTCGTCTCGTATCTTTGGAGCGTGGCTTGTCACGCCGCGGCGGACATCTCTATTCCTCTCCAACTTCCTGTTGAAGAAACGGACTCGTCGGCTGCGAAAATTCCGTCACGGATAAAGAACGAAAATGGATGCTGGAATATTGGAAACCGGCTTCAGGGTTTTGACTCGCTGAAATATTCATTGAGCTAAAGTCCGCGTTAGCATTTCGTCGCGTTCCCGCCTCTTCTTTTCCTTTCATGATCATTCGAATCTAACCGCTCGTTGCGTACACTTTTCCCGCCACCATTTCCTTTCTCGGTCTTCGAAATTCCTGCATAACATGGAGTCGATATTGTAACTGCAGGTGTTCGAAACTTGAAAACGATTTGGTCGTATTTAAATATTGCATGTTCAAGGATATGAATGTTACGGAAGATTCTTTCTGGAATTTAGAGGAAAATTTTTACCAAGCTCGAATCATCAGTTAGGTCACTCGTATCTTTCAGTTCTTTCATAAAGTAGAATGTTTATATATTTTGATTTTTTTATCGTTTATTGCATAGTCTATAAACAGATAAAATATGTAAATTGTTACATTTTAATGTAGAAAAGAAAATCTGTAACAAATAGTTAGCTGTATTTTCACGTTTTTGCCCACACTCTTCAAATTGACTCTCATATCAAATGGAAAACGGTTCCGTTGTTTTAAGCAAATATCGTTCGATTTGCGAGTAATAAAATAAAAGGCATCAGGATCAATTGGAAATTTCATACTCTATAAATTGCTATATTTTGTTATTCGATGTTTTGTTTTATATTTTGTTGCTTGGAGTAACAGAAAAATGTTATACATTTATTTTTGTATTCTATAACTTCCTCAATAAACTATAATCCAATATTTAATGAATACACATGAAAGTTTTATTATTTCAAAACAGAATTGTATCTCTGCCGACATGTCCCAATCACTGTAATATTAAAAAAATTGCAAAATTATAGTCCTATATCACACATGATAGAAAGAACGCGAAGCAACTTTTCTCCATGTCAAAGAAAGAAGAAAAAACAAGAAAATGCCTTATAACACCATACGGCGGGTCTTGTACACAAGTTTCCATGTTAATCCTTCAGTTTCCCAAAAAATAATCTCCTAACTCCAACCTTCTTGTACCCACGGTACGGGTCTGCTAAGAAGCCTTGCTAAATTTTTTAATGAATCTACCAGCAACTGCTGGATAAAACGCAACTTTGCCTGCTGCCTCACACATACACAGAGCTTTCTACAGCGTCACAACTACGTATATTCTAACGATCATCAAACGTTACCATACCTACGCAATTCCTTCATAAGGTTGCAGATTAACGAAAGGAAAAATGGCACAATGCTGTGTTTTGTAAAAATCAGGTTACACATTACTTCGAAAAAAAATCCAGAGAATTGATAATAAATTACAAGGTAACGATAAAATAGATATTTAGTTTTATTCTGAAAGCTAAGATATACATACTATATTGCAATTACAATTTATTCTACCGTGTGACTACATTTTTTTAAATTCATTTACACACACATGTGCACTACACGTACACACACTCATATGTACATATGTGGTACATATGTGTACTACATATGTGTATTACATATATCTCGTACAATGAATCCACTTATCTGAACATGGACGTCTATCATAAAAACGAAGAGTAATAACTGTAATTGGAGAAAATTGAAGAACTATTATTACACGAACAGTTTGTCTTCTAGCAAGTGACGGCGAATATGATTCTATTTTTACGCTTTCACTTATTCCATCTCTGGCAATCACCCAAAGAAAGAAGTTTTTTATAAATTGACGACGACTCTAATCAGGTTCGACTATACAGGTGTAAGCTGAAAACTAGGCATATAGGTGCGTTGGTTCATTGCACATTTGCCTCATGGTTCGATATGGGTAACGCCTGGTGAATTCACTTTTGGTGGGAATTTATGTTTTCGCCAACGGCGCAAAACGGCTCGCATCGGGCAGCTATCCGTAGGGGAATTCCACACGCGGCTGGTGCGAAACGCAGGGGAGAATTCGCAAACCGTGAGAGAAGTACAGAAGGTGTACATAGCTTTGTTAAACACTTTGTCCGGTTCTATCGCCGTCTGATAAAATAGTATTAAATATGTTAACTTGTATCATATGAAATGTCCGTTTGAAAACTCTACATTATTTTATTTGATCGTATAATGTTAAAAGTTGCATATCGTTTGTTCGCATTAAGTAAGGTGCACGTTGAACGTCGATTTTTTGAAGTCCGACTTTGGCGCTAATAGCTGAATTATTATTAGCAGATTGTTGAAACCACCAGGAGTTATTTAACACTAGAAAGAATATACACATATTCGATATTGTCATCCATAAGCTATATTTATTCTTTATTAAGCATTTATTTAAATTTCGTTAAATTATATATCTAATGGACATTCTATAAATACAGACAAAAGTGGACTGTAAACAAACACGTATCTAAACAAATTTATCTAATTAACGTTAATTAGGTTCGATGTTCATGCATGAAATATAATGACAAGAAATTATTGGACAAAGGGGGAAGAGAAAGAGAGAGAAAAAGTTGAAAATGCCAGGAGAGGAGTGAAAGACTGAAAGTTCATACCTTTCCACGCTAATTAACTGCACATTCTACCCATTACATAATCCGCAATGATTAAACGACCGTGATAACAAGTCTTCCTAACTTCCTTCTCGTTTAAACTTTCAAGCACGCGGCGCATTCGAATAGATTCAGCGTAAAATACCATAGAGAACATGGTTGATGCGCTCTATGCGACGTTCATGCTTTTGTATATGTATACGTTACCCCATTATAATGCTTCCGTACGTTCGTCATTGAGGATTTGTTCGACGATTAAAGGATACGCTACGCTTGAACCTCAAGCAGATGGCTGATATTAAATATCACCGCTTCTGAATACCATCCGCTATAACGTAGATGATGTAGTATGATTCTTTTTAATACTTGTTAAAGGAAAATGAATGAATACCAAAAGCTTAAGGAAAATTTGGACTAAAAAGAGCTTGGATTGCCCATATTTACTAAAAATTCTGTACCAGATACGTAAATCAGTGTAATGTTTGTGTCATGGTAAAACATGAGATACATAAAGTTAGTCATTTGGAAAAAATGTTGAAAAGAACGAAAAGTGAGCTTTGGTTGGAATTGCCTCACCTATGGGGTAATATCGATTAATTATTCTTCCATATCACGTAAATCGAAAAAACAAAATAATATACAACGTGATATATTCATCGAACATAGGTAAAGAAACGAATCGTCCCAATTTTCACTATTTGATTTTCTAATCCACTTTCTCGGCATCTAAAAACGGAAAGAAACTGTCAGATAATCTGAAAAATCTTCCCTGATCGGCTGTGCTGATCGAGAAGCCTCAGTTCCTTTTGATTGATATTAGCTAACTAAATGTAAAACTTTAAATACAATAAAATTATTTCATTAAAATGGGAAAACTTTCTTTGAACCTATAGAATAAAGCTATCTTTTAGATATAGTGTAAAAATTGGAAGACAAATAATACGATAAAGTAATATTTACGGCTTCTTATTCACTTTAAAAAATTATAAGGGAAACATGCAAAATTTTCACTCGCATACCTCTGCTTCAGCAAAGAATTGCGAATCGCTTGCAGATAACTTAATTCGATTGAAACCAGAGAGCAGCATAAAAAAATTGGTATAAGACAGAGCCATATATCAAATATTTGACTGACTGCTGTGTGTATGACCTGCGTAACACATTGACTGCCATAGGGGTCACCGGTGACCGACACTCGATTTGGCTATAGCGCCGTGGGCGCCACCGGTGACCGGCGACGGAGCAAATATTAAAAGTACATAGCACGATTGTTTGAAAAAAGGACAATCGTAATAATTGTCTACAAAGCCGTGGGGGTCACCGGTGGCCCTCGTCACGAAAAATGCTTCAAGCATGATTTTATAACTCATTTTATTTGCTGCAAATAATATTTCAACACAATATGCATCGCATAATGAAAAGTTCACGTCAGCGCCTTGGGCAAACTATGGAAAATTCGTCTGGCAGTCAACGTGTTAACAGTATTCCCCGTTCTCCCTTATTTCATAAAAAAAGAATAACACGTTTACAAATAATACATTTTTATATTTGTGTCAAGTACAGCGAAAATAAAAACTGAAAAAGATTGCTACATTTTTATCAAAAAATTTGTATTTGATATCAATTATTATAAAGATCAAAATAAATAATCTTCTTTAATATAAATTTTTTTTTTGTATAAAAGCTAAATTACTCGACTGTTCGAACACCGTGTGTATCACGATTAATTCGCATAATCAAGGTTTTACTATTATTAGAATTCGAGTTATTTCTCAAGATGTATCAGTATAAAACATCATCATTTCAAAGAAGGAAAACTACAATATAAATCGAGATAAGGAATGATACGCTAGATAAGAAGATAAGGAATAACAGGTGATCGTGATAATTTAAAGAGGAAAAGACAAAATTATGAGATAAATCAAAGGGAGAAATAATATAATAAATAACAAGAAAACAAATATAGAAATATCGGTGGTGCACAGGCGAATGGTTAAATTTTAGCGGACTGAAACGCACGATTATACGGAAGAAAGGGAGGAAATCGAGGGAGGCAGCGAAATCGAAGATAAAAAAACAAAACTATAAAATAAATTGAGCCGGCAGAAGGACAGTTTCGGGATTACCGGGCCGATGCATTTGTTTTACCGTAAAATCCGATAGCCATCGGCTCTTGGTCTATAAAAAAAGAGGCAAGCTGAACTCGCAGTTGGGTGCGATTTCGAGATTTAAAGGAGAACGACCCGTTTCGAGCCGCGTTCAATTAGACTTTATGTTTATCGTTTGGTTCGCAATGAACGGAGGGGTTGGAGTGTGCATCCATGGATCGTTTTGTTAATCGAAAGGCTCAACGATAAAAAAAAAAATGGTAAAAAAGAGGCCCTGCATTAACCACACCGCGATAAAATTACCGACTCAATCGTTGACTTTATCTCTCATGGCCCGAAAATCTGTTTTTACTGCAGAAAAAATATGCCAAAAATGATTTTCTAATACCACATCTAATTTTACGGTCGATATCATTTTTTTAATATTCTACAGTTTTTAGTTCGAAATTTTTCATATATGTATGTATAATTGGAACTTGAAATTTTGTTCACTCAAGGGTTTGTTAACTCACTAATTCCAAACAGAGGTTTCATTTAATCTTTAAAAGATATCACTAACAGAAATCACGTCATAATGCTATCATAAAAGAGTGGCTTTTATATTTAAAAAATCAGTAAAATCAAAAGGAAAGAAAATTCTTATAATATACAGAAAATATATAGAAAATAATTATCATATAACGTTTGTATATGAATGTTTCGTATCTAATTAAAAGAAAATTCGCTAGGGGTGAGATTTCAGCAATTCGCATTTAAAGGTTTTTCGTCTCAGCATTCGTTCCGTATAAAATCGAGAGGTATTTTTCGTCACGTCGTGGAGCCGCGGCAATTCGTTGAAATCAGTTCGGGTCGTGTACGAAAGACAAACGCGAGTCGAAGTAACGAGGTTCGCCGGGCTCATTTTTTGCAGCAAGTAATAACGTTAAATGGACTGGCTTATGTAATACCCCGTAGTAAATCCCTTCGAGACTTCACCTCGTGATTCGATGTGCTCGCGAGGAGAGATAGGTTACCAGCACTCGAGTAACCGATCGAGAATTCACGATCACCGATGTTACGACAGCGGGATGAAAGATTCATCGAATGACCAAGAAACTGCTTCTCATTTCGAGAGGGGTTCAATCTTTCAACCTGCCAATTTTTCAGACGTCAAAAGTACACACAGTTGTATATACACGTATATTTGAGAGGCTTTAAGATTAACAGAAAAGTGGCGTGACAAAGGATTCAAAAATCTATGAGATCGATAGAAGAACATGTGATTCTATTATCGAGTTGTTCGATTTCTATGGTATTTTATGGGCATCATTGAGACATTGAAAAGGAAAGAATCGTCAGTTATTATCATTCGTATATTTTCATATATGAATCACTCGAAACACCGCTGAATAACTTCAAAATTGAAAGAGTTGCGAAATTTTACGTATACTACGTTCTTGAAATTCATTGTGAAATCCGCTTACGGTAAATATGCAAAACATGAGAGTTCAACATCGATCTTCCTTAAAGTTGGTTGACACGGGATTCTTAATCCTTTCATTGATAACTGTCGACAGTTTCCAAATTCTATGACAAATTAAGTTCTAACATACGCACCTGCATTTGAATAATTAGAAACGTAAGAATATTTACGAACCTATGGTAGGTAGCGCAATAACGTCAGAGCATGTCGTTTAAGCACAGCGGATCGGTGTGAATTTTTAAATTCTTTGAAAAACGACATGAAAGAACGCCGAGTGTGCGTACACGCATGTATGCATCGGTCGAGTATAGTTGGGAGTTATCCATTCTCCGGGTGGTTAGCGTGATTACACGCACAATACCGCTCTTCATCCTCTTTCGTCGCCCACCTACCGACCAATTCGAGCCATTTCCCCCGTGCTACCGTCGAGCAATCGCATCGGTCAACCTTTTAGCATAGACATCGTACACCGAGCTGTCCCTCGGGACAGATGGACAAACCGTATACCGTGCAGACCGGCCGCTGGCCAGTCAGCGTTTCCGAGCTGCGCGCTCCATTTTCCACTTGGATATCGCCTAATAATTTCGGGGATTTTCACCCTAATCCTTTAATGTCCTTACTCACGGGCAACGGGCAAATCGAATATCCCTGCCTGTCCGACGTAAACGGTTCGACTGTATCACGCATCGGTGGCGCGATCGCGCGCCGCGATACCGATTATATTACTCGTTACGAATCTCGATATATAACAGGGGAGGAGCTCCCTAAAACGACACGCCTCGGATGCCCGGAAATTCAAACGGCAGGGGATCTTTTTATTCGCCGGTGTAGAGACTTTCGGCGAAAGAACATCGCGATTCGAAGCATCGTTTCGACTGAGACTAATCCTAAAGAAACTAACGCTCGTTGCTACCAATATTCTAATCTTCTATCGAACAATATTTTTCTTAGCCATAAGCTTTGCAAACAGAAACCCATTTTTTATATAATAGAGCGTAACGAAACACGCGAAATTTACTTCGGCGGTTGATTGCACACCTAAAAACGATGAAAAAAGTTCGTATAAACGTGTGTTCTATCCGTCTTCGCTTACGAGGTACAACGAATTTTGTAAACAGAGCAACACTAATTGAAAATAGTTGAAATGCTAAGGTTTGGAGGAGATCAAGGATTTCGACAAATTCGGTCTACACTAGGAATAATCCACGACAAGATATGTACGGGTCGACTTGAGATGCAAGGTGGTCATTTTGAGTGTCTTCTGTAAAGATAACTAGATAACACGAAGTCAAAACGCAGCATTCGTTACATCTCACAAACGAAAACAGATGGAACGTATGATTTTAAGAACGTTTTTCATTATTTTGTGGTGTACAATCAGCTGCCGATGTAGGTGCCACATGTTCTGGTACACCCTGTATTTTGAAACAGACCAAAGACTATTTATTAATTCACAGTTTCATTCCGATCTTCGTGCCATAGCACGAAAAAACGAAGCGTCTAACCTAGAACAAATATAACCTAGAGGTGAAAAGAGGGTGGAAAAAAGGAAGATTCGACGTATTAAACGCGATGCAGCAGTGGCGCGAGCAAATTTCAGCGGTGGAGCCATTCGTCTCTCGATTTACCAGGCCAGAAGGTGTGAAACGAATTAAACACAGGCGGTGGCAGCCCCTTCTTCATGCCTCTCCAACGGAGAACCCTTTTCACCCTGTGGTGGTCTCGCTTCATCTTTCTACCGTGTTTCGTCGCTTGGTCCCCGTTGCTCGTGCTACAGGTCCGCAACGGACAATGAACATTGGATACTCCAGATAGAAAATATGGGTGGTCGGAGGTGGACGTTGGGATGAGGCCAGCTCGTGGATCAGCAGATGATTACGAGGTCATAAATCTTACAGGTTCCAGTCGGCGGTCCTCTCTCCGACACTGCATCACCAGTTTACGGTATACAAGTGTAAAAATTGCTCCGCCTCGCATGCTACCATGATACGGATTGTGTTATATGTTTATTAATTAAAAAATCCTTACTATACGGCGGATTTTTATGGAAGTTTTTGTATTTTCATGAACGTGATTAAAGAAGTAGAATCTAAGCAAAGGTGTGTTTCATCTGAAGACTATAACGGGTATATACTGTACTTGATATATTTTTGTATATTACTTTATGTATATTTCAAATTTTTCATAAATGCAGAAAAATGCATAGTTGAATCGTTACGAATACATTGGACATTGTGTAATATAGTAGTCTATGATAGTAGATCCTGAAACGATAAGATACGAATGCTTGTTGAATTGTTAAATTCTTTATCGTCTTTTTTTCCCGGTGATTTATTTAGTTAAAATTCACTAACTCCTCAGCCTTCGCTAATTAATGTATGCTGTGGTTAAATAACACTAACAAAATACTTAGTCCTCAAGCTTGTGTCCACCTTCAAGAACAATCAAAAACGGATAAGGAAAAACTTCCTTTTCAACGAGTTACAGAAAATTTATGAATATTTGTACCTGATATGAAAATTTGCAGAGGTTATTATCATGCATAGTACAGATGAATTTTGGAAAATGCTTTTCAACACTTTACCTACCGGAAATTTGTTAATAGGCTTCTCGACGTCAACGTTTATCGGTCGGAAGCCTATTAAATCGTTCGTTTTTTTTTATCAGTACTAACGATATATCGGCGACCGAATGAGACGTCGCATCGGTCGACAGTACGTAGAAAGTTTAGCGGCAAGCAAAGTGTTAATCAGGCTTAATGCTTGCGATACTGGCGTAGGTCATTACAAATCGATTATAATGCCCTTTTAATTTAGCGAATGTTCAGCCCGGATAGGTATATTTATTTGAATTTAATCTTGATTATCGAAACTGAAAATTTAATTAATTTGTCGCTGCGATAGTAATAGATTTCGTGTAATCGACTTACGCGAGTTCAAGAGTGCAGCGAATTTCGCATTAACGGTGCGCGTGATAGCGATATAATATGCTTTACAAATTTTACATGTGGCGATCTCTAAATCTCATTTACCATGTTTCATGGTTCTCCTTTGATATTTTCTATTGTGAGATCTCCTATAATCGATTTAATCTAATTATACTGTTGGGCCATATATACATTTCATTTATATGAATAATATAAACAAATCTTGGAAAATTCATAGTCTATCTGACATTTGATGCTTAATGCCTTATATTTGGTGGCAGATATGTACATATTATATAATCAAACGAAATTCTAGGTTCCGCGTCTAGTTGGATACTTCTCAACAGAAACAACCAAAAAATATTGATCTTTAATAGGACCGTATTTTAATAGGAACAAACTTTCGAACAAACCTCCGAGCCCCTGAACCTTCCGCTACTTAAAATCCATAAATTTCCCTTATCCCATCCCAATTTTCTTAGAACGTTCTTAAAAATTCCCAAAATGTTCTAAGCACCGATCTACTTAAAAAATTCTCGAGTCTCTTTAATCTCTTGCAAACTTCCAATTGCTTGCGAATTTCACCAAAGTTCCTCAACTTTTATTTCATATTTCTCAATCTCTCGTGCTAGAACATTAACGTTAACGTAATCCAATTCTCAAAAAAAAACGTTGATCTTCCAATTTTCTAAGCATCTCAAACCATTCCAAACGTTACGCATCGTATATTATTCGATACAACTACGTGCGCGAGCTTCGGTCTCTTTGTCGGCAGCCGAAAGAAAACAGAGGAATAAAGAATCGAAGCAGTCGACGATGCAGATATTCTCGTACTGGTATCGTGAGGCTTTGGAGCTTGCTGTGGCGAGAGAATCTTGTAGAAAGAGAGAAAGAACGTCGGTTTGGAGAGGGATGAGAGTAGAAGGGGAGAAGGGCGCATTTGCATACCGAGTCGCAGGCTGACTGTGGTGCAATGGCCACCAGTGCGGTGGCCCAAACGTTTTGTTCGTTCGTTTCTCAAGCAGTCGGCATTGGGATTCAGGACGAAAAGTGAAAACGGATTTCTCCCGCGGCGACTGAGGAAGACGTCGCGACGAATCTCTCTCTCGTTTATTTTTCTCTCTTGCTCGACGCGCGATTTCCAGCTTATCCCTTGGCTATACTTTCAAACTTTCGAATTCTCAAATATTTGAATTTTTATGTTTAGAATTTTCTTACGTAAGATTCGCTATTAATACGCTTAAATATCTCGTCTCAATCTTATACTAAACGTGTTCCTAGAGCTTCGAAAGTATTTTTACTTGGAAATAAAAATTCGAGTGCCATAAGACTTCAAACGACTTCAAAACTTAATCACATCTAAATTCAGAATTACAAAACTTACATGATATATAACATAAAGAAAGTATAAAATTCGTATTTAAAAAAAGATATAAAAGTTTATATAATAGAATATAATAAAATACACAAAATCTCTTAAACATAAACTTCAATAATGAACTCTGGTGACAGGTGTATCATTACGGTAGAGGGAAGGATATGGTATCAGGTGAGTCATCTCGAAACGATCCTCGATAGCTGTCACGTGCGCGAATAGGGTAAAAGCGGTACAACCTGGTAGAATGTATTGTTGAGTAAATCTTTGCGTAGTGCACAAAATAGAGGGGTAGATAAAAGCGAGTACATGGTACGGGAGGAAAAAGTCAGAGGGAGAGAAGGGAATTCGACTCGAGTGGTTAGTACATTCAGCGAGTTGCAGAGTGCTCGGTTATGCCACTTATACCTTGATCTGTGTACCCATACAAGTACATGCACGCGTGTAAACGGTGTATGGTTGTTTGACAATGATCGTTTGCATGTTCCAAGTAAGCTAGTTCAAATATTCGCGATTTCTAATAGTGAACAAAAGTCGCCTTCTACGGTGGTATTTAAGCAGTTGAGATCCGAATTTGAACAATTTTGTTGCGGTGCTGCAAGCCACTGAAAAACTATTTTTTCGTTTCCAAGGAAACCCTTGCGACTCCTCGAAAATTCGTTTGACAAAATTCAACATACTCAACCGATGCATCTAAGATCTAATGCTGAATCTGGCAGAGTGGAAACAAGTCTCTCTCACTGTTACAAGATAATCACGTAATTTTTCTTGTTTCGTTCCATCTTATTAGAGAAAATTCCTATTAGGCAAACATTACAATTAATAGAGCCAAGATAGCGATCAAACACGATCAGTGTTTATTCCACACACAAAAGGAGCCTGATGATATCTGATAAAGATTTGTTTTAAACGAGCTTCCGCTAGTTAAGATTTGTTTCAAATTAGTTTCTGTCCACTTGAACAGAAATCTACGTTGCCTCGTCTACTGCCTTTTCGGTGGTTCTATGTAACTTTCCGCAATTTCCTGCACAATAGACGGTACAATGCGTCGTAGAGTAAAAGTAGGTCAGGCAAAACCTATTATGTATGTAATTAGTAGTTACCGTGGTGGATACATGAAAATTTCCCTGGTTTAATAGCAACAATTGTTCATTAGAATGACATATTAAAGTGTACATTACGCTTTATTCCAGCTGATGCGAGTTGTTTCTATTAATACTCGTGAATAAAAAATACTCAAAGCTACACAGTAATTTATTATGGAACACGAGTGGCCATTCGTCTAATAGCGTTATTACTCCTTTGGTGTAATATGAGAACGTTAATTATAGTTTATTAAGAATTTAAGTGTCACTTTATTAAACGTTTATTTTTGACAAAAAGTAAAATATTGTAGGATTTTCGTCTCTTTATTATTGAGAAGATTCTTGAGAAAAATGCACAGAAGATCAAATTGCGAAGAATGTTTTAGTTTTACAGTTTCCTAATATTAGTTACGTTTGTGTATTGATAATCCTAATTCTTAAAGACGTTTACATCTCTCACATTTATATTTGTAAAACGTAGATTTCTCTAGATATAAATTCTATAAATCTGTTTACCATAAGATATTTATCGTAAATTAATACAATTTTCTTTTTCAGAAAGTTTTTCAATTTTCATATTACTTAAGCAAACGTTTGTAATGGTAAAACAAGTTACCACGCATTAAGAATGATTCTTTGGGAAATATCGGCGCCTTTATTGCGGCCAGGAATCGCCGCAGCACGTAAAACAAACACAAGCCACGTGATTTTACATTTTCAATTAGAACCACGTCGAATCGATAACGCAAGAATTTATAATTGCAATAACTCGGAACTGGCAACAATTTTCTCTCTTTCCTGTAGGTATGCTTTTGAACCGTCTCTTTGATCGCCAACAACCGTAACGAAATTGCTTTACATTATTAATTCTAATTTGCTTCTAATTACCGATAATTAATTCAAATTACAACCGTAGCAAATTACTGATAAATATCTGATAATATAGTTTGATTCGTCATATTCTTAATCCCGCGAATAAAAGCCGCACACCTTATAAAGGCTACAAACCTGATTGAAGTGCACTCAACTTCGATGCATCATTCGAACCTAACGTCTACGATACAAATTCCCTTAATAATGAACCAACGTAATTAACTACGTATCTGCAACAATTTCACACACAGCCCAGCGAACTGAAAGTAACGGAGATTTCTGTCGGATACCGACTGGTTGACGCAGTTTGCTGAAAACGAAAGAAACTTCTCTCCACAAGCAAAAGTTAATTTGAATATAAAATTTCTTCGACCTTCCGAGAAGATAATTGGATGAGATATCATACTATGCTGCGATTTACATATCTTGCAATACTACGTGGTGGGGTTAAGCGCCATTTAATTATCGATTCAAACGTAGTTAAAGAAGAAAAATGATATTTTATCCATACATATGCTATTTCGTCTTATAGCCATTTTTCTAGAAAACTTCTCGATAGTATTTCGCTTATGGGAAACTGGTGTATCGATCCCAGAATTCGAAGAGATGAGTCACATGACGTGAATTAAGAAACAAATGGCCCTTTATTCTATGAAGCTATCAGCCTCGCGAACTATCTTAATTCCTCGTCTTCCAATTAAGGTTTCTTCGAAGACGACCCGCTGCTCGGACGAACCTCGCCGAATTATATGGGCCATTGCTAATCTTTATGGCGGGGAAGAGAGTTTCTGTATCTAAGGGATCGTGCTCCGTGGTATGTGTCTTTATTAGTGTCTCGGCAATTCATTTGATCCCGGAGACGCCAATGTCCGGTCGGCTAAATAATCGTCCCGACTAATCACTTAACGCCAGTTTATTGTCTTTGAAATTCGCAATCTACACGTATAATGTTTTATTACACAATAGATATTTAATTTTTGCTAGCTTTATGCCAAATATTTTATTACACAAAATGTTCCTTTGAAGTTTTCCATTACATTTTTTCTTGCCATTAATTATCAACTATATGGTAGAACTAGTTAATTATTGATAAAATTCTTTGAAATGAATCAAGTGGAAATCAACAACTAGCGATATCAGGCAAGCCATGACACGGATTTGCTTGTTCACGACGAGAATAAACGAGGCCAGTTCTATAGAGGAAAGAATGCAGACTAGTACAAGTAAGCTTGGTGCAGAGCTCGAGGCAATAATTAGCTTCTTCATGCACGTTAAGTATAAATCAAGACAATCAACCGAGCATCGATTCGAAGCCCGCCGGTTGCTCGCGTGCCTCCGGAATTAGCTTCGGCAACCACCTTTCCGTGCGGTGAAATCACCGCGTCGCACCGTGCCGCCAAGCATTCTCCTACATAAAACCCGAGTGCGTGCACGCGCGCACGAAGATCGACGCGTATAATTGTACTCATAAATATGGCCAGTGGTATGGTACGAGCACACTTAGGTATCGAGAGCTTTTAAGTACTCTGCACACTATCGTATTTGCCTCGCCGCGTGTCTGCTGGTTTAATCTCGTATGAAACGATTTCGGTTTACTTACACTTGATAGATCCGATCTTTGAATACATTTCAATGGAATGGAAAAGAATAGCTCTATTGTATCTTCATATCCTGCGAGCAATTTTAAGCAATAAATTCTTCTCAAAATTTCTAATTTTTGTTTGCACGTACATTTTTATATTATGGAAATTCCTATACAATATATAATATCAAGTGATCCAAGTGTGCAATAAATTCTTTCAAAAGTTCGTAATTTTCTGTTATACTCATATTCTATTTATTAATTATCGTGGATGATAATGATATTTGTATCAGAGATTCGTGTCTAGCTGCGGCAAGGCAAATTTGAATACTTTAGCGCGGTTTCGCGTGGCCTGAAAGCACGAATAGGTACACACGCATCTATCGTGCATAGACCGCATATTTATGCTGGTTCGTGCCTGCTTCACGACAACAAAGTGTATTCGCCTGGCCATGTAGCGTACATAGCGAGGGGAGGATGCCGGTCTTTGATAATTTAAATATACGCCGTACCAGAGTTGTCGCGAACTGCAACGTGCCTGGCTAATTGTATAAATTATTGCCGTCACTTCGTTGTCCGATAAGTAGTAAGAATAGCTCAAGAATTTCGTAAGATCGACCCCTTTCTTGTCTTTTGTACTAACTACTCTCTAGAACCAAGTTCTCTTTCGTTTGTAACTACATTGAATGACATAGAAATTACTTTCATTAAGTGTAGGATATTTCGTACAAACTTAAAATTTTATTGTACAAAGCTACATTTGCTGATATGCACCGGTCTAATAGTATAAGGAAGACAAAGACTATGTAATTGTCTTCCTTATACGCGCCTTTCTTTTTCATGATCTTTAGTGGTTTTTGTATGACGCGGCTCGATACGCGAGCTTCGACGAAATTTCGGAATTCGGCTCTCTGTTTCAAACAAACCGACGATCCTATCAACGAAATTTACGAGGCGCGCTGTCGATCTCGCCGAACTGTATCTTCCCCCGCGGAACAAAAGGCTCGTCCGTATTCTACGGACAGTAAATTAGGTAACGGGGAAAGAGTTTCTGGGATGACTGATGTATTAACGGGTGATGGTATTGTTCGATTCTTGGGAAGCTTTCAACAACATCGGGAGTTCTGATTAATTAACGATGATTTATTGGGGAAATACAGCGAGATAAAGAAGGTTATGAATATACCTATATTGAAATAAAGTGAACTGTTCTTGAGAGATTGGATTAGAATTACATAGAAAAATTAATGGAATTATTATTTCTCAATAGATTCGTTGATTATGGCGTGTATGTTGTGCCGTTTCAATTATTTGTGTTAAAAAAGATAAAGCGAGGAAAAAGAGAATGTGAAGAAGATCCTTCGAATCTATTTAATATGCCATGCATCGCGTTAGTTAATTCCCGCAGCACGCAGGGAAACGAGCTTCAATCTAGCCTGTAAAGTGCGTCATGAAGCGTGACTGATCAAACGAAGCAGCGATGTATCGCGCGCGAGCAATTAATTTCCTCCATTTATTATCTACCCTTGTCCCCTCATCCTCGCCATTCCATAAAAAAGGACAGAACAAATTCAAACGACTACTACCGTGTCATGGATTGTAGAAAAAAGGAGAAGGAAAATCAGCCGATGGTTGGATCGTCGAACAACGTTCACGCAGAGATGGGAAACGTGCGAGCGGAACGTCGATCGTAAAGGGTGGCTCGCGCGTTCCACGGGGTTGCTCGTGTCGACTAACCTGTGTGCAGGGTGGTGCGTGACGTCACTGATGACTTATGGCGGTCATAAATCAACCCATTGAATTTCACAGTGTCGATATTTCGTTGCCACTCCCTCTACTCGATTCTCTCTATGCCGATCAGCCCCAGGGAGCAAGTTTCAACAGGATAGGGGAAAAAACCTACTCGATTCACGTAAAACCCCCGTAGTACACGTTTCCTAGTCGCGTTTACTGGCATCGAGCAAGGATACGGATAATTGCTCGGATAAAACTCCAAAGAGATTCGTAACTCGGCCGGTTTTACGACGCGTGCGTGTTGATTAAATTTCTCCATATCCTCAAGTTCTAGGCTCTTTGAAAAACATTGTAGTGATTTATAGAAGTATAATTGCAAGTAAAGAATTTCCATATTTTTTAATCCCTCGCTTCGAAGCTTTTTTAATAGCTCCTTAAATTAGTTATTGCATTAGACACGTATCAAATGTATTTTTATAAAATAAGACATTAATTGCATATAGTTTGTTCAAAATATCGTACATTTGATCAAACTAATCAAAGTACGGTTGGCAACATTCAGTCCTGGAAATCGATGGAATTCATCGATTAAACATCGGACTAAACATTGTTAAAAAACGCAAGCTACTTTTGCCTTTTTAGACAATGGATTCCAGGTAACAACGTTTCATCAAGACGGTGTAATTTTTCTCGCTTGGAAAGGCGTTCGAAAGAAACCGAGACGAGGATGGAAATTTTACGCGAGTTGCTGGATTGAAGGGTGTAGTGAAAAGTTTTGGGACTTTCTAGGATATCTTTAGACATGGCGGGAAGCAAGCTACTCAACAGGAGCAGTGGGCTATCGGGTTTGCGGTGTAACCGGACCTGGAAGCTACACGAGCCAGGTTCTTACCTTCTCTCTTTCCATCTAGCTCTCGTTTTCTCTCTGACCCTGCCTGCTCTTATTTCGCAAGATTTCCCCAGATGCTCATTGCCCTCTTCCCTAACGCCAACTCGTTCCTAAGTTCCGAGAGGCGAGTTTATCCTGCTTTTTTCACCCGACTCCTTCTTTTTTCCCTTCTCCTACCCTTCGTTTTCTCACTTGCGATACTTCCGGCCACGGAAGTATCTATTCTCCATCTCCGTGGAGAAGGCGATTGCTAGGAAATCTGGCTTTGTGAATTGTAACTGAAACGGTGAGATGCCGATACGTTTCAGTGTTGCATGTCTTTTGCTTGATGTACAGCAGTCAGATTTGGGAGAATTGATTTTGTTGTGGTTTCAAAATTTTTGCGTATCAAACATTCGTTTTAACGAGCAAACGAACTTTGGATTTTTTAAACGATAACTTTAGCATACACCTAAAGATAGAAGACGTGTCTGTTAATAACGATTCTTCTACGTTCCACAAACTTAAAAAGTTTGATTTGTATTTTTCAATACCTCGAGAACAATATAAATAAATACGAATTAATCGTACTGGAGGATTTCTACTAATTAAAAGAATTTGATAACAGAAATCGCATAGTTGTAAAATACGACAGTACGTCATCTCGAGATTCTTGAAATTCACAACGCTATTGAAATTTAGATTGCACGGATTTCATACAACGCAAGAATTCCGTCAGTTTCGAAGTAAGACAAGTTCTAAGATTTAATAGACCAAAAGACATTGGTACGCGGGGATTAGAAATTTTAAAATTCCATCAATCTGAGAACCGCAATGATAGTTGGAATTTCGAGAATGTTAGATGCCGAGTAGACGAAAATCTATGGAGATCCCAACGGATGTCGAAGGTTTCGGTGATTTGCCGAGTTATTGGAGTCTTGTTGGTTCCAAGAGGTTCTAGCGGTCGACAGAGAGGGTTATAACCCCCTAACCCTGTCAGGGTTTTAGTGGTTCCAGGGGTTCTACGGATCTTGTTGGTTCTCCTACTTGGCCGGGTCATGGGGTTTTAGGATTGTGTCGGTCACAATTCTCTAATTGTAAGTTCGAAAGTAAGTACCACGGCTAATAGATACAAATTTTCATTTTCATGTTTTTAAAGTTATCTATCGAATTAATTTGGAACGTTGAATACAACATCTGAAAGTCTTTATCTAAACCCGAATCTAAAATGTCTTTGTGTTCTCCAAATATAAAAGATAATATTTGCGATAAATATTCCTAACATTTAATAGATACGATAGAATTGTAACGATATTGAAAATATTGAAATTTCCGTTTCAAATAAATTTGCGTATTTTTATTAGCAATAAATTCGACCAATTAGAGGTGCGTATATAAAATTTTAATCGGTGGTTCCCAAACGAGTACCAAACATATAAAATTTCACGTTGCCGGCAATTACAACGGAATGAAAGTTTCTCTGGTTACAACAGGAACAATGACGCGGCGCACGTGCCGATTACCCATGTTTAAAGCATTATTTACGCGTGGCCATTGCGCCTCATTATCCCGCCGTTGAAATTAGTACCCGTCACGGGGACCAATGCGCCATAAGTAATTTTATAGTGTCATTAGTGAGATTTCCTATGGCCCCGATTACAACCAATTTTCTGTCATTTGTAATTCGAAGTATTACATTAACGAACTCGAACGGTTGGTTGTATCAAGCGAATCGCTGCCCATCGATAAAACATCTTTTCATCGTCACCTATTTTCCTTTCCCGCTATTCTTCGTTAAATATTCGAACACATTAACTACAGTGATTACAGGTAATAAAATCATTGTAGTTTTGATTTTTATACTCTGCAATAAAAGTAATATAACTTGAAGTAAATAGTCAAATTGAAGTACATCTCATCGAACACGAGTTAGCATTTATAGATGCTTCTGAGGATTAGTGTATCCACGTGTCTGTAACTGGATGTCGGATTTGCATCGTCGAATTGATTCATCGGTACGATTATATAGGAAAATTGGAAGACGTTAGCATCGGCAAGCAGAGGAAACAGCCGACGAATCGCTGTTTCTGTAGAATTTGCGTCACCCTTCTCTTTCATATTAAGCGACTAACTAGGACGCACAGTCGAACGACTTATCGAGGGATTAGCCCTGCACGTGTGTATCCTCGTCATGTATCCTCCTTGATGCGTTCTCGATGTACCCTAGCTCGACACTCCTAGAAACTTTGCTAATTCTATCAGGATGTTACCTCCGCGTTAGTGGATGAATGCGAGCTGCAAATTGGTCGGCCGTTAATCTGTTACAGTGATGCGTTTCCACATCCGGGTTCGTGTCCCTTACGTATATTACGTTTATTAATTGCTTTCGGCAAGTAAAGAAGAAACGAAATTTGTTATTCCATATGAAAATACCAAATTGTAATTTTTATGAATTAGATTTGCATTGAAATATCCTAGTTTCGATTTTAGGTACCTCCACAATTTCCATTACAATTAATTATTAAATAAACGACCTTTTATAAGTGCACTTACATTTTAATAAAAAGAATAGTCTTATTTACGAAGAAAATATAATATTATCCGCAGTTAAAAATCACTTCGTGGTTTGCGATAGGATAAAAGTAAGAAAATAATAAAATACAAGAAGACCTAAGATTTTCAAAATCACCAATCAATCTCCCAACAGTTCTTAATAGAAACAACGAATTTTGCCAAATTGACGGCGGATCTGGTAACCAGTGCAATTAACACCATCGGAAGTGTCATTAGTCTGGCATAATTCGCGCGGTATACGACGTTTCCTGAGCATCCTCTCCGATCCGGCGGGTGGCCTAAATGCAGCTTGCGTGCTGGAATTTTCACACGCTCGAGAAGCCAGAAACAAAGAGAGACAGAGAGAGAGAGAGAGAGAGAGGAGTCTCCAGGATTTCGGTGGCTTCGAACAAAGAGGTGGGGGCACAAAAGGGAAGCAAGAAGGGGCTGACAATGTCTCGCGAGCCTCGTGCGCATTGTGCCGTCTCTTCTGCCCCTTCCTCATCCTCTTTCCCACCCGACACACTTCTGCAGACAGTGCTGAGAAGAGATCTTGGAGAGATCCTGAAGGGATTCCGGCAGTAGAGAGTATGGATGCCAAGGACTCTCTACCAGAACACTCACTCTCTCTCTCTCTCTCTGTCCCTGTGCTATCTCTTTCTTCGTCGTAATCGCGCGGTCTTCGCCTTTATCTTTGACTATCTCGCGCGTTCCCCACTCTTCTTCGTCTCTCGGCTGCTGTTCCCTCTTTTTCTCTCATTTAACTTAAGATTGGATTGCAGATTACACATCGTACCGTCTCTCCCTTTTACCGGTCTCTTCTTAACTTCGGTTCACTGCTTCAGCCACCCCTATTCTTTCTCCCCCTCTCTAAGGTTTTAGACATCCTTTCCACAGCCAGAAGACTCCATAGGCGTTGCCCTTTATTTTTTTTAATCTTGTTTTATATTGCTGTACAAGGATCTACGGAGGAGCGAAGTAGCACCGGAAATGAGAATCTACCGGACGCGGAAGAATTGGTTCGAGAATCTTCGGTTACTCGGAGTTCCATTTGCTGTGTCAAAAAATTTTTCCACAACTACATGTTTATTATATATAGTTGCTATTATTTGCATTATTTTGAAGTTAAAGTAACTGAGATTCAGTCGACTCCAATGATAGTGAGTATAGAAATAAGCGTGAAACTGTTTGAACACATTGACGTATGAATGTATGACATTCCTGCCTCAAATTTCACGTATACTCGTACACCAAGAGGTTTTTAAGTCATCTAACTTGTAAACATTATAAAAAGTAAATACTAATATATAATTCTATTTTTTCATATTTCACGTTCGAATGGTCATGATTAATTAAATCAAACTTTTTCCATCAGTGGAAACTGATGCGAATTTTCGTTCCATTTTCGACGTCAAACTTGTCGCGAACTAAGTTGACGGTTTTTAGTAAATATTTTACAGCCGAGGCCAGTGATTTTGACGAATGACTTTAATTCCGATTCGATGTTGCTGGTTTTCCAACGAAATGCGAAATTTTCGTTCCATTTCGCGCGAAACGTATCCTGGCCACTTTGTTCTACTCGTTGTGCCTGTTCCACGGCGAACCGCCATTTTTCTACATTCTACACGGTTATTCTTCCGACGGTAGGGTTTGTTGTTTTCTCAAGCTGTTTCAGAAACGGTTGTGGTTACGATAATGATCCTAGTTGCGCGCTGTTTGCTTTTCCTTTTAAAGCGTTTCTCTCCTTCGCAGTAACTATAATTTCACTCAAACTGCGATTCATCCGTGACACGTTATCACGAAATTTCCCTGCTTGGAAAATACAAATATTATTTCGTACCTTGCCGGCAAATTGATCACCTTAGAACTAATTATTACGAAATAATATTACGAAATAATGCATCCATATGTTCAATATGGAGTTCAATTAATACATAATACTTTAAAAATAAGACACAGTATAATTACAAACATATTTCCTTGAACAAATAGGATTGTTAGATAAAGCTGATGTCAATTATTTTTTTGCATAAATTATAAATATCGACCAGTTATTTTAATAACGTAAATAATTGTTCATTTGCAATTCTGATTATAGAGTGATACCCTATAAATACTTTTCACGTCTTAGCTATCTAAAATTTCAACATTTTCCACCTTCTTTCGCAACAGAGATGCGTCGCTTAAAAGATAGCCGACAAAGACGCACGTCTTAATTTACATCATCACTCTATTCTCCACGTAATTCCTCAAAATTACAATGCGCCTGTATCCCTTTAATCGCATGGTGTCTTAACGTGGGTGGTAATCACGTTCCCCTTTGGCGTAAAATTTAATAAAAGCCCGAACTTTCGAGCTGACTGTTACTGTCACGTCACCGACGAGCGCTCATCTCGCGGCCGCGCGTTAATACGCCTTGTCCCCGAATATTACAATTCAATTAATACGAGGCTCGGGTGTGTGTATGCGTCGGGGACAATATCGTCTCTCCCCCAGTCGTTGTATTTTTCGTGCCGATGCACATGTCAAGAGCGGTCGCGTTATATTGCCTTTAATTGTGCGCCGTATTTGCCGATATGATTGCGGGGGTAAACAGGGTGAAATCGGGACGTCGAAAGGAAGAGGAGCCTTTTCGCAGCTGGCATGGACCACGCGAGGTCCTGGTCACGTGCCTTACTCAAACACAGTCAACCCCCAAATACGGTTCTGCTCAGCTTACTGCTTTTCATTTACCCAGCCTTTCTCACCCCTTACTTTTCCTGTTCACCTTCCTTGTTTCCACCCTTCTTTCTTCTCGTGTCGCGTGCACCCCAAATCGACAGATGTCACGGAAGGGCATGCACGCCTGGACGGACCTGTCAACGCGTCCTGATGTCCACGTTAATCGTAATTAGAATCCTAATCTCGGCACACGACGTTGGTGGCCTCTACACAGAAGCTTAAGGTTATTCATCAAGCCGAATAGATAGGTAACAGACATGTAAGAACGTCTTGTTAGTCGTGGTGACTGGTCAGCACAACGCTGAACATTAATTACTAGCTCCTAATAAAGTTTAAAGCATGCTAAGGTTCCGAAAGAAATAACTTTATTCGTAAATGAAAATTGGAAATGAAAATTTAAAGACTCCAAACTCTGCTCTTTTATTTTTGCAGTGGTTCTGATCCCTAATTCTAATTTTAAAATAATCGAAATTAAAGAAAATATCATTTAGAAAATATCGGTAGCTAGCGAAATTTTATCTTCGAGCGTATTGATTTTTGAGTAAACTGGAAAATTTCGCAGCTGAGTGAAACGAAAAACAAGATTACTTATAAAATAATCAATATTTATATATCTTTCATTACAACTGACTACTTGTTTATTCGTGAAATTATAATTTCACAAAATATACGGAATAGTTTTCGTGTAAAAGTTTCGGTGAACTATGGAAATATGTGCCTATTAATATATTTCGGTGAGATCAGTATGGGCCACTAGGAAACGCATTATACAAATTGATGATTCGTTTGATGCGTGGACGTGATAACGACAATAATTACACAAATATCGTATCATGATAGTATACAATGATACCGATGGGATATTTAATTATTGTACGTATCGTTTAAATGAAAGAGGATAATATCCATAAATTGCTCATCCGCAAACATCAGGTAGGGGCCATAAAGGTGAGTGGATCATTATACAATCATTAATTCGCACGCACGTACATACTCAGTAATTATTTCACGTGACTTTTGTTAGTGGAAATATTTGCGTGAAACATTTCGGTGAGCAGGATATTAATGCAAGATAAACAACGGGGAAAATAGAGCCCGTAAAGTCAGAATTGATTGGCATATCATAGTCATATACAATATTTGACGATTCCTTTCAACTTCAATTATATACGAATAACAACAGGAAAATGTATAAGAAGTTATTCGTTGTTTCAAGAATTGTTATTTCACGGTAATACCGAAATATGAAAATGGATTTGTAATAGTATTATTTTATCTTTTAGAATTTCCATCGTTTCCAAGAAAAATTATGATAATTCAGAATCTTCCATAAACAGTGGCTCGGTCTTCCATTAATCTGGGAAGAATTAAACAATATATAAAAGTTTATGTAAGCACAGCGCAGGAATGAATTCCTTCCAACGCTAGTAATAACAATGTTATGATATAAAACATACCTACACTTCTAAACTACAGTCTCTTGCTGGATTATCAAAGAGAAATTTAATTTGATATCACAACCATACAAGTACGAAGATACGACTGGTAGTAAACTAATGCAAATAAAATTGAATCACCGCAGAATTAATCCATGTCCCACGGTATAAAAGCCAGCACTTGAAGTGATCCCGCACTTTCTGTCGGTAGCGGATGAATTAAGGTAGGACAGGAGCCGGAAATTTCCTCTGACGAACCGAACTGACGAGGGGTGGTTCCGCGGAGCAAAGTAAAAATTTGCATATGTAGCCGCGTTTGAAACGCGAGCCAGATCTAATTCGCCATTCAGCCTACGGCGGAGGTTCGCATGTCAATGACGCGACATGCTGCGAACGAGGATACAGAAGAGGGCGAAAGCAAGATGGAAGAAGAGTAAGGAAAAGGATTCTCTCTTTCTTTGGTTAGCCTTTCATTCAATCGTAATCCAGCCACTACAAATATAAATACCACATGCATATCGTTCAAAAGTATCGACAGACTATTTTCATTGAAGAATTACGAATAAATTGTGAACTGTGATGATTTTGATAAAATTATTACGATAGGATTAAAGTGATCCCTAAAAGGTAATATACAGTAATAAATAATCGTGCATTGTCGACAAAACTTGTACAATTATATTTATACTTGACTATCTCTTTATCTTCAAATTGAAATTGTCCGAACACTTATAAATAATAGTATATAACTCGTCACCATCTGTAAACTACATTCTCTTTGTGCTGCTGCCAGGCTTTTACGTGGTATAATCGTAAAACAAATTCTTCTCTTTTTTCAGCCCGTCCCGACGAAATGTATAATTACAAGGAGGAAAATAGAGAATGGTAAACTGTGACCTAGTAAATTCTAGCACGGTGCGACGCAGCGTCTCAAAGCGTATATTCTCGTCTCAACAAGCGACACGGGAATGTATCACAAGTTGTTGATAAGTGAATGACCGCCGGAAAGGAGAGGAAGACGATCATTTGCCGAGACACGACAATAATTGTTTTAATGCAGTCTCAAATTGTAATCAGAGATTCTCCTTTGTTCCTTGAGGAATGAAAATGGTTCTTGGAAAGTGATTTACTTGGAAGTTTGTAATTAATTCTAACATATGAAACAATTCATACTTTGGATATTTCCATTTAATTTAAACTATGTATTATATTTCAGAATTAATTGTGAAAATATATCGTTTGGAAGTTTGAATCGTGGTTTAATTGTTTGGCGATATTCAATCAGTAAATTTACTGTAATTAAATTTAATATACAGAAGTTTGTCTATATAGTCATTCTCTAAATTACATAAATTGTTTCGGTTTAGATAAATAGAATTCTAAATATTATATACATTGTATGAATTTACACGTATTACACATTGTATGCACATTGTATATTATTTACATTGTTATTCAGATAAATGGAATTCTACTCTAAATAGGATCAAAGAACACATTAGTTGAAACAACGAAAAGTCTTTAGAGAGATCCGCTATAACAACACACTATGGCACACTGAGCTTAAGTTCGGCATTCAGTATGAATCCTTATACCCAGCAAGATGGCTGCAATTAAGCGAAATCAAATAAAACAAAATACACGTGCACGCGTGTACACGCGACCGCGTATAGATTGTCGTATGTAAATAAATATGAATATATATTCGGCGCATCGTGTAACCGCTTTACACCCGGCTTAACAGTCGATGGTTATAAGTCGCGGGTAAATATTGTGCCGGTAAACAGCACCGGATCCGAAAGGCCTCAGGGTTCGGTAGCAACGAGCCAAAAGGGGTTGCACGGTGGTTTGCACGTGCCACTATTTACGTAGCGAAATACGAAAAGTGAGGGGAAAGCCAGATTATGTATATTTCCAAAAGCTTCTCGAGCGCCTTATTTTTTCCTCCTCGACTCCATTTACAACCATCGTTCATAAGTATTAGGACACTTATATAAAAATAAAATAAAATCTGGTAATTAATTTTTTAATTATAAACCACATTAAGACGACTTTTCTAGATTGTTATGAAATAGTTCCAGCTTTAATACAAGTAGCGATTCTTTAAAAGTATATACAAAATCCACAGAGGAAAAATAATTGAAGACCATTCAAAATTTAATTTTATGGAAAATATGAAGGGAAGTGATATTTTTAAGCCCTCGGTAATTTCTTGTTTATCTGGAACAAATAAACTGGGCAAATTTCAGAGGAAATCTTAGGAGACATAAGAACTTTCCTGTGAGGTAGTAAGCGTTAATTTTATAGCAGATAGTGGGGTATTCCGGTACACGGCAATTCATAGGCTAACGATCCGAATCACGCGTTTAGCAACGGTGTCGGAAGTTACTTTACGTTCACCGCCTTCGTCGCCACACGCAACTGTTAATGGAGGATAAAGGAACGCAGATTCGGTTTTATATGATTGCTGTCTAGAGAGATACGTTGAGCTTGCTCTAGATAGTGTTGTCTTCGTAATTTACTTTAAAGAAATTCAAAATAGAATTTGTATGGAGCAATTAGAATATTCTCATAAACAAATCTTGGCATAAAGAATTATACAAGATGATCTATATTGATTCAACATTTGTTCCATCGTACATATTATTAAATTTTGCTAATTTACGAAGAACTAAGAATTTTAAGTCAGATCTTAAGTAGAACGACTATCAGATCAGTCAAATGAAACTAGCGATTCACAGGTATTTTTTCAAAGCTACTACAGCAACGTGGGCTGTAATTAAACTGCGGATCAAGGCTTAAGGTTACAAGCAAATTCAGCTGGTATAAGTAGTTATAACAAGGATTGGGATTCCTTCGATATACTCTCGACGACTACTCAAACAGTTTGGCAAGCATGACATAGTTCCGTTGAAGCAGAGATGGAGTGGCGGCCGCAGCAAGTGCCTCTCCGTCTAGCCAACTTGGACTGCATATAACCAGGATCTGCACGGCAAATATGCTCTCCTAGTTAGTGTCGCCACAAACATTGATACGTGGACCTAGCTGGGGAAGCAACGGGGATAAGGAGTTTGGTTGCCAAGAGGAGAATTCATCGAGGCCGCCTAGTGGCTGTTGAGAATATTGTCGCTGGTGCTACCGCCTCGTCTAATTTAACGGACGACTGTGTATTCTACATGAAATACAAAAATTACGCCATCTATATATATTCTTTCAATAGCAAAACGATGAAGTATTTTCAAGTATAAGTAATTTCTAACTACTATGATACATATAATATATAACTTGTAACTACTAAATACGTTTTACTACAACACGTTATTATAACACGTCCAACAACACCAATTGGAGTTATTTAGTTCTTTATATTTTTCATTTTAATTATTTTTAAATTTATTTATTTTCATTTTCAAGTATTGTACGAGACTTAAAAAATAGCTATATAAGAAATCCTATTTTACATCATTTGAGAGAGACAATTTAGATGGAGAAGAGTCAAATCTCATAAAGATGAACGAAGAATTATTATTTCAGGAATATGAAGGAACTAATGAATCTAATCTACTTGAACACTTTTATAGCAGGAAAAGAATTTTTACGTACAGTAATATCCAATAATATATGAGAATGTGTTGATTGTCTTTCATAGCCACGAATGATTTCACGCAGAATTTGTTAAATTATAAAATACGCATATAAAATAATAACTTGATTGAAATATAATGGCTATAAAATTAGAATATTCTAGTAATGTAATTGGAATACACTCAAATATCAAAATTATTTCATATATCTAATTTCCTTGGGCGCTTCCCAACGTTACGTGGAACAAGGGATATCAAATTTTCGCCAGTACATTACGTCTCGAGTGTAGCAGAAACTATTTAATTAGAGATTGCTGTTTATTCTAAACTCGACGTAACGGCAATAATAATTACTGAGCTAATGTTGTTCAGTATTTATGTTTCATACGCGTGCAGCTATAATGATCTCTAGCTACAATAATTAAACGTTTATTGAAGATACGCCAATAGCCAAGAACCACGTTTACTTAGATAAGCTAATTGCTTCATCGAATCGTTAACAATTATAATTAAAAAGAAAAATTTATTATATCACATTATTTATCAGACATACGTTAATCTTCGATGATTCTGATATTTAACTTGGAATCGAATTACTAAATAATATGACTGTATATTTGGTACAGATGAGAGAAATTACCGATGGATGCGGTTTACTCCGTTTACCTTTACAATCCTCCAGGGGATATATCTCAGGGACATACCTCTGGAAGAGTTTCTTATATTTCGAATCACAGGTTACACACGTTCTGGCGCATGCTAAAGGAAAGAACCGTAAAATCAGGAATGTCGTATCAAACGTGCATTCCAACCAGTGGTATGTAAAATCCTTTATCCGCGACTATGCCTTTGGGTAGACGAGTGAAAACATCAAGCATAGAATTCTAATCTCAACCACTATTGCAACTTATTTAATAACATCTGAAAACTCTAATTATATTAAAAGATGAGAATTAAGCTCGATGGTTAAAATTTCAACTGGAGAATTGAAATTCTTAACATTTATCAATAAATCGTATATTGTATGAATGGATCAAGATTGAAATTTATTGTACACGATTCATATAGAATTTCGGTATCTCGATAGATTCAGGATTGGGGAGTTAGAAACTACAAATTAGGAATCGTTAATAAATCAGGCTGCGGCACCAGCAACTAGAAGCATGATGCATAATCACACACTGCTCTGTCAACGTGAATCATCATCATGGGACAAATTGGATTCACATCGAGAATTAGGCGATAAATTACAATACATCTAGAGACATTCAAATTAAGATGGAAAATCTTCCAGGTACGAAAGCGATTGAAACATCCCAAACAGATAGGTCCATCATGGGACGAAAGAAAAGAGCAAAATGAGAAAAGCTACTAAAAATTAACGCTTAATTAAAGCTACTATAAATTACTAAAAAAAGATACGAAACTTTAGTTCGGGCAATCACAGACATAGCATTCTTAAAGACTCACGCTCAACATATACTCTTGCCACGTGCAATAAAGTTTCATTATAGTGAAAGTAAGGATCCTAAAATCACATAAATATTAAAGAATCCTACTATTATCCGATAGCTTAGAAATCCTGTCGATAATCGTGGTATCAGGTGAAAAGCGTGCAGACTCGTCCCAAGATGAGAAGGAACCTTGTCGCTCTATAAATCTACTCACGCTCACGCTCCCAGCATAGCGGCGTACATATTCGCGTAGATAGGTACGATAAGATCGTAGCAGCTTCGCGAGACGTTTCGAAAAATAAATGACGGGGAAAAATATTCCCGACGATATAGGAACCGATCAAATTCCTTCAGGAAATTGCCTGTGATATTACGAAGGTCTCGCCACCACTCGTCTCATCCCCCTTGCCCTGTCTCCGTTCTATCAGTTCTCTCTCTTTATTCCGTCGTTGCCAGCAAGTTTCTTCGTTCTTCGAAGACGATCTTACCGTCCCCGAGAGAGTCCGTAGCAGCCTTAAGCCGGAGTTAGCTCCTCAGCTTCCGGCCAATCCGTGAACTGCGTTATTGTCGACGTCCTGTTACCTCTTGTCCCTGTCGTCATCATCGTCCTAGTAGACGTAATCGTCGTCTTTCAACACTTTTCTTTCCTGTTACCTTACTGTCGAGCCTAGTCGTTCACGAGAACGCTATGGTCTAATAGTTATATTCCCGTTTTTTTAATATTAGGACAGTTTTGGGTTTATATGAGATTGACGATTGATTCAAATTATCCTGGAAATGATTAATTGATTAGGACTTTGTATTTATGCAAGATAAGGAGACTGATATGGAAAAAAGATTATTATATTAAATTATTGTGAAAGCCATTTCGAGAAGTTCGAAGGGGAACAACGTTTTTCTAAGCAAAACTTCATTGAAATAATTTTGGATGAATTGGCTACAACATAAATATTAGTACACATCTCGTAAGAGATTTTCTCAAAAACGAAACTACCAACGTAATTTTATTATTCTCAGCTTTATTTTGAGCCATAAAATCTCCTAAATTTCATTTTGTACTATAAATTTAAGCTTACGATGTATGCTTATATCCTATAATCATTTAATGTTGCATAAAAGAGTTTACGATTGTCATTTTGACATTTTCTCGTAATACAATTTTCTTTTAATACATATTTAGTGTAATTGCAACATATCTGGCTATTTCGCTATAAAAAGCATGAATGTATGTAACAAAATTTGGGTCTCAAGGGTCGAATAAAATAGTGACTTCCACGAGATGATATTTTCGAGAGAGAACAATGTTAATGCAGTTAAATGTCGACGTATTTTTGCCCGCTTCGTTGCATGTTACCGTAGAAACTCGTATATCGACGAGAAATATCTTTCGACAATTATAGAAGGTTATGAAGATATGCGATTTACTGAAATTATGGTTTCTTCCTGGCTATTATTACAGTGTACTTATTGCGTATATATTTTTGTCACGTGAATACAAAAATTAGTTTTTGTAGAATGAATTTTTCAAATGCCGGAAAGAATTCTTGTGAAATAAGAGCTTTCATTAATTTATCTCCAACTTCTTATTCACAAATGTTATTATCTTCTAAAAAAAAATGATTTGCTGAATACGAAAAATACATTGAAACTACGAAAAATTTATGACAACGATAAAAATAATTTTTAGTGACTTGTAGCGTCTCGAAAAATTTGTTAGTCACATTCAGATTTTAATAACTTGAATGCCACTGTAGATGGCAACTATTGTTCATTATTAGAAGTCAAGAATAGTACGCGAAAGTTTTACTCCTGTATTTCATATTGTCCTAAGATCCTGTAAGGAAGGATATCTCTATGCCTCTATAAGCGAAAAAAATTTCATGCTTTCCGTGAAAAGCTGAAAAATGTATTGAAATAATTCAAAATTATGGAACGAGCATCCGTGCAAGGTATTACATGAATTTATTATGTATTTTTAGTTACGAGGTTTACAAACGCGCAAACTTGCTGCAAAGTTTACTATAAGTCCGTGAAGTACGAAGTTGACGTTATACAGTCTCAAAAGTACCATAGTCTCAAAGTTACTCGAAAGTTACAAACCCCAAACTAACTCCAAGTGACTCTAACTGATTCGGTACCTGCGAGTAACTGTTGTATTCATGAGTAACGATGATTATGAGTAGCTAAAACGTCTGTGGCTACTGGGAATGTCCCTCTAGAATGTCTGTCGCAATTCACAAGCTTCGAGATACCTAAGATACACAAACCTTTGTGTACTAATACAATTATTAAGGATAATTTATCTTTCGATTGTTCGAGAGAATGGATAATTAATAAATATAGTAGAAATTTCAATAAAATATCGTAACATCGATATTTAAAATTACCGAAGGGTAATATTTAATATATATGTAAAATGACCAAACTTACCAAAACGTAACTAAAAATTTATGAAATGATAATAAATTCTCTGATAAATAATTAATAACTATAACAGAGACCAGTATTTAAAATCACCAAAATAAAATTGTACCTTGTAACTTTATGAAAAACTGACTAAAATTTGTAATATAATACTTTAACGTTTATCCATTACCATGAATTGTTTCAAAATGTTTTCATGTTCACGAAATGCTGTTAGATAGAATCTACAAGTAGAAACACAATATGGAGGAAATCTAGAACGTCATTCGTGTTTCATAAATCATATCCAACAGAAGTTCAACATTTCTTAACCCTTTCCTTGTAAAATTAAACTAGGACGAATAAACAATATCCCGTGCAATAACCACGGCAAATTGCAGGCTTGCATTTTCCATAAAATATTAAATAACCAGTTCTATTCAGACTCAAACGTGTCAAGAATGCCTCTATTATTAATATCCATATCATTAACGTAGTAGGAATGCTTACGACCATTTTTCCTAACCTCAATTACAAACACACATGTGTGCACGAAAAAAGCTCGGTCAAATCTATTACATTTTTCTATTTTCGTTAATTTTATTCTATTTTTTGTAAATATGTATTTAGGGAATAGTTGTTTAATCTTCTTATCAACAGATTGACGTATAAACAGAAGAGCATAGTGTGAATATGTATAATGTACCTCGTGCAGAATAATTTCTTCATTTAATCAGAATAATTTCCAGAAATTTGTTTCAAATCCATTCTCTCGTATCATAATCATGCTTCTCAAGATTTCAATCACAATTGGCAATTACAGCTGTTATACATTTCACAGGCAGAACACACATCATTTCTACACATGACAAAAACATGCGACATGATGCATTCCAATCTGCACTCGCATTATTCGACTCAATCGATCTACAATCACTACTAATACTGTAATCTAAACATTCAATCACTTTACTATCCTTTCACGCGAATCATTCACGCAAATTCTCCCATATCCATTCATTTCGATTAACGATATCAAATCCACGGTAGCACCATCACGTCAGCCATTTTCAACTTGTCACATCTTCCCGAATTCAAACCGCGCAATGCGCTACCTCACGATCATCGGCGATGATTGCCGAAGTGTGCCGAATCGAGCGCGACGAGTCGCGCGCTATATGAAAAGGAAATAGAAAGTAGTAAAGCATTCATTATAATACATACGGAATGAAACAAATCTCTACTCCACGAAAATATGAATGTACATAAACATTCGCAGTTTAAATATAACTGTAAAGGTACAAGGTACAAAGTACAAAAAAGTATAAAGCTTTAAATATTGCAATCTATTACAAGAAACGAGTAGATAGATGACGGAAGATATTAACTAAGAAAGGCAGGATACTACTTCGTCTCGAAAATTAAGAAAACAAAGCGTTACTACCAGAGCAGTCATGCGCGAGGCGCAGTTCGAAAGCCATAAAGTACGGGAGCCGAGTCACATCCGGTGCATAAATCTCGCGGGGGTTAGCAGTGGTCGTTTCTGTATGTGGGACGAAGGGAAAGGCGAGCGTGACAGCGCGGCACGCACCGAGAACGACACGACAAACGTGTGCCAGCCGGTAGGTGGAGCGGAGGACAAGCAGTTAATGGTCATTAGCGAGTCGCGCCAGTTTTAAATCTTCTGCCGGCTGGCAGAAGGGGCGTGCACGACCCCTATCAACTCCCGAAAAGGCTTCTACCTAGTTGCACGTAGGTTGCCTCTCTGCAAATTACCCTGCTCCTCCCCTCTTTAACCGGGCTGGTTATTACGTAATGCGATGTTGAATGTAAGGGAGCACCCTCGCGAGCCCGCCAATTATTTGCGTACCCCACCGCGTTCCAAACGAATCGTCCACGGCTCTCAATGCGTTCCCTCGCGCACAATACCGGCTAACGCAATAAATTATACCCTCTCCGACCACCGACTATGGAAATGGGTCGTCCACCTTTTGTATCCTTTCGATTTTACGCGAACGCCGTTATTATCATTCTGATTAATTTTTTTCAAACTTTCTGTGTACTTGTGTGAATTCTGTTTGCGTTTATGGATGTATGGTAGATTTAATAAAGCGTAGTGAAGCGTGCTGGATGCGAAATTTGTAATATTGAATGTTTAGGTCGTTTGTCGAATACGAGGAAGCAACAGATATTTGATCAAAGGGACACGTGTAAAATTTATTTTCAATGGAACTTCCTACATATGTGATAATGTAAAATAAATTTTCAAAATTTCTAAAGTCGCCTGAACATTCTAACCAAATATTTCAATATAATTTAAGAAAATTTCCAACATTCAATAATATAATATTGAACTACAGAATCTATTAAAAACACTTCACACAAAATATGTATCAAAAACACAAGTAGACCGCAGAAGTGACATAACGTGAGGGCGAATTACTTTTGAGCTAAAAATTTTTCTTCGCCAACTATAGCTGGCCGACGTAATAACGTGTGAGATCGACGAGTGGCTAATAACTATCGGGCCGCGGGCAACGATACGCGGTGTTGTGTAATGTATCAACCGGTAGTAATTAAAAGCTGTTTCGTAGTGTCGTAATGGCCGGGTCTGTTACGATCATCGCTGTGCCGGCTATAAATTCTGCCGTAGCTGGATAGGCTGCAGCATCGTCGATGCCCTTTTTTTTACGCTTGTTGTTCCTGGTCATGCGGCTGGGAACGAGCCATATCCCTTCGTGGTCTACACGCGTCTCATAAATAAAAATGAAACATGTGGCTGATCGCTTGGTTAATGATGGTCACCACTGCCAGCCAGTCTGACTTTAAAGTGGCAGTTGCCAGAAATGTAAAATCATACAAAATATCGAAAGTAAAGTACATATTATTACATTCAGAAAATAAAACATTTTTTCGCGTTCAAGTTGAAATTCTTTAGGTGTATCCGTAAAAATGCGAATTTATCTAAAGATCCATTAGTCATCAATTGCTCTACATCAATGTCTTTAATTCTACCTATTCGCTCCTTTAATATCGAAGATTACTGATCCACGGACTACACAGCGGAAACTTCGACATTGACTGGTGATTTTCCAAGTCGAGAACGCCTGTTAAACGGTACAACGGTTACACAGAGTGTCTCGAGGAATGCATTGAATGGCTAACACGTCTCCCGTTCCAACGATTAATCCTTTCATCGTGCAATGGCGAAGCAAGCCTGTGCTGCGAACAGCCGGCTGCGCTTAATCCGACAGACTTTCGAGATCCTGGATTTCATGGGTCCTATGGGCTTCACTCGCCTCCTGAGTCACTTCAACGATACGGATTTCTGCCGAATTATCGAGACCCTGTGTCACGGTATTACGAAGGAAACACGCGAGCTGGAAGTTAACGAAGCGAATGCGAAGAAGCGAGTCTTGTTTATCTTCAGACATGGCTGATGAAAATGTTCTGTCAACTGTGAGGTTGTCTATATACTGTGCAAAATGTCTTAGCAACAACTGATCACATTTTTGACAAATGTTTCCACGTTATACGGTATTACATAGAAACGAGTCTTTAGATATTTTCGTCACGATGGTGGTCGTTTGCAATGTTTCCCCGTTAGAAACATTCTTAGAACTACATTCTTTGAAGATTTTATTACGGATTTTATTGTCAACATCTATAATTAATATATTTAAAATTAGCAAATGTTCCGTGATATTTGAACGAGAGCATATACATATATATGTGTGTATACAACCTCCCACATTGCAAAGCCACAAACCTAACCGAAAGGACGTATGGCACGACCCTCTAAAAACCCTAAAATTGCCCATACGACCTCTCAACTCTTCAGGAAACGTTTCTTAACAATTAAGGCGTGGGAGCTCATCAACTGGAGCGCCTTCCATTGACCCAAAAGTTGGGTGCCAAGGCAATTATGTAGTCGAAGCGACGCTGCGGTTACCGAATTAACCCTGGCTACATCCTAAACCGTGATCCTGCTTCCCGTGCGTGGTCGTATTTATTTTGAGCTGGTGGCAATTAGTTCATTTCAGCAGGACAGCGAAGGGTTGTGCCATTCCTAAAGGTCGGTGTAATGCGTACACGTACATCGGCGCGTGTATTGCGGATGCGTTCCTAACCGGGATGTTCCTTGGTGCTTGGTGGAAGTACCGGTTTTACGAAGTCAACGTTAATTGCCTCCGGACGTACCCTCCTAGATGTAGCTACGGTAATTCAAGCATAAATACATGAAATTACTTTCCCTTATTTAGGGGCTCATTAAACAGATCTATTGTTATTGCCGGCAAACCGAAACTTTTCTGCGTGGATGCGTTCAAATACGTTAATCGGTCGCACTGACGACAGCCATATTGCTTTGAGAATTGTCTTTTGGTACAATGAAATATTTACACTTTGAAAGAATCGTAGGAATAGCTACAGGAAGTTTTTAACAAGATTTTTATGATGTTCTTCGAATTAATGTAATTTTCCCTTTAATTAAGGTTTCATTAAATTTTTGTCTTCTTTTAACTGGCACTAATAACGCAAGATCAATGTTTTCCGCTCATACCCTAATCGTTTCTTCATACAATTGGACGATTTTATTTTTATTTAATTAAATTTACGTGTAGGGATTAAACACTATTTAATATCCGTCATATTTGGAGTATTTTCATAGTATTATGCTTTTTACTTTTTAAACATATTTTATAATTAATAGTAACAAATGCTGTAAATTTTGGAATCTAACAATTTTTCCTTATATAAGTTTCTTTGCTAGAAAATACAAGAAAATTAAGAAGTCGTATATTGCGGTCATAAAGGAAACACACGTGTTATTATTATTTTTCCAGGTAGAGAAGTGTATATCTTTTCAGGCGACTGCAGGAGCTTCGCGTGCTCTCCTACAGAGTGAGATTAAACACTTGAACATACAACGCGAAGATCAGACAAGGGTGACTATAGAAACACCGCGTTGTCAAGAAACCAGATGTTTCGTTTCCCTATTCTCAAATCGATCGTTTTTCTAGTGAAACGTATTCCTTCCGGAAGCGCTGTATTTTTCTCTTTAATTATGTTGGCAGCTGCCCCGATCGAAACTTATAAGTATTTTACACGTTACGTATATGTATAACGACCTCCCTTATCTAAAATTCACTTTATTTACAATTTTATTACTATATTAAAAGATATTGAGACGTATTTAGAATTTCTATATTAGGACATAAATATTATAGTATAGTAGATTATTTTGAAAACGATTGTTTCTATAATAACATTCCAAAATATTATCCGAAGCATTTTAAATTAATTGAAAAAAAATTTATTTAAATATTACGTATAACTATGCATGTACATTTATAAATGTGTATACATAAAGTTTGATTGGAGGACAATTCGATTATTAGGAATTACGCTAGTTGCACAGGATAACCACGATATTATGGTAACATTTGTAACTTACGGTGAAAATAGCAACGACAATTTTACCATCCCCCAATTGTGTATATGCATCTACTACAGGATTATTATTATCGACGATATAGAAACTGGATAAACAGTCGCTGCTGTTCATACTCAGAATTGAACTGGGAAAATCGGATTTGTTGAGACAGTAATACGACCCTTGTCCCGACTTACAGGACACGTTCAACTAATTAATAACGATAAGTACGAATGCGTCTACACCGCAGAGGATAAACTGGTGGACCAGCAGATTACTAAAGGGTAAGTACGTAGGTCGGATTTAGTTCGTTATGCGAAAATATATGTTACACTTTCACAAAATCCATTTCGCGAAACTTTAATTTTCATCCAGATTTCCATGTATTCTATAAACGAGAGTAGATACTATATTATTAGAATTAATTAGAAATTTCTATGATTACAGAATTCAAAGTTAGGTTGCCTTTCAAGTCAATAAGAAAAATCATATATGTAATTCCCTAAAACGTAAATTAATTATTACCATAGAGTTTTCGACAAATAATTTGTTTGAATGATAATGCTGTATGAAGTGTAGTTGCACTTTTTATTATACTAAATATACAATATTTATTTCAATTTAAGGTTAGAATTTAATATTTCCAAGCATATTGCCTCCAGGTTGATATTCTAATTACTTTGGGCAATATAAAATTCTCTTCGTTTCCGCAGCACTAATCTCCTAGCGTTACATCCATATTTACATTTCCGAATGCTTTCTACAAATAAAAATTATACCACAATGATCCTGATATTCATTTCCAAAAACATTACATTAGAATTTTTACTTTTAAACCACAAATACAGTATTCAAATAAGCATCATCGCGTAAAAACCAGAACAACAAAAATTAACATACGATCGTCTTTCAAAGCGCCATCAATGCAACATAATGCATCCAAAATTCTTCGAAAATTACCCAGAACAAGATAAAGAAACTCGTATCAGCTCGAACCACGAAACTCAGACGTTGTGGTTTTTCAGTCTCGTTCGCTTTTTCCATCCATTCGGTTGTTTTACATGCGCATTCGAAGGCAAGGGGTAGGAATTCAATGGCGCATTTAATGGCTACTCAGTCAGTGCTTGACTTTGGCAGTCGCTTGGCACAAACAGGGAGGCTTCTCGCGAGTTTGGTTGATTGCGTCCCCGGTTGAATGTCGATGGCAGTCGCGGGCGTGCTCGGATCCCGCAAAGGATTTTATCGTTATGAATTTAATTTTCGTACAAACAGCCCCTTTCCACTGGGTCCAGAGCAACCACCCATACCAACGGCAGCCGGCACTCGAGCGTTACGTGCCGATGCAGACGTGCTGCCTGCACAGGGTACTTAGAGGGGGGTAGCGCACGCTCGAGTGCCGTACTGTGTCCCGGCTGGTTACCCGTAATCCAATAAAACTGGGAGACGCAAACGAAATTTAATATCCAACACCATCAAAAGTCGTTGGAATTGTTTCGAGCTAGTTGTAACTCTTGTCGGTGTACTCGGTGTGTTGTGTCGAGGCCCGGCGTTTACCATTCATTCGAACACAGCGAAACGAGCGGAGACGCCACCGCAGCTGCCCGTATACAGTGATATCAGGGAACGGGGGGATGAAGGGTGCAAAAAGTTGCGATATTCCGCGAGCTGTGCGAGGCTATTGCGATTTTATTTACGCGCGCGCACCGTGAATTCCGTGTACGTTCGACGAATACGATCGCGAACGACAGGTTGTCATGGTGGATGTTGCCCGACAAATTGCGACCGTACATTATGAGAGACGTTATTATTCGCCACGCACTCGCTCGATTGTTAGAAACGTTATTCATTGGAGTAATGAGATGTGGTAAAAGTATCGTTTAGCGGAGCTTTGTTTTCACGAGTGGATGGGTTCGGAGAGGAAAAGCGTCGCTTCGTAGTCAAAAGGAAAATTCTACCAGTTACTGGAGTGGGTTTACGGTATGTGCTTTGGGATATTTTGTAGAGATTAATGTATGAAAATTAAATGTGTATTTTTTTTTACAGAGAAATTTAGAATATTAGGGTTTTTAATAAGTGCGTTTACATTCCTTTGAAAAGTGAATGTGTATGTATTTATATACATACGTATATTTCTTAATGTCTTTTATATATATGAAATTATATTTCATATAATTGACGTTCATATGAAATGAACCAGTACTTACATGCTTGCAATAAAATCGAATTTACAAAAAAGACACTCGTTAGCCATAGGTTACATCGTAGAATCGCATAGCCGTCGTGTCATCGCGCTCATCACGTTATGGATCATGGTAGGCAGCGTTAATGCCATAAAAGGATGTCATTGAGAGTCGGCCGGCTACCGAACGAGATTTATTTCCCTGCTGGATTTTTCGCGCAGCCGTGTAAATCAGTGGCTCGGTAGATTGCGAACACGGGGAGAGAAGTACGGATTCCAATGATGAAGTAACAAGTAAATAGAGGCGAGTTCGTTTATTGACGAGGGAGTCGATTGCGCAGCTATTACACACTCGTACCTCTCTCACGCACATCTACACACAATCACATATACACATGCACAAATGTGAGTTTTCAATGGGTGTTTTCAAAGGGGCAAACGGAAGAAAGGTAGGTTCGTCCTATGCATCGACCTGGACGATCGAATGATTAAGCGACAACCATCCATGGGTCAAGTAGAATCGAATGAAAAAGAAAAAACGAGTATGTACTCCTTATTCAAATGGCCTTCAATAGAAAACTCGTCACTCAGGATATCGATCTATCAGAATATATAAACGTTAGATCGTTAGCTGTTCGCGTTACATTTTGCGAATTCATGTCGATATCAATGCACCGTGTGCACGTGAAAAAGCTTCATGCCAGAAGTTCGCCGAAGTCATATCACAGATGAGTTTCTGATCAATCCATGGACCGACTAGACTGCTATTCAACTCGAAGGAAGCTTTCCTTATTCAAAGTGGCTCGGCCAGGAAGCGTGGGTCATCAAATTGAATCAGGCGTTGACGAATTGCGCCACTGTGAAAGTGTATTGATCTACAGATGCAGGTTTGTTCATATTGAATACTATTATTAAATCAATGAAAATTATAATATAACATATAAGTAATAAGGTATTAGATTGTCCGAAAAATTCCTTTCGTTTCATAGGGTGATAATAGATGAACAACAATTTCTGTTTTATATTATTTTATTGAATTAGGTATGATCCATTTCGTTCTGTTTCTATTATTATGTCTATGCATAATTCAATAAATTAATATAAAATAAAAAAAAATTGTGCGTCTATTGTTTCCTTATAAAACGAAAGAAACTTTTCGGACAACCTAATACTTGCAGAAATCAAGGTTAACCTCGGAAATAATTAAAAATTTATTAATGTTTTTAACAAATTACTATCCGCTTCGAAACTCGAAACTTAGAACTTCGAAAGAATTCAAATATTCTACGTTGCAATGAAAATCTTGTCTGTGCGTATAATAAAGCTATATTTATATCCAGTAGGTCTCACGACCAGTCGCTCGTTTGATGTCTGTCTATTGAAAGCAAAAAGTGTCCCAGCATTTATAATCGGCAGTGTACACAAATTTCCAAATTTATTTCAAATTTTGCCAATACAATCACGATAATCGAATTACGATGTCCTTTTAACATAATAAAATCTAATTAAAGAATCTGTAGTTTCAAATGGACACTTCATATGTTACAATTTAAAATACGGAGTAACATTTTGTTGGAACGCGTATTGGCGAGCCAAAATTAAACTTCAAAGAAACATTTTTAGCTTCGTTTCAAACTCTATCCATAGTCATTGCAGTATTAATGAAATTTCAAAATGTTTCGTACAACGTGCATAGTAGAGTAGAATCTCGATTATCCGAAGTGATGTGGACCGAACATAACTCGGATAAGCGAAAACTCGGAAAATACGGAAAAGACCAGCAGTGTTCATAAATCGTGTAATAAAATCATGGAAAAATTCTGGTAATGTGATAGTGTACATATTTAGATTTAATTAATTATCGAATCAGTTGAAAGTTTCTATTTTCATGGTATCCGGTTATTTATACTTTCGTATTCTTCGTGTTAAAATTTCAAGGAAAATGAAGTTATGGTAAAGTTCAAAAAGCACCTCGGATAATACGGAACTTTGGACAACCGACACTCCACTGTATATTCATGAAAGGTTTCTATTAGTGTTGGAATACTTTCGTGAACCACTGTATACATCGAAAATGCACGTATAATAAATCAAACAAAACGGCGAACGATACGTGTAGCAAGAATTTTCTGGCAAAGTCTTACAAATAAATCGTCACGGGGATGTTTAAAAAAAGCAAACTAAAAAAAAAGATGTTCATAAATAACAACGAAACGCGTCTGACTTTTGGAACCGCAGGAGTTTGTTGGGAATCGCATCGCAGTTGCAATTCGTATCGATGAAAAACGATAGCTCGCCGATTGAAATGGCAAATATTTTTATTGCTCCTGTTTCCGGGTCTCGTTCGCGCTGAAAATCCTATTTCATCGAGTAACCGGGACGCAGGGGGCGAAACGTAAATCGCGAGTTCGGATTGATTCGCGTCATTCTATTACAATATCATTGTCACTCCACTCTCAGAGGCATCGAATGATCTTCCATTGTTACCGTAAGAGGATACGGGCTTTGCAGAGGGTGCTTTGCGAAAATTGAATGCTTCCATTTTGTCCGTTTTCGCTTTGAACTGATTGCACCGTGTTTACGGTTACGAATACCGAGACGAATCCCCTGTTGTCATAATAAAATGTTTCTGCAATTTCGTTACCGTTCTATTTCTTGTATTACATCGTCAATTGATACAAATGTTATGGTAATATTATTTTTTCATATTACAAAAATTTAAATTTTAAAAACTACGTCCGATTAATTTTTGCTTGCTTAATCCCTTGCTGTCTCGATTTGCAATTTCGCAAATCGAACGCTGGATCGGTTGTTTCGTTTAATCGAATCTGTATCTCTTTGTTTGCCTGGCTGAGCTACGGCGTCATAATTGCGGGTAGGTCATTTTTCACCAGCAACAGTGGTGAAAAGAAGAAAGGTGATTGATGATGTTGTTTTTTCATTGTTTCGTAAATCCGGATCCTCTTTTATCGATTGATCGGTAACGACGTACCGTTTTACAGACGGAGCGATTGCCAAACGCGAATTTCTAATCCCTGTTGGATTACAACCGTAACGTTAGTTGGATTAAAAAGAATCCAACATCTGCTAATTACCTGCTACGAGATCGTAGCACGATGTTTTTGAGTGGCCAAGGGAAACGAGAATCTTCTGACACGCGAGGAAACGGTTGAAGCAGCAGCTATTCTTTTGTAAGAAGAAAATTTAAGAATCCAATAATGGTAGATAGGTAACAACCTTTAAGACGATTTTTAGCTTATAGAAAAGATTTAGAGCGTATAGATATCTAGCGTATAGATAGATTTTAACCCTTTAATGCGTATATTATACAACAAATATCTATAATGTTAAGTACCTATATTTTTTTCTATGATAAGCATTGAAATACTTTATGAACGTTATTCTCCACGTCAGCATCGCTGAAATTGGCGCTCACATTTCCGAGTCGATTTGTTTTCATATAACACCCTTCCGCGTGGTTTCAGCCAGTGTTCAAGTGCATCGAGCACGGTGGAATGTCATATTAATCAATTAGTCGAACGATGGGCGTACAAAGGATACCAAATGGTTCAGTCCATTATGCAAGTGGAACTCTGGAAACCCTGCGCACAGGATCCCGCATAGAAGTCGTTCAGAGAAAGGGAGAGAGACAGAGTAAGAGAGAAAGCCTAGGACGTAATAGACGGGGTGTATGCAAATTAGTCGACCAGGTTAACGTACAGGGGTTAATACTTGACACAACGAAACTAGAACGACGGCTAGTAAAATGACTGCGTTTAACTCGATGCCGGGATAAACCTTACACACTACTGGTTCGTATTAAACTTTACACCTGTTCTTTATAAGTATTAAAATAGAAGAAAACGAGGTAAAAGCCAACAAACTATTAGGGAATGGCCAAGCTTCGTTTGGAAGTTTTGATTGTAAGCAATTGAACTGATACTATGAAAATATTTTTTGTAGCCACTGTATACATAAAAGCGGGAAATATTCAAATCCTTTCGTGAGTTTCATGTAATTTTAAGCAAGTAGAGATTTTAGGGTCGTAACTCAGTGTAAGTGGCTGTTTATCCGCAAGAACTGACGTCACGTAACTTTAGAACTACGACGTCGACAGTTTTGGGGCAAAATGAAGTTAGTAGATAGTTGTTTTAATAACGCGCAGTGTGGATTATCTAACGAGAATATTGAAGAGCGCTGTTTGATTAAAACGTTAACCCTTACGTTTCTTTCGTGTACAGTCGTGTTCCGAGAATTCGAGGAAATTGTTTAACGAATACAAATTCACTGGCTGTCATTTGAATACGCTACAGCGTTGAACAAATTACAGGCGTCCCATTGAACGGCCGCTGTTACCATTTAATTTAATACCATTGTATTCCGCCACTAATTACTTCCATTGTGCCGCCAGATAAATTGACAGGCAATTTTTCATCCGTTTCATTATAGCGCTGACAATATTTTCATTTACTCATTTTTCTATTAATATATTTTGTTTCTCTTTATTTTTTTTTCTTTTATGCTGCGCGCAATCGAGTGTCGTTATTGCCCTTCCATAAATTCCAGCAAAAATGAAAAATACAAATTACCGTTCATTGATCGATTTAAAAGAATGTTCCAAATTAGAAAACTAAAAGAGAAAATTGAACTTTTCAATCTTCGCAACAAACCAATATCTATCTGGTAAGAAATTATAATAAAAATTTGGATTCAGAAAGCTATTTCTCAACCTAATGACTCGTCAACTAACAACATATAAATAAAGAAATATTACATCACGAGGCAGACAAAATATATTAATCGTCAAAACTCGACATTTATTTATACGAAACATCGTAGTCATGGGTCAATATATCGCGAATTTCGAACGAATGTCAAATTTTACCAGCGCTCGTCGCTCATTCTCAGACTTACTCTCATTCTCAGTTTTATTCGAATCGCGTTATCTCGATATTTTAGATTATACGGACGTAAATAAAGCAGACGCTTCGTTATTCCGCATAATATCTTAAGGTTAAATATTTCATAATCGCGGAAAGTCGTGAAAATCGTTCGCATCTGCTCCCTGATCGATGTTACAAGAGTAATTGAATTGTAAATGACTAAAGAAACTCGTCGATTCTATTCGTTCTCAATGGATCTTCCCTTGTCGTTCGAAACGTTCACGCTTTATGGATATACACGTATTTCTCTGTAAAACCGATCGCCACTTTCCTTTTTCTCTCTGTTTGTTCCTCTCTTCAATTCCTTTTATGCCTTTCGCGATCCGAACTTCGAATTGATCACGCAGACGTTGTTGAGCATAAAAGCATTTACGCAGCACGCCTCTTTGTGTCCGTACAGGTTTGTTCAAGCCGTAATATTCAACTACAAACTAAATGACATTTTTCTACTTTTTTCAAGAAACAATATTTTAGAAGGGATTTCTTTTTTTCTCGAAGCTTCGTTTTCAGAAATGTCGACGTTGAAAGCAAACGATGAGCATAAGACGTCGATTTCGATTATGTAATTTTATAGATTTTCCATATAGTTTATATTGAAGAAGATTTTAATCTTTATTTAATAGTTTATACCTTATACTTTCGTCATAATTTTTTTAAATGTTGTTGTATATGTGTTTGTGGTTGAATACCGATCGATTACACAACTTGCTTCTTTGTTTCAAAACGAATCATTTACAAACCAACGTGCGAAACGAATCTCGCGTTTTATCGATTTTAAAAAATATCGTGTGTCTGAACAGTTCGCCATGTGTTTTGGGACATCCTGTACAGGACTGGCAGTTCCGAGCGGAGCAGGAGTAGTTTCCGCTCTTTATACAAATTGCGTAATTTATATTCTGCTGCTGGGGTGCTACATCGTCCAGTATCCCCGCAAAATTTTTTTCATCACACCAGAGCGTACGTATCCGTGGAGTGAGAAAAAGTGAAAAATCGAGGTAAAAAATCTCCTAACCGTCGCGACAGCTCGCATCTTAATAATCTGCAACCCAGTTTCCGCGTGCCTAAGCGAAACCAGTGTCAAGGAGAAATCAGAGTTTACTACTTATATAAAAGTATGTTCGCGCGTTAATTTCTCGAATTACTTATACTTGTCGGAATAATTCGAATTTCTCAAAGGCATCCTAATTTCGACTTTGCATGTATTATCATTTTCGAAAATTTAACGGAATTGCTGGAATTCTGAAATAAGTTTTTAAGCTGTTGTGATTAAATAAAAATTAAATGGAATCAATTTCAAGTTAAGTTTGTTCAAAAAGAGATATGAAAATACAACTTGGTGCAAATTATTCATATCTCGAACATTCTTCTCTTGACTCGAAACCCACACCAACGGCAGAAAAACGAATCTTCCCGGCGAATGCTTATTTATTTCAACGCGCACCTCGTAAACTGCTGCACCAGCGGGGATCAAAGACAAGCAGCGGAGCAAACGATGAACGAAACAAAGACAGAAAAACAACAAGATGGGCAGATAGGAGATAGAAGAGGAACCTTGTACCTTGAGCATTGGCGCGAATAAAAATTCGCCGGGAACGCGCAATGGCATCCGTTATGGGGGCTAAAAGTTACGGTGAATCATCGAGGCCTTGGCGTTCTCGCGCTCATAAAATAGATCTGATATTACTGTGCTCCGACGCGCATATATTTCCAGTTTCACATCGTGAACCTGTGCATCGATGCACCGCTACCAAATTCAGAGGAAAAGCAGAGTTGCAGGCGATTCGATGCAGTCGCACATTTTCAGTATCGCGTCTAGAAGCGCGAATCAAGACGCGCGACCTCGTAAAGCGGAAACTTTTTGCGGATCGAGCCTCGGGCTTCACGCGTCCCCGATCTTCTTCCGGGGTCAAAATGTTCTCCGCGTATGCTGTGTAACCACCATCCCTGAACTCGAGGTTTTCGAGCTCGTTCTTATTCTACGCTCGAGTTATTCGTACCGGCGCGATTTTTATTTTTCTAGGTGAAAATGTGCATGTGTTGATATATCGAAAATGATGGTGTTTGTAGATTTTAAGGAAGAGAGACGGTGTGCTGGTAGAATAATGAGAAAAATGAGAGAAAGAGGCTGAGGTTTTATCGGGAAATGTACTTTTGGGGATTTCGTTATCTGTGCTAACCAATTTTGTGGGTGTGTTTTATGGAATACAATTGTGATTTATAATATTGAAGTCGAGAAATAAATCGACGATAGATTGAATAAGATGGAGAATATCTGTATTAAATGTATATTATAATAGATGATTTGTGTAGTTATTATATCAAGTCCATTTTGAACTAACAGTAATGCATGTTATAATAATACATACTTGTCTTACTGCTTATAGTATTTATTGGGGACGATAATGATCACTTTGCTCATACCTGAAACAGAAAGAAAGTAACAGGATAAGGATCAAGTAAGATTTTTTCTATTTTAAATTATTTATATTAGATCTACGTAATCCACTTGATCTCTTCATTTTTTAATCCACGAAATAATCGTAATATTTTTAATGGAAAATTATTCACAGTGAAAATTAAATGATCTATTAAAGAAACAAATATATAATCTGATGTTATCGAACTTAACAATAACTAAAAATTCCTATTCATATCGATATAAAATTTCAAGATAATTCCACGTATAGCAGAAATTTCCGAGCTACGAAAAAATGACAAACTGTCACATTGACTATCTTATTTCAGAAACATGCAATAAAATTTCTGCCTTTCTTCCTTTTATGAAATAGAAATGGTAAAATGAAAATTACAGGAAAGTAGTTGCAAGAACTATCTGGTAGTGACGATGCCGCCTCTATTTCATTATACGCGCTTAATATCTCCGGCTTACGGATTCCATTTCTCTCTTTCCCTTCCTCCGTCGTTTGTTGTCTCAAATTATTAATGAAAGCATTATTCGAGCACCAAGCCGTCTGAAAACTAGACTCGTCCTTCTTACCGTGGCCGTAATAATCCAATTTACGTCACCAGAAAGCAAATCGAGTGTAAGATAAGAAATTTATAGAGAGGGGAAATTTTTTAATTAGCGTTGTTGCTTTATCACGCCATAAAATTTCACCCGCTACGGCATGAGACAGCGCGCAAATGAGTTGCCGGAAAGCAAGGAATGTTAGACAGACAATTTCGATTCGGAAAAACACAATGAAGAGGAGATAGGCACGCGTGAAGGCAAGCTCCGATTTTGACCTAGCTTTCTGCGAGCAACCTATTAAAAGCAACCGCCTAACTTGGAATCAAGTAATCGCTGTTTGCATATTAATTGTTCATTATGACTCCGTAGCCTGTGGTATAGGAACGCAGGCAAGGGACTCTTGACTACCAAGATGAAACTTCGTTGACTACCTTTCTCGTTGACTAACGCTTCTCTCTGACATCGAAGTGAGCCCTCGTCGCCCAAACGTTGAACCCAACGATCACTTTCTGGCAGACGAGTGCGTGTTAGCGAATGGGGAAGGAGGGGAAAAATGTACGAGCGTCCTGGGAGCGATGTATGCAGATTTTTTCGTTCGCGTTCCCCTCGATGTGACCGAAACAAACACGCGAAGAAATGGTAGGCTCGATTATCCATTGTCATCCCTCGTCCTACTTTTTCCTCTGGTCGAAGAAACGCTACGCGACGAATGATCCTCGAGAAATGGAAAGACGGCAGGAGAATTCATACCTCATATAACATTCATTCACGACCCGCTGGGAACGATTCACAGCCACGTTCCGTTGGCTTTTTCGCTAGAATTCGCGAAAAAATAGATATGGTAAACCTTTATGCTCCATAGGCTCTAATACAATGTGCACGAATAATAATATATAACATATTTATTAATCAATTGTATTTCTTAATTAAATGGACAAAGTACGAATTTAGTACAAGATTCTTCGAATATCTCCACCTGTTTTATTCTGTACTAATTTTGAAAATTTCACACGATTCTTGCCTTCTCTGAATCAAATCGTTCTAACAAAAGTTAATAGCCTTTGTTGACATTGTTTTTAACTTAATATAATATTCCTCAAAAAGCATCCATTTTTTTTTATGTGTTTTATTTTGTCCCAATTTAAAAAATTCGTACAATTCTTGCCATTTTTCGTTCGAAATGTTCGAATGAAGAAGTTGTTTCTAATATAATTTCTTCTTGTTAATAAAACGGCATTGGTGGATCAATAAATCGATGATGAACCGTTCTATCGAAACGGGCAGCTCGCTTTCCATTACCTCGAGAAATTAATAAAGAAGCACGGGGAATACAGATTCTTGGTAAACGTAGTCTACATTGACAATATTCCTCATTAAAAGCCACGACGTTGGGGTTCGTTGCTCGAAGGGCACGGTGCTATTATTGTATTCATGAGGAGCCTCCATCTTATCATGCTGCCTCTCTCATCGGATGTCCAACATCAAGATACCCTAGACTCTATTCTTTCCGTCTCGTATCCTCCAGGCCTATACAAAAACGCAATTAGATGTCCCAAGAAGATGGCTATCGATTAACTATGCAAGGGTCACCGAAGAAATCGACCGTGAAATTGGCCCGATTGTTTTGAATTACTGAAGGGAACGTCCACGAGAACTGAATTAACCTAGAAGATTCAGATATCCAGGTCCCCCTAATTACAGATGAGAATAAATATTTTAAATATTTCATTCGAATCAATATCCAATTTTATTCGATACTTGCTTTTTATTAGGGTTATTTCTAATTTTATTAGAACATTTTCTTAATACCAATAGATATTAGAGATAAGATATTTTTTAAGCGACAGTTACTTTTCGTCTTGAATTTAACAAAAAGTTTCTCACGAGAAAGAAGAAAATTGCGAAGGTTTTGTAATGTTGTCTTGAAAGAATTGAAAAATGTATTAAAGTAATTTGACCAATAATGATCATTTAGTTCAAGCAATAGCAGAAATTTTAAAGCTACTTTTACCCTTTCAACATGAAGATCAACTGGTTTCAGGTTAAATTTAGGCTACGCTTGAAAATAATTCATTAACTCGGCACGCTGCTTTTAACGAAGCAAGTGATAGCCAATCATTATTTCACCTCCATTTCTACATTCTTCCATGGAATAATAGATAAGAATCACGATGCAAACAGAAACGATAGACAATATATCGCTATTATTCACGCAGCGATATCTCACGAGGTCAGTTCCTAACTGCACGTTATCTATTCTGCCTTCGAATGGCTTTTTTAAAAATTAATGTTACGAAAGCCTGTCATATCTCTAATGTAAATCACTTTCCATCCACCTAACTCACTTCATTTCATCGCTAAATAAAGCGATCAAATTCGTTACTTCAACCGTGCTACAGCCCTCGAATTTTTCTGTCCTAATTTCAACATTGGTACGTCATATTTTTCTCAAATTTAAAAAACTTGGTACAAACGAATAAACTCGACTACTTTCGAAAACGACTCAAGGAACACGATTACAAGCGTTAAACACAGCCGAATCACGCCGGCTCGATCATACGCGAAGCAAAGTGTATTTCGTATCGAAATTTTAGCGGAGAACTTTCCAAGCATAAACGACGCTATTTAACGCGCGCGAGAGAGTAACAACGATATTAAGCCATCCATTCGAGCACGGGGAGGGATTGAAAACGAATTTTATCAACTATACGCATCGTCGTGGCGGGCGTAATTCAGGAAAATTGGAAACAACCCTTCTCGTCGGCAGTGAAGTTAGGGGATTTCGTAGGAGTGAACGCGCGCTCTTGAGGCACTTCGTATGGAAGGTTTTAATAGCCAATCTGCGGGGCGCTGAAACGATCTTTTATAGCTCAACACATCGTCGTGGCTCGGCTCGTATCTGTATAAGGTTCCCTGTGTAGTTTAATTCAAGGGTACTCGGCAGTTCGAACGTCTCTGGGCTGCTTCATACACACTCGAATTACCTTAGCACACACGCCATGGCCAAACATGGCATTTTGTTGAGATTAACTTCCGCGATCCTATGGTTGGGTCATTTTAAACTCAAGATATTTTTAGATCAACTGACAGAAAAATTAACTATTAATCATATACGTACGGAGAATCTGTACAGAAGCGTGTATCATTCGTATCTTCGTAAGTAGTTTTCATTCAATTGTTGCCGATCATTTACATTTTCGTATTTGATTATGGTTCGTACGTTATAAGAAGTCCGTTGAAAATCGAAGTACACGATAGCGAGGCGTTTTAAATAATTTCCGTGATTACGTGCACGACGATGCAGGGTTCAGTGCTGTGCAAACGGTTGTCGGCCGTGATGAATTTTTCATTCTGTAAACAACTTGATGAGCATTACAGCTACGCGGCTGGAAAGTATGTTATGTAAATTTGCGCAACATTTGATACGAGCACGCGATTTTTCCAGGCTCTGAACGTCGACAATAGGAAACTCGCTCGCGAAATTCCTCGATATTCTCGATTAAATATGCTTTACAAAGAAAAATGGCGAATTATACGGTACTTTTTGGCAAGCAAGTCCTGTGGATATTGTGCGATATTGGTACTCCTGAATCATTTGAAGAAAATCGATCGAACGTCAGAATTGGAGAACGTCCAGAATTGGATCACATTGTCAAGATATAACTTTTAAAATCCATGTCATATTTTATACTCAGCATAAAACATAAAAATTCATAGTTTAATCATCCTCTTCATAACGTAACATCCCTATTCATTGCACCGTGCAGAAGATATCAAGATTCATCAAGAAAGTTCCAAAAATATGTTATCTAAGAAAAAAAGGTACACGATTACCGGTTGTATTTTCCACTTAATTTTCCCGAATAATATTGCCGCCGATCGAGCGTGTATCCATCGAGGAATGGATGACGGGAAAAATGTAACGACTGAGCGACGCGAAAGCTGATTTCATCCCCTCAATTTCACTGAATTGCAGTCGTCCCCCGCAAGATTTTAGCCCCGAAGGCAAGATATCTGAACGGGTGCGAGTGAAGGCACTCAACCAAGCCTGGTACACTGGCCCACCTTCGAGATCGTTGCGTCAACTTAGCGATGCGTGAAATGGCGCGAAGGGTGCCACCCGAGCAACAGAATTTTCGAGGGTGGTAATTATTAGCCGTGCCGATTTCGATAGGGCAGAGGACCCGTTACGCGGATATTGCGTGCCTTGCCTAAAGCTATCCTACAAGGGCACCACGTGGAAAAGCAAGAACATTCGACGGAAACGTGGCGCCAACAGGAAGAGGACTAAGGAAGAGATCCACAACTGCGTATTAAACAGATTTGCACCTCGATTTATTCGGCATGTTGATCTTGGAACACGCTCTTGTGAAACTGGAAACGTCAGAAAATCTGAGAAATTCGTTTTTCTTTCAATATCACTTAATAATTTAGTTTCCGTAGGATGTAGGTATATTTGGAAGAATTAATTTTTATTGCAATCGACATACTTACGATTATAGATTTATTATTTCATTGTAATTATATAATTGTAATTTATATTTAGACAGAGATTGATAGTTCTAGCGTTAAAAATATAATTGTTTAGAGACGTTTGTAATAGGAAAACTTCCGTAAAATTAGGTTTAGAGGCAAAGCTATAACAACGAACGAAACCTTCAAATTCATATTAAACGTTCCTCGAATCGTAATTTCGTGTGTGTAGGTTCAATATAATAGATACGTAGAAAAATCCGGTGGAATATAGAACACGGAGGATAATACAGTGGCGGATCATTGCAATAGCAAAAGAAAGGAAGAAAGAGAGAAAGAAATTGGAGCACGTCGATTGTAATATGGTGCAATCGTTCGTGTCAATATTGGAGAATGTATCGCCGTTAGGAGCTCAATATCGAAAAGAAGTCTTCGAAATTGAACTATTTTCGCTCGCGGAAGCTTCTATGAATATTCATATTTCTACCTGCTTAAGTAACGTTTTTCTCTATTATTTCCTTTTTATTCCTTTCTCCTTCTTATGTTACTGAAGTCTATATATAATCATTTAACACCAAGCAAAAGAAAAAAATAATGCAAGAACAACAATTTCTCGACACATAATACATTGCAAACCAATTGCAAATAAAAGTCAATATGTTGTAAATCTCTAAGATAATTACGTATTAAGATCGATAAATCTCTTTAAAATAAATGATGCATTGGTAGATTTAATTAAATTTAAATAATTGAGAAATTTAATTTAATCGTAAATAGTTCACAAGTTTATAATAATACCAAATAATATTATTTTTAGCCTAAAATAATTCTTCAAGAATTATTAATAATTTGCTAATGATAATTCAGGTACTGACACGCGAAACTCAAACTTCAAAGAAACGACATTTCATATGCACCAACCTAATTTCCGCTTATCTAACACTTTCCTTTCACTCTTTCCGTCTTCTTAACGATTGAGACACAGATGATGGGAACCGTTGAACCCTCGTCTTTCTGTTCGTCGGTCATGGTCTAATCCAGCGGACTTAACCGCTCGACTTTACGTATCCTACGGAATTAGAGGATAAAGATTATTAAGTGACGGGTCGAAGGGGTCTTTCGAAACGAAGGGACAGCCGGAAAATCCTGGCTGACGTCCCGTGAGATTTCCTTCTTTCCCATCTCGCCAACCAGCCACGGAATCCTGCTCCTGTTTGAAATAAAATTTTTCATTCACGAAAAAGACAGACTGAGAAGCTGCCACTTTGAAATCAGAACGAACGTCGGAGAGCCTATTTAAATATTCTGCGCAATCGGGGAAGAATATTCCCTATTTCGTGGCTTGGAAACGACTTGTGGAAAGATATCGGTACCAAAGGAAATTAAACGTTAGAATCCTTTTTTTAATATGCAACGAGTCTAAATATTTGATAATTTCTAGAGAAAAGACCACGTAGCAAGGGAAATACTTTCTAAATAATCCATGTAGTCAACTTATGAATCAGTGGAACTTGTACCAAACGAAATATGAAATCGTAATTCGTGTCTGATACATTCGTGCCTCATAAATAGAATCATCCAGTTACTTACAGACCAACTGTCAAGGCGTTTGATTTACTCCGTATTTTTGATAAGGAAAAGATAAAGCAGCAAAGGATGTTTAGGAGTTGATCGTTAGCCAAGACAGATGATTAAACCTCAACGTGGTAAGCCAAGTTCACGCTGGTTTATCGGTTGCCCGATTAACATGATCACTGTACGATTACGTGACATGGTGGGACTTACGTGTGGTACGACTAACTTTCCCAAGGGGTGATACAGGGAGGCGAGTTAACCGGGAACTTTCTCCTGGACCGTGTAATTCGCCAAAAGTTACTAACGCGTTTATGGATTTCGTCAAACGAAAGACCTCGCCCTTCCTCCCTTCCCCACCCGTTTAATGTCCGGTTAATTCGGAAATTTTGCCCAGGAACTCAGCCCGATGTGACATCTGCTTTTCGTTTTACGAAAGAGATAGAACCAGAAAACGATTCCCTAATCGTGCCAATCATCAAGCCAATACGAATGTGCGATATGTAAAATACCGTTTGAACTTTGTTCCAAAGCTCGTTAATTTTACGAATGATTTTTATTGTCGCGTAGAAATGTTCTTGTTGTAGGAATAAATCGATACGTTGGTTTAGTTCGAAATTCAAATCTCTGTTAAATCAGTTCATTTTTTCTTAAATGGTAAATACTATGAATTGAAGTGAAAATTATTTCTGTACGTAACTACGAAATGGAACTTCCGTTTTTAGTTGCGAATAAAGCTTAGGTATTATAAGGCGAACCTTGTCATTTTCTATATTCTTAATTATCTTAATTATTCTTAATTATTATAAATAAGTTATAACTATCAGATTCACAGGAATCTTCTCAAGTCTTCCAGAAGAAAATTTCGTTTTCAGAAGAATCAAAATATTCTCTGGAATCCTGGAACGAGTAGACCTTTCTCTACATTTTGCATGGATTATTTTTATGTAGAATTTAAGCGTTTGTCTATATTTTGTATTAGTTTCTCTTATATAGAATGATTTTTATATAGGGTAAACAATATTTTTCCATAATATGCATTGAATTCTTTTTTAACAGAATCAACCCCTTGTCGGTTGTACAAGTTACGCGACAGCCTGCACACTCATACATTTCTTTTCCCTTTTTCTATACTTTTTCTACTTTTTACAACGTCGTGGTGTTATATGTACAACTTAGCTCTTAGCGGAGTAGATGTAGCGCTTCGAAGGGGGTCGAAAGTGGTGTAACGTGTGGGATGCAAAGAGAGAGAGAGAGAGAGAGAGAGAGAGGCCGAAAGGGAGAAAGATACGACGAATGCATGGACGTTCAGAACCGAAAGAGACAGCAGAGGATGCTAGCAAACTAGTAAACTTTCAAGAAGCATAACCGTTACCGTAAAGCAATGACGAAGTGGCGTTTCCACTTTCGCGTATAGGTAAATTCGTACATTCATCCGCGCTTCGCAACAATTTTCTCTACGAGATGCAGTTTCATCGCCTTAGTATGAATATTTTTTAATCTTTAATAATTCTATAGTTTCCACGAGCCGCGATATAAGTGTTTACTCATAAGAACTTAGAACTTTTAGGTTGGAATATAAATTATTTACAGGTAAAAGAATTTATCAATTTTCGGTCAGAATATAGAATTTTTGAAGCAGAGTAGCAAAATTTCTAGAAATTTTCTGTTTCTTTAGTTTTCGTAGCGTACGTGTATATTCACTTCTAATGTAAACTGCTTTCGAAACGGCTGGAGACCTCTTGATTTTTCCGTGTTGGACTAAAGGGGCAGCTTCTGTGACACGGAGAAAAGGATCCTTTTCAATTTCAAGGCTCTTTGAGCGACAGAAAAGCGAGATGATCGAGCGAATCTCATCGAACTACCCGATAACGAGCTCTTCTCACGTCAGAACTCAAAATTCCTGCTTGTTCCTGAGGGTTGTCGTCGTCGTCCTAACGTACAGAGATCCCTGACGATAGTCGTGGAACAGGATCAGAAGGTATACGTGACCTCACGACGCAATGCACAGGGAGCTTTGGGAAAAGAAGAATATATCCGCGATCTCTGAAACCCTCGCTAACCCAGTGAGAGTTCCGTTGACGGATAAATTGACAGATTACCCTTGCAGCTGCCTGTCCGTGATGCGAACTCGCCTGGTACTTTCCTCTTTAGCTCATCCAACACTGATGCGACTTTGTCACCATGTCCCATTTTCTTCGAATGGGAAACAAAGCTACCTGTGCTCTGAGATTTGGAGCGTACGAGGCTCATTCTGCTGCTCCTCTTCGTGTTTTCGATCTTCCAAGTAGTTCGGCACTGTATTTACACGTAGTCTTAGGTTCGTGGTGATTGGATTACGGATTTTTATTCAAGTTCGTGTTTGTATAAAAAGAAAGGAATATTAGGTTGGTGCATATGAAACGTCGGTCTTTTTAAAGTTTGAGTGTTCTAGTATACAAAAATAAGTAAAGTATACGAAAGGTTTTCATCACGAGCTAACTCTGATTCTAAATTTTCAGGCCTGTAAGGAGATAATTCTTTGTCCATATGTATAGATTACAAAATAATTCATTTTGGCAAGAGGTTAAAACATTTTAGGATAAATTAATTTATAGCACAGAGAAGAGAATCATTCAGGTATGACAGAGACAACACGAATTCCATTAATGCGGTTAAACAGCGTGGAATATGTTATTTTCGAGATGAATATCTGGAGAAAGATTCGAGGTGCAACAGCAGAGACGGAGAAGAAGACGAACGAGAAGGAGATGACTGATCCTGTCATCGTGCGAGCTGATAAATCGCTCCTCGTGCCTGCTTTCATCCGCTTGTGCCGCGTGCTAAACCCATAGCATTGTCGTTTTTAAAGAGATAACAAATGATGCTTATAATAAAGCGCATTCAGAACGCATAACCCGTTCGTGCAACAATCACTCAAGACGTTTCGAGACTTTTTTATTTTCACGAAAGAACACCAGGCTCGCACGGATAAAGAGAATCCTCCATCTTTGATGTTTCGCCCTTTCGTACGCGAGGTACAGCGCTATCCTTTCATGCGGATAATTTATGAATGGTTGCAACTATTGTACACTCTGTTTATTGGTCTGGAGCATCATTTGATTCGCCGCTCGAATTTAATGAAGCGAATACAAAGTGTGATGCTTAAGACGTATTAAAGGAAGACTTCTGAGAATTAGGTAGATATAAACTGAAATTGATTTGGAAACAGACACTGTATAGCGAGTTAATACTAAATCTACCAAATAAGTCAAAATGACTAATTTTTTAAGATCCTGTTACAGAAACTATCAAAGTATACAAGCGTTTTTCGCGATATTAATGTTTACTTTCATTGAGAAAGATGATTATGGAAACATGATTATGACTTTTTTATAATAATACATACAAAGCTGTCTTTAATGAGTAATATTCAAGTTCAGATAAAACTATTATTAAACTTATTAATACGTGTCATAGTGTATCTAATTTCTTCTACTATATAGAAGAATGTTAAATTACACTTAATAACGTAAATTGACAATTTTAACAGGAGACAACGGCGCATTATTTCTACCACAATTATTTATATATAGCCTTCGTTATTAAGTATTGTTTTTATTATTATCATTTGTATCGTTTCTTTGTCGAACGCCATAGAAAAACCAAATCAATCAAGTGACTGTAACAGGAACAAAAGAAGAGTGGAAGAAACACGGTTTTCTGGTTCAGATTGGAAAAGACAAATCGCACTCGTCGATCGCTTTCTCGTTTGTTATTTGCTCCGTGATTTTCGAAACGAACCGTTCGAAATCAATCTCCAAAAGCATTACGCATTAGCCTGCACTGATAATGACACTTCGGTTTCGCTGCGTCAACTTCAGTTAATTGATTCGTGCCCGGGTCGTTCGGCTATTGTCACCATGAACGAGTGCACCTCCGCATTCTCTCGCTTTATTACAAGCCGGGTTGCGTTTAGTTGCCGATCGTACCCATTTAATTACGATCGCAACGCGCTGAAAATCCCGCGGTCTCATCGACATTCGGATCTCTTGATCAATATCCAAAGATCGTTGACACACTATCGTTGAAAAGTGTGAAATCGACGAATCGTTATCATCAGTGATCTATTCACTGTGCTCGAGCGATTTTACCAAATTAATCTTTTGTAAAATTAACGAGTTTCATCCTCTTGTAGAATTATATATTGTACGTTTATGGTTTATGGTACGTACATATCATTGGTTCTTAATTAGATTATATTACGTGTTATATCAGGTTGGTCGTTTTATACAATGAAACGTTAATTGCACGTATCTCCTTCAAAATATCATACATTTAATCACTGTAATTGCAATATCGTTCAAAATCAGTACCATGGCGAGACATCGCTGATGTCATAAACCTTTCGTACGTCTCTCCACGCTTTCTCGTCCACTCCATCGAAAGATTCTTCAGTTTCGCTTACCTGTCCGTCTGAAGCAGTTGTCTGCTCGCATTTTCTTCCCCCTGCGTCAGAGTGTGTCGTCGTTGAGTCTCGAAATGGGTTTAGAGTATCGCGATCACGCGTATCAGCTTCTGCTTCTGCGACGTACGACTCCGTCTCCCATGAATAACGCATTTCTTCGGGAAATCGATATGCAGATTACAAAGTGTACCTACGTACACGTTATTTCTCTATTCCTCTCTCTTTCTCTCTCTCTCTCTCTCTCTCTCTCTCTGTTTCTCTATTCGTGTGCCGTCAGCGGCCCGTGCGGATTTGGGTCAGTAGGAAGCGCATCTCTCTTTTCTTCTCTGTCACGGATCCATCGATCGACCAAAAAGACGAACAATACCACGTCGACTATTCTGTAAGAACAGAGCGCGTTACGTAGGCGTGAAATTGAATCGCCTTATTGTCGGTGAATGCGAATGAAAACCAAGCGGTTTACCAGATGCTGGATACGTGTATGCGTTTGGTATTACGTTGAATTTGATCTTACATCGAAGAGTTTAATTGTAAATTTTGATTTGTTGCTTGGGATAAGGATACTGTATATAAGTAGTGAAAATCATAGGAAATGTAAATTAATTTAGGTGGTAATTATTACACGAAATCAAAAGTTGAATACCGTTTACAGATTCGAATAAAATTCGAGATGTATAGGAAGTACAATTACAATTCTCAAGTGCCTCAAAAACCTTCTACCAAGTGAGTGAAATTATAATAAAAGAAAAGAAAAATTGACAATGAAGCGATCCCTTTTGAAGTCTCCCCTATACCCGGAAATCATATAATCACGTCACCAACGTTACATGATAGAAAGACACAAGGAATCCTGTAATCATCATTGTTACTCGTGGAGCAGGCAACGTTAATGTTTCAGAAGCAACGAGATCTTTCCGGATTACGGCGTTCTTCACTTTTCCTGATTTATAATAAGACTGATCCGCTCGGCGGGCCCGGTCGGAAATCTCTTAAAGTTTTAATTACTCTCGCGTGGGCGCTAACGTTCCTTTTTTCCATCAGCGTTTCACAGCGACGATTCCGTGACGCGTAGCTACTAAATCCATGAAACTTGATAACGCTTAAGGAGGGCCGGCCAGGCAAATTCCTTTGAGTAATTAACGTATTCCAAAGTGGAGAAACCGGAGGACTGAGAAAGAGACGCGGGGAGAGGGGAATATGGCGAGAACCCGATTTCGTTTGCATCGTAAATGCCAGAACTTCTTGTCTCGTGGCGATATACTCTTACATTCGTAATCATTAATATACTTGCTGTTGTCTATCCAACGTAATAAATCTGCGATTCGTAACAAAAACAGATTTTAATAAATTTTTTAAGTTTCTAGATAGTATTAGGTTAATACATACGAAAAATACGAAATACGTTTCGAATCTGGCGCACCAATACTCGTCCTAATAATTTACCAAACTTCCATCACCGATACTCGTAAACGAATTTATCGCACGTATGTATTAATTCGAAAGAACCAGTGTATATATCACGACCTGATAAAAATTTCTTGTTGCATCGCCTAAAAACTGGGTCAGAATTCGAACTGGATCAGACTTCTTCGCTTCTAACGCTACCACCGCGCCAGATTTACGTTTAACATTCTTCGCTGACCCGATCCTGCTCGCCTCCCACGAATAACCGAGCGCAAACCCCATCGTTTCGCACCACGGTGCAAGCAACTCACGTTCTGAAACCGACAGGCGATTTGGTGTTACGGCGAATTTTTGTGGCGCCGGATTTACGGGGCGATTCAGCCGGAATTGAGAATTTTGAAAAATTTATTAGTTCGTGGCTAGGTTTCGCGTGATCGTTCGGACGTGTATTCTGTTTTTAGCTTGCTACGTTATTTCTTATTTCGTATTTCTTTCATGCAGGCGATGTTCAGAGTTTTTGGAAAGCATACGTGTTTTCAAGCCATTTTGCCATTGATCAAATTACCAAGTATATCGGGTATTGCAGAAATAAGTGATACAAATGACGATTTATATCGTAGAAGGTTGAAGATGTTGACTCCTCCTTTACGATTTGATAATCCTATGTCAAATTGGACAATCAGCTAACTTTTCATTTGTGAAACTTACTTGTTTTATTATCGAACTTGTTGCTTGAAAGAGTTTATTTGTTTCATTATGGAACCTGTCGCTACATAAGAACATTTGTAAACGCACGCAGATACTTGTAGCGTATTGTGTTTTTATCACAAAACGCTTCAGGTATCTATCCAAACATAAAATGGTGATATCCATCCAACTCAGATATGGATTCCCGTTAACTTACATAATGTGATGGTAGCAACGTTTTTTAAGGGTGGAAGCTGTTCGTAGGGAAAAGTTGAGCGGGGAATCGACGCGCAACCCCCTCTTCAACTTCTGTCGCGATCTTATTCGTCGGACAGCTCGTTTATTCTGAAAACTCGAGAGCCCGGGCCGAGTCCAATTAAAAATCACAGGGTCATTTATTTACGCTTGGGATACAATCGAGCTTGAACAAGGCGGGAGGGGGAGGGGCGGCGGCGGGAGGAGGGGGGAATGGACGAGGGGTAGGTGTAAATAATGGTCAAGCGGCCAGAAAGGTCGGGCACTGCGAAAGAGGGGTGGGCGGCAAAGAGAGATTAAGGCGTAAACCAACGGGAAGGTAATGAGCGAATAAAATAAAAAGAAAAAAGATAGAAAAATAATAAAAAGAGCACCCAGAAACGAGGAAAGGGCGCACGACTTGTTTTCCATGCAAAAAATTGCAGAGGGACTAGAGAGAACTAGTTGAAATTTTTATGCCGGGATACTCGGGGACGATGAAGCTCGTTTCACCTCCCATTTTTTTCGGTCGCTTGCAATTCAATTATAGAAATCGATTTTTCCATCCGGGATGGCCCGTCTTCCAGTCACCATTACTTCTATTTCCAGCAAAACCGGTCCGTCGTTAGCGAAAGAATAACATTACAGATTGAACGTATTATCGAGTGATTTTTTGTTATAAAATACGATCTTTCTTTTAGTTCATTCGAAATGTTTTATCTCCTAGGTCTTTTTTCTGTATCCTTTTTATCTATCTGGCTTGTAATGCTAAAGGAATTTATTTAACTTGTTAACTGGAACATCTCCTGACTTAATATCTTCATCTCTTTGAATCTAAAACAGATTACTTGCCTCTTATATTAAGATATTCTGTATTAGATAGAGAGTAACATGAAAATCAGAAAATTGCCAAAGGAATCGTATTTATCTCACGTGATTTTCAATTTTTTACGGTTATGACGTTCTATTATAAAAATTCAAATTAAATATTATACAAATAAATATAAATTAGTGTAGTGAAAGGTACGAATAAATGAATAAGTAAATAAATAAATAAATATATTATAATATTATATATGCATATATCAGCAACTATAAATAACATAAAATAATTGGTAGCAAATATATATCTCACGAAAAAGCAAATTGATGAAAAAACAAAGATTATATCGACCCATCCGTAAAGCGTGATTAAACGCGTGAAGCTTTTTCCTCCCGCGCGGTGAATTGAACGAAACCTGTGTGCATGAATTCAAGGAACGTTGAAAACGCACGTGACGATGAGTAGGTAGAAAGGATGGATTGTATAGTCAGCTACGGGCTAGGAGCAAGTGTGCACGACACTCGTTCGATAAGAAGTCTCGTAACGTGACCTGTCAGCCAGCGTTGCTGCAATTGCTGTCGCCGTTAGACTTGGCTGCCATTTAAATTTCATTACGTACCTAAACTGCGACCACCTTAACGGCGCATAACTTGCAAGAAGGGTGGCTGGTTATACAAAAAACACCCCTCGCCGCGGTGCATTACCGAACTGATAAGGCAGCCGCGTTTCGAGCCGCTGCAATGACTTAATAGAAATCCACCGAACTCGTTATTTCGCTCTTCTGCGAATTGGATAATTCTTCGTGTTTTTATGTATGGTATATTGTGATAATCGTGAGTCGACGAAAGAACTTATTTTGAAATTTCTGAAATTAATTGGATCGGTTTATCGGTACATGAATTATGGGCAACATGGATTTGGAGATATGAAAGTTTGAAAGAAATTGATTTATAAACAGCAAAATGTGAAAAACATTGATTTGTAAAGGGTGAAGATTGATAAAAATGGATTTATAAATATAACAAGTGTAGATCTACAAATACCAAAGTTTAATAAATTATTAATAAGTGGATCTACAAATATGGAAGTTTGAAAGGAATTTGAATGAAAAACTTGAAATCAGTGATTAGTATTATCGTTAGCGAATTCTACCAATAGGTCAAACCTTCTTCGCTATTTCAGTGCGTTAAACTCATTGTTGAAAGCGTGTTTACCGAAGCACACGCTATAAATCTTCATTTAGAAGTACGTGCCCTGACCAGAGATGGTTTTAAAAACGTCACAGAGAATATCACGGGACATCGATCTGAAGATAGGAATCTAAATTCTGAAAAGATTGTTAGCTAGGTTTCTCGTGCTAAATTAAGGGCTGTACCTGAAATACGTTTCTGGACGCCCCCAATGACTGTAATAACACTAAATTCTCGTCAAACTACCTTGAAATAACCTCACAACGACATTTCCTTCTTCAACCTGCTCCTTTTATGAAGAACTGTTTTCGATGGAGAGAATTACCTCGGTGAGGGAAACAACAGAAGCGTCTTTCTTTCTATTAACATCATGGAGATTCACACTTTACATTGATTACTTTTAAGAGCTGCTTTCTTGTGCTATTCCGTGAAGAAACTTTGTTATGCTTTTAATTGTAGATTGAATTGGGACGAGATAAGTACCACACAGAATAGTAACATTGAAACTTGTATATCTGTAAGATAATTGTAATTTTCAGTGTTTTTATGCATATAAAAGAGCGATTGTAAATTCCACGATTCTAATTTGGTATTCATACATATAATTTATCAATTAATTATATCGATTAACGAGTGTATTATAACGTCGCCTGTACGATTTCTCTTTAGTATAAAAATTGTATACTAAAATATTTAATAATTCTTATACGTTTTATTGATTTACTAATGACGATTGTGGTATTGGCGCGCCAAATTCAAACTTCAAATAAACATTTGACATTTCATATGCGCCAAGCAAATACAAGATAATGTCGCGCGCCTTAACGAGATTTCCGTCGTTTCCTCGACGTTCTTTCTGTTTCGCCTTGTAATTTCGTTCGAAATAATACAATGTTGTCGGTGTTTTCGACCTGGATTTCGTTGTGAAAGATCGTCGCCCGCGATTGCGAACGTCGATGTTGAATGTTTTCGCAACCGTTGCCTCGGTTTTTAATTAAAAAATCCTCGGGCCCTCGTTGCTCGTTACCAAGAAATTTCACGCCTTCTTTTTTAATCAAAGTGCCATGAGTAAATAGCAGACCCCGCGAGATCAAGCTTACCTTGTTGCGCTGCCTTTGCTAAAGGGGCTAAGAAAGAAACACGAATGGAGAAGAAATTCTGCAGGGCGAAAACCACTTGTGAAATGTGGGACGATGCAGTCGTACACGGTGTGTATGTGTGTGCAATCGATAATTAGGACTGACGTTACGATATAATGTATTCCGGAAAGAGGGTCAGCGCGGACGAGCGAGATACGAATCGCGAATTTCAGTAGAACGCTTGTGCATTGACACGAAACCTGATTGTTTCGAATTTTGTATTATCACGTCGACGGTGACGACATTTTCCGGACAAATTTTAATATGAAATATTGTACGTGTATCCTCTTGAAAGAGTGACGCGAACAAATTGTTTAGATTATTATATCAGAGATAATAATAATAGTAATAAATATGTTTTATTACATGGATAACACACTTTGGTAAAATTATAGCTAAATGTATAAAAAACAAAAAATATTACATGTGATATGGAATTAACATGAAATAGTACATTTTTAGCATGATTTTTAATAGCACGAGAAACGATACTTGTACATATCTTAGGAAAAGGTAATTCAATATTGAGGAGCCCTGGTTTCCGTTCTTTCAGAGATGTACACACGTTTTTGAAACAACGTGTTTGTATATTTTTTAACTTTAATGGAGAAAGTGCGGCGGCGTAAATTTAACTTTATGGAACAATATGGAAACACGGCAGGGTTTTCGAAGTAGAGTTTGAAGGAGAAGAATACTTCGAAGTTGTAGAATGTACGGCATAACTTGAATGAGCGTGTTTATAACCTATATTCCGTGTATGCTACATGGAAATGAAACTGACTGCATAATTCTCGTATTACTCGTATAAAGAACAATTTATAATGAATTCTCAACAAATTAAACTCTGATGCTATAGTAGTAAAATTTGGAAAGAAATGTTAACACCTAGAAAATTTTACTCGTCAAATGTTGAACAGAAATAAAACATTATAGTATAAAATTAATTAATGTCCGTTTCTCGAACACCGATTACACGATTTTCTATCGTTTCATTATTGGATTGTTTATACCATAAAGAAGCGCGAAAGTGAATCGATAACGGAAATTGAATTTGATCGCCGACACGATTCTCGATTGGTGAACAGTTCCACGTGAAGGAAATGGGGAAATAGAAAAAGAAACGGAGGAAAAGCAAGGAAGAGAGAAGACTCGTATTGTGCATCGCGCGAGATGTTTCTCCGGTTCTGCTCGATCTTTCCTTTTATTTTTATTTTTCAGGGCAAATTTATCGTTCGTTTACTCACAGCTGCAGTAGCACGCGGTAGCCTTGGGAGAAATTGGCGAATGTCCTCTTGCTTTTCTTCTCTCCTTCTCTCTTCTTCCCCCTTTATTCTCCTACAATTCAAGATTTCTATCCTTGTCCGTTCCGTATTTCTCTTTTCCTGGTCAGGATGTTATATGTGGGGAACAACGTGTGGCAAATATAAGAACGTACGAGGTATGAAAGGAAAATATAAAAGACGGCTTAAGACTAAATTCCCAGATTTTCTTCATCGTCGTATTTAGGTACATCCTCGTTCAAAAATTTCAGCTTTAGTTTATTAAATTTTATTTTATTATTTTTTTTTTTTTTTCGTATTTTATACAGTTTCATATTTGCTTTTAAATCAGAGGAAATTGACTCTATAAAGAAGTAACGTTTGCTCTGATATTTCATACGATATTAATTTTCTCCGTTATCAGTATTTACTAATTCAAGGAATCACAACGAAAAACACTCAATTCTCACTTTTTATCTTTATTCGAAGGTTACGCATTTTTTCGAGCAGATAAATTCACGCTCGACCTCCCGGAACTAAAACAAATTTATCTTATAATCAAACGTGCCTGAAAAATCCTTTTTCATTAAGAGAACGGAAGATCCTTTCTTACACATTATTATTCCCAGAAAACCGAGCCAACCAAAAGGCCAGGCAATCAACCTAAAATCACCGCTAATGAATTAACAGAATCATCAAACAATCGTTATACCGTATTACGGTCTAAAGAAAAAGAAAGCGAGGCTTCCAAAGAGAAAAGATAGAGTTGAATTTAAATTTGAACAAGGTTCGGGTAACAGCGTAATCCTTTCAGCGTTAGTCGAAAGAACTCGTTCTTATCTGCGAGTAAAATTTTCGTCGACGAAGGGAAATTGGAGGAGGCGAAGAAATTCTGGACTAGCTGTAGGTCTTTGATGAATTACAAAGAGAGGGGGGAGGGCGAAAAAGGAGGAGGAAGAGGAGAAGAGGGGATCGTTCGCATATCCCGATCCATGTAGACTCGCTAACGGGCCACGAATTTCAATCGTACGAAGACTTTGTCCTCCGTTTGTGACAGAGAGACCACACGGCCCGGGGGTGGAACTTAGCTCAGGCGTGATCCAGCATAATGCGAGAACAATTTGGTGAATGGAGTTAATTCAATAGAGGCCCTCGAGCACGCTTCCGGTTCTTGGCGGGGCCAGCTTCTGGTGAACGTTAACCTACTACAGATACCGATGCTTCTTCGTGAGGCAAGTCCATTCAGGACGCGCACGAATCCCGCTTTTTGCGGGCTTAGTTAAGCGTAACGCTGCCTAAATCAGGTGTAATTGGAAGGAATAACCGACCGCCGTGCGTTTAATCTTAAATGGGAAATAGTGCTCCTTCTTCTGCTCGTTGTTGAGCGATTTTGCCTTCCCTTCGATGATTCAGGGGCATGAATGGGAATAACGATCGTTAATGAATGTTGCGATGTTACGTGTATTGTTGAAGAAATGTATAATAGTTGGTCGTTGAAAGGCGCCCGCGTTATAATCCGCGTGTCTGCATTTTTATAGAACGGAGCTAACTTGCTTCGTGAATGTCGTTATCGCTGATAGAATGTTCCAGCTAATACACGACTGCATTGCTTTCTTATTTGCAATCAATATTTGCTTTTTCCATCTTTTTCGAGCTCAACTCTCGTTGTACGATTTTTATATTCGTATTCTTATTTTGCGTGCAAGCGATGAAAGATCGTTTTAGTTGCTTCTTTTTTCTTTTTAACGGAAAATATGGCAGTGACGTGAATGAAGAGCAATTATTCTTGCTTCCTTTTTTATTTATATGACGGAGAAGTAGTTTTCTTTGCAATTTAGATTTCCACACTCGAAGCTAGAATTATTGTTGGAAGAACCGCAACGAACTACTTTCATTAACTTTTATTCAGTACTTAGTCCCAAAATTAATCGCGTCTTAGACGAAATGGCTAATATCTTGAGCAATCAAATGCAAATCTAGGTTAGTGACGAGTGATGGAGTGATCGAGGATAGAGATGGCACGAAGGGTCTTTGTGCGTAGATGCGCCCACATGTGGGTGCACGCAGGAGGCGTATAAATGCGCGGGCCGCGCCGCTACAGGCGTCCTGTCTCCACCATGACTGATGACCGGCATTACGATTTGTCAATAACAATTGTCCCGGGTATAGCTGCCTCGCGCAAACTGCAACTGATGGCTAACATCGATTGTTCACGTCGACGTAACTGTCCAGCACCGGACTGACCCATAACGCATCCGCACCAAAAATCTGCCGCCGACAGACTGACGCGAATTCGACGAAACCCCCGTAACGTTGTTCTCGCTAATATGCGGTATCTGCGCGTTGATTAGTAGCCGCAACGACACGTCGATCGTTTCGAACGATTGTCGATCCCCGCTTTCCATACACCCGTTGTATCTATGATCGCGTCAATGATTGCACGTTGTTGTATTTTTCTGTCTCGTTTCTATCCTTTTCGACGCAAGCCTTTTTCCATTTCTCGTGGAAAGTGCAATGACATAGAGATTTTTCAGGATTGCAACGATTTGAACTTTGATTATCCAATTTGAGAATTTATCTGGTAGCTGGTTAAGTTGGCGGAGTGTTATGTTTGTATTCTTTGACTTTTTAACTGACGATATCGTTATTAAATTATAGTTTGAATTCTGATTAGCCAATTTTGGAAATGTATTTGATGGCTTGTTGCCGTTGATTGGTACATATAAGGTTGGTGTAGAAAATCCTTTAGAAGCATTTATATTTCAAGAGAGCTGCAGTAGGAGAAACATTCAGGCTAGTGTACATCGTTAAATCTTGAAGGAATGAAATCGTATGTATGCGATGTGATGCGATGAATAAAATGTGAGTTAGCATATACTAGATTCAAGAGAAACTAGATCACTTCGAACTATATTGCATACATGGTACGTCGATACACTGGCTATTTAAATTGTAGGTTTCTAGTATGCAATAGACAGTATCTAGAGCAGAGGGATGCATTTAACAAGAGAGAAACTTTATCTCTTCTTAAAATGTAATTTAAATACCTTTGTTTCTATTTGAAGACTGTAACCGAAGGTATTAAAAGCTATTACTTGCTTTGTTCTATTATTTACGATTAACATTACAAAGGTGTTAAATCGACGAAAAGAAGCATCCACATGAATCAAAATTAATTAGGATATTTACACGTTATCGAGAAAGAATAAATTAAAAAATTAACATTGAAACCTATCATTCGTTTCTATCTTCCACCACAAATAACTACATCCGAAAACCAGCCAACAAATCCTAACATCACATTCATTCCTAAACCCTAACTTTCTCCTTTCGCAGAACAAAGACGCTCCAACACCAAAGAAAGATCGCATCGTTCACCAGCATTCTAAACGAAGTGCTATCCTACCAGCGATCCTCTATATCTCTCAGCCGCACTGATTCTGCATTTTAATCACAGAGAATCTAGAACGAAGCCTCGATTTCAGCTTATCAGATACAGACAGTCGTATGTATAAAACAGGCGCGGACTCGCGGTTCGTTTTCAAGATGGAAATCACGTCCGGCTGTCGGCCGGAAAAGCGACCGGGTGACACGAGCGAACGGACATTTAGAATCGACTCTGCACGAGATCAGACTAACCCTTGCTAAGATGACTTCGCTTTCGAAGTGAGGTTCGACGTGGCTTTTGGGGTCGGGATATCGCATTATTCCCGGCTGAATGGGGTAAATCAGGATCTCGTAGAGTTTCGACGTGGAATCGGCGGTGCTCTCGGATCGCTGATGCTGAGAGGATGAGGATTGGTTGCCAGCGGCTGCCTTGGGAATTCAATTATAGCAACGGAACAATGGCAACCGCGCCGGTAATGAAGGGACCGTCGCCGAGAGGTCATCGGATTACATGGTATTTACAATACATAAGTCAGATGGTTGTCAAGGATGCTTGGATCGACCTACCTCTCTTACTTTGGTTTTATTCTATCACCGCTAAAAGTTGCTTTAAAGGCGCAAAGGATCATTCATTCGTTTAAACACGATTAGAATAAAATAAAATAGGAATTTGGCATATTTGAAAGGATTCAAGTAATTGAAGGTGTACATAAACCACGAAGTAGGAAATTCGAACAACAGAGGATATTGGGTTTCAATATGTCACGCAGTTTGGACTTTCAAGAAGAAATTAGTTTTTAGATATTTAAATTTAGTTGAGATACAGGCCCGTGTTTCGGAATGTGGATAAAATTAAATTACCTTTAAGCTACTTGATAAATATCAAATATTTATCCCTAGCTTATAAACACTACTCTCTAAATGAGTAATAGAATATATTCTGTTGCACAACCTATCTCGCATAAATATTATAATATGATAAAACATCGTGGCGTGCTTACTGTTTATGATGATATAATATTCTGCAACACTTATAGTGTTATATATGATATTTGTAATAAAATTTCATATAAATTATTGAACAATGGGGGAAGTAAAGGCACAATTAAGTTACTTAGAAGGCAAATTGATCAACTCCATTTACGAAAAATTTTTTGATAATGAATCACTCAATGTCATTTTGAGGACATAGAATATATAAAAAATAATTAAAATCACCAATCTTTTTTGTACAGATATTTTTAATGCGATATTAAGTTATTGATTTGTAGTTTTCAACAATAGTTGTACGAGATAATAAATGCGTACATTTCAAATGCAAGCGAAACCAATAAAAATACTATAATAAAGAACACAATAACTTAATATATCATCGAAACACATTGGTTGGATTTCGTCGTTGCCGAAAATAACGAAAATACGGAGAGGAGAGTTAACCTTTAGCTTCGATCGTCGGCGTGAACTTTGCGATCGAGATTTGTGGCGAAAGTGGTCATCCGAGTAAACATCGGTTTCACAGAGGCTGGCCGGGGGGAAAAAATTTACAAAGAAACAACCCCTTTGGCACGGTCGAGGACGAGTTTCGTAATTACGTTATAGGGGAGGGGGTGAAGCACCGAGGGAAATTCTGGCTCTCTCGCTCGGTCGGCCATGCGTTTAGGAACAGCAATGGATTCCGTCAATAACCTCTTTAAAAGAGACTAAATTCATTATTTGCCTTCTATTCGGTACGCTGGCGTGCAGCCGGTTTTTCTGAATTTCCTTTTTATACCCTCCTAGAGGAAGTTTCGATCGCGGGGTTACTCTCGAAGGGTCGTGATAGCACGTGGCTCAATTCAATATTCCAAATCGGGATGTATTATTGATCATGCAATATCGACACTAGAATCTTCTCTCTCTTCTTTTCTATCGAATGAAATGCCAATTCTTTGAGAGGCTATAATAACACGTACTGTTATATACCGTCACAATGAGATTTTATAGAAACTTTGTGTTATTAACAGATAAAACTAACACTAGAAATTAACTATGAAAATTGTTGATCTTTTAATGCGTATCTAAATATGTTATGCATACTGAATTAAAATTAAACTATATGACGAAGATGAGTAGGTAATACGTAATCACGTTTCTATCTAAATAAAAATAATATTTATCGTTTATTTATAGCATCTTATTCTTATTAGTCTCGTAATACGAATTACCCGAAACATTTCATCCTTTTTATAGTCGTGAAAACGAAGAAGCGAAATGAATTAAGAATCGTACATTAATCTCATTTTCTGTACATGTCCCAATACTTCTGAACAGGAGTGTATGTATATAAGTTAAGAAAGGACACGTACGCAAGATAACGTCTCGACCATCAAATATGAGAACAATTAAGGGAAGAGAAGAGGGTCAGGAGGAAACATCTTGACGGGCTAACCGCACGTGTCTTTTCAACCCTCGGAACGAAGTGACCCCGATGTTCGAGCGTGGCAGAGCAGTACGTGATGCTTTTACAATTAAAAACTCGTTCGGTTTACATAGAAGCTTTCGAGTGACTTTTTACTCGTGCACATAGCGGTCGAGGGACGCGATGGGTCTTTTACATAATGGCTTTTCGAGCGAAATTAAATTCTTCAGCAGCCATAAAGAGACCATTCGAATGATCATCGCACGAATAACGCTAGAAATATTCTTCTGCAACTGTATATTAGTAACAGCGGTGAATATTAAACGTTCCGCGTGGTAATGTAAAGCATTGTTTGTAGAATTTTTTTAAATTTTTTCAAGCAGAAGAAAGTATTCCTATTTAGATTCGTGTATGAAAACTTTCTTGTACTATGTTTTCTATAAATTACAAATCTCTGAATATACCAAATAACTTCACTTCTATAGTAAAAGTGGAACAAAACACATACAGCGTGTATAGTTCAAATAAATATAAATAGACTGTGAATATTTATGCGACTTGATATTTCTATTAACGTAACTTGCCAGTATATATCTGTAAATATATATAACGTATATATTCATGGAGAAAGCTGTGGAATTTTTCATATATACCACGTTATGAGGGTTACTAACAAAAGGATTAAACACCCGATAACAAACCCAATAAAACAAAAACCTCGATCTTTCCAACAAACATCGATTAAGAGAAACGCAGACGTCGGACTGGAGGAAGTCGAAGAAGAAATAATTTCTTTGAGCTGATAGTGAATTGTATCTGCGGCCAGAAGGAATCGGACACGTCTGCGTCGAGTCGTTTCCCCTCGTTAAGGGATTCCGTAGGTGGAGGAGGGTAGGTCGGAGCTGGCGTGCGGATTGCGGAAGCAGTCGCGAGCGTTTTCGCGCTTCGCAGCCGCAGAGCAGTTCGGAGTTGCCATTCGGAGCACGTAGATTGCTAACCTAACTTGTTTAGCGGTTTTAGCGGTATTTGATTAGTTGAGTGAATTTCCGAACTGTTTCAGACCGCTCGTGTTGGCTTCGAGCGAAGCTCGAGATCGGACGGCGACAAACCTTCGGCGAATTTTCCGCACGCACACATACATATACACCGTCTATAGTTTCCGTACATTTGTGTACGTGTCTATATACATATGTACCAACGTCGCGTTCCACAAGATTGAATGGAAATTGTATACTGGTTGAATTGCGATTCTGGAATTGAGATCGGACACAGCTTACCTTGAGAGTAGTTCATGTCCTTCTTTCATGTACCTCGATGGTTACTCCTGGCCGGAGTCGCGATCGCACAGATACACGCTAACACCTGCAACAATTCCATTTCCGTGTTAATTACTGTGAATTTTTGAGGATTAAACGATTATAGCTACTTTGATATTTTAAAATTCATTATTCGGCGATCTCGATTAGGAATAATTGTTTGATCGTACGAAAAGATTCTGTGCTTTTACATTTAGATTCTGTGTGTATGCTTTTTTTTGCAAATAAAAAAAAGTTCTTTCTCAATTTCACTTCAATTTCTAAAAATTAAAATATTTTCAATTACTGAAGTATTTTCTCTTAATTTTAATTCAGCGAATATTGATTTCTTAAGTCTTGTACTTTTTACAGCGTCTTTGAGTATTCTATCTGAAAGTCAGGCTCGTTGATACACATCCGTAGGTGTAATAATTTTGACCCTACATTCTCACGAATAACCAAACAAGCTAAAGTCATAGAAAAACCAGTAACCAATAAAAACCAGTAAGCACTTTATCGTCATAGTATACGAACACTTGCAGGAGCGTGAAACAAATAAAGTGGGCTAATACGTCGCGATTCGTTTCATAAGTTGCTAATTAGCTTGCCAGATGGACACATCGTTTGCGGTGATATTGGCTTAGTTAGCCAATAAGTCCTTCTCGTATATTGCCACCACTAAGGGGGTTTAACGGGTCTGCGTAACCACCCTCGTGGGTACTTCGATTTTCCAATCGGCATTGACGGCCAAAGGAGAGCAAGATGGACGAAGAGAAGACGAGTAGGGAACGTAACTCGAGTAACAGCTGATCGATAACGCTGTAAGGTATTAAAGATACTGCTAAAGCTAAATAAAGCTAAACTGTGTTATCGGTATATATCGTTATCCGTCGATAAGACGATATTAAGTTGAGTTATTGTCAAAAACTAAATAAAGTATTTGCATTACCTATTATCAGATTGATGCGTATCAAATGTCGTCTGATACGAGTAAATACAATGAAACGTCAATAGCGCGTTTCTTTAACACTAGAACTACCGATAGTTAGCACGAAGCTATTTCTACCAAAACCAGTCAAAATGACTGGTCTTTAAAAAATTCGTAATAATAGAATATTTTTATATTTATTGATTTATTACTTTCTTACAGAAGGAATTCCATATTGTACACTACATTTTTGGTATTATTAATCCATCTGCTACCATGATCCCTAAACGAGGGTTGACACATTTATAAAATTGTAGAACCAGTCATTTTGACTGGTATGGTATTTTTAGTGTTAGCATCTAACGATCTAGCGATCGATCTGGAATTTTCCTGATAATTAATATCATCATATTGAATGATACGCAGTAAAAATTTAAAAAACGTGTGGGAAGTTGTACAAAACCAGAAAACTGGTTAATTGGGGTTCGATAAACAGATTGTAGAACCCTTTTACACTTTGACAAGCACCAGTCATTTTCACTGGTATTGGTATAAGTAGCCTTGATACACAATTATTTTCAGTTTGAATACATAAAAAACAAAATAAAATTCATTATATTACTCTTTTAGTTATCGTTGCGAAAGTCATTACATCATTGTGGAAAAAAATATAACATGAAGTAGGAGTTTTAAAATAAAATTGTAAAACCAGTCAATTTGTTAGTTCTAGTGTAAAAATATATTGAATACTTTTCAAGTACATTTAATTAATTAATTTAATTTATTTATTTTATGGTATACTTAATCGGTAATTACATTCATTTAATGGAATGTTTGATTGATAAGCATTCGTACGACGTCCATCTTCATCAGAATTGTTCACCAAAGGAAAGTAACTATTGGAGGAGAATTAGGAGAAAGTGGACGAAGTTATCTTAGCAAATACCACTTAAGAGAATACAATCGGAGCGGGCGGTAACCGAAGAATGCATTTGTGTCGCGGCGGTAAACGTTGAACGAAATAATCGGATAACGTCTGCCCTTCTAAGGCAGCAGGGTATAATGGGAAACTTCGGCAGGCGGAAAAATGAAGATAGGGAAGAACACTTACGGATGTGATACGATATGTGCCAGATAAATTGATACGAAATGGATTAAGTATACACGGAATATGTCGGATGAAATCATGATACTGACAAAATACAAGCGAAAGAATTGTTCAGATAAGTAGGTGTTTTAAGAAAGTCGATTTTCGAGATTTAGGAAGCATATCAGTTTTTAACAAGAATTTCACCATTCACAAGAAATGAAACGCGTGTAAGATGTCAATGGCCAATTGTAACTTACAAGTGCATTAATTCAACGTCAAGATAAAAAATAGACGACAATCAACATTTTTAAGTATATATATTTAATATATGTAATCACACGGACTCTCGATTATTTACCAATATCAATGGGCTAAGAATATATTAACAAAAGGAAATTACTTGAACTACGATCGATTATCATTTTAGAAACTCGAATACAATTGATCCTCGTGAAAACTTCACCAATCTGACTTTTGCAGTTCCATAGGTCACCAACGATCTCGTTCAACCGTTCCACGACCGATCCAACCTTTACCTAAAGCTAGGTAGTTCGACATCGAAGAGCGGGCTACGTTATACAATAAATTTTCTTACGCCCTGAGGCACGAATCGATCAATTTTCATGCAGCATGGGGGAGAAGGCCGCCGGTTCTCGAGCTGACTTGGGTATTCAAAATGAATTCACGAAAGAGCCAGTAGGATTCTTTAGTCAGGAGGCTGTTCGCGGCAATATGGACGAATAAGGTCCGGCCATTTGCAGGATAAAAGGTTGGAGAAGGTCGGTACGTCAGGTATGTAGGCTGCGCGTTGGCCAGCTCTTGGAATCGCGAAAGCCAGGATGGCCACGACGGGATCGAGGGAAAAATTGAATTATCATAAAGAAATTGCGTCCGAATATTCCGTCCGGTTTCTATTGAATGCCAACGAGTAGATGAGAAGGCATCGATAGGTTTTCCAATATCGCCCGCGGCAGAGACTTGCATCGGGAATTTTAAGAATCAAGACTATCTTAGATCCAGGCAGAGGCAACGCGTGTGTGTGTAGGTTCGTACGTGCGTAAGCGTTCTAAAGAAAATTGAAGAGAGAAAAGAAGAATCGACCGGGAATCTCGCTTTTTGAACCCTTTCGACGATGCGAGTTGCTCCTTGAATCGCCCCTTTATGGACGGCAACAAGAGCGAAAAAAAGGTGAAAGCTGAAAAGGCAACCTGTGATCCAATTGTCGCGTGTCCTCGTTAGATTATCGTTTTCCTTTTCCCACGTGTCCCGGTTGATCACCTATCTGCGCGAGCAGTCAGCCCTCTTCGTCCATTCGCCACGTGTAGTTCAACAGTTACTGTAATCGCGTTTACTATGCGAGTTGGTTGGAACTCTTGGATTGTAATCTTTAAATATTGTTATAATCTTAATTCTTTCCCAGAGATATACATATTTCATAATTATAGGTTTTCCTCGAATTGGTTCATCGTGTTAAGTTACGTTTACTTCAACTTTTGACTTCGTCAAATATATATACAGATATATGTATTTTATGATCTTAAACATACTTTAATAAAACTGGTTCACGATGTTAAGTATTCTTCCGTGAAATAATGGTAAAAATTTTAATCCTCTTTTCCTAATACCTTCCGAGTCTCGAATTTACATTTTATAATACTTTGCAGTTTACGCGTATAACAGTTCGAGGTATTAATAGTATTATAGTTTTATAATGAAATTAATATCCTTGCCAAAAGGCAATCCTTGCACAGGAAAAATTGAATTTAATCCTTGCACGGTGTAACCTTACTAACAAAATAATATAGATCGATTTCATGCGATTTAACCTAATTCACTCTAAGCGTCCCATCATCTTTTTATAACCAGTATAGTCCCTTATATACGGTGGTTAGAAATGGTGTTTTCACGTATCTTTATTCTCCGATGAATCGTTTTTTAATCATGTTCTACGTTAAATATACGCTATAATAAATACAACAGTATGAAAATACTTTTTGCAGGCATTTTACTTTTACTTGGAACCTGTAACCAACGATATTCGAGACAATGTCATATTGGCCGCCGATTGACGACGAAACACGAGGAAAATTCGAACAATTTTCGCGAGTACTGGCTGGTAAAATGGTTGGAATCGTGGAACATTATCTCGCGGTTCGCAAACATTTCTTCTCGCTTTCCACGGATGCTCGACATTGTCAATATCCCCGGCAAAATCCTCAGGATAATTTGCTCGGCAACTCCGCAAATAAGGGCAGACAATGCGGCCCGCGCGATGGAGCTCAGCGGTGCTCAACTTTAATGTCCGACGGTGTCGGTCGTTAGGTCAATGCACCGACATCGGCCAAGTATTAACCTGAAATGAGCGTATAATGGCCATGTCGGGGATTTGATGCCAGTATCCAGGATCGGATCGTATGGCGCTTACCAACATGCATGCTCCAAGGTATTGAGTTTACATTATATACCCTCGCAGCGTCGTTAAAATTAAGCGATATATCGATATGCGCATCCGAATGGCGCATAGGTGTCGCTGAATTGCCCGGAAAATTTACAGACGAATATTAGGCGGTCTAACGCGTTCTCTATAGAATCTGGCGATATCCGTGAGTTTAAGGGTGTCTCGAGAGCAAACTTCCTATTATGAAGTTTTTCGGCATAAAACTATCGTCTGGATAATGTTACTGAACCTTCAGGCTACGTAATAGGTCCCACTATATTTGTTTAGAACGGCATGTACATTATTTTGTCCTATCCTTTCTTTACTCCCAAGAATCTTTGCATAAATCTTGACGTAAAAATATTTAAAGAATAGAATAATTTTGTGAAATATTTGATAAAAAATAAAAAATTTGTTGAGGAACATCTAGAGATATAGAAATCAAAATATATAGAATATAGAGTATAGAAATTCAGAAGAAAATCTAGAAGTGTAAAAATCTATACATAATCGCAACGTGTCAATCAGATTCAGAATCGCCACGATCGAACACTTAGCGCCGAACCCGTATCCTGAAAGAACTAATTAACTTTCCAATTACATCGCGCCATTTCATCGGAAGCCCCCGAAAACTTTCGTCGAACTCCCGGCACGAAACTTTTTCGAAAATTACACGGCCATCGCCGATCGTTCGTCAAAGGGACGTACGTTTCCTTTCACGGGCCGCGTGTCTTCCGTAGAAACGCAAAGAGTGTCGAAAGTTTCGCAGGAACTTTTCGTCCAAGTCCGAAAACGCGTCGTATCCTACGGCAAAAAGAGAAGAACGCGCGAGAAGACGAGAGCACAGGCGGAGACTTTCTCATGAGCGAAAGAAACGGGGGAGAGGGTTTAAAGGTTCGAGCCTCCCTATCCGAAACTCTTCAACCCCAACCACGGATGCCTCGTAAAATTTGATGTCGTATTTTATTGATGTTGTATTTTAGACAGTCCTCTGCTTGTAATTTATAATTTCATTTTGGCAATTCCTTTTCTGTTTCGTCTTCTGTCGTTTTATTAGCCATTGGCGCCCATAGCCATGTGCAGTTGTGAGTCATTGTGGCGCGATCACGTTATTAGACAAAGCTAGTTTCACACTAAGATACAGTATATTTCATTTCTCTGAGCTCTTTGCAACAAAGAATATAAATTGTTATATACGTTATTAAATTCGTTGACAAATTTGTTGCTTGTGACACACTTATGTTCCCATTCTATTTTTACGGTTGCTCCTATTGATTTACTGGAACGACGACGTATCTTAATTGTTTCATTAGAGTAGAAGCATGAAGTTCATTAATGTTTCAAAAATAATGGCATATCTTATGCTATCGTGATATTGCTATAACAGCAATTATAACTCCTTTTCCTTTTTCTATCGTTAATAATGTATCGTTCCAAATTATGATTTTGTAGATGGAAGAATATACGTTGCTCCTGTTGAAATTTCTTTAACAATGACGACGTAATATTAAACAAGACTCGGTCGCGGAGTAAATTCGTCATCAAAAGAATTCAGAATAGACGTAGGCTTTAAAGGCGAATTCGTCGAACTAGATGAGAATATTATAACATTTTTGTACAAGATTTTCATCTTATCATACCAATTTTTCACCTTAATATGATATTCTTGCAAAATAGTAACGATTCAAAATTTTCAGTCATTTTTTCTAAAATCATGATTTTTTTAGTTATGTCAATGCTGCAGCAATATCGTAATGTGGAATTAACTTGAGTAACCACGAGATTTTACGAAGAGTGAACGTCATAAATACGCAATAGTGTGCGTGCGACTGTGGAAACCCTTTGCGAGCACCGCGAATATGTATACGCATTGCGTGCGATTCGCCAGGGTGTACCATAGTTACATTTTATGTCGAGCGTGTCGCGATGAGTCAGAGAATGGCGTTGAAGGAGATTCATAGCCGATCTCGCGGCTGGAATGGGGAATTAATTAATCTGTTGAGAGTTGTTTCTTGATTAGGAGATTGATTGCGGAGAAAAAGGGCGTAATGGATAGGGTTTGTGTATTTTAACAGAATAACGAGAGAATTGAGATTTACCTCTTTGTCTGTCTCTATATAATACGCAATGTGTCCCAAACCAGTCGACTTCTGTCTCTTTTATAATTAAACTTCATCCATTTCTTCAAATTATTCATTTTTCATTCGAATACTTTCTTTTAAAAAAGCAATTATATATCGTATTTAGCTTAGTAGCCTTAATAGTTAAGAAAGGAACGAATTGTCCTAAAACTACTAAAAAAATTCAGTTCGTTAACTCTAACTTCAATTTAATTCATCACATTTGAAAAGAAGGACACGATACATCTTTCTATTTATCAGATTAATGTTCCACTAAACGGAAACGTTCAATTAATCAATGTTCTGGAAATGATATCTCCATTACATTATAATCATAGAAATAGGAGTTATCTAGCATTCAGAAAGGTACGTCCCGCGTATATTCCAATATATATTTCGTTTAGCGAGATAAGCGTTCTTCCGCGCATTCGGAAGAAAAAGGATCTCTAATCTGGAATATGAAACGAGAATTTCATTTCCCTCGGCCGACGAAGGAGCTGACGTAAGCGGTGGGTTCTTGACGACAGAAATTAAAAGCGCCCCGTTGATCCCATTAATCTTGAGATGATAAAACGATTAGCGATCCTAATGGAAAGAGATATTGAGGAAACGGAGAGAGCCCCGGCCGTTCGAGAGTCGAACGGATGAAAAATTCTCAAGAAGCGGCTCCGAGGATCCGTTGGAATACCAGCGAAATAATAGTATTCCATCGTAAATTAAAATGGCCTTACGAACAGTGGGATAGAGAAAGAGAAAGAGGAAAAAAAAAAGAAATCGGATATCCAATTCTCGTAATCCCGAAATATATGTGACATTGTTTAATTGTAAAAATTACCCGTTCAAACGTAACTTTATACATGTTTTATGCTATTATATAGATTTATATCTATTTTGTGCTATTTTGTATTATATAAAGTATTTTTTGTGGGTTTGTTATGTATCATGCAGTGTATTGTATAATATATCCATTCGAGTGTAATAAATACTTCACACGATAAGGCTTCAATTTTGAAACGAACATATAATTTATTTATAAATGATTCGATCGTATGGAATACAGGGTGAAATGTATTAATAATATAAATACAATAATAATTAAATTGAATTATTTGATATATACATACGATCATATATAGAAAATCACATAATTAAATTGTAGATATTGCAGAAATTAGACATAGGGATATAATTATATACAGAAATTTATGCAATTCTGCGTTAGAAACACGAAATGAATTGTAGAAACTATCCAGAAACATATCTTGTTGAAAATCAAATCTCTTATCCCAATGGTTTACACTTCTATGCACTACAATAGCAAAATGGCTTTGTCTGAATCTATTTCCATACTAAATATAATTCTACTTATACAATCTTCAGAAATTCGGATTGCAGCAAGGTTTCAACAGCATCACTTCTATTACATACCAACAATGCATCCGATTGTAATTTCAAATGAGTTTATTTAGCTATTAACGAATCGGACTTGTCACGAAGACCTCCGTTTAATTTTCGAATTCGATGCTTATAGTTTCTTTGATTCTTTGCATCGTACGTGAGAATTCAATACAAATTCATATTTTAATGAATGAAATTAAAAGCTATTATCAAGCGAACATTATCGCAAGTAGGTACTACGCTTTAGACACTATATATATTTTTGTATATTATATGCATTCCATGTATGTTTCATCCTCAAATTTTAACATAAACTCAGAAAGATCCATAATCCATTTGCAACATAACCTTCCATAGAGAATATGAATAAATTATCAATTTCAGGCATTCGATAATCAGTGCACCGTATCCTCATTGCCAGCATGAATCGTATGCATGAGTTTTTACGGAAGCATTCATGGCCTGATACATATTAAACTATTTAAATCAGCTGACTTTCGATAACGTGCATTCATTCTTCACAATTTCCGCTCTATAATAATTCAATTCGAACACGTATCTACTTACTCGCATTTGCTTCTGAATAAGAAAGAATTATTCCGGCAGATTACATTTGTATCGTGGTGATGGACTTAGGGTCGAACTTAACTCAGTCGAGATAGATTTTCGGAAATTATTGGGGCTTGCCGCGGATGCAGTTTTATTATCTCATCGCGTTAGGGACGTACAGCTGTATCGAAAGGCGCAACTGATTAAGAATGCACCCCAGCCACGCGATATCCATGACCCATGGTTAGGGTTGGTGACATTAATAGCGACTACCGTCCAAGATCCGACCCCTGAAGCGTCTTATATTTAATTCAACGCCGCCACTAATTCACTGCGACGCATATTCAATCATTTCGAGGTATAACGTCTTTATTCTCGCTCACGTCTGCTGCGAGGAATAGTACAATTGTGTGCTAGATAGTATAAACTTTAACACCTTTTCCTACAATTTCTGTGGTACTCGACAAAGGGAACATTGTGGTGCACATTAGAATTATAGCATTATGTGGAATTATATATATAATATATATATTATAGAGTTATAATATAAATATAAATATAATATAAAATAAAAATATATAATTCTATACAATATAATATGATTTTAACTTACACCATAAGGTTCCACAGAAATTGTAGGAAAGGATGTTAAATTTTATATATATATATATATTTTGGAAATTTTTAGAATCCAAAAAAGAAATTTTGTGGCACAGACGGGGTTGATTAAGAATGTATCCTTAGTTATTTTTAATGCAATTTTTCTGAATTATTTTAAACAGATATATAAGTGAAGGAATTGTAACACCACTATTTTAAAAAACTTCCCGAATTCCAAAATCGACAATTATTTTTTTCAAATTTGGAACAATGGAATAAAGTTGTTGTTGAACAAGTACGTTTAGAGTTAATACAGAGGTCTGTCTTCGTGGTGATTTCAAGGTTATTGAATTGTAGGGTTTAATGGGAGTTGACAGTGGCGAACTATACGCACCGGTACGAGGTAATAGGATACGGCTGATTATGAATCGCTTATAGCATTTGCTTGAATACGTCAGATATCAAGGTTGGAGTATAAATTTGTTTCATATTACATACTGCATATGTTCTTCTACTGTAGTAAACGTATACTTTGAATAGAGTTAGAATATTTATTATTTCATTATAACTAATAAGTTACTATCACAGTTTTCTTATCACAATTTATATAAATTTTTACATTTTCGTAATCAACAATTAGACTGTGAATATTTATAAAAATTCATATTTTTAGGAACATAATGAAGAAAACGAAAACCTAGGCAGACTTTTTCTAAAAATATTTTAACTATTATAAAACTATTCTAATAAAACACAACTTCAATTAGAGTTACATTTTCTGTTCTATTTCTATCCACTCTTATTAACGTTATTTACAAGCAGAAAGTCTCGACATAAGACGGGAAATAAAACGAAGACAAAAGGCTTCAGAAACCTTTCTTCATCGATAAAGCTTCTAAAAGTTAAGAAAAAGAAATCAAAATTAAATTTAAGTCGCGGAACAGTCCGCTTCGTTGAAATCAATTAATATCGGAGCGTTCAGAAATTTCGTAGCGTTTTTAGCAATCAACATAAGCTTCTGAAAGAGACAAGATCGTGAAAAGATGGGAATTTTTTCAAAGAAGAAATCACAAAATTGTATTATATTATATAATCCAATAAAATGTTGCCTTTGATTGCTTCTTATATTTCGATATGAATTTTCCAAACAACCAAATATGTACTTATGTACATTCGTTGCAGACAAGCAACGTTAACTATGAATCGCCGTACATGTTCTTAACAAACGAAATGTAGCAAACCGGTGAAATTAATGTCCAGTCATTTGATCAAATTGGAATTATCGTTCAATTAACTATCGGCAGGACACGTATCCGACAGGGGTACATTATTGGATCAATCGATTCGACATTGAAGTCAATAAATGGCGTAGTTTGTAATGCCAACAGCGTGCGATTAATAATTACGATTAATTAGGGAATCGCGTTGCACGTTGCCAATGTATAGCGTTTGTAGTAAAAGCAAAATGGACGGTAAATCCTTATTTGACGCACTGTAATATTTGCAGTTCGTTAAGCTAACGTTCAATTATCGTCCTTTCTAATTGATATTATCTATACTGGGAATAATGTGTGCGAATTATCATCTCTCTCTCTGTCCATCAAATAAAAATTTAATGCCACGAAATCAGGATTTTAAGCAGTTTATATATTTCTATAAGAATTGTCTTTAAAGCATTCTTTTCAGAAGAATTAAAAGCTCGATGGTTGAGCTTTTCGCTGATGGCGCAGATTATTGTTGATTGAGATTCCCAATCTAATTGCCGAGATTACTTTCATTAGCTTCTAGGATATTTAATGAAATATTGTTTGCAACGTGTAATAATAATAATGTTAAACGGTAATTATCAACGCAATTATATTCGCAGTGATAGAAAACTTCGATCAAATTTTATAGAGAAATTTTCTGGAGAAAGGACCCATAAAAAGGTTCCGAGTTTTTAATTTTTTAACATCAATTACGTTTGATAATTATATTGATTATTTTTTAAATTGATAATTATATTAATCATTAAATATATTGATAATTACAATGAATCCTAAGAACTGCGTTCGTCACTTGTTATTTCCGTATCTAGAAGAAAATTAATTTAAATTGTGCTACATATTTGATACATGATAGATCTACAATTCTATTTTTAGGAAGCTGCTCGATTAATATTTCCACAAGCATACTTTGCATAAAGGAATTTTCAGTTTCCCGATAATTAAGAAATCAATATTGACAATTCGCTTGACCTTTTATTTTCAGCAAAAAGCAAATAACCTCGTGTAAGACATTCAATTGGAAATCTACGAGAAAACGGTCGCAAACCATCGACAAATATACCATCATGCATAAGAAGGGTCGCATCACGGATCGTAACGAGGGACTTGTAACAAGGTTAAACCATGAGCTCGCGGCGTGGTAATTTCCATCGTGGATTTAATGGCACTTAAAAGCGCCGTTTGATTAAACGACGAATGAAATCTAATCAATTTCATCGTCGTGTTCATTCATCGCTTCGCTGACCCCCTAATCTCATCCGTCCAATAGCGAACAGCGAAGAACGAATTGACATAAGGGAAGAATTATAGAAGTCATGAGAAGAGGATTCCGAAAATACCAGAGTTTAATGAAGATTGTCAGTAAGATACGGAAAAAATAATGAGCATCTTAAACAAAGGTGAAAAGAATTTCCAGGAAATACAATATTAAGAAAGGAAACGGAGTCCTGAAAATATTGAGATTTAGTAGGAAACACGTTTACCGCGCGTTATTTATTCGAAAGGGATGAAAAGCAAACCAAGAGACGTAGACGATTGAAAAGAAGATAAAACGAATTATGCAAACAACCAATGTAGAGGAAGAAGAGAGCTTAAGACAATCCTTTTATCAAGCAATAAAACATTTAGCCAATGAGAAAGAATTTCAAATAAGAATATATTAGAACCTAAAGAAACCAAGAAATTGCAAAGAAACAAAAGGCAGAAAGATTTCAATTACATCGGTAGGAACTAGAGATATGAAATTGCAAGCGAGGGAAAAAGACAAATAGTTGACGCGGGCCGGCTGTGCCTCGTTCACGAATCGTCGCTACAATTTTTATTAGTCTACTGCCGTGTCATTAGTATTCTTGACTATGCGGGACAAGATGTGAAACGAGGGAAGGAACAGGCCTGGCTGAACAAAGAAGCGACGAGGGGAAGTCGTTGCATTACGTTCAGCACGGCAACGCGCCACGCCGTTCCAATTTATAAAGCTGCCTACGAAATTAAGAACCTGTAAATCTGCGATCCCGAATTAGTATTCCGCCTGACGAGCAGTCGCGTCTCCGTGCTCCTGGAAATCGGCGTTTCGACGGGACCAAGGTGTGCACCCGGCGCCTGGATAAAGGGAAGTATTCGTATTGCCAACGGTCGACTGAAATATACAGGGTGTCCCATGTTTTAACAGACAAAATTTGTCCTTATTATGTTCTACTGAAAAAATATTAAAATTATTAGAATTATTCGAAGCGCAGACCTGAAAATACGTCATCCGCTTTCTTAATCCTCTTTTTTTGTATCTAAATCGATCGTAACTTCGTCTTTGCTTTTTACTCATTGCCTTTTTATTCGTTTATTGCAGTAACGACACAACCTAAAATTTGCAGTTTTCCAATTGTTAGTTGCGTTACAAACATGAGCGTGAGTTTTACTAAAGTTCCAGAAGAGTGTCGTGTCTTGCTAATCGCGAGTAGGTTTAATGGTAAATGTGAATTTATCGATATCTAATGAGAATATTATAACATCTCAGAGCAAGTTCGACATTTTATTATACAAATTTGGTATTTTAATATGGCGTTCGTTAAGAGGAAGATTCGTCTCGAAATAAATCCTGGAGCACCCCATATAATGCAAGAAAGGAAAGGTAAATGAGGTGCAGTGAATGACTTGGTGCAACAGGGAGACGGAAGAAAGGGTTGCTTAGTGGAGGAAGGGGTGAAGAATGAGATAGAATTAGAGAGTGCATAAAAGAGACACAATGTGAAAGCAGAAAAGAGACAATGGCAGGGAATGAGTGAATTAGCGAAAAAGAGAGGGTGAAATCTAGCTGAGAAACGTAAAATATAATTCCCTTTTTCAGTCTATTTCACTTTACCTTTTCATCGAAAGTTAAACTGGAGTATTTTTGGAAGTTGGAAGGATCAACGACATAATGCAGAAGGAAAAAGTATCCGCAACGAGAATAATCTTCGCGAAATATATCGACGATCGTTGCGGAGCGCGGTGACAGAGTGCTGTGCTTCGTTGCTGAAAGGTCGCGGTATATTTAATATATTATAGCCCTTGGCGGAAGTACAGTACTGTGGAAAAGGTTTTAGATCACCTTGATGGGACATAAACTCATCTCAGATTAAATGAGTTTTCCGTCCACGGATATTATGTGTTGATTTAGAGGAACAATCGTTTTATGTACGTTCTCGTCAACTGAAACTGTTTTCTAGTAATATTTTAAAGTATTTTCACCAACGATTTTATAGTTCACCGAGTAATTATACTAATTGATGATATTTCTGAAAAACGAAGCTAGGGCTATTACATATCTATTAAATAAATTTCTAGTGAAATTTGAAATTGTAATTGTTGTAAATGTAAAAAATTGTTTTTTTTTTCAGAAAGCTCCTCAGTTATAAATTCATATATGTATATATATATATCGTTTTCCTCGTAGAATTACAATGTGCCATTTTCACACAAATTTATAAATTTTTATAGAAAATGAAATGAAATAATTTATTGGAACTGTAAAGGTATTTGAGGGAATTTTTTAAATTATTTTTCTGTAAAGGTAAAACATCATTAAAGGGGGATTTTATTCTTCGCATATCTTACTCGTATGTTTTCATTTCACTCGTTCCGTAACAAAGAAAGGAGCACATAGGAAACCGTGCAAAGTCACGGCCAAACGATTTATGCATAGACGTTACTTTCCATGAAAACTTTCGCAATCTCGTTCAGGCGTGCAGTATAGGTTAGGTCGGGATCGGGTAATATCAAGTTACCTTGTTAAATTGGAAGGGTTCGGTAGATTACTTCCTTCTACTCAGAAATTATTCCTCAACTCGCGTTACCAAAAATGGTTTCGCCAAACAACCATTAACACCTAACCTATTATGTTTAAATATCATGTGAAAAAAAGATACCTCCCAACGAATATATACCAAAAATCCTCACTTCCAAGTAGGAAATTAATCATCGCCAAGTCGCGTTTCTCAAACGTTCCAAACTGTCAACCCCAAAATCCAGTTCCTCTCTCCAATTTCTCTCATTCAAGAATACCAAATTTCACGGTGCGATTTTCCCTCAGAAACCACCAAACGTAAGTATCTAGGCTCGGATCCCGCGAGCATACAAGTTGCTGGAAAACGAATCGGCGAAAAGTTGCATCTCAACGACGTCATTTATTATTTACGGGGCGGCTGCACAAATATCCTGAAAATCCTTGTTACTGAGCTTGGCGGAGGCGATTTCTGCGCGCTTGCTCAATTATTTCAGGCCACTCGCTTCGTACATGCGTACGTTACGGAGTGATGGATGACGCTCTGAGAAACTCTCTGTCTGTCTCTCTCTCTCTCTGTTTCCTTCTGTCTCTCTCTCCTTCTCTCTGGTTCTCTTCTTCCCTGTAATGGGTTCCCACTTCTGGCACCCCCACTTTCGCGTGACTCTCTCTCCCTTGCCACGGGAGATGCCGCTTGAATAATTACCCCCACGGTGTACTAAACTCCAGTCTGGCTACGTGAAATCCGAGCAGTGAATTCGCCAGACCGCGGTGCGGTACTTTAAGGCTAGACCGTGCAGGTGCTTTAAGGGCGAGCTTCTAATTAATACGTTGGGAGCGACGGGCGAATGGTCAGGTCCGCAAATTTTGCTGCGTTAATACAAAGCGGGCCGACGCGCGCCACCCCGGGTAAAGGTTCAACAATCAAAGGATGAAGAATTCCAGCTGCAGCCGGCTGCCTTTCGTCTCCGACGACATTGTCGAACGATATTAGATGTTGGTGCTTGGAACTGAATAAAATGGAAATTTCACGGGAAATTCGTTGCAGTAAAATTTAGTTTTCAGTTTAGGCTTGGAGAACATTTTTGTATTTGCAGGATTAGAAAAGATTATTTCCTCCATTAACTAACTTACTAAAGGCTAACGATACATTGACGCAAATTTTGAAATTCTTAGTTTATAGAATGTAAATGAAATTCAAGGATATAAATTAAATAAAGAAAAGCTAGAAACTGTTTTATGAAGATTGGAGAAATTCGAATAGTCATAGATACTCGAATACTCATTATCATAAACCATGAATTCTTTCTAAAATATGAAGATTCTTTATATGTCTTTGATGTGTTTTATAAACAGCTTTTCTTATGAACTTCTCTTCTACAAACTTCTTTCAAGCAGTCATTTGCTTGGAATCAAAATTCCTTGCTTATGAATGAAAGTAATAAAACTTTTTCTGTGACACAACCCATGAATCATCATCACTCAAAGCACTGCACAATAATTCTAGAATCTATGAAGCTGTGCAAACAAATCTCAAACGCAGTCACGCACCACCCTACAACGATGATCAAGCTAGACCTATGGCATAGTGCATCGGCAAACAACATAAGTCGCGCATCCACCTCTGTGGACAAACGTTGGAGGCATGGCCGGCAAGGATCAATAGCTGAAGGCCGAATTGCGTAGCGATCAGAACCAATCGGTACTCGTGACGGCCGCGGCGTGTCCCGTTACCAGGGGAGCTCCAACTTGGAAATTCGATTTTGCGTGGGAGCCTTTTTTCAATCAGCGTTATCGGCCAGTTGGCAACCCTATCGTCGACGAACAGGGGAACGAGTAACAAGGTAGAGAGAACCAACGTCCATGGAGGGCGAAGAAGAGACCGATTCTCTATGTGTAACACGCACACACAAAGAGAGAGAGAGAGGATCACGGTATAAAACTGAATAAGCCTGGTCGTTTCTATCCGTTGGTTTCTTTGAGGTCTAGAAACGGTTGAACGGAGATGAGGCGAGCCTTCGAGACTTTAAGTCTCGGCACGTCGCCGATGAATGGCCTGACGAGACTCCGCGAGACTTTGTGAGACAATCGCTGGGGAAATCTGGGGACCCGTTGATCTACCCTTCGTCCTTCTGTCTCCTCGCCTTTCGATATACTCTTGCACCCTCTGTGTCTCGCTCTATTACGCTCTTCCTGTCCCTTTGGTCTGTCGCGTGCGTCCGTGACGTTTAATCGTACGGAGAACGTCTCGCGATTAAATTTCTCGACCACGCGGAGAATTGTCTTGGGTCAGTGGTCCGTGAAACAGTCCTGAAGCTTTCCGAAAAATTGCGATTGTCGTGTGTCACGAGAAACGCAATGCTATCTGATGAGAGATGCATGGGGTAGTTATTTTGTTTTTGTTTGGTGCTTCGCGTGTTTCGCTTGGTTGAAACAGAAAGAGCGAACACGATAAATGTGAAACTGGTGACAAACAAGTGTATGGATTTCTGTGTCTAAGTTCGAGTACGATAATTGTTACTGATTCCTAGAAGTTTAGGGTCTGAGAAGGTATATAAGTTCAAAGGGGTTGGGATAATCGATGAAAATACTGGTCGAAAGTTTTGGAATCTATTCGTAATAAATATTTCACCTTTTCTTTTGGTTTTATACAAATTGGTATTTGTTATTCTTTTTTTTGTTTACTTTCAGATTGAGTCTCATTCAGTATATAATTTATAATTATTATGTATTTGAGAGAGGATAAAATCCTTTTATAATCTTTGAATTATAAATTCTAGCTATTTTAGAAAATTGCTAGAATTGCGTATATGTGTATGTATATATGTGTGTTATATATTTTATACGATAGTGTAAATTAATCCTTTCAGAAGCGAATTCATTGTGGCCTGTGAAGAAAATGGTTCGTTCAATTAGTTAATAATTTATTAAAGTAAAAATTGTGCATATGCAAAGTCCAGCGAAAATATGAATTTGAAAATAAATGTTGGACTCATAAAACAAAGTATTATTAATGAAAATAAACAATTGGTATCGTATTAATGGAAATAATCAATGTAAAACTACACAAGAATACAATGCCCGTATAACTGGATCGAAAAACAAGTTGAATTAGTGAAGAATTGAAAATGAAATAATGAATAAATAAATAATTCATAATTTTGCCTTGCTTAAATAAATAGGGAATGCAATTGGAAATCCTATAACAATTGATGGTGGCTATCTCGCTTGCATTTATCAAATATCACTCAACCTTATAACAGACTATCGCCCACCATAACTCTGTCTTCATTTCTACAAACAGTATTCTACACTACGCCATTTAATTTTAACACGTAGCAACGTTATGCTTCAACAAATGCAAAGTCAATTATCCCATTCACGTAACTTCCTACCTAAACAGAGCTTAGCTACTTGCTTTATTAATACCTACGGTTTATTCATGCATCGTTGCAACAATCCAAATAAAATAAAATGAAAAAATTCAGAAACTTATATACGAGATGCTATTACATAAGATGATATTATTGAAAAGCATAAATAAGGTGAATTATTAAGTTTCATCAAGCTATAAAAAACGTATTAGAGTAACAGATACATGATTGAATTTCCATAATTTGTTACAAACAAAAAGAATAGAATATTATTATGAACAGAGAAATGTCTATAATTTGAGAGAATGGTTTACCATAGCGTGTATTTTAAAGTTCCTCAGCTTCTCCAAAATAATATTGCAGAATCCAGGTGGAGGAAGAACTAATAATCAGATAAAATATCTCGAATTCGATAACGTAAATTGATTAAGAAGATGACAAGTAGAATGTAATTTGTTTTTTAATGGCTTAAACGTACATGTTTATAGAAAATCTTTTTTTAAAGCAACTGTTCGTCAAGAGCAATTCCGCAACGGTTTCTAGAAGCAGAAGATTCATATTATACATTCATAGACACACTAATTGATCTCGTTATCGCACTTGGAAGACGCTGCTTTCTAGATGCCGCTATGCCTTCGGCTACAAACCGTCTCGTTTCCCAATTCTTTTTCTCATTTTATTCGCAGAGAAAGCGAGTGGACGCGATGCCTCGCAGAAACGTTTTCATTGAATGAAAGTCATAGACGCGAACCATCCTCCTTCTCCTGATGTAACGAGCACTTTCTGGGTCAGGACCGAACGAGTTTGCGTAACTTTGTGAATAATGAAATGTCCTCGATCGATTATCGGGCAAAGTTGACGCATCGGCAATTGTCTGGTTAATGTATACTGCACATAACGGGCTAACGCCGCTGCAGCCAACGGAGACGGAATTATTTATGCCGAGCAGAAGTTGGGATCGAGTAGTTATACGCACGAGTAGACTATTCGTTCAATCGAACGAACTTTTTCGTACTTTTGCTCTTGTGCCGCGCATAGTATAGTTTTGCATTAGAAGAGTATTGTGTTAACACTATGACGACCGATGATGCGAAAATATTGACACATGTGTGTGCGGTTAAGTAACTGTTAGTACGCGATACACTGCGTTTCATATCTATAAAACCATCAAAGAATTTTCAATTTTTTATATTATTGCACCAATTACATTACTCAAAGATCAGGATTTTAGAGAAACGAGTTTGAATGTTTTGAATTGTTGAGTGAGTGGAAATAGAAAATTTGTACAATAATATGTAGAGCTTATGCAAATCAGCGAGCAAGAATTCTAAAATTAATGACAAAGATATATACTTTCTACGAATAGATAGATCTATGAAATTTGCGTCTCCTCTAAATGTGCATCTAATATTATGAGACTTCCGATAAAATTAAATTTGAAGTTGCTCATGGTTTTCGTAGATGTATGTATATTTGACAAAATCCCATCATTATAAACTACTAATATGTTTAAACTAAAAGCTTCTCATCTAAAGTATCATGTAACGTATCAGTAATCTCATCAAATACTTGGAAGGTAAATTTGTTTTCCAGAGTGTAAATCGAAAAACGTGAAATCACGTTGTCGTAGAAGCTACATGAGGCGAGAAAGGATAAAGAGCTTTAATGTCTTGATCGATTTGTAGGATGATCTCGCGTATATGCGTTTCGTCTGGTTCTCGGTGGCTACGTTGGCACATGCCACTTTGCTCGCCTGTCTGTCCGCCAAGAATTATAACGTGACGCTGTGGTTAACCTGCGTGGAAACTTAACCAGCAACCTTTAGTCCTAGTACAGAGGTATCTTGTTTCGTCACTTCGAGCACGATGTCTTTTCTGACATATTTCCTATGGAAAATGTTTCTAGGAAGCAAGACGTAAGAATGAAAACTATTTAAGGTATGATGTTAGTGATCACACTTTTCTATAGTATTTCAAGTTATTCAGTAGAACCAAAAATAAAATATCAGATTAATTCAACAGTAAGGTACGCGAATTTTATTCAAACAAACGTACTAGAAATGCTTCTTTGAAAGTTAAAAATGAAATAATGTTTAACCTGTTTAAATACAAATGGTTAAGAATTTATTTTATAAAATGATTTTTGCATTGAAATTTTCAACACCCTAGAATAGAATTATTAAGCCATTATTCAGCATAGAAAATTTGTTATTCCACTTTCTTTCACAGGCAAACATATTTTACACGCAGGCTAACCACACTGAACTGAATTATTAAACGAATTCCTCATAACACTTTAATTTCAAGTATAACATTTACTTTTACGCGAATTATTAAAATTCAACGTCTGTTTTGTTCGCGAGAAGGGAAGAGAAAGAGACAGAGAGAGAGAGAGAAAGAGGAACAAATTTATTATCATAAAATAACCAGCGCGTTTTGAAACGTTGCAGAGTAAGGTAACCGGGAATTTGAACCTTCTATCGTCGTATCATAACAAAAGCCTTGTAATTATTCGAATTATTATTCATTTTTTCAAAGAGAGAAAGCTTTTTTAACTGTGTAGTTTCTCCGAAATATCGTACATTTAATTCTTCTTTCGACTTACACGGTATAAGTTTTAAAAGAAAAAGTTAAAACACCACACAGTTAGATTCTTTAAGGAAAAACTTAAATTAAAGCGAACTGTACGCGTTTCATGAATATTCCAAGTAGTCGCTTATACTCGTTCTCATTCTAAAGAAAACCGTCGTCGATGCCATTGTCACTGAGATTTTGAAAAAAGAAAAAAGGGAAGAAGGAAGAGAAGGAAACGAAATAAGTTGGTAGGGAAGTTACGATGCGGTATTAAAAATTTTGTTATATGGAGTGGCGTGAGAATGGTAACAAGAAAGGAGGAAGAAGAATGATAATAATGAAGGAGAAGTAAGAAAGTGTGATAGTACATTGTTTCTGTAACGCCGTTTCGGCCTGCGAAACTTTGAATGCATTCGTGATGTAATAAAAGTTTGTTATCAAAGTTTTTAAACAACAAAAATATAAGGAAGGAAATAGTTACGTTTCTGGTATATCGAATACTATATACATAACAACATTATAGTTCACAATTCATTCATTATTGTTCATTATTATTAATTATTAGAAATCTTTTGCTGAAAACACCTAACAAAGTTCATGTTTCTTACATTTGTGAATAAACTGCAGATATATTCAAAAATGTAAAAATGTACAATATATCATTTTCAAATGAAAACCAAGGATTTGAAATCTAACTCTTCTACCTCTTTCTACAAATTTCTTAACTTTAACAGCAAAATGCAAGCGAAACACAATCAGTGTTTGATTCTTAAGAAACTAAATCATTACAAAGAGCAGAAGAACTATCATAAACCTACAAACAGCCGCACTCTATTGACGATTATTTTTTACAAATGGTATCAAATGAACCTACATATTTGAAATTTCGATACTTATAGAAAATTTTAATTTTGTATGAATCTAAATGCGTGTTGGCGCAAGTGAGTGTTAAATATATCACGATTTTCTTCACTTGGCTAGTCAAGGAAGCGGTTCGAGTTGATCGTAAAATAGACCCGTCCCGATAACAGACGTTTCAACGGTATCGGGGCTGGCGCGCCGGGGATACCCCCAGAGATTTGCATGGAATTGAACTATTGCAGCTGCTTTGAGGCGGTGATAAGTATATTCTATCCAAGTCAAACGATTTCTTTCTCGCGAACAATATTTCTTCTAGCGTTTCTATCGATATATGAGAGAAAGTGGACAAAAAAACGTATAACCTATATTACAAATTCTAATTTTCCTCTCAGCTTTCTCCTGACTTTGAATATAAAATTTATAATTTGTATATAATTTAGATCTGTAAAAAACATACAAAATATCTAAAAGATATTCATTGAGATATTAAGAAGATAATCTTTTATATTTCACTTTCTTACAACTAGTTATGTTCAGAAAGATATAAATTTGATATAACACTCTTCAAATTACAAGTCATTTGAGTACCGTACTTAAGGATAATTGGCATCTTGTAATTTATCAATTCGCTGATATCATTACTTAGTAAATTATAATAATAGTTATTAAAAATTTATGCAGTCAAGCAATCTGTTCGGATAATTATATACATCAGATTTCTTGAGTGTGTCTTATCTGACTTTATCAAGCTTTAAGACGTCCTCATACATAAATCCCTTGCAATTAACCATTACATGCTCTTCGCCAGAGTAAAACTACGTGAAATTCGAGCTTTCGATCGTAAAGTCTGCTATCAGTATTCTTCCAGCTTGGTTATCGTCCCGACATACCGTCAAACCTGTACATCCACCAGTGATATTTCAATCACGATGGCGATCCAGCATCGAACGATTACCGATAAGAAAACGTAGCTCTCGAGGTCTCATCATTTAGATCAACAGATAATGTCAATGTTGTCCCGGTCGGAGTGTTATCAAAGTGGGGGCAAACCGGTAACATGTTGACCATGAATTTTGAAACTACGTGGCACAAACCGCCGCTAGTCCACTGAATTCGTCAGCCAGAGCCCCCGACAGAAATTCATGTTCACCGTAGTGTAGACAGGAGAGCACGAAACGACCAAATTTGCATTCTTGACCGCAAATAGCGGCAGAGGGGACCAGAGAGCACAGAGATGGCGGCACGGTGAAGCAAGGAGACGAAGCTAAACTGGCACAAACGAGCTAATTTGCTCTCGTTAGTGTGACTGCGTACATCGTCCTCGTTATGAGCGGCGGCGTGTTAATTACACTTACACGTTGTCCGAACAGGGAGATAATGCATCCGGTCATCCAAGGTACCCTACGGTAGGTATGTATGCCCGCGGAAGAGGAATGGAAACGCTGCAACATTTCCTGGAATGTGAACGAATGTTACCGTTGTTCCGACTAAGTTACGCCCACTTTTTTGGGGCTTAAAACGAACGATCCTGAGGAAACGGTAGACAGAGTAGTCTGACGAATTTGTGGAACATGTTTGCAAAGGTAGAGCTTGAAATTTCGTGAACACACTAAGGATATTTATGCAAATTTCAATTGTTATGAAAATAATTGAAAATCGTTTTGCCTACTATTAAGTTGATTATTTTATGCAGTGAAATTATAAGTACAGTCTTTACAAAATATATGTAGATATGTATTTAATCGAAATACTTTGCACGTCATTCGCTACAATTTCCCAACTATCCCGACTATTTTCTTTCGCTATTCTAGAATTGAAAGAATGGTCAATTTTAGAATTCGAAATGTCATAGAATGAAGAAATTATAACAGTTCCGTTCTATTTCTTTAATTGAGTTTATCAAAATTTGAGTTTGCATAATACTGGTCTTCGCAGCATATTAATATTATTTTTGTGTATTTTTGTTAATTATAGGTGTTTGTATGACAAAACGATATATATATATATCCTCTTTGGAATATTTTTCGTAGAATTGACGGAAATGTAAATGTTCGTTTTATATTTTCGAAGAGATTAAAAAATACATTGAAAGAGAATATTTGGGAATTTTTTAAAAGGGAATTACACGGGATACTCGTTACATATGATTGCACTTTGCAAATTAGTTTTTGCGAACGATCGATATTGCGCTTTAGCTTTGTGTTTCGATAAATGTGTTCTCGTATGCGTATTTCAACGATAACGGCAACGCACAATAAAATCCGTGGAAACTAGTTTCCCGTTTGAAAAACCGGCTACAGAAATGAAGTGGTACGGCTGAAGGGCAATAACGAGATGATAAAGTATACGGAACCGGTGGTGGTGAAAAGAGAACACGACGAAACAATAAAATGGTAAGGCGATATATCGAAGGGAAAGCCGTGTGTCGTTCACCGTGGGCGACTAGAATGTGCGAAGAAGAAACGAACAGGAAAACTGGCGAAGAGTTGCTGATGAGGTAGCTATACTCGTTCAGTGTTAGTATACACTCTTGTTCGTAAGTATTAAGACACTCACAGGAAACAAGGTTGACCTCAGATGTGGTTAACAATTTATTAAAGCTTTTAACAATTATTATCTGCTTTGAAACTTATGCGAAGACCATAGGATCTTTAGACGAATAAACATTTACGTATATCGAACGTTACAATAAAAATTTTATTTTTGCATACAATAACGTTAAGTCTCATGATCATTGTTTCAACCAATCTCGATACTCTGTTATTCAATTTTTCTATCGTAACTCTAAGTTTCAACTGAGATTTTAAGTAAACGTTTCTGAGGTTTGCATTTAATCAGTACAAAACTTTTCCAATAAGATTAGGAAATTATGCATGGTGTTCTTTAACTTATATTTATCACGTTCCTCTTGAGTTTTTACAATTTCTTACGCGGTTACCTTGCACGAATATAAAATCCTGATTGCTTATAATCATTTCCTTGATAATTTGAACGAATTATCATATCTTAGGTGAAATCAAAAGGTGTTCTGCTATTTATGAGTGGGAGTGTACATACAAAAATAGACAGCGACGCACCAGATGCTGACTGCAGCCAATGGAAATGTAAAGGTGTGACAACTCCCGGAATAAAGTGGTTGAATAAAATACAACTAAATCCCCTGCCATACCGGGATACCATGGGAAACTTGGATACTGCAGTGTAAGAGGGTTGAGGCGCGCAACCTTGGCAGTAGCTCGCGCTACCAAAGTCGTTCGTCTATGATATAAAGCGCAAGCAAAAATTTATCCAACGTAGAACTTGTGCTTGTGCTTGCCGATAAAGCGATTCCTTATTAGGAGTTTTTATTTTTCCTGCAATCTTACTGTTAATATTTTCGAAGTTAAATCAATTTTATTTTTTTTTTTTTTGCTCTTTTCATTTTTTTTTTTTTTTTACAAAGGAAATTTATTGCTAAGTGGTCGATGAAATTTATTTTAGTTTTTACGGCTTATATTTTAGTAGTTAAATTTCAATTACACCCAATTTACGAAAATTCCGAAATAAAGTGGCAAATATGCAAGGATCGAACTTTCCACTCGAGCACATTTGTTTATGATTGAACAGAAGAAATACGTAGAGTTTCAGTAACTAAATATGTATACTCGTTACTCACATTTCAAACTTGTCATATAGTGTTTCTCAGGAAAAGATTGGAAGAGAAAACCAAAATATATATTGGCAACATTCCAGATTCCAACATATACTCGAATAGCACGATACTGAGAACACTAAGAACACGGAAAACGAACAATTATAATTTCGGGTGAAAGATATTTAAAAAAATTCGAATGAGATCAACACGAGGATGTTCGCAGGCTATGGACACGGGTCTCACTAGAGATCCAAAGTGGATTACTCTGGAACCAAGGGACTTGAACTGAATCGGATTTTGGGATTAGGACACCCGACACGTGCTATATAAGTATAATATTGGATCATAAATTATTGTACCATAAATTCAATGCTAATGTGTTTTCCGTGCTAATAAAACTGATAATCCATGTTATTGTCGTCATTCGATATACACTCCACGACTAAGTGCTTACACCATAAGAACTCTAAATCAGACGATTTACAAATTCGAGATTTCGTGAAGATTTCAAGTAAACGAATGTCTTATTTTCCTATAAACATTCAATACCCACCATACTGGTATTAAGCAAATGAAGATTAGTGTAGCTTTACTGGAATGTTTCTGCATGATTTTCAATTTTGCCTTGCTTCAATATCTTGATGTTTATGTATGTTGTTATGTTATGTATATCGAGTTTATGTACTACATTGTCATTCTCGCATATAATCCTGATTCGATGCTGGTCCAGCAATTCTAAAGATCAAGCAAACCGTATCGCCCAGAATGTTAATATACCGTGATTTTTAAATTTCGCAGCTGAAGAAAAATTTAACTGGTTTAATCAAGAATCAAACTGGTTTACATTCTGGTACATACATAATGTTGATAAATCTTCATATTTCTGTAAGCAACGATACATCTATTTTACCATATTTTTACTAAATTAATTTGTAACGCAAAAAGAATATAAACATCGTGCTCAGCTTTTTACAAAATTATATGTTTGGTATCTGCAAATAAACAAATATTGTGCTGTATTTACGCAACATTCCTATTATACCTGTAATCACTCGTACACGCTTGGTACAAACGGAGTTCCATGGAACGTAACCCAAATATGCTGATTGTCGCGTATCTGGCCTTCTGGAATGTATTACGTCTGATATACTGAATTTCTGGATTGTTAAAGCATTGTTCCGAGTCTACAGTGCCTGGTGATTGTCAGCCTTTGAATCTTTAGTCCCTGCATATACTCTGTGTCACCAGTTTGACTCTTCAATAGTTCCCTATCTCTTCAATGTATTCCGAACTTGTGTGAATTGCAGATTTCCGATTTGCGTACTCCAGAAGCTTTGTTTCTTCGAGCTCTCAGATTGCGGTGTTTCTAGTTCTACTGACTACTATGTATCCAGCTTCTTCGAGCTTCGCAGCTCCGAAATTAGCGACACTCGCATGGGCTTTATGTCTGAAAAAATGTTTACTGCTTAAGTACTTTACATAATAGTTAATGTATATTGTATATAACTTGAATTAAATACTTTTACTTGATAATTAATCAAATTTGCCTTAATTTGAGTTTGGACTATATAAAAATTGATAATACTGCTTCTTTTTACATTCTAAGCGGGTTATAGTTATATTATGAACTGTAAAGGTAGACGAAATAATATAAAAAACAGCGGAATCACGTCCATAATGGCATATCCATGGTATATCTTAATTATTTCTAAAGTACGCCTATTTCTCTTTTCATTTTAACTTAATCAAATTTTTGTCATTACTAATTTTGTATTAATGTATTTCGGACTGATGTTAAGAATTAGATGTAATCACTTAAAGCGGGCCAAGGAATTCCCATATCTTGTGTACTACGCGTGCCACAAACTGGGTGAAGTATATTGACAAAGATGAGAGAAGTCTGACGGAAGGAGCAAAAGGGTGAACCACCTCTACGGTTGAGCCACATTCAGACTGACGTGGTAATGCTGATGAATCCATTTAGCAACCGCAATATCTGAAGGCAAAGGAAGGAATAGTAAGGAAATGTAACAAGGAAGAGACTCGGCTCGATAACGTAAGTAAGTGGAAGGAAGGGGGAAATGTAACATTGCTCGTCTCGTATAGCGTTCCATTCCCCTCCGTAATTTGCATTTTACGTCGCTAATAAGTAACTTTGACTGCTTTTTAATTACGACGTTTAGAGAAATCTTGGTTTTGGTTTAGGTTTACATTTTCTCTTTCTGTTAAAATTACAAATGCACAATGTTATTCTTAAAAAGGTAATAGAAATTTTCAACTCGCGTATAACAATATTTTCAAAAATTTAAGGGGATCTTGCATAATCTAAGGTCAGTTTTTTCCTATAACTCCATTTTTGTTAGATAGAGGTATACACGAGCACGCAGAAGCTATACTAACAGGATCTTAATATATGGCCAACGGCTATCGGGTCGAAACGTAAAACGGATGATAGAAAACAGCGCTCGTGAAACGTACACTACACAGGAGCATAAAGTTACAGGTATAAAGGTGAAATATCAATACGATATAACAGCAAGAAAATAAGGCATTAGACCGTTCCTCCTACGTTTTATTTTATACCGTAGTCTTCGTAGAATACGCAACGTAAACGGTATTTCGACAACAAGAAATGGCACCTAGAGCACGAAAGTGACGTACAAAGTGTTTCTAGAAAGATATTAAAAAATACAACTTTTCTTGGTTTCCGTAAAACGTGTTGCCGGTATAAATATAAGGAAATGATTATTTGCTGGAGTTGCATTTCTTTTCGTATAAAACATTTTTATTTCAAATGTCTTTTTACGCCACTTTGTTGAAACGCTCATAACAAATCTACAACACCGAAAGAAAATGGCCGTTGAAAAAGCATATCGAATAGCGTGGAGATTACTTCTAATTAAATATACGATATAAATGCGATTAAAGATATGATAAAATACGATAAAGTGACATTTGATGTGCATTAACCTAATAAAAAGTGGTATTTCTACCACAAATATCCTCATTAAAGATATTGCCTTGTTCCATCTGACTGATACATAACAAAAATATTATGCATTAGGATGATCAAAGATCTAGTCGAACAATTCTCTGTTGCACAAAACAAATTACAATATCTAAAAACGCCACGTCCGCGCGAAGAAATTTAACTCGGTATGAACGAATCAGTTTCGAGACTCGAAATGAGATCTTGTTACCGCGGCGGGATCCTGTCCGCGTATAATTTGCATGCAACACGTAGAACGGAGCGTATACGAGCGCGACTCTCTGGCTCTGAGCAAAAGCTCGCGTTACGGTTTTTTATTTGAGCATCTTTGAAGCGTTTCATGCAACGAGCCACGCAAGACCAGATTCGAATGACATTATTCGACGCGAGACAAAGTCTCGTGGCGGTGGTTACCACAGGTTAACGAGACATTTAATTGTGAGTATGTGTCTGTGTGTGTATGTGTGTGTGTGTGTGTGTGTGTGTGTGTGTGTGTGTGTGTGTGTGTGTGTGTCATTGTGCACGCGCGCGACCACGCTGACAACCGACCGTTTACCTCTTTTGCGAGCTTCTCAAACGGAAAAGTGATGACCCGGCCACGTGAAACGCGTCGGTCGTTAAAACTGTAATAAATGACGGTGACACACCATCCAACCACGTGTGCCATATTGCTCTCGAAACGTGTACCTGCTACGTAGCAATAAATATGGCTCGCTGAAATTGCCATTCCCTTGAATTCCTTTGTAGATCGACACTGGCTAAAAAGAACGTTCTTTCTGCTCTCTATATTGTATTACATATATATTTAATTCGGTACATACCGTATATATTTATTTTCTAGAGTTTTGAAATATAGTAAATTTGTATGCAAGATCTTTCTATACACATAGTACAAGGAGGTACATATTTCTTTTTAATAAAGTTTCTCTTGGTAGTCTGCTTAGCTGTGCGTATTAAATAATCTAAAAAGCACGGTTTTTACGTTTATAGAAAATACATACAGATTTACTACGTGTTCAAATTAAAAGTGCACAATTCTACGAAATAAATATCCAGGCAAGTGAACCATGTTGCGCGTGTATCAGGGAACAATTCCATTAAACAGAGCACAATATCTTGTATCACATTTAGTATATATCGTTGATTATGCTTTCGACGAGGCTCTTTTCTTACTCGACTCTGACCAACGTTCGCACAGACACAGATACGACGTTCGTGTAGAACCTCGCGCAATATCGCGGCTGGCAAAGCAATTTCAAATGCGCTGCGCTTTACTTAACACTTAAGACACGGGCTTTCAACGGTCCAATTTCCATCAGTACACGAATCGCCGGCCGTTTGAGTCTTTCTTGCAGCCATTTACGGTGCGTGTAGAGCGCAGCCTGGACCGTATGCTCTGCGGTATTTAACACAGCAGCGCGTGCCAGTCCTTGCGAGCTTACTCACACTCGCGATTCTCTTTGTTTTCGCTTGTTCTGTTCGAGATCACTCCATTATACCGTGTCGGCAGTGTATCGCGAAAGAGAAACCTGAACGCCATTAACTAGCGATGGCCTCAAGCTCGTCGCAAGTCGGTTCGAATATCGATCCACTGGATTAGAATTCTCTGTAGAATCTTTCTACGAAGTTTACAGTTATTTCTGAAAATATTTGAATATTTATCAATGGAATTGTTTACGAATGGAATGTGTGGGTTATACCAAACGCTTCGAGATTTCATTCGCAAATAAATGTAGCAAAAATTCAATATGTGTAGAAGACCATGTTGAACTCGATCCCATCACTCCTATTAATATGTAGTCAATGCATCGACATGAAACGAGGGGAATGGACTTATTCTTCGACCATTAGACGGTCAAGATAAACGGTAAATCTATGTTTGCCGGAGTTGAATACATGCGATTCCGTGTAGCATGACACACGGTACACAGCTATCTTTTGTACGCGACATAAATCAAGACGCGACGGTGTTATATCGATTCAGAAACTTCACGATCGTTTTCCACCGAGCTACAATGCAACTCGTTTTAAGTATAATTTACGTGAAAATTGATTCTACTCGAGAGCTTGTTCCCGAAGGTTTACAGTGATTGCGGGTTCTAACCTCGCGCAGCATCGCGTTCTAAATTGCTCAAAATATTTGAAAGTGTTAGATGAATGACTATAAAAGATGAAATTGTATACGTATTAGATTATCCTACAAATAAATCGACGAAAGCATTCAAACATTTGTTGGAGACTCTCACGAATATACCGTGTCTTATACGAAACATTTTGAAATTTTATTGTCATTGTAAAGAGGCACTCAAAATTATATAGAGAAATTACAAGATTATTATAATAAGATGTATCATATTTGACAGAGATCACGAAAGTACTTAAACAGTCAATTATTCATTATATTAATAAACATTGACGTTATACATACTGCATACTAATTTTTCACTAGGTATATATTTACAATAAGTATTTAGTAACTTTTATATATATTCTCAGATTGATTTCAAATCTGACAAAATATAATAATCGTGTTAGTAGTGTCTCGTTACACTGTTAATGAAAATTTGAAAACGTTTTATATAGATGTACGCTGAAGTTTTCGCGAGTCACTGCATTACTTTCTTCCTACATGAAAACCAATTTAACGACATTCTCAAAGAACACGAATAGTCCATTACAGCTTGCATAATCGCCCCGTGTGAATTCCCCCGAAAATCCATCACACAGCGTCCAAATTTTTCCAGGCTGTGACTAATTATGAAATGTTTCGCAGTCTCCGGCAGCCAATCGGATTACATGGTGCCACTATATCAGCGGAGTGTCCCCTGTAACCTGCAGAGTTCAGTAAATATTACAATTAGCCCGTTTGGTAACGATGTAACTCGTTTACGCGGTGGTCCCCCCAGTTCGATGCCACTGCCTGGCATAATAGACAGCATGGCGCGACACTGGGATCCCATGCAACGCGGATCCAGTCCCATGACAATGGCAGCGCCATCGTATTACACATAGTCCAGGCATTACGGAGCAATCGTCCAGCCAGTGGTCGGAATCGAGTGACTCCCGATTCCCAATACGCACTCCATACGGCACGTCAGCCCAATTTCGTCGGAAAATACGTGTCGTTACGCGGGACCAGGCCGCCTGATGCGTCTACCGCGGCGTTAATTAATAAATGGGGATTCGATTTAGCTGCTGGGATAATTGAGGAATTAACAATGCTCGATCGACCAATCGTTCGATGCTTCGCCGGGAGCAAGCTGTTCATCTGAAACGCGTTTCGAGACGCGTTAGTCTTCCGATAGATTCCAATAGATAGCTGGATGGTTGATGTTTGTACGTGTAATGCATGTGTGAATGGCTTTGTACTGAAAGTGAACGTGATTCTTCAGGTGAAGTCTAATGTTTTTAAACCTTATCATTGAAATCGTCAACAATGTTACCGATCGCAAACCAATGTTCTATTTCAAGCGACAGCATTGGAGCGATAAGGATTGACACTGTGACGATTGGTTGTTGGCTAATTTCGAGTGTCAAGTATGAACAAAATATGATTTTTGGTATGTTTATATTGAATAATTGAAGGAAGTAGAATAAGTGTATGAAACGATATAAGAGGAATAGGATTCATAGAAAGAGGTAATATAAAAATTATTGTCATATGTTATCTCGTTCCATAATGTTCCATAATGAACGACTACCGGTTCCCCAAAGCGGTCTCGTCAAAGAGCACAGCAAGAATCGTCATGCAAATGTTTAGGGTCTACACTGATCCGGCTAATTATAATATTTATCGTGTGTACGTTAAACGTACGAACATCTTCCTAATTATACACGTAGGGACATCAGAGCTTGGCTAATATGCTGGTATATGCTGGTCCGGTAAAACAGTAGATCGGTGCACCCAGCATCCGTGTACATTCCCCTTCACAAGTATTCAAGCACTCACTGATCTCATCCGGAATGTGATAATTAATGTAAATTATCAATGAAATGATTAATCTATCGGAATATTGCACTTATGTAAGGTTTGTAATTGGATAGATGTATCTAAGGAAATATTTGTTGAATCTATTTGCAAGAATTTTCTCGCACAAAGATATTCTCCTTGGAACTTACATTATTTACACTAACTTCTTATGATAAATAAATGTATGAAAATAAGATTTTTTTTTTCATTGAGATAATTCTAAACATTAATAATTTTCTAGTAAGTATCGAAATGAAATTTACCTAAATTTTATTAAGTAACAAGTTTAGTCACAAGTTTCATTATACACGGTTAGAGAATTTATTGTAATATTGAATATCGAAATTACATTTTAGTATAAAATAATTGTTGGAGATATTAATATTTTGCAAACGCCGTGATCCAAGTATTAACACGCCAATTTCAAACATCAAAGAAACTATGATACATTTTATACAAACAAGTAATTCTCGTTTTAATAATTTTCTAATGGCATACCAAGTTAACTTAAGTCTTCGCAAGTGTCGTAATACTTATGAACATGGGTGTACTATGCACGGGAGATAGGTGCACACGTGGGCGTGAGCGAGAACGCGCGTGTACTGCAGTCGGCGGTGGATCGTTTAATATTTCAGAGCCGCTGCCAGCACCACCAGCCGGTTTTGGCGACACACAACCTATCGTACGCGTTGTCGATTCCCATGAGTTTATTGAAACAGCGACGGACGTACTCGAAAAGCCCCGGTTTCTCTTCCCTTGCGATCCACGAATAATGCATCTCACACCGCACACGCTGCCAGAACGTTTTCGCGAGCTTTCTTCTGCGAACCGGCCGTGAAAAATGCACAGGAATTGTCCTTCTCCTTGCGCTACCTACGATGACCCGACGTGAAATCATGACGATCCTGGATTTTCATGGTGGAACGTCGTTCAGCACTGTTATGTGCAATCGTTCGCCGCGATAAATTCCACCATGAAATTCGTATGATACCTTTACGATTCGTTCGAGTTTACTCCTCTTTCGCCTCGAAGACTAACGTCGATTTATCTGAAGATTTATCGGAATTTTTTATTTTGGTTTATCGTGTTATTTGAAATTATAAATAGACTTTAAATGTAATTGCTTTTATTAATTTATTATTGAATGTTTCAATTTCTATGATAAAATAAATACATAAGAATTAACAGAAATTTTTATATCGCATTAATAGTTTCAGTTATGATGATTCGAAGGCTAATAAAAATGTAGGTAGAAATATTAGAGAAAGTTTGATGTTGTCCTAAATTTTCTGATTTGACAATATGTACTTGTACTGTGCACTACCGCTATCAAACAGAGCGTTTGTTATGATCACGGAAGCAGTGATACTGCCATAACATTTTTCAACCCCGAGTTTAGTATATGTACTACCCCATTTTTATCATACTTTATACTTTGTCAAATAGTTTATTAGTGTATCCGAATTGTACAACTAACTCTGTTTTATTTTTATGACAACTAAACATTATATTTAATAAATTAAATATTATATTTTCCTTGAAATACTATTCTCAATAGGAATTATAATGAAACGTGCAACGCGCATGGAAAGTTCGAGGAACAAAATAGAACAGCATTAGGCTTGATAATCTTTTTAGTAATAACTATATCAACTCCATATATTATGTTTCCATATGTTGTAAATGTCTTGTCTTATACACTTACCTCGAGAACAACCTAACTCACACGTTTTTCTCTATAGTGGAACAACCTAATTTACATATTTTCTCAACAGCCACACGCAGTCGAGCTTAAAAATTCTAAAAGTGCAGAAAGAAATCTCCATCGTCGTAAATATCGTCGAAATACATGCCTCACTAATACACACAATTCGTTAGAACTTTAGTGTTGTCGCGTTGGAAAGTTTGACGCGCATGAACAGCGAAATAGATTGTTATATTCGCGTTAAATCGTAGCGTTAACGTTAATTGCATAGCGAACATGCGGCACTATCAGCGCGCGCAATATTTTAACCTCATCTTTTGTGGTATCTACACGTACGTGCCATGCACTTAACAACATGCTAATGTCCGTGTTAGTGGTATTTCAGATTGTACAGAGGCAGAGCATAAATTCTTCTATGCGTGGTTAATTCTCTGCTTTGGAAACCGGCAACGATAAAGAATTCATGAACGTGTAAAACTTAAAGAAAGCCATGTAAATGAAGTAAATCTGCAGAGTCATTGAACGCGTAGGACGAAACGAAATATAAGGGACAGCAAAATACGAGGAACAACGAAACATAAACATTTTGTTGTGATATTCGCGTATTTTAATAGCGGAAAAGAAACGTGGTATTTAAGTTATTAAAATTTGAATTTGATCGATAAATTCTTTGAGACGTTACAAGTCATTGAAAAATTATTTTTCTCGCTTTCAAGAATTTCTCGTGATTTCAGTAATTTATCTTTCGTTTCCACCGCAAATTTCATTATTTAATAATATTTATGGGGAAGAATTTGAAAGTAAACTAATGAAAGCTATCGTTTCACAAAAATATAGCGAGCTATATGTATTTCAATCATTTTATGTACAAAATGGAGAGTTATGATGCAAAAGTCGTGACACAGAGATGCGAATCTCAGACGAGAAAAATATTCCTTTTGCATCGTACTTAGGGAAACTGAGGCTGCCTTTTATCACGATGATGATCTTTCTTGGCGATTCTGTTCCACCGATGGCTGTCAGTTTCCACACGTTTCAACAACTCTTAGGTCTTCTGGTTGCGCGTGTGTTCCGAGACGAAATTCGCAGAACGCATGTAAGATTAATCGCGACGTGCGAAACAGTCTGCTGCTCGCGACTGCAAACATGTGTTGCCCATTCCGTCATACTACTTGGGTGGTTCGCGACCAGTGAAATGCTCGATTAACGTTGAAATCATGATCCTGTATCCTGTAAGATTTTTTTTACATTCACCCTTATCCTTCGACAAATCGTGAGAGTCTTGCCACGTCGTAATTCAAGCCTGTCGAGATCATTTCTGTTGCGACAGAGAATCGTGAATACGTTAGTATTGCTGCTACACTTAATGGGCTCAATTTTTCAAATATTTTCCGTCCGATTCAATATTTTTTACTTTATTATAAGAAGTAATTTTAAATGAATAATTGTTGGCACTATTACCGTAACAAAAATTGTAATTTCTGAAACATGAATAATCAATAACGATTACAATGAACTATTAACCGATTATAAGAATCTTAAGATAACTTCCTTATTTCCTTAAGAATTGCATAATAAATTTCTATTCATATCAACCTGGAAAGAAACGGGGAAAAAAAAGAAAGAAAAAGTAGCATTTCGTTAGCCTTAAAAACTGGCACGATCTAGTATAAGCTCGTGTTATCAGCTTTTCAATTTATCTACATTAACTCGCGTCGGAGGCTTGCTAACGATGTTCCCTTGGATTTAGACTAATTTACACAACGAAAGGATTATGGAGATTGTGCATTAATCGAGGTCAAAATAAAGCTTCGAGATTTCAAGCACGACCATCCATCAATGCTATACTAGACGATTAATCAAACTCATTCGATCCACCTCGACGCTGTGTCTACTTTTATTCTTATTAATTACAGCCAAACTAGACGACTCGCCGAGTCCGACAACAACGGTGTACACTCCCGTTCACAAATATTAGAACATTTACAGTGTCTGAACTTAATCTCAGAAATTGTTAGGAACTTGTTGAAAGCTTTAACGATCCTGGCACTTCTGTAATTTTAGTTTCTATCGTCGTTCCAGACATCTAAATAAACATCTCTGGATCCTTGAATTTAATTCGTTCGAAACTTTTCCAACGAGCCTAGGCGATCGTGTGTATGATACTTAATTCGTACTCATCATGTTCCTGTTATAATTCTTGCAAATAATTTTTATAAGTTTGTACACGATTACCTTGCAGTAATACAGAATTGATTAATCGTCTGTATCATTCATAGTTATTCGTAGTTATATAAACAGAAACTTTCTTAATACAGATACTTATGAAGCAGAGTGTACATATATATTTATATATATATATATATGTGTGTGTGTGTGTGTGTGTGTGTGTGTGTGTGTATGCGTGTATTTGATTGTGTCAGTTGTTAGGGCGTGTTAAATATGAGTGTATGAGAAAGAGGAACGTGGTTGTTGTTGCTTCTGAATATGGAGATCGTCATCACTGGTGAAAGAGAAGGAAGAGCATAATTTGTCAAGTGTTAACGCTAAGCTGCTAACTTTCTTGTGTAACGTCATCGTGTGTCTCACGAAGCTTCGTGACCGTTTCACCTAGTCATAGTGTGAAGGATAGTTAATTTTAATTTTCCTCCATCATTCTAAAAATGTTTGAAAAACATTAATTCGCACCAAAGTCAACGTAAAATGAAACTTCTATAAAATGTTCACGTATGAAATATAATGCATCTAAAATAGAACATCGTAATTATTGGCATATGGTGATATTCAATATATAGCGAAATTTACATGTCATATGAGTCACTTGGAAAGTATCCGTGTTCGAAATTAGTGTAAGAAAACGACGGAGTTCAAAATATTATTTTACAATTGCAATTCACAATTTCATTTTTAAATTATCTTATTCTTCTCAAAAAATAACACCAGCAACGAAAATGGATCGAATTAATAAGAAACGGAGTCGACCAGTTTTTTCTTCCAGAGTTAGCATCGAGATAACCCTCAGGCAACAACACAGTTCAAGATGTTAATAAAAATCCGCACGCGAAAACCGCCGATTAAAAATGCACTTAAATACACTCGTCCTTTATAATTTTCCCAAGAAACTGTCCGGGGAAAGCGCAGCGGTGGAACTTAATAGAAATTCAGTCGCGAGGGTCGAGTCGTTATAAATAATCGTGCGTTCTTAATTCCACGATCGCCAGGTGCGTGGAAGCACGTTGTAACGAGTAAGAACTCACGAAGCATAAAGGGAAAAAATAAAAAGAGGAAATACAGGGTCGTACCCTTATGAAGTATCTAGCAGCCGTTTAGCCAACCATTCGCTTCACTTCTTCGCTATATACTCTCCGATAACTTCCCGATCGTCGTGACGTCACGAGTTCCAGCGAACGAGTGGACTGTTTATACGGTTCCAATAACCGCAGAACAGTTGCCAACTGTCGCACCCGTCGATTTCCACGCTCCATCCCGCCTCGCGAACTTACTTTCTCCACTTGCCAATCCACCGTGGATGTTCCAATGTAATGCCAATTTCGGAATTCTTCTTCGCATTCCGCAGGGTCGCTTCATAGCTGACTTCCTTAATAAGGAGAAATCAAGAGAATGGTGGAGGTAACGGGACACGAAAAGAAAAAAGGGGTCGATTAACTTTTTCACGCTCCGCAGGGTTCATTTGAAACCGGTACTTTATACTCGCGATCGCCCCTGAAATTTACCGGCAGAAAGAAGAAAGCAGTATTTGCTGAAGCTTGTAAAAAGAATGGATGGGTTAATGGTATTTGCGAGTGGCGAGTAATTCAGTATTATTTTATAACAAGAGAGTATTCAGTAATAAGATGGGAAAAGTCAGTTAACTATTTATAGCGACGAATATGGCCAAACCAGACTACTTGCAAGATTCACTAAATTGAAAACGATAAATTACATTTGAAATCGAAGTGTTCGTAACATTACGATAAACTATTGGTTGTTCTTAGTACGAGTTAATTTCACATTTTTGAACGCCACTATTAAATGAATTAAATGTATCGAAAGTTTATATCTCAAACTGAAAGCTCGACACAACGATAATCACGCGTACTGTAGATTTCAGAATTACGTACAAATGATTATCATACGGCGAGCATTCTCTGATCGCCACTCAATGAAATATCAAGCACTAGCTATAATTAACGATTAATCTTACTCCAACACTGGAACATTTGCGCGTTTCCATGCGATAAACGTAGAAACCAGGTCAACTGCTGAGCGAGCATAGTCAGTTGGCGTTGATATTCAGTCTTGCAGATTCGAACCAAGGGTTCGACTAATACCTATACGAGTAGCTCGAACGTTCTTGCGATTCAGACTCGGGGAAACTCGTCCAGCTTCGTGATTACAGCTAAGGCACCGGCTGGTTCGTAACAAAGTCGGTGCCAAATTACCAACAATGCTGAGAACCGGGGAACCGCTTTCCTGCCTAATCTAAACAAGCGGAGCATAAAGTTAGCAACTTTACCGACACCAGCTCTCTTTGTCACCGGTTGGCCTAGCAGGTTGAATGGAAGACAAGAGTCTCGACCTCGGACTTGCTGCATAAATAAATTAGCTCGAGCACCCTTGCTATCGAAACTGACGAAATGTACGTACAAACAAGGAAACCAAACCTGATCTATTTGCCCACACAAACGGAACTTCAGTTTCGAATATTTAATCCAAAGAGATCTCATGTTGCACTCCACTATTTATCCAATTTTCTCTTTATTTCATCAAATAAGAGATGCAAAACGTTTATCAATAAGCAAAGAGTTTATCAATACCAAAATAATTGGAGCAGAAATTTCAGGAAACTACCTAGCCGTAAAATGTTTCGAACCACATTCACGATTTATTAAATTCTCCTTACGTTTCTCAAAACAAGAAAAGCAAAGATTCGATCACAGCATATAATTAGACCATTCCAAGATTCAAAATTCCGCATAATGCGTTACATTGAAAGGTAGAGTCGTTCGCTTCCGTTAGCTTCCGTTGTCGATCGTCTGTGTAAAAGTTATCAGCGATGTGTCACTGGCACAGTGTCGGACCGAGTTATCCCTCCTGAGGGATGAACTACTTCTCCCATGTATGTAGACACTGTCCACTACAATTTCCGGAATTGTATTCTAGTTCCTGGCTCTTGTTTCTTTCCGCGTTCTCCTCGGGCCGATGTGTTTGCGTCTTTATGAGCGTCCCGAGAGATCGATGCGTCTGCTTCAAGATACTCACGTTAGCCCACTTTCTAGAACGGCACTCGACCATAAAGCCAGATAAGAAGGGCAAAGTTTCGCACGAGGCAAAAACTTCTAATGCCCACGCCCGTCCACGGGCATTTAATATCCGTAAATTTTCATAACGTTCGCGGTAAGTTTCACCTGCTTCGCTACTGTATTCACGACTTTGTAATATGCAGAAAATTGTATGCGCGTAGGAATGTGTTTTATCGGTTTTTTGTATCGGTGTTCGATATACAGTGGTTAGAAAAAGTATTTGCACATACCCTTATTTTTCAATGAAGCGGTTTTCACCAGGTTTCACGTTTTATTCTTATAGTATCAAATTTGTTTACTTGTACGATAGCACGGTTGAATGATACGAAATTTAATATAATACTTTCATCTAACTAATTAGTATGTTAATGTTATAATAAATACAACACTAAGCAAGTAAGTTCTGTAGTTGTATCGCGGATGAAACGATCACATTGTGTTTGCGTAATTAAAAATTGCAGGGAAAATATAATTTAAAGCTTAAGATATCGTTAAGAAAATAAATAGAAATGACACCAGAAGATAAATTCAATATTATATACCTGGTGAACTAAAACCCTATAAAATAAATTGCTGGTCGTTAAACTTTAATTATCTTTCTAGTTAATCGATCCGTCACAACTTCAGTAGTAAAACTAGCTTTAATAGTTTTTTAGTAAACTTTCAAACTTCATTCTATGAATTTCTTGTTCAATTGTCTGTCATAGGCACGAGGACATAAAATATTTTATTACTAGTATAAATGTGCGCCAATCTTAATAAAACTTTCATTTATTTTCTTCTTAAGTTATATATAGTATAAAAATTATCTAACTTTTAATCAGAGATTATCAAATCCTGAAAATTTTCTTCGATAAGTTCCTAGCACGTTTCATGTATATTAATGAGAAAGATTAGAGAGAAAATCATTATCGGAAACGAGATTTTCGAAAAAATATTCACAAAGTTACCTGAAAAGAACAATCTATACGCAAATCATAATATATCACCGTGAACATATTAATTAAATTTTAATCGCACTACTAACTTTTTCAATCACTAAATATTTCACGACTAAAATCATTCAACCAACAAATCCTATTTCTAGGTATAATATTCCAGCATGTTTGAAGTGACTGACTCCAGAGCATGCTACGATATCAAAACATTTACAATTACGCTTGGTAAGCATGGGATTCCGTAGTGTTATTGGTTAAACGCGATTAACCGATTCGTTGTAGGTAGCTTGTTGACTGACAGCGATATTATTAAGGGTTAGATTTCTAAGATGATGGTATATGAACCATTCTCCATGGATACAATGGTAATTAGTCTTATCTCCAGCCAACAAGATTGCAAGGGGGGAATTCGAGCGGGAGAGGGAAACAGATAATACAGCCAGAGGAGAATGTTTCCAAGCTGAATTCCTGCACGTTTCCCAGAGCGTCCACCGCTCTGCTAATATCCTGTGTCCAAAATCTAACGTCGAATCTTGGCATTCAGATGTCGGTGAGAATGCCAATTTCACCTTGCCTCGGAAACTAGTTCTGGATGAGTTCGTTTATATTTCTAGATAGGATATGACGCCAAGGAGAAACGCTTCTTTTTAATAATTAATTTAAAATGGAAGACATTGCATCATACCTTGTACCGATTAATACGATAAAACTGTTGATACATATAAAATGTTTTACGCGATAAAAGCTTAATTACATTAATCAGATATTTTTAAATTGCTTCGTTCTTTATTCTATTCTGAGTTCTAGAATCACTAGCGAGGTCGAAACGAACAATTCCTTCTTTTTCTCCGTGTACAACATTTTATTAGGTCGTCCGAAAAGTTTCTTTCGTTTTATAAGGAAATAATGGATGCACAATATTTTCCGTTTTATATTATTTTATCGAATTACGTATGATCTATTTTGTTCTATCAAAATAAGAATCACAAGATTAGGTTTCATGTTTGCATACAGACGCATCGTTGTAAAAGACGTGTCTGTAAAAGAAATATATATTTAGATCTAATATTCTGTATATCGATAAATTTAATCATCATTTGTACATTATTTCCTCATTTTACTTGAAGGTAGCGATGGTGTAAAAAAATATATTTATCAATTGTTGTACTTCTTATTATCAAACACTTGCCGTATCGCTTTTAACGAAAATCCATTCATCTTAATGGAAAACAAAGCACATTATGAATCTTATTCGCTCGCATTCTCCATTATCTGATAATCAAACTCGTAGCAGGTAGATTTAGTTGATATTTAATTTAAGTAGCACGGCGATAAATGCTCGAAAACTGTACTGCCACAAAACGGAGAATTTTATTTGCTTAATTCGTACGTTTTCGTTGGCAATGTCCGCGGTTTACCCGAGGGATGCAAGACTACACATGTCCTTCTCTCTAACTGTTGCCAGTTAAATTTTAATTAAAACTTTTCGACCACGTTAATTGGAAAAATAATGCGCGCCTCATGTTTGAGCGATTGTCGCGCTTATCTCTATTATTGTATCACTCTTTGTGTTACATCGACTTATACGACAAGCTCCGAATTATTGTTGTAAATTTGTTGGATCTGTTGGAATGCTTTATGAAATAGTCATTTAAAAAAATTTAATTCTTTCTGAATTTTGTGCATCAGTATTTTTGCACACATGTTTATCGATGTTCAGAGAACGTTCACAATTGTTTAAAACGAAATTACGTGAATTAGGTAATATTACGTAAAGCCCCTATCGAGCGACACGATAACAAAAATGAAACAAAAAAGGAACCATCAGAATTTAAAAGAGATGTCAAAAATTCAAGAAATAGTGATGCTTTTAAGTTTGAAGCGTCAAAGAACAAAACATTCTTCTTTGAAAATTCTGGTTTATATTAAATATTTAAATAAAAAGCTATCCACCTGACTACTTTATGCTCTATCTTTCACGGAAAAAAAAGGGAATGATTTTTTCACGAGCGAAACTTTTAAAATATCTATAAAAAACCATCGTAAAACACTTTCCCCTATTTCCAATCGAATTGATTCGAGGCCACTGCGATAGCTGTAATAAAAAAGAAAATATTCATGGAAGGGGACGTGGATGGGTAAGCATTTTTTAACCGATTAAAGGTTTTACGCGAGGGGGAAAGGAGGGAAAAAATTTCTTTTGGAACATTACCTTATTCAGAGGCGGCCCTTCTAGTGGAGTGGTTTACTCGGAACTGATTCTTTCTTTACAACCCAGGATCATCGACTCAAAGGGCAGAAAAGTCAAATTGCCTATAGCGACGGGGTAGGAGTTTCTTTTCTTACGACTCTCACTTCGCTGAACTAAGGGAGATGCTCCCTTTTTGCTTCCCATCGCGGCTTCCCGTCAGGGAATCGTTTCAAAGAGCAGTCTGCTTTAAATAATTTCGTCTCGTGCAACGCGCCATTTTACTCCAAGCGCCGATGTAAAAATATGCTATTTCTTTTACCATCCTCTCCTTCTTTGTTTTAATTAAATTGATCGTAACTTCGTCCTTCGCTCTTCTCAATCTCATACATTTGTTACAACAATGACATAACTAAAAATTTACAATTTAGAAAAAAGAGAAACGAGTAGACGAGTCGCCGAAATAAAAGTGCGAGTATGAATTCGCGAGTACAGGAGTCGCTTAAGCTTGATTTCCAACGAACCAATAACGACAGAAAACTTGTTGTACCAAAGGATAAAGCGTAACCTAGTTTACAAGACTGCGTACTTTTGATTACACCAGTGGAAAAATACAACGGCTTGCAAAATCACGTTTTAAGTACAGTTTCCGAGAAGTTAGCTTATAGGATCGGCGGAAATATAAAATAGCGGAAGTGGCAAAACTTGCGTAAAAGAAAGTTTGTCGAAAATTCCCGACGAAGCGAACAATCTTATCCCTCTCGAAACGTGGATATTTCTTAACTACCCTCAAAGCCTCGTATACAAGCTTGCCACGGTGTCTACGTGAAATTTCAGGTAAATGAGAACACAACCGGGCTATCCGCAACGCTTTTACCTTCGCATCAACCAACGTGTGCGGTATTCCCTGTTCCGTTTCAACATTAAAATTCTCCGCGATCTCTTTCGCTTTGAAACAGCTCACCGACGTTCTACTAACTACGCCAAACTGCTCTGGCCAAGAGCCTAATTATGAAAGATACACGATATTTTCTACTAATGGAAATATAGAGAGCCGTTGCAGTTGACGAAGTTCAGTCCTTCGAAATTTCCTCGAATAAACATCATGTGGAATGGAGTCACTCAGAAAGAGGTAGTGTAACATATTTATGACTTTTGTGGTGTATTGCTTCGAGTTCTATTTAAAAATTTACCTATCCTCTCGACAGTTATAAGTAAAATTTTCCCTGACATCGAACATACGCGATTTATATTAAATTCCTTCCACTTTAGTTGGTTGATAATTAACAAAATGACAAAATTCAACGCCAAATTCAAACTCCAAAGACACGACGTTTCGTATGTATGAAGCTGATAATGTAAAAAAGATTGTTAGGACATTCTCATTTACTACTTCTCGTCATATAATCAACTTTTAATCAACGCTTCTAACTCACGTTCCCGTTAGAAAGCAAACGGGACACGTGGTGGAGGGACAAAAATAAGGTTGAAAAGTTTGTAACATTTTGCAGCTATAACGAAAGATAATAGGGTGCCATTAGAGCGTAACGTGTTTGAAGGAAGCTACGTTTGCGCATCCGCTTAGAACGCGGCTTACGAACCTGATACAACCTAATTATCGCTCGCCATGCGCGAGAGCGCGTCTAACCTATTATTTTCAACCGATAGCACGAGACTAATGTAATTATATATCCATTCCGCGTTTGATGCTGTTTTAATCCGGTTTCCTTCGGCATCATCGTGTACTTATATCGTTCGCCATCTCTCGTATAGGGGAAACAACACACTTCCGGTGATGGGGTACGTTTTTAATGGCGGTATCGCATTGCAGCTGTGCCACGTGTTCGAATGTTAATTGATAGAAATAAACGATATCTATCTTGCAATACAAAGTAGCCGTAGAATGATCCAATGATTAATCGATTTTTCACAAATATTTTAGGAAATTAATTTACTTCAAGTTTGAGCATTTTCATGAGTATTTTAGAAAGTAGTTGCTTTAAATTAGTAACTAATTAAACATTGAGCGTGTATCTACTTTTCAGTGAAAATGATCCTAATTGTAGTGAATTACACTTGTACGGAACTTCAAAAGGATGTATTTCTATTATTAATAATTGAAAAGACAAATTTTGTTTAAAGAGCTGAAGAAATATGTTGTGAAAGGGTTAACACAAGCCTGGAATTTTCTCTTAATGTCACGAGCTGTACTGTTCAGGGCTTACTGTTTCCTCTTCGCAAAACTACAATTTGTTATCGAATGATCTTGGAAGTAACCCTTGTAACGAATTCACCTGTCGATCTCGTCCTCCGCAATCGAGATTTCTCGCCAGAACACTCGTTAACCGGAGATTTGTGACCGTTCGCTCTCATTAAGATGTAATTGCGGGGCTTGTTTCCTTTCCCACTGTATTTTTCCAGCACACGGTAATCACCGTAAAATTCTGCGCTGTCGAACCCAAACAAGCAGTTGAAACTTCGTTTCCTATAATAAAATCGATCTAAACTGCGCGTTGCTCTTGCCTGGTTAAGAACTGGCCATTAAAAAAGAAGAGAAGAAAAAATGAGGGGAAAGAAAACGAGGAAGGAACCGAAGGAGGCGAAGAAAAAGAGGAACGCAAGCTTCCGAATCTTCCCGATAATTCTGGGTTTGAATTCAAAGGAGCCGATAATCATGGTTGGAACAAGAATCCAGGTTAGGTGTTTTTAAGAACTCTTAATGAGAGGGCGCTGCTGGCTAGCTTTAACATAAAACATCTATCCTCCGTCTTAACGAGAATCCGAGTATAATTGCGAACTCGTGCTGGCTCGGGCTGCTTTGACATTTGAAAGACGTACACGCCTTTTCTATTATTGCATTCTTTCGTTCGTTCGTTCGCCCGTTTCTTCTTTTTCCTTCTATCTTCTCTCTTCCCTTCCCTTCTTTTCTCTCTGCTCCACGTCAATTTGCAGAAACTTACGTCCGAGTACTTAGATAAACGATCATTACGAAGTCGCTCTTACGTACCACTCTTCGAGAGAAGACTCATTAGTACCGGTAAGTGTTAGGATTCGTGCAGGCGAGAGACAGCTAAGGTTCGACAAACTTCACTCGTTCGAACGGTGAATTCACTCGTGCGCACGAGAACGTTTAATCGCGCAAATGAAATAAGATTCTATGTCGAAGATAGTTCCTTTTTTTTTTCTTTTTATTTTAGTTAAAGCATAGATAGAAAAAGTGGATTAAGACACATCTTTTTTATGTTTGAGTGTGAGATTATTGTTATTAGTCGTTTGAAAGTGAAGGAATTTATTGTTTTCCAAGTTCCTGGCAAATAGGTCGTGCATGATATGTGAACATATACAAGATATTGAAATCAATGGCTCGTTATAATATTTAGATTTAATATATACTTCATTTATTTCGTTAAAGAACATCTTCAATCTCTGTTTTTTTTTTTTAGAGATTTGTGCTGTAGTCGATCTCCTTTTATCTTTCTCCCTTTAATCTTTAACTTTCACTACACTTTATGCAAAGTTGTTTGCTGTGCTTGCTTTATATTTCATGACATGATGGAAGCAAATATTGTGCTAAGTATCACGTACACAGTTACCTGTGTGCTGTTGCTACAGCGAGTTGCGTTGTTGTGTTAAAAGGTGATGCGAATAGCGATGAAGCGAGTGTCTTTAGAACGAAATATTTCCCAAGATTCTCATTTTTTTGCATTAAGAACATAGTTTTCGCTAGAAAATAAATTTCCTTAGCTTCTAGAAATTTGATAAATTAAACGTTTGATTTCAATGACAATGAAAGTTTGATAAAATTGAAATTTTTAATGGTAGACAGTGCTTTTGATTAGATGCGACGAAAGATTGAAACACTTACCGTGTTTTTTTTTAGATAGGAAAGAGTGTTAACAACGTACGTACCTGAAACAAAAAAAAAAAAGAAGTCAGAATTAGTACTAATATTCAACATATAATTTTATTCAAGACGTTAGTATTAATATTCTAATAAAATGTCCTAAGGAACATTGGTAACAAATAGCACTTTAAAAAATTCTCGATAATATATACATAAGTTTTTTCAATTTTTAATGACTCGTAATTGAATCCTGTATATAGAAATAATTAAAAAATCGTTCGTCAACCTGTGATATATGAATTCGCATAAATATTCACCGTCCGGTAATAGGCAATCGATCTTCCATTTAAATACCTGTCGTTCGATCATCTAAATCTAAACGAATCGATTATACGCAGTTCTCCGTTCTTCAATTAGATTGGATAATCGAAGTGCATCGAGTTCAAGAAAATAAGAATTCACAGAGAGGACTATAATCGAATACAGAATTGCATCTACCGTCTACGGAAGGAACGCAAACCCTTGAGCTAAGAACCTGACGCGACAGCTGCTGCCTTTGTGGAGCCGATCTTGTTTAAGGACCGATTTACACAGGTATTAGCGTGTAATGGGAACTAACTAGGCCCTCGCCTTTCCTTTTATCAAGCCCAACGGCAATTTAACACGGTTCAAACTGCCTGAAATTGATGGCGGATCGTGAACAGAGAAACCTTTTCTTCCTTCCTTTCTTTCCGCCCTGGAGACTCGACATAAGAACTCTATGATACCATCGGTTAAGCTTTTTTTCAAACTTTAGTCATGCATATTTTTCACTTTCTTTACTCTTTAACACAGAATAGAAGGTTCTGTAAAACACCGACGGATATTTTTACTTTTCTTTGCCTATTTCTTCGTCTTAACACACTGGAACGACTAACTAGTTTCGAAATCGCGAGACGCTTGGAATATAAAAAACAACAATATAAACAAAATTGATCGTGGCTCCTGAGCGATTCAATCTTTGACACTTTCGTTCATAGTGCACCATCAACTAATTATACTTTTGTTTGTTAATTGGAGGTTTCTGTGTTAACATCGACGCTAAAACGAAAATACTTCGGACTCAGGCTTCGACATCAAAATTTGTTAAATAGGAACAAAGGATTTTTTTGATTCATTTAGAAAAAGTTAGGTGTAAGAAACCTAAGATAGGTACGAGGAATTTATATATTTTAATTTACAATTAAAGTTTGGTTCACTTTGTATACGACGATGTATGATGATACGAATCTAAAATTTCTGTCATACGAAAAAAGAAACTTTAATAAGTTTCTGGCAATTTCTGAGATTAATCTCTCTTTCTTTAAGTGTCCTAATACTTACGAACGGCAGTGTATATCGAAAGCCGGCGGGACGTAATTAATGCTAGCGATCAAGAAGCTCTTCTGGGCACACGCAGCAATTCCACACACAAGCCTCGTCTCGAATTTCGTTGGCGTGGCCGGAATTCCCCGGCGCGTCATCTTTAATCCACGAAATCGTTTACGTCTAGGTAAGTACGTAGAAGGGAAGAGATACTCGGTCGCATTTTTCTCCCGGTCTTATCTGGAATCTTGGCGCCGGTAACCGCCACTAAGATGGAAGGTGAAGTACAACCTACACAACGAAAAAGAAGAAGCAAAGGAACAGAAAGAGGAAGAAGGAGATGAAGAAGAAGAAGAGAATCTCCTTATTCTCTTCTTCCTCTTCTTCCGTACTTGATACAGAAGAAACGGGGATCCTAGACAAGAAATTACTCGCTCGAAAGACGACAGAAGAGAAGAGAGAAAAGGGGGTGGCAGAGTAACGGTGGTACAGTGAATCGCGGCTTCTATAAAAATTACCCTCAGGCCTGTGGCGAGGCGGGCGTTGTGGATTGGATTGAACGTATCCATCTTTCCTCACGGGAACTGTCCACGCGAACCGTCTCCCAGCGAGCACGCCATTTAATAACGATTCCTTTGTTGAGACGCGAGCCACGATTACGACCGCCACCATCCAACCATTGCCATCGCGGGACCCATCCTACGAGAAGCATCGGCAAGGGGTAATGAGAAGCTAGCCCGAGGGATCTAGACAACCTGCAGGAGGGAACCGCAGCCGATCCTTTGCGCTATAGCTTCGGCAAGAAACGGAGGATTGGTATACTAAATCACGCTACCGAGTAGCCTTCATGGAAATAGGCCGTGTATGGATCGGTCTGTGTTATTAGTGGGATTTGAGAATGGAGAATAGAAAGGAACGTTTTGGAGTTTGAGGTCAGGCGAGGTTTGCTTCGTTGGAACGGTTGACGCGTTGCTTTAGACGTTGCAATTTTGGGATATACACACAGTATATTGCGGATATTTATGCAAATTCGTATTTTCTCGTACCTTTTTCATTTTCAGTTTGGTGAGATTATTAATACCAATTGCATCTTGTGTCATTTGCGGAGATCGAATAAAAAATTATAACTGGTTTTTCCGATCACGCTAACAACTTTAATTCCATCAATTGCAACAGATATCTGCGTATATTCATGCAACGCGAGATCGCTGATTTCAACGACGGGTAACGACAAAAACAAATCAATAAACCGTAAAAAGCGAATTTCCTCGAACTTTCGACGACTACCTTTGATTACGTGATTCCGCGTCGTGTCGAAATCGGTCCTTGATCGGTAATTCCCACTCCCACATCGACGAAACCGTGCTCTTCAATCTAGAATCAAGCGTATTCGGGCCGATAAGATTTTCGTGGTCTGAGGATCGTCTGATGGAGCCACGCCTGCCTCTCACGCCGCTCATTACTCACGTCCAGAGGAAGGAGACGAGGAAGAAGAAAAAAAAGGAAGACGTCTGCCATCTCCTACGTCTTCTCTCCCTCGTGTTAGATCACCTCTATGAATCTTATCCCGAGCTGCGGGTTTCTTCTCGTTAGATCTCGCCAATCAGATCTATACACCAATCGAGGATGCGTTTTGTTGTTCCTCGGCGGTATTCGAACGCTTGCACCGAATAAAATACTGATTAGGCTGATGTTGCTACTGCTAAAGTAATGATTATGGGACTTGGGGGTTTCAGTCTTTTATCTGAATGTAGATGGCATAGAACACGATGCTCCGTTTTTCTACGTTGCACGTATTGTATCTGAAGGTCACAGTTGGTCGTCAAGGTTTGATCGTTTTAAGCCTTTAACGGTGTGATAAAGTGATGAGAACTTCGAAGCGAACGATGAAAAATGGTTGAATTTCTAAATAAGTTGACTATCGTTAACTTGTTGATATACAGATATTAATGGATTGAGAATTTCAATGGAAATTCGTATTTTTATGAATAGACCTGAAGTAATGAAATCTGGATAGAGATCTCTCCCACTCCGTAAATATTCTAACGAGACATTTACCTTCGATAAACTTTAAATTTAACCAATTAATTGGTCAATTTTATTTATTTCTGTATATTTAAATTTTTTATAAATCCATACAAATCTACATTCTGGATATTATAATTATACCATCATGAATTTTAATTTTAATAACGAATAGAAATAGTCCTCGAGATATCACTCCCATAAACTTTCAATGGATTACCATTGATTTCCAATCAACAGCAAATTACATTTTAAAATTAAATCAGATTTCACGCTGATATAATTTAATAATCTTTTCAACGTGTCGGACAAAGAATTAAGAGCACCTGTTGTCTTCGCGATCACTCTTCACCGTAGTATTGGAAGATGATCGACATTCGAATCCATTATCTTGCTGTCACGTCAAATCAAATCATAGATTTTCTGTCATGCGGCTGTATTTCACGAACCGCGGATGCTGCTAAAAAATAATGACACGCACGGAAAAAGTCGTACAAGAAGAACTGAATTTTCACCATTTTGGATCTTGTTGATATCATATTCCGTAAATTCATAAAAATTCATCAAAATCTTCAATGTTCCTTATTTTAATAACCAATCGCCTTTGAATATTCAGCATTAATTTGAACATTGTTTGATTAAACTACATTTATTCGAGCACTTACCATAGAGAATTCTTATGAATTCGTATTATATGTATCATATGAAAATTTTTGTTTCGTTTCCGCTGTAATGTCGTGATCGTATTTCTAAAATTTCGAAACAATCTGGATAGGTACATTTTCGTTCATAAGTATTAGCCCATTTTTCGATTCCATACAAGATGTGATAATTCGTTTAAGTCATCAACCAACTGATTAACCGATCACGATTTTACTTGCGAACATAAGAGAATATATTAATGTTGATACCATCACTGATATTCTGCCGGTGAACGCGATCCATAAAAACGATAACTGTATAAAGGGTTGTATACGTTAGTGATTTAGCCTAGCGTGAAATGAATCGAATGGTTGGTAATTTCACGTTGCTACCTGGAACGGATTGTTTTTTCTTCCGCCCTAGTTGCTGAAACGGGAAATTGCTGAAAACACTAGGATATTGTGAAATGTATCGAATAAAATATGAGCATGTACAACGGTGAAATACTCAGCACCGGCTTTCACGAACAACGGCTGTAGTATTTCTCTTGCACTCCCACGATTACATGCGTCTTTGCATTCTACCATCATTAGAAATGATGTATAACCATGGAATAAACTGAACTTTTAGGTTGTGTAACGAGTTCATTCGGATTTCTTGAGAAGCACGAAAAAAAAAAATGAAATTTATTTATGCAAATTATTGTAATTGAATTCTTATTTATTTATTGAGGAATTATATTCAGTCGACGATGTCGGAGTATTTTTTATGTATTTTATTCTAGCGGATTAAGCAGTGGACTTAATCTAAGTGGATTAAGCTAATCTTTTACTTCATCGCGACAAAACTTTTGACCTTCTGGTGAAAAATTGCATTTTTACGTTCTTTGAATCATTAACAAATTTTTCACATATTGAGATAACTGATATTCTAATAATATCAGTAATTTAAATTCCCTGTAAAAGTGGACTAAGCACATAGGTATAACTAGCTCTTAATTTTTCGTCGTTCCGATAAAATGAGAAATTGTGAACATTTTTTACGTTACCGACGTCAAGTACAAAAAACGCGTAATTTCAACCGCTCATATGGAATAAATTTTAATAATTATATTACGTGTAATATAATTTAACTTGCTTGAATCTCTCTCGCGGCACGTTGCGAAGGAATTCATTTATTTTTACATTTTTATTCACGATTCTCGTACGTGGCAATATTTCTTTATTCGTATATTTTTTTTTGTAAGGATTTCCATTTTCATGTACCTATTTCCTTGTTTCGTTTAAAATGCGCTGCTCTCGCGTACGATAAATGTTATTGTTGTAAACAATGAATTCAATAAATAAATTTCGAGAATGGAACTGTCAAAAGCATAAATAATATTTTACCATATTTTTTAAATAAACGAATTCTTTTAAAAGCTGCTGAAAATAATCAATTGGCAAATTACCCTTTTAAACTTCGTAGTTAATCCCTTAATTTTAAGAGTTTGGTTCTTTTATCCGTTTAAAAACTACTTCATTCACAGATTTCATAAAAATGTTCATTTCTACACATTAAAATATCCTACGTATTAATCTTAATATTTACTTCAATGTGAAATAATTCTTCTGAAGATTTTAATTATTCGCTAATAATAATTCAGGTATTGTCACGTCAAATTCCAACTTCAAACAAACGACATTTCATTCATATGCAACAGTCTAATTAATTTGACAAAAGAATCCGTACAATCACATTAATTAAACAGGAAATAAAAATTATAATTCAATAAATGTATTCAATAAATTCGCGGAATTGAATTTATTGGAACTAATAATTGAAAAAGAAACGATTCATCGATCGTTTCGCGCGATTCTGCGATTACGATGCCATCGATCACGATCCGAGGCGTTTGGAAAGGAATTACTTGGTGGAATCTCATCGATAAAAGTTATACGCTTAATTTGAGAAACGCAGGAATTACGGTAGCCGGATAATCAACGGTTGGTATAAATTATAGCAAGATTCAGTTAAAAAAAAAAAAAAAAAGGAAGCAATCTAACGTCAGGAAGAATGAGGAACGTGCAATGGCAGGAAAGTACTGCTTCTGACCATATCGGTGAATCTCAGGTGAGTCCGGAATAACCTTTACTATTCCCTTAGGTTATCGATCTCCACGGGCTCGTTCCACTTTATTTTATAAACCTTATTTAGGATTAATGACGCGGGAAGGAGATACCGCCATGGATCGATAGTATCCAAGAGCCGGTTCGTTAAAGCCAGATATTTATTTCGCTGACGAACAGTTATTCCTCCTTATGAATCGTTTCTACGACGTTTGTGTGCCGGCAACAAGCGATAAAATCGAGGTCTGCTCTTATTATTTTTTAATTCGTTCCGATCTTGCCTCCGCCTTATCCTTTCATTTATGCATAGCTAGGGAAGGAACTGCTCGAGAACAGGAAAACCGATTTAAGAATCAACGTCCAGCTCTTACGTCATACAAGACATCGATCTGTAAACACTAATGCGATTTAATAATTGAACTGTGATACAGGTTCTTTCGTCGTGTAATTTAGCGAGTTCGATTCTAGCAACGAAAGAATACGTAATTATTAATTTGAAAATGTTACGGAAGGTATGTTATTTTAAATTGTCATAATCTTGAAAAATATTCGTGTAATTTAAGATATTATATAAGGTATCATAAGATACAGAAAGAAGATATTATGACGAATATCTTAAAAAAGTTTTATTACGACAGAAAATTAAAAAAGATTAGAATATCTTAGAAATTAAAAAAAATTTGTCAATTAAAAAAGATTAGAATATCTTTGAAAATTTGTCAATAAGAATCTTATGTTTTATTGGTAAAATATATAATTATACAAATGAAGCATATGTAAATTATATGCATCAATTACAAGATATTTTTGATTGCTCGTTTATTTTGTATCGAATAAATTATTATGAATTGAGGGATTATGCTAATAATTCTAAATACAGCTTTCAAATACAGCTTTCTCGTGTGTTTAACTTCGGACTCACCAGCATATGAAACATTAGAAGGATACCACATCGGTACGCCTGTCTAGTTCGGCAATAATAGGCTGACTCGATCGCGATAATCCATTAACGGACTTTCGCTTCCTCTAATTTCATCGTCCTAACGGATATTTCGGCTTTCAAATCATTACACGCCATGCCATTGTTAATTTTCACGCGCAACAAACTTACAACAACCTTGTGAAATCCTTTCACCGGTGCACGAAAAATATACAAAACTCATTTTAAAGTGACATCTCTTTGAAATTTTTTAAAAATTTAATGCATCGATACCACCCACTTAACTTTGCCGCACCGTTGATTATTAACCACATTACAGAAGAAGAGATTTATTATAGATCATATGTATTCAGTGTTAAGAGAAGTAACAATAAGAATATGAAATTAAATTGTATATGAAACTGAATCAACGCACCATGTGCGTCAGTAGAAGTATACCTGACATTTGGCAATCTTATTATTTTAGATATCGGTGTTCGTGGATTCAAACTACCATAACTTATGCTAAAATATACTTTGTAATTCTTTCAAATCTGGAACAATGAAACAAAAGAGTGATTGAAAAAGTATATTAAAAGATGTTGAATATTCAATTACATGTACGATATTTCAAAGAATCTACGTACAATTAAAACTTTGATATACACCGACCTAATGTAAACGATGATTGTGGATGAGCTTATTGGGCGACTATTAGCTAAATACGTATGTTTCGTAAAATAGTGTAATTGTTGCGATCTAACTTAAAAGTCGCACGATATCGAATATTCCCGTGTCTTATCAGCCGATCAACGATTTCTACGTGCACGTCTAGCCGGCTGCAAATCGAAGTTATCGCGAGGACGAAGAAAATGTCGCTTTTAATATCCCCGTATCTCTTCAATCAGAACTGTTGGGCGTCCCGCAGGGAAACACAGCTCTGCCCTTTCCTTACCGAATGAACTATGCTTTCCAGAGGAACTTTGTTTCCCGCGATAACATTCCGAAGTCAAAGGGTTCTCTGTCTCTTTGCCCGATAACGATCGCCCTTTCTCCTCTCCTCGCCGCCGCCTATACCTTTCCTGCTCCTTATCTCGTCGCGATTCACGACCTGGATTGAAGAATATAAGCGCGAGTATCGCGTGAGTCTTTGATTTCGTTACGCCGGCCATCAGATACGCGGTTCAACATCACGCGGGCAACCTTCAGTTTCTCGTTGTGAAAATGTTTCCGTTTGAATAGTCAGTCACGATTAAATTAATATCAACGTGAGAATCAAACGCATAAAATTATGAGAATGAAAAATTCGTCTCGGAGAAATGGGAAATATATTAGGTTGTCCGAAAAGTGTTTTTCTTTTACAGACACGTCTTTTACAACGGTACATCTTTATACAAACATGAAACCTAATCTGTCGAGCGTTGTGATCTTTATTTTGATAGAACTAAATGGATCATACGTAATTCGATAAAATAGTATAAAACGGAAAATGTTATGCATCCATTATTTCCTTATAAAACGAAAGAAACTTTTCGGACGACGTAATACTTTTTATAAGATTCTGGTTATACATTAACGTTACGCGACAATGAAACTTCATATTTTCAATGTAAATCTTCTTAGCATTGAATATACGTGACTTGTAGTGAATTTCTCCTTCTTTAATATGTTTAATAGGTAACGATGGTACGAAGTTAAATGAGTGGTTATTGGCGCGCCAACTTGAAACTTCAAAGAAACAACACATAAATATTTGATTGTTTATATCTTCTGGAAGAATTATTTTTCTTTTCCCGACAGTTTTGTTTGCTTTTCGTATATTGCATTTTTTACAAATAATTTCCGCTCGTTGAGCAGTTATATTTGTTCCTTGTATATTCGGATAGACGGGGACTCGCTTTTTAAATTGATTCTTTGCAGTATTTTGATCTTGAGAGATAGGTTCAAAGGACGCGTATTCATTTCTGCTTTCACGAATAGCTTCAGAACGAAGTGGGTTGAATATTCAGCTCGTGATGTTTAAGTGTCCGAGTAAGTTTGCATCTCTTTGATATTATTGAATTTTGAAAAGTCTTTGAAATCTTGATCCAACTACATATAAATAAAAATAAAAAGATAGAGTAAAAGGAAGAACGTATGAAAATTGATAAATCAGATATTATTGCAATCGATACTAATTATTTCGTAATTAATTCGTTTGAACAATGAGAAGAAATTTATTGATGTATGGTAATGAAACAGGCTGACATTAAAGCAAAGCAAATGGAGAGGATCAATGATTGTAACTGTCACTATTGTTCTGGCTTTCAAATGCGATGCATTATTTCCAGGCAGTCGTGCTTTCGTGCATGATTTCGTTGTCAGCATCAATCTAATGTAACATGCCCCGTTGAAGTTCGTGACGGGAATTACATTTGTCATACAATCATCGTTCTTTGCCATTTGTAAGACTCGCAATTCTTCCGCGTTTATTTCTTCTTTATCATTCTTTACATGTTTAGTAAATTTATATCTTCAGAATTGAATTTTTGTTAAGAGATAACGTTTTTCGTTAACCGAAAAATGAAATAAATTTGTGATAAAGAATTATCTTCTATTAATTATCGATAATAAGAACAGGTTCTCATTTGGATGATTCTTCAGAGCAATTTTTATGGCAAACAGATACATTTGTCGTTTAGTTAATTAACTACTTGTCAGGGGCAAGAGAGTTAAAAAATTATGATTAAAAAAACCTATTTCTTGAAATATTAGTCGGTAGAATTGAATGTAAAGTATAAAAAAGGAAATATGTGAAAATGATGTTATAGTGAATTTAAATTTTCTGCCAGTTATACAAAAAGCTTTAAATTTCGAAGGTTAACATCACTTTCTCTAAATGTCCTAATACTTATGAACGAAAGTGTATAATACGTGTCACGATGCCGATTTCCGCGAAAGCACCCGAAGCTGTCTGATGGTTGTCATCGCGGTGAAATGCGGATTTCGCGTTGCCTTACTTATTACTATACGTATTGTAATCCAACGCGTTTCGTTTTCCCAAAATCGTACGAAGCTTCTCGTTCAACGCTGTTCTGACTAAGCAAATTCGCAAAGCGACCGCATTATGATATTCCTGTGCTCGCGAGAACTCTAGGCTGGGAGACGATGTACAAGAAACAGAGATGTGACACTCGTCTTATTAGCGGCGCAAGATGTCCTCATTATCGCGACTGACGGTGATGACGATGCAGCCATGAATTCCGAAGTGTTTCGTTGATGAGACATAAGAAAGAGAACCGGTGCAGAAGAGATCATAAAGCTGACGCGAAAAGAATCACGCGGATTCGTTAGAGCGAGGTTTCTCTTTCTTGCCTTTGCCGAGGACCTGGACATTCTTGAATGCGCGATACTCATTCGCGGAATTCGCGTGTTCCTACTCGGGTTTCTTAATTGCGCAACTAACGACGCGACTATGGATATTCGTATCCGAGGGTTGTTCAAAAGCAAATACTATGCGCAGCATGAGAATTTGAGAAAAAAAACCTAGTAATATACGTAGTATTAAAATATTATAAATGTAAATCATTGCAAGTAAAATTTAGTTACAGTTAATAACAAATAACTAAGCGTGAAAATGAAGTAATCACCAACAACACGGTAGAGCTATGCTCTGATATGTAATCAATCTTCATGCGTAATTACGTTATAAGCAACAAAATGCAAGACCTGTACTTTACGATATTGTATTTGACAGCTGTTCGAATTTCCTGTATTACACTCCAGAAAGATTGAATTTAAGAAAGAAAAGGAGATTTCTGGTTGATATGGAAAGTTGTCGATAAATGTTCAATCTGAAAGCTAGATCGACAGAACGTAGGTAGAATATGTGAAGTTTGAAACAAATGGGTGGCGTAATTGGACGAGCACAAGGGAAAAATACCATTTTTCTGTTCTATATAGGGTGGTTTAAAAATCAGATCCCACGGGTTTTCAAGTACTTCCGATAGTCGAACAAAAGTTAATCAGCTTTCGATCGACTTCAAATTGCAATGCAGTGAATTAAAAAAAAAAATGCTTTATTTCGATGAAAAGTCAAGGTCACCTTTGTCTCTTTAAATGAAACAATAAATTTTCTTGTGCAATATATTTTTTAATTTTCTACAAACGGTATTAAGATACTTGGGTGGGAAGATGATTAGTTTAAGAGATATTTTAGCTTTAATGTTGTACTAGAACTTATGGTATGAAAGACGAAGAAAGATACGTAATACTTTTTGCTTTTATGTTTTCCTTAGATAAAAAGCTGATTAACTTTTGTTCGAAACATCTTTTATCCCTCCATCGAAAGTGTCTGAAAAATCTCGAGGATAATTATTAGATCACCTTGTATACTTTAATATATTCTTCAGCTTAGTTCAATGAAAATGAAAATTAAATTGAAAATTAAGATTTCATCAATTTAGATTAATTCTGCCTCATAACAGATAGAAAATTTAATCTTTTCATTAGATTTTCATTTCTATTTCAGAGTCTTTAGATATATCATAATGCAATTAAACTATTCTATAATTTTATTCTATTTCTAAAATACAATCGTGCTGTGTAAATTTTGCTTTTAGGAAGTGTTGAAACAGAAAGGGTTGATCGGGTCAAGTGTCTGTAAACTTGACCTTAAATCAGTTTCGAAGTATCATTGAAGGAAAGAAGAGTAGTTGTGCTTGACGGGACAATACGATGCTGGTAATTCGATCCCTTGAACACCCTACGCGTACTTCTCCCTTCACCTTTCCACTTCTCACCTTGAGATCTTGAAGGAATTTTTCTATAAAATGCAGTCGCTTTGGCTCAATAAAGCGATTAATAATTTTTCTCATTCGAAATTAAACAATTAAAATTATTATCAGCTCATTATCAGAATTTTTGAGCCGCGAAAAATATTCTATTCCTCCCTCGTGTACGTCCACCCACCCAGTTTCGTAGACGCAAACTTCCGCATTTAAATATTCAATAATTAAAATATAAAATTTATCTTTAAAACTATAATTTTCAATCCTCTGACAAGATCGTTCTCTCGATAAAAAGAGACGCGGTAAAGGAAATAATACACTTAATAATACGCTTGTAAACCAGTCTTATTAAGATATATACACGTTTGAATTGAACAGATCAACTAAAAACCAGCACAGCTTTCGTTATCGTATAAATATGCGAGTGTCTGCGTCCAGGGAGCATCAATATGCATGTAAGCCGACGTTGGTCGGGGCTTCGTCGTCCGGCTTAAGGCAAGAGGGTAGCCTCTTCTTCCGAGCGATAAGAATTAGGAACAGAGCAGGGAATATCATAATACTCGTAAGCCGTGGGACATATTAAGAGGATCATATCGTTCGTGTCCAAGATCCTGTAAGACGTTTCAGTTTGATCCGAAAGGCGAGAAGGTTGCTCGTCTCACCTGGAGAATCTTGACAGTGGGTGTAGGTAAGTAGAATGGCGATACGGCTGTCCAGCTGACGGCTCGTCGCTCGTAATGCGATAAAAGGTGTCGCGTCTATTTCCAGCCTATCTTTAGCTAACAGTTGCTCGATTAAAATCCTTCGCGTACCTTCGTTTATTCCTTTATTTGGAGTTTCTTTTTACTTTTAGATTACTTGGAATTATTTGTAGCTTTAATTTAGTTGGAATTACTCATAGTTTTATCTTATTTAGAATTCTTTTAAGTTAGATTTAAGTTAATCGATATAATGGTAATCGGTACAATGGCATAATCTAGGTTTTTTTTCAGCACGAAATTTTATTAATTATATTTGGAATTATTTATAACATTATCTTATTTAGAATTATTTTACGTAGGTAGCTAATTGATATAATAATTGGTAGAATGGAATCTATGGAATTTCATGTAAATACACAGGCTCCGGAATTTGATATAGTTATTCGATTTCACTATATCACCTGTATTATATAATATATTTAATTACCGTTCCATTCAATTTCCATCGCTCGTCGCGTTTCTCATGCAAAACACTGTTCAAAAATTCATAGACTCAATCGAACGAACGAAGGGTTAGAAAAGAATTCCTCGAAAAAAAGGAACATTCCCATGCATGAATTAAGCTCACCTTAAGAAACCAGATCACCGTATTAGGGCCACGAATGTTTCCACTTGGTGTTTGACTTTCTTCTCTATAGCTAATTTGAATATGCAAACGAGCATCCTTTAAGGTTAATTACAAGCAAAAAAGACGGTTGTGAAATGGTTTTAAAATATCAAGCCATCTTATGATGAGCATGTTTGAGACGTGGCTTTCTATTATTTTCTTTTAGCTCCGGTTTACTCAGAGGAAGAAAAGGATAGCTGGCCATCCATCATCGTTAGCATTTCGTTCAACGATAGTCGGTCGGGCGGAAGTTGCCGCTGACTTTGAGAGCTGTGTAAACTAGGTGAACAAATAAACCCGTTTTATGCCCGTCCAATAACACCATCGTCTTCACTGCCCCGCGTATATATGCATACAAGTGTACGTGTATTTAAGATTGCTACGTAAAATTGATGAAATTGATTCGACAGATTAAATTATTCTGTCGATCATTCTGATTACTGTTTGTGCAAAATGTCAATAACACAGTCATCTTACATTGTTATACACCTCCAACGAGTTCATTCGATTTTCTCTTTTCACAGTACTTTATGTTAACAAATAATTTTCCTTTTATTTCAAATTCGAATATTACACAATATTTGCCTTTTGTTTCAAATCCGACCAATATATTAGGTTGTCCGAGAAGTGTTTTTCTTTTACAGACACGTCTTTTACAACGATGCATCTTTATAAAAACATGAAACCTAATCTGCCGAACGTTGTGATCTTTATCTTGATAGAACAAAATATGTAATTCGATAAAATAACATAAAACGGAAAATCTTGTGCATCCATTATTTTCTTATAAAACGAAAGAAACTTTTCGGACGACCTAATACATAATCATTACAATCGCGTCTCGTTGCAGTGCAAACGAAATTACAAAGTATCTTATACGGTCTACATAATATATATATAGATAAAAGTTTTGAAATACTTTTGTGAGCCACTGTAGCACCATACATATCCAACATAATCGGGAACGACCCATATTTCCCCGCCGCAATGCGTCAACTTCCCTGCGATTCCGCTTCGTACCTTCATTTTTCATTCTTGCACCGTGATCTTGGTGTCCAAATTCACCTTCCGTGTCATCGAGAGCATATACTATTCCACCGGCGTCATCCACATGCTCGTGCGAGCCACTCGAGGAAATTCCTTCAGGAACCGTCGAAAGGTGCGGATCAACGGTGTTAGAATGACAAACAGTCACCGATGCTCCTGTAATAGACTGAGCGTGTGGCGTCTTTTCTGTCTTTCTCGAACTTCTTCCAATGGATTGGTTTATTGGTTGGATCAAGTGTATCTATCAGATTGTCAGTGGAATTGATAGTATCCGAGTATTAGGTTCGTGTATATATCATACGTTCTATACCGCGAAACTTTAACTTGTGATAGTTTATTTAAAATATTATACATTTAATCGAAGCAATTTTTACATCGACCAATGTACTCTTTGTTATTGATCAATGTATTTCAGATTTATAAGAATCGTCAATTTTAGAATTCGAATAGTCAATATTCAAACGCGACATTAATTGACGATTTATTTTAATGTTGAGTATACGAAATCTTTTTATAGTTTATAGAATCCTTTTTTTAGCGTAAAGTAATTCTTGAAGATCTTAATAATTTGCTGGAGATAATTTCGATATCGGGGCCGTTATCGAGGAAGTTTAAGTTTCAAAGGAATGACATTTTACAATACATCTATTTAATGATAATAATTTGCACAAGGAAAGACGCATCTAACGCACTACGTGTATATAAGATATATTTCCATTGTTAAAAGTGGATTCTCTTCTTTTCTTAATTCGATAGCCAGAGATAGTATCTCCTGGTGTTTGTCCCCACGAGTGGCACGTACGCGTTGCATTGGAGACGAGGTGAACGGTCGCGTATATCCGTACGCAGAATATGCCGGAGAAACGTGAAATCCACTCGAGAAAATGCGAAGCCTCGACACGTTAAAAATGAATGTGCCATCACGCTTCTGCGGCAGAGAGAAGAATGAAGACTAGCTAGTATAGCAGACGAAAGAAAGAAATAAGGAAAGAAAGAAAGAAAGAAAGAATGAAGATGGTGCGTTTTATAAGAAGAGGCAACCCGTTTCTCGACAGCTCACGGGCACGAAGAACTCTCAGAGGCGTCAGGACAACGATGCCTGGTGACCGATTAGAAGGAGAAGCGCTTGAAAATCCTCGGATGGAACCGGTCTGAGAAGATTCAAGGCCCTCGAGATGCTGCATTGTGTTCGGTCAACGTTGGTCAGCCACTTTGCTGTCTTACGATTCCCTCCAGAATGTAAACACACCGAGCAGCTTGAAAAGACCGCAACCTACTCGAAATAGAATCAGTCAAAGGCTGACACTTCCCGCCGGAGGAATACCAATTAGCTGCTGGAAGTTCGTTCTGCTAACAAGCGTGATGCTCTCTTGACGTTCTTTGCCGACACTCTCGGACCACCTACCGCGAAAGTAACGCGAGGCGATACACAGTCAAACTGTTTCTAGATACAAAAGACGTTTGTTAAATTTTCTTAATATTAGGAATGGCTTACATAAGTTTGTGACTACGCTGTCGTTCATATGTGTTAGCGCACTTTTTGCTCGTATATAACATGCGATTATAACGTTGAATACGCGAATTTTATTCAATTCTTCTCGATTCTATGATCTTAATACTGCGTTGCGTAAGTTTCAAATCTGATAATAATTGTTAAAAGGTTTAATAGGTTTCTAAACATTTCTGAGGTTAAACGCACTTTCTCTAAGTCTGCTAATACTGATGAACGGAAGCATATGTATATTATGCGACCTCGGGTGCGCCATCCGTCTCGGTAAGCTGTCGTCGTAATCACCCCTATCCTTCCTGTTCCCGTTCCTACGAAACATTTCGTTACGGCTGTCGTTTGCATCGCGATGTGAAAGGAGCCGACGTTTAAAGGAAGTCTCCGGTGTATCGATCGGCCTGTTGTTGGTCGTTACAGGTGCACGTTTGTCAAACATGTGTCAAGCCGAGCGGTAGACGAGCGGCACGCATGAATGGAACAGGTAAAATTTCCTGGGATCGATGCCGGGGAAGAATGATTTGTGTGTAGAAGGGCGCAGCAGGAAGTTTCGTCTATGTTTGAACGAGATACGTAATTGATAAGATATATATGTAGACTATCATACGTTTGAGATATTGTAATTAAGCTGAGGATATTTCTGCAAATTCGTATTTTTATGGACGTAATTAAAAAAGTAAGAGAAATACTTACAGATCTAAGCAGATTCTTGTACCTGATGAATATTATTACGAATATTATACTTTAGATATTTTACATATTTTTACATTCTGTCTATATTCTGTGGACCTTTACGTCTTCAAATTTCCGATAGATGCATTATGAACCGCATTCTAATTACAATAATGAGATTGGTTCCAGCAATTCTTTTGGAATCAAATTTTCCGAATTTTTTGTTTTATGTTCATAAATGTGTTTTATGATAAAACGTGGTTTTAGTTTCTTTTCATAAAGCAGATAATAATTCTATGTATATTATTATGATTGACTGTAAATGATCGCTGTGTGATAATAGGATGTGAACCATTAAATGTTCCAAATCTAATTCTATTCTCCCAAATAAAATAATTAAATAGCGTGCAAATGCAACATGATAAATGTAAAATCCAATGAGTTCCATTTGAACTTTCTGTATCAGAACAGCGACATTAACAATTTGCCACTGAATAGATACTTGATTTAATAATCTTTATAAATCGAGGTTAGCATTAATTTGGATTTAAAATATTTAATATTTTATGCTCTATGTTTTATGTAAATCTATCGGGAAACAGTTTTTAGCTCCAAATTAAGATTAATAACACATTTTCACGACACGTTACAATAATTCGAGCAAATACGATTTGAATTTAATCAAACACCATTCAGATATAAATGATGAAGAATTTTATATAAAGAATAATAAAAGCAAAATCCAATGTTTATTACAAAAGTACAAATTTATATGCATTCTCACGGAGTTGACGTATACAATACTTGTATAACATGGAAAAATATATAGAATATTCAAAATGGAGTGCACATACTTGTTACAATTTCAAAATGCTTGGAAATAATAATTTCTCTATTTATAGAGTTTCTGCTTTCTAATTCTGTCTTCTCATTTCTATTGAAAATAAATTATGTTATATTTATAATTGGAAAAATAGAAATTAACCTATCTGAAATTGATTCGACTTTATTGATATCCAATTTCATAACTCTAAAAATAATTAAAGAATGATTCGTTCAACGAATTAATAGATAAAACAAACTCCTAATTTCTATTTCCCTAGTGGAATGTCTGAAACTATGCATAAAAATTTCCGATCCCTTTATTACAAATGAAACGTAATACAAATTTGATCCTGTCAATAAGTTACGTAAAAGCGCTGACAACCGTGACATTGTACAATCAATGCATGTCCGCGCATTATCTCAGTAGATTGGTTATGTATCACTAGGCTATGCACTAATTTATCAGTACTTTGTGTCAATGGCCTTTTGTTCAGGAAGACAGTTATAGGAGGCTCGCTAGATAGTAAATACTACTCGCTGCCATTATGTAACAGACTGGTAGCCGAAATTCAGCTGATATAAAACGAAGTTAGCAAATATCATATAGATAAAGTAGGTGATAAAGTTTCGCAGATATCTAGGTGTATTTTAATGATACGAACTACTGGTCTTTTACCACAAATAAATTAATTTTTGTTACACAAGAAGTGAAAAAGTTAAATATTAATATATTTAGAAACACATACACGATACTAGGAAAGATGTGCGCAATAATTTAGTAATTAATGATACTAGTGAGTTGATAAGAAAAAGCGTGGAGTTTCTTTGTTTCTCTATTATCAATGCATTATCAATGTGTTATCAATATTTTCTGTACAATTAAAAGGAATTGGAGAAAGAAAAGGTAGAGAACGTTGAAAGAATTTCACTGATTTCGCAAAGAACAATAGTTACGTATCAAGGAGAAACAATTAAAATATAAAATAATATTTTCTATCCAGAGTATCCATAATGTTTCCCAGTTTACATGAAAGAGGACTAAAAAGTTACACAATCATTGTTCGCCGAAAAGAACCAAATTTACGACCTTAAAAGCGGACATAATAAAACTCAAGGACACCAATAACCTATAAATTGTACAATATATATCATTTGTTCAGAGTGAAATCTTTGCTCAGTGGGTAAATTATGTGTTCGGAGGATTTCATTGCTTTGACCTTGTTTTAGCTGGTGGCAACATCGTTCTTATTTAACGTCGGTTGCGATGTTTAAAGAAGTATCGACCGCTTAAAAGTTTTTATTGTGCGACATCAACCTGTTGAATGTTTCTACTATATACGTTACATTTCCACCGCATTCTCTATGAATCTAGTGACATTAGCGATTCCTATCAGCGGATAATTCGTCATAAGTATCGAATAAACATGCACGTGTCGTGGGAATTTCAATTGCAGACACGTTTAACTTCCTGAAAACAATCAGATTTATGATGTCAGATTAGTCATGTTAATAACTGTAATTCATAGAATTATTTTCTGTATTTTATGATTAAATATGATGAGAAATGGATACTATTTTGGGAAGTAACAGCTTTATTCGTAATTCGTGAAATTTAGAAAAGGTATACGTTTATTAGTCTGATCAAAGTCGTTCTAATTAAATTTTTTCTAGATGCGTTATAACTTCCTCCTTGGGCAAAAAAATGAAAAAAAAAAAAACAATTTCTTAATATTATGTTTCTATCATCTCGTCACACATTTACTGTCATCAATTGGCAATTTCAAAGTATTGTATTATATGCGTTTGAAAAAATCGTGCATTTAATTTGCTTACTAATATAGAACTTCGGCAATTTCTAAAAATAATCTACGATGTATTCCTTTTCTGATAAACGAGATGGTTTTTCTTGAATACATACGTGGAAAGATCTTTTCCCTCACAATATCAGAAGTATACGACTACATTATCATTTATCCATAAAACTTCTCTTCGATGAAATTTTCACTGTGACTTCTAAAGTTCCATTACTACACATACATCTCCGAGAAAAACCACATTGCCAACGAATGATGTAATGCAACTAAGAGGAAAAGTGAGTGGTAATTGCGCGATAACGGAATCGACACTCGAAATCCACATCGATTTCGGAAACAAGCGACACACGCGGTTCAGAACCACACGGTGTCACGCGTAATCTCGTCTCGACGCATCGTGTCGAAGAAGATATCCGGAGAACGAGAAATCTAGTATACTTCGATCGACTGCATCGTTAACGATAATTCGATAGTCGTCGTCGAGCCGTCGAATGCAGAGAAAGAACGACTTTCGCGATCGGATCGATGCGAAAAGAGACAAGAACTGACAAGAGACACTGCACGAAGACGTACGTAGAATCGAGCTGTGATGATCGTCAACGTAACGAAGCAAAAAGAGTAAAAAGTTTGAAATCTCCAAGCTTGAAACAGAGACACAAACATGCGTGAGCTATCATTTTTATTTTAACTATTTCATGATCTTATTTTAATATGCGAATTTTCTATTAATCACAACTAGTCACGTTACATTAGTCACAATTTTTTAGTCTCAATGGTTTCAGGTTTATATTTCTTATCTTATCTGTAGCTTAGAAAATAAACGCTTATAGAACGAAGAAAAATTTGTAAAACAACAAAACATTCATAACGTTTATAAGTACCAATTTTATTATTGTAAATTTTGCCAAGAATCATTGCATCAAGAATAAGAAAATGCTCAAATAAATACTTTTGAATAATAGTTAGTGTACATTTACTTTCTGTTTAACACGTTCGTTGCTGTTAACGCAACTGTCGCGTCTTTATCCTTGTGCGCTTCAACCAAATGACTTTGAAGGAAGAAAGAAAAATGAACAGTGCGTTGGAATGTTATTTAAAACAGAAATACTTTGTTACTTAAGAATATATATATTCTATTGTAATATTGTAATTTTATTTTAAGTGGCGAATAGCACATGCTTCGTAGCAGCGAATATTTCAATTTAAATATCATAGCAAAAAATAAACATTTCCTTGGAAATGGTGAACGCACAAAAATTAACTTGACATGAATCTTTATCATGCATCTCTCAGGAATTTTGACGAGAAATATTTATGAATCTTGTGTTTTACTATGATAGCGGACATCGTGAGGTTTTTGTTCGCTATAATGCTTTGCATCGCGAACATGATCATCTATGGATTGAAGGTCAACATCGCGACAGCTATCGTTGGCATGGTGAAATCTAAAAAGCATTCAAGTAGTCCAGGCGATGTAACTTATGAATGTAATTTTGGCGATGAAGACGTTTCGGGAGTCGATATAGATGGTCCTTTTGAGTGGACGACAACGGAGCAGGGCTTGGTCGTTAGCATTTATTTTGCTGGTTACCTCACGGGTATGTTTCCTTGCGGATATTTCGCGGATCGGTAAGTAAAACTTAAAATTAAACATTTTTTAATTCAGAAATATAACTCTCCTATGGAATATTTTTTGTGTATGAAAATAAGTTTAAGTCTCCTTATCAACAATCTGTCGATTGAGATTATTTAACGAGATAAGGGAGATATTGTAGCTAGCAGTAATAATAATAGTAATGATCGTTCATGAAACTAGAATTATCTTTTATCAAATGGTGTAACACCAAAGAAGTGTTTTTAAATTTTATGTGATAAATGTCTTCCTATCAAGATATTCGATATCTCAGTATCTCCTCAATATATTCTATGTTTATACGTATTATATATGTATGTACCGCTACTGTCATAATCAGTACAGTGATTTAGATTACTTTAGATTTATATTCCTCATGACGTGTTCTTCAAACTCACGCATTGTGAAACTTTCGAATTCATAAATTCTCGAATTCTCAAAACTTACAAATTTTTAATCGTACGAATCGACGACGATATATTTCAGCTTCAATACAAAGAACGTGCTGCTGATATGCGTGTTAGGAAACGCTGTTTTGACGCTGTTGGTGCCAGCAGCAGCCAACGTGCTACTGATCCTTTATATTGTGAGATTCTTGACGGGCCTAGTGAGCGCAGCGCATCTACCTGTGGTGAACGTCCTCGTTGGCAAATGGGTTGTTTACGAAGAAAAAAGCACATGGTTCGCCATCATCTACGCTGGAACATCGCTTGGTACCGTGATCTCCATCTTGAGTTCTGGCCTGATACTTGACTGGTTCGGATGGGAGGCAGTTTTTTACATTCACGGTACACTGCCACTGATCTGGTGTGCCCTGTTCTATTGGTTTTTCGCTGACAATCCAGAAACGCAAAAGTACATTTCTGAAAAGGAAAGGCAACTCATTGTGACCTCTTATGGGCACAGAAGCCTTGAATCTGCACACATGGACGTTCCATGGAAAGCCATCTTCACGTCGGTACCCTTTTGGGCACTGATTTATACGAATACTTTTGGCAACTTCTGTTGGTATTTTTTACTCACACAACTGCCTCTGTATATGAACAAGATACTCAGGTTCGATATAAAATCGGTAAGTTGGTAATAATATACAGGGTGTCCCTCTTTTCTCCGTATAACTTTGCCAGTAGATTCTACGAGTAAAAGTAAGAAAAAAAGAAGAAAAACGTAGGATCAAAAATGCTTTGTTAGAAAATTATAATAAAAAATCAAAGTAACAACGAAATATTGATTTTCGTTCGATATAGCATAAGAACAGATTGGCAATATTTATCTGATCTGTTTACACAAGCTACGTTTGGTACTTGAAGTCGTTGATACATGCGAGGAATTAGCGCAAGGAACTTATGATGTATTTAACAACATGAAAGGAAATTGACGTGAAATTCGCAATGTAATAAATTCAATTTCTGACGAAATATCAAGCCTGTATTTATAAGAACAGACGGCACTTTGAAACGGACCTAATGCAAGTAAATGTAGTCAATTATGATTTCGAATTTCTGTTATACTTCTTTGACAGAGCATTTTTATATATGTTTATATGAAATATTTTTCTTATTTTCACTCGTAAGATCTGCTAGAAAAGTCATGCGGAAAAAAGTAGCGACACCCTGTATAATAAGATAGGATTATTTGTCACCTAAACTTGAAACTCAATTTTGAACTTTTACATGGAATGATCAAACTCGTTATATATTTTGAGACTCCATTAGTCCTTAATACAATAACAGAAGAATGAAAAAATATCGTGTATACTTTAGATCCGGAAAGCAAAAAATATCAAAAACGAGGAAGTGATTCGAATAACCCAATGGTAGAGTTACTTAAATTAGCCAGGAGGTACTATAAGACACATATATTTATTATTATTTATTATTTATTAAAATATCTCAGCTAAAATATTGCTTTCATTGTTAGAAGAATAATTGCTACATTATCATTCCTTTAATGTGCATAATAACTTTTAAGTTACTAATTCGTTTTATAAAATTCATTCGAACTTTTGGTTCCATATTTTTTGAGCAAAGAATTTACAGCGACGAATGAAACTTTATATTTGTCATCGAGTTTCGAATTATAATACAAAAGCGATATAAATAATTATGAAATAATATATAATGATGCTACATAAATGATACAGTAAATTATATGTACAGTTTTGAATCATTCACTCGTCAACGTATTTATTTACTTGCATAGAATGCTTCCCTGAGCTGCTCTCCATATCTGATAAATGCAATAATAAACCCATTGCTTGGTAAATTACTGGACTGGGGCAGACAAAAGAATTATTGGAAACAGACAGGTGGTCGAAAAATTGCAGTATTTATAAGTAAGTTTCGCTATAGAATTTATATTCGATATAATATATCTCAATCTTATAAATTCTTTTCATTTACAAGTTTAGGTGAAAAGTATTCATAATAACACGAATGATTTCATTTTTACTTTAAATATGATAAATACGTCAAACTATATGTACTATATGTCAACCTATGAGTTTTCAATTATTCGTTAACGTTACAGGTTGTATCCCACCCAGTTTATGTCTTATTATAATCGCTTATCTCGGCTGCAACCGCGTAGGCTCCACAATATTATTAATACTGAGCATAGTATTCTGCGGTGTAATTTTTGTTGGACATCTCACCAATCACAATGATTTGGCACCAAACTACGCTGGAATCTTAATGGGCATTACAAATACTCCGGGGACAATTTCTGCGTTTATTCTGCCTGCTTTGGTTGGCGCGCTTATGGAAACTGGGGTAAGATGAACATAGAACTTACTTTTCTATATAGAAGAAGTTATTTGATCGTAAAAAAATAAAGAAACGTTTCAATATGATAAGAAATGTATCGCTAGGAGCATAAATATTCACAGCCTAGTGATAAGTGAAGGAAAAAGGAAAGAGTACTTAAAATACAATCGAGAATCATTCGACGTTCGTTATACATAAATATTATCTTCCAACACTCTGACTAATTTCTTTGTCAAATTTAATTTAACAGCATTGCTTCTCGAATAAAACAATTAATTTTGTACTATTTTCTCTTTCAAGTTCACTGTATAATCATCGTGAATCTTTTGAACTTTCTCTTCTTATTCTTATTGATCTCACGTATTATATTAATAATGTAGCACACTATGGTAAAGTGGAGGTATGTCTTCTGGATTAATATTATTGCTCAAACGTCTGCATTTGTTGTATTCGTGATCTTTGGATCGGCAGAGATTCAACCATGGAACCAAGCGCCATAGCAATGGTGATGACGAGTCAGAAATATGTTTCACTATTATTACTATTGTTAAACTTTGGCCTGTTATTCGTAAACAGAAAGATCTGCAAGATTTATAAATTACGAATTAAACTAGAACTTTTATGTTTTATGTAGATTATTGTCAAGTTTTTATACACGTTTTTTAAATATAAATAATAACAATAAACGTTTATTCTATTAAAAGTGTGTGGTTAATAGATATTTCAAATATAATAAAAGCAAATCGTTTTAAGATATTTTAAGAAACTTTCTGTAATGTATTTTAGAAGTATCCAAATATTTTTACCATAACATTCTGGGATTGTTTCCTTTCCAATTTATAGATCAGATAGAAACCACTTTATTCAAATAATAAAAAGATGATTTACATGAAAATGATACACATAACAGCGAATCGTGAACTTTATTGTAAACTACTATTACTGAGTCTCTTAATACGTAACGTAAATTTATAGTGTGATAATTCCAGAAAATAAATGCTGCATCTAAACACTCAAACTATATTTCTAATAATCTCGATAATAAATCAAAAGTTGCCGGATTTTTCATAAATCTAAAATTAAAATACCAAACGCTCGAATAAAATAACTCGAAACAATGGCACACAAGCAATAGAGTGTCAGCGAAGTGGTGGCGGTCGTTATAAATAATTCTGCATTCGCGAAAATCTTTCGAGAGTTGGTGTGCAGAAGCGTATAAAGGTCTGCGCAACCGTGGGCTACAGTAATTAGAACCGCGAGACCACCCGTAATGATAGCCGACCAATTAAGGACCACCTGGTACAAAAATCCGTCTTATCCCAATTAGATCGCGGCGTTGGCGACCAGCACTCCGCGAAAGACTCCCTTCCCCTCTCTCGCCCACTGCTTAGAAAGAAACATCCAAGAGATCCAACGAAAGAGCACCGAGAGTGAAAAGCTCTGGCAACTTTAACGGAGAATATTTATGGCGGCTGAAATATTACGTTTGTAATCTATTTCGGTGCTATAGCCGGCCGTTTCGACGAGCTTCGCAGTTGAAAAACGGAAGATTACAGCTAAGTCATTTCCCCTCTCCTTTGAAACGTTTCCTGTACCAGCAAGATATCAAAGACCACCGCTCGAGAAAAGAGTGCGGTCGTCTCGTCTCTGGAAATTTCATGAAGATTTTGAGTCGCGGAAATTGAACGAATCGCCGTATTCGCGAGTTTCAGGTTGCTTTGTGGCCTGTTGCCAATTACCGCTTCGTTCATCGAGACATAAGCGGAAAATGCTTCGCAGGTAATGCTATACTATTTGGTTTTATAAATAACAAGACTATTACGGTCTCGAAAATATTTTTAGCATAAAATTAATATAAAAGATGAGAATAATATATCCGCTTTTAACAACACTTAACGAAACGAAACAGAGATTGAGAACTCCAATCATCTTTCACTAAAGTGTCTATGAATAACATTGGCTCGATTTCTTAGATGTTCGAGTAGCTGTTGTATTTTCTAGACTACGTAGAATGAATCCACAGAATGAATCCGTTTCTTAGTCGCTAAAAACGTTAAAGAACACCTCTCATACATCTTTACATCTTTCCAATGCAATATGATATTGATAAGCAGTGGGCCGTTGACGAGATTGAAACATACAAAATTCGCAACTATCAAGTTGGATTTATCCAATTATCGAAACTACATTATTTTGCGCGACGTATCAATATTATTCTGGTGTTCCTATAAAATAATAATGAGCGCTACAAAATAATGGAATTCGATTAAGAATACCTCGAGTTCAACGGATATCAACAGGATAACAACGAGATTCTATCTGTCGATCAAAAAATTCCAGCGCATTGTATAGAAAATTTAATCAAAGTTAGATAAAAGGCAATCTTCCCGTAACAAAGGGAAAAACCAGGCAATCAATCAAAAGGGACACTTTAAAAGACGAAAACGTATCGTCGTGATTCTGTCTCATCAATCGAGTAGACTAACCACTTCGTGACGTTTTATTTTAAGCGGTGTACCGAAAATTAGCCGAGGGAACAGTCTCACCGAAAAATTATGGTAGACCTCCGTTAAACAGCCGTCTCCGTCAGCCGACAATCCGTCGAAGAAGCTATTAATCAAGCGTAATTAAGGCTCCGCTGATCCTTCGCCAGGGGATCGAGACGTCGACTCGTTTGCCCAGACTTGGCAGAAGTAGAGTTGCTCGCGCGTCGCTCGACGCCACGGTTAATCAATCCTGAAGCTCGTTACAGTCGAGCCTTGAAGCTAGCCTGAAGTAGCGTCAACGCATCCAAAGCGACACTGAAATGCCAAGAATTGTTAATCTAGCGCAGCTCCACACAGCATAACGCTTCCTATGTTGAGGATTCGCAGCTGCGTTCACTATACGAGACAAAACCTTCCTGTAATTCAGAATTGTTGATTACTATTTTTTCCACTAAATACAAATCCGTACGAGCTGTTATCGTAATGTGTGTGTATAAATCATTTTAGGAAGAAAGCTTTTATATCGTACTTCAAAGAGGACTATGTTCAATAATAGCGTTTATAATAGGAATTTATTGTATTATTAGGAATTTTATGAACAAACTACTAATTCCATTTATCTATTCAAACTTCTAAGTCAACTTCTAAGAGTGAAGTAACACTTTTTTATCTACTTTCCTTTATCTATGATAAAGTAAATCGACAGAAAATGCTCCTAAAACTGGTCTTACAATCGTAGGAACAAACTATCGTGGATGATTGATATCGCATTGTTCTCGCGTCAAGTTGATATCGCGACTCTCTTTGGCCGTTGGTTGACGTTAGCTGCGACGCCGGCGTCTCTGGCTTCCGTCTGGAACGTCATGCGAACTCTTATTAAAGGTGGCGATTTATCGCTGGTAATAACGGTGCGGTCTGGCTGCGAATGTGTCTCTCGAAGGTTCCTAGGGGAAGGTTGTGGCACGAACGCCTGGCTTGAGGTTCAAGGTGTCGAAAAGTATGGGTTCATTCACAGCCGACCTTGCATTCCTAATTGTGCATACGTAATACAACCTTCACCTTGCGCCTTCTAAAATGTCCCTAGAGTTTTAAGTTTATAACGAATGAAATCAAATATATCCTTTAATCTTCATAATTATTCATAAGAACATTGATGATTTTGAATCCAAGAAGATGAAAGAGGCACCTTTAATTTGATTTTTTAACTCCTGAACATTTTAAAAGAATCAATATCGTCATTTACAACATTTCGTAAACCTATCAACTATTTTTGAATTTCTTATTTCTTTTGCTTTTCTTTGGATTCAACGAATTACTCGCTGGCGTTCAAATCAGAAAACTCTAGAAAAATAGACTTATCACGTTTATCTCTTGTGATCGATAAAGCACGGTACACAACCATCAATCAAACATAATACAAAACGAAGTAACGAGAATGAGAGATACCATCATACTCCCTATTCTTACGACAATAAACTCGATATAAACACAGAAAAATATATTCTTCCTCTAACCACTAAATACAATAAGAGCTGCTAATTTCCTGGAGCACATCTGCTTGTAATTTTTCTGGGCAAGAGCGCCAGCAGCGAGTTAGGAGTAGTTAATTGCGTAGAAAGAGGTTATCGATTGCTCTTCGACGTGTCTGCTCGGAGCCGAATCTGGGTCAGCGCTATCAAAGGGTGAATTGAATGTGTGGAACAACTGAAAATGCAGCTGCTAACAGTCTGACCAGTACCGCCCTCGGTGCTTTTCAACCACGAATCCCTTTTAGTCGTGAGACTGAGCTATTAAGGTCTCGACATGCCACGTGTCTGCACTTGAGCACTCCATTCACGTGCGTATCCTATATACGATTTCCAAGCTCAGGTATTCAGGTGTAAATGTACGCGCGTTAATTCCGCGCATCCGCGTTTTCTATCTTTGCTATCAAAGCTGAAAGCATTTCTCCATTGCAATCTACACAGAACCAATAGTCTTGATTCTATCAATGCCGAATCGATAGTAGTCATTTGATCATAACCGTGTACATAATTGCAATTTGACGATCTGCTGCTTAATGAACTCAAAATATCCATTTAAAGACAATCCTAATCAATGTAAAATCTCAGTCGATATTGACCGCTATCGAATCTACACGCGCTCTTTCTAAGGAATGCAATATTCGGAGGAAACTATGGCTTTGTTCTATATACAACTCGCAGGTAGTGGTAGTTGGCGGAACAGCCAGGTCGACGCGGAATCACCTGGTAAAATATTAAACTTGACGACAACTAATCTGCAGGAAGTTCGCATAATGCAACCCCGGTCCGCAGGGAATCGAGACGAGCGGTTGGAGCCGGTCAATTGGAAACGGGGTGACCGAGTTTCGAGATTCCTACCTTCGCTTCATCGTCGTCAACTGAGGCATATTGAATTCTTTGCTGGACTCCGTGGAATGCCGGGAACCGAGTCGACCTTCCGTGTTCCCTTTCTCATTCCCTTCCGCCGACCTCTGCCCGTTTTTCTCTCGCTAAGGAAATAATTTCGAATACTTGGCCGATTCGCGAATCCACCGTCCCCTCGTTTCCTTCGCGATGACCCAGTTCACGCTTTCGGGTGAACAGTCGGCTAACGATGCGCGAAGCTGGCCCAGTGCATAGTAATCTCGTGACGTGACGTGGCTCGAGGAGGTAAAGACTGTTTGATGGCGTTTGATAGAGTGTTGGAAACAAGGCAGCTGCAAACAGAACTGAAATTGAGATATACGAGGCAATAGGAATCTTGTTAGCAGCGGTTAAAAGTCCATTTACGCTTGGATTCTCGAGAGTTGTTTTTATTTTCTGGAGAAGCTTCAATGTTACAATGTATTTGATTGATGCATGCGAAAAGTTTGAATTTGCTGCGTTATTACATGAATTATCATTGGCAAATTGTTCGAACTTCGAAGAATTAATTCACGCTACAAGGAATTCGTCCTAGATTTAGTATTACAATGAATTTGTTAATTATGTAAATCATACATTAAATTTCTTATTTGTCTGAATTTAATTAGTTCAGTCAGTCATAGTCTGTAGCAAATTGTTTACATGCTTAAAAGATATCTTGTTATTTAAAAATTTGATTTTACAACCTTTTTGATTGAAATGGTATTACTATAGGTTTTTATTAAATAGAAATATAATTTAATAATCTTATTCTGTTTCGAACCGATCGTTTTACATAGGAGAAGTACATAGCGATTATTTCTGGTTGAAAGATGCGAAGAAAATGTAAGGTAAACGATAGTACAGCTGTTCATTTGTTATGTTCCACGTTGTAGTGCTGAAGATAGCGGTCTCAGATATACGGCAAGCAATATATTATCTCTTTACAAGCACGTACGTAATTTATTTCTTGCATTAATTTTGGACTTAAACGTGCTTTGTTATATGAAACTTTCAACGTTAAAAAATCTGTTTTCTCATCATTAAGTCTTTACGCTAGAAATCACCTGAAATTTTTAATTCTTAAGATAGCTTTATTTCCGGAAACTTCTTATATTACTTATAAACTTATATTACTTCTTTATTAGAATATATTATCTCTTCTGTCATGCTAATAAGAAACACAAATTGAACGAATTTTATTAACACTCTCATTAAACTAAACAAGAAGAACTTAAAACGATATTCTCAATATCTTGGTCACTTTTACCTACCTCAGAAATCATGTCACAACAAAGATAGTCGATTCGATGCAATAAACGCTGTAATTCATATCAGCTAAGGCTTTCAAAAATCGTATCTTTAATTCGCGCTGTTTTCTTTCTCGTGAGAATATACGATGTACTCGTAAAGAAATCACAATTAATTGAATAAAAGATACCAAATATTCTCTGTTTCAGCAACAACCAAAAGAGTTTTTTTTGTATTAATCATCTCAAAATCACAGTAAAAAATTTCCTCTAATTTCATTTTGTCACTACATTACTCGCCACCCTTAAAAAAGGAACGCGAGAGGTAAAAAGTTGCAGTCATTGTTGCGCATTCGCGCTTTATTATCATTTCAATTACGTCCGAACGAGAGCGCACCCTTCCAATAGGATTGCCGTTTCCTCTTTTGCGACGTAATACGGCACACGGTTACCTCCCTCTCGTGCCTCCCTTGACCACCCCTTTACCCGCCCTCTGCACCCTTGAAAACCGTCAGCATATTGCGCATGCATAATTGAACGTGTTCAAACAAATAACAAAGTTTTCGCATGCTGATGAGAACGCTACCGCATCCTGATTTCGGCTACCGCCGACTGTCACTGATATATTTTCATTTGCCACACGGGGACAGATCCGCCATTCCTGTTTCTTGAGATTCAGTTCCTCGTGAACGCTCACGATCGATCGAACTACTCACGGTCGAAACGTAGCAGGAAATACTATATAGAAGACATGATCGAAAGACATGAAGAAAAAGACGTCCCGACAGTCTAAACATCCAGAGAGACATCATATTCGTGTGTAGTTCGATGCGCTTGCGACTGATGGTAAAGTATAGCAAAGTTTGCCTTGCAAAAATTAGTGGTAGTTTATGCGAATTATACGTAAAAGCTACTGGAAATATTTTTCCCGTAATCTTCTTATTGAAAGTAATTTATTTTTCAAATAAATTATTCTGCGACGATTAAAGTTGATTTATGTAACGCGTGGTCCTTGTGAATTTTAGGAATATTTTCCTTACAAACGAAACAAATAGCTGTTAGCTTACTTTGCGACAATTGAGAGTCGAAGTATTTTCCTTATAATTTAATTAGCAACGAGCCCCGTTTGTCTTAAAAAATTTATGAATTAATTGCATCGGGATACCTTTGGGTAAAACCTTTTTTAACGAAATAGAGAAAACATTGATATTCGAACACGATTCTGCTAAAAAGAAAACATATGTCAATGGTAAAAATAACAAAGAATCACGCGGGGAAAAAGGACAAAATATCGTTGTTGGAACTATCGAAAACTCGAATCGTAATTGACAGGAGCGTATAATCCGTGCGCGTGTAAATCTTGGATCGATAAGTTAACGCTCGAAATTGCAGAGTTAGTTAAGAGGAAATTACTCGTAACCCGGTGAAAGGGCTCCCCGCCACTCAAAAGGGATTTAAATTTTACGTCTGGTCTCATCCCACGAACGATCCAATCTGGCTGGGCTAGCACGCGAGAAAACTCCTGAATTTTACGAAGCATAATTACAGGGACGTGCGTATCCGGCTATTTTTTCCGGGCAGCAGCGGTGAACTTCCGGTTGAGTGATGCGATAACCGTTTACGGTGTTCGCGTGATCGCTCAAGTCCCTTCTGTTCTTTTTCTGGCCATCAACCGCTCTAGGAAAACGTATGGGGTGCGTGGTAAAAATGATCGACCAGCCCGCCACCGCATTCCGTTGCATAATTCACATTTAATTGAAACAATAAAATACCTCTTCACTCGATTATTATCGATCATGTTGACGCTCGACATTTACAGGATCGCGATGGAATTATGGAACGAATAGCAGATTTTCTTTCACTGTTTCTCTCCGATCGAAAATTAATATCATGCCGATGCATATATGAAATGTCATTTCTTTGAAATTTGGTATTTCTCGCGTGTCAATGCCATCCCTTAAATTTTGTTTTATCACTAATTGTTAGATATCCATATTAAAGAAGAAAAAATGTGTAATAAATCACGTTTATTTAATGGTAAGAAGTTTTATAATAAAGACATTTCCTTAGATGAGCTTCAATTTAGAGAAAGTATCACGAAGGTTTCTGGAAACGTAAATTTAGTATTTGAGAAGACGTTTCCTATTCCACCTGAACAACTTTTTAATACATAAATTATTTTAAAGAAATTTATAAACGAAGAAATCGTAACAGCACCGTTCGAAAACTTCTCGAATTTCGAAACTGATAATTCTTTAAAATCTGGAACAAAGAAAGAAGATAGTCGCTGGAATTGGATGCAATTCCAGTTGCGATAAAAATTGTATTGCATGAAACGACAGTTGACGTACCTTAAGCTGGTACTTGTGAAAACTGTTTTAAATATTGAAACGCATTTCGAGGCTACAGTCGGTTTAACAAGAGACTACATTTGCCTGTTCGGTTGTCTAACACGTTATTAACTTCTAAAGTAAACTAACTCTTTTCACGGGTGGCACACTCTGCGCATAGCTGGAACGTTACATAATGCTCAATGAAAAGCTAAACTCCTACGTAGCTACGTATGGAAGTACAACGTGGTATTTGCCAGCGCTGGCTGGCAATTTGCCTTCGCATACCGTGGTCTCACTCGAAGTATGAATAATAATGACGCTGGATATGTGAATTATGAGACGATTATCTACAGCGTGGGACGCGTTGGTTATTGCATCGACGAGGTACACAGTACCCTGCGACAATCGATCCTCCGACTCGATATTACACTTCAGCTTTATGCTACTTTTAATGGCCTCGATTTAACGAATCACTACGGAAACTATCTCTCCTATGCTTGTATGACACCTTAACGTGTATTTCTTATTGACATTTCTTCATTCACGGTAGAAAATCAAATTTTCGAAATTTGTTTATTTTGCATTAGTATAACAGTTGTATTAGCGTAATAGAGCATTAGTGGAGTCGTAACTTTGTTCATTGTGGCATTTTGGATATTTGAATTTCATGAAAAAACGATAAAAGAGATTAAACTTATTAATGATAGTTCGTTTATATTTCTTTCAAGCTTGAGAAATTTTTAGTCGAAAATGGCTGGAAGAAAATGGCTGGCAACATAGTTGATATAAGTTCGACAAATATTGCATGTTATATTGCATTTATTACTGTAATTTTGTGTTATGATAAATTCAATATTTCTGGGGAATTCTTGTATACGTTCTTTTATACCTAAAAAACCAATGAAATACGTTTAAGAAAAATAAGGTGGATAAAGGAATCGAATTAACGATATTACCGAAGATTTGAACAATTTTCATACGAGATATATTCATTTTTCCACGATTTTTAGTACGAAAGTTTGCCAACTGTGGCGCCAGCTGTCGGAGCACACCCCTTCGAAAATCTATAGACTCGTTCTGATGAAATCTTATTATAAATCAGAAATTTAATTTTCAAATAGAATTTTTAAAGTTATTCTCTCTCTATGAGAATTGGTCCAAGTTAAAAATCTTTATTAAAGTTAATTTCCATAAAAAGAAATCATACTTTATATCTATAAAAAATGAATACATGTATATACATGCCAATTATAATAAAAAATTCCACTATGAAAAAATCTGTATAATTGTATACTACTTGCAAAAGATAAAAATTTCTTACAAAAAAAAAAGAAGAAGAAAAATCGGCAACAAAAATATAAGACGATGGAGTTAATCATAATAGATAATTACTATAGAAACACCAAATACAAATGATCTATCTATTTTTTTTTCCTTTTTTAATTTTTTCTTTCTTCACGGTATGATAAAACGTACGATAAAATTTCCCCGAATTATCATTCTATTTGACATCGTAGTTGTTCTCCTCACAGCAGCGTAGGCTACGTTTTCACTTATTCTAAATTGGCTTTTTAATATTTTGCATATTAGTAGCTTATGCTACCCCCAGCAGAATCCTTGTTAGTTGTTTCAACGAGTTTAGTATGCAAATTGACATAAAGGGTATATGCGCGTGGGATGTAACTCAAGTGCGGAACACGCGGATAATGAGGGGTACGCTTTACCCTCGGGGGTAGTATGTTTTACACCCGGGCCGCTTATGCGTCCAGGCCGATCCGAAAAATCATCGCTACATGCGGAAGCATAACCTTCCAAATTTATTACAGATCTACTGCCTTCTTTTACTTTATTCTTGAATATTTCGCTAATGTTTTGATGGAAATGTTCCTATTAAAAAATTTAAGCATAACTCAATCCATCTTTCAAAAGAATTTCAAATCGAGAAAATCTAAAAGAATTCCGAGTGCATTCTCGGATTTCTAAAAAATTTATTTGACAGGCTGAAACAGTACAGGATTAAAGAATTCATTACTGTTATGGGGTTGCGTTTGTTAGATCGCGTTTCTTCGAGGTTGTGCTAGAATCGCTCTATTTATTTTATAGCATCATAGGTTCTTTTTTTATTGGGTAATTATGCAAACTGCAACGTAGGCAGAGCCCGTACGAACGCGTCAGCCAGTATTTTTGGGTTTTACGGTATAACCAGACGTGGTTCCTTACCAACGCCCGGGATAAATGTAATAAAATTCGCCAGAAGAAAAAAGAGTACACCCGTAAACGCGAGCTTGAATAATTAGCCTTTCTTCTCTTGTTAAATATTTTCATCCATAAACTCATTGTATATTATATTCAAAACCTTCTGTTCGTTATTAATTGCTCGATTAAAAATCGTTTAAAGAATGTAAATATTTTAAAGCAATATAATGAATAACGGAGAAATACGAATTATTTCATAATCAATGTATTATGCATATTACTTTTGCACATTAGTGGTAATCCTTATTTAGAACTACCACACCAGTCAAATTGACTGGTTTTACAATTTTATTTTAAAATTCCTTCCTCATGTTATATTTTTTTCCGCAGTGATGTGATGACTTTCGCAACGATAACTAAAAGAATAATATAATGAATTTTATTTTGTCTTTTATATATTCAGATTCAAAATAATTTTCTATCAAGGCTACTTATACCAACACCAGTCAAAATGGCTGGTATTTGTCAAAGTGTAAAAGGATCCTGCCATCTGTTTATCGAACCCCAATTAACCAGATTCCTCGTCTTGTACAACTTCCCACACGTTTTTAACATTTTTACCGCGTATCATTCGATATGATGATATCAGTTATCAGGAAAATTCCGGATCGATTGCTAGATGCTAACACTAGAAATACCACATCAGTTAAAATGACTGGTTCTACAATTTTATAAATGTGTCAACTCTCGTTTAGGGATCATGGTCCCAGATGGATTAATAATACCAAAAATGTACTACATAACATGGAATTATTTCTGTAAAAAAGTAATAAATTAATAAATATAGAAATATTCTATTATTACGTATTTTTTAAAAACCAATCATTTTGACTGGTTTTGGTAGAAATAGCTTCGTGTTAACTATCGGTAGTTCTAGTGTTAAAGCTCTAAGAACGAAAAGCGCAAATATTATAAAAGGATTTTGTTCTATAAGCTACAAAGAAATTCAAACGTTAATAAAGAATCCTATAATCAGTTTCTTATTCTAAACGATTCTAGGACTTTGATTATTTATTAAAAATTACTCTATTTATTAATACATTTTTTAAAATGTCACTCATAGCGTATCTATATTCAGGCGCAGTTTTGCTTTCGATGAGTCTTCGTATCATGTTTTAAGAAATTTTCACGGACCAAAACGGAAGAGATTGGTTATAACGAGAGTTTGAAGTATTTGAGAGGTATCTTGTAATTAATTAACATGCCTGAAAAGGATCTCGCTGAAATTGGAGATTTTGGAGAAGTCTCAACCTAATGCTTCCTGATATAGGAGAAATGAAATTTGCGAGCGAACGCAACAACGAAGCAAGAAGGAAAACTAAAAAAAGATAGAAACTTCTAATAATTTAATGGAGAGTAAATAGTAAAATTTAAATATTTGAAACTTGACAACTGTGTACAACTTAAGACATTTATTTCCCGATGCATATTTTTCATTTTTAGAAACTTGCGTACATTTTTCTTTCGTTTACAATATGAAATAATGTAAATCAACATTTTATCTGAAACGTTCTAAAATATTCAATTCACCTCTAATGTATCTTTTATCTTGTTAAAAGTTTCTTTTTCATAAGAAAGGCTATTGTAAAAGGGAGTCGCGATTCAAAAAAGGCTGAGATATGCTATTTTAATGTTTGTTTCTTTGCTTGGAAGGTTCGCCATTCTCAGCTGTTTCTCTAGATTCCGGTGATTAATCGCGGTGAATTAATATCTGGCCGTTTCGAGACACCACGTGGACAAAGAGAGAGATTATTTCCTGCCAGCGATTTAGTAATTGTGACGAAAGATGCGGCTTTCTGGCGACGCTGTTGAATCGCAAAGCCGCGAGGAATTCTCCTGTAGAAAACATCGACGATTGAGAAATAGTTGAAGAACGATCCCTGGCAGTCGAGTGGCACTGTCGAAAGGAAGTTTGGTATTTTCTTTCGTCTCCAGAAGCTCTGAGAAATGTACGTACATAAGAAGATATATGAAAATGCTGATATGACATTATGATGTTATGTGAAGATCAAAGAATTTTGGAAATTATACGATTTCGTTGCGTTCAAATAAATACCAGATAATTTTATTACTTCGAGGTAATATTTTGCGAATAATTTGTCGTTTTTCTTCGTTGTTTAACAGTAAATATGTATTTAATCTTCATTTAGTAACTTATTTATCTAACTTTTTACGCCATTATATAGATATTCACATATTTGCACTGATTTAATGTTATCCTATTCGTAAAAAATGTTCGTATAAGTTGTAAATATTGGTTTGATGTTCAAATATTCATAAGTATAAACTGATGTGTTAATTGGAAAGCAATGGCAAGCAAAATGGTTTCGATGATAGAAATTAAAGCACGATGGACAGAAAAATTCATTTATTATAAAGTCAGTCACGTTGATTAATCGTAAAGATCAATTATTTCATGTTTGTCAACTCGTCGCTTCAAATTTATGCGGTACAGAATATTTCAAACTTTCCATTTCTTTTTTACAAATTTCTTAACGCATACGTTTATGCAATTAAACAGAACCTAAAATGTGAATAAATGTTAATGATATAATTACTAGATTGCTAACTTTTATGCAAAAATGCATACTTTTTTGGGCGCATATCAGAATCTTAAATAATTTCATTTCCTCTTTAAATATTATAACCTGCGGATATTTTTTATATTTTTGAATATCGCGTGTATCTACCTTGTAAATGCATAAACATTCGCAATTTAATAATTATATTTGGAAATTTAATAATCACACTTTTTAAATGCAACTAAACTTCATGAAAATGCAGATATGACAAAATTAATGATAGAAATTCTATTTTAATATGTAACGTATCTCGATTGAGAATCGCCAATGAGCAGGAATTTATAAAGACTCAACGTCGATTGGTCGATTAATCAGGCAGAATTAGAACAGAAATTCGAACTGTCGTTTAATCGAGCAGAAATGCACGACGGTTCTCACAGCTAGGAATGTCTCTGATCCGACCTAATGAGCAATTAGTAACGGAGTTGTTCGCCATGTACGTGAAACAGTAACAAACATGGACGTCGCATGCATCACGCGTCCCGGTTCCTTGCCTTCGGAGATTTACCGTTCCGTTTCACCTGAGTTTCCTGCAAATTATCTGTTGGCAAATGCTCGCACGTTTCCGTCCATCTACGGCGAATCAACTTTACAGCAAGGATCTAATGTTGTCAGAATTTTTAGCCTATTGTTGCATATCATTTATTATATATTAATAACGTAACACAAACATTACAATTTTTTCTTCCAATTCGCGCACGTTACGTAATTCAATGTAAATGAATTATTTCTTTAATTCGTAGACATTACTTAAACTAAATACATGCACCCCTCTTAATGAGTAAAAAAGGGAAAATTTTCAATTATTCCCAGCAATGTACTTTCTTTCTTTCAAATCCACGTATCTGTTAAATAGCTATTTATTTGCAGAATTAAACACGTTTTCGACAACTGAATCGGCTTCTTTGTAATCAAGTTAATCGTGCGAGTTAGTGGAGCAACCTTAAATAAGCTTTTTATGATCACCTTACGTGTCACGAACGCCTTCGCGTTATTAGGTTAAACGCCAGTTAACTTATGCAGTGATTTAGGATAACGACGCTCGCGGCGATTAACATATGGATTTATTGCCGCGAGGCATGCCTTTGCATTCGACGCGTTCTTTCTGAAACAACACAAGTGTTCCGCTCGCGTGATGTCTTCTTTTCGAAATAGACAATTGCCTATCCGTTTAACTACTTCTTCGTCCTTAGAATACTTTCTGAAACGTTTCACCAGTCGAAAACTTGCACAATTGCTTTATACGTTGTACTACTTTCTCTCCCGGTAGGTAATTTTTCACTAATTACGTACGAATACACGAGCACGTAGATTTATGAATTCGATAGCGGTAGATTTGGCCAGCAAGTAACAATTTTACCTTGTTTGTAAGCTTGTTACTCTTTAAACTTGGTGTACTTAACGTTTTCGAAACTATGTTGTATAAACAACATTAAATTATACCTAGTGATATGATTTGATAGATTTAGAATTTGAATAACAGCGAGTTTTCTATCTTTAAAATTAATAACTAATTTAATTCTAATTTCAAATTAGTAGATGATTTGGATATCGTAAAAACTCATATATATATTAATGATTCTTTGATAATGAGTTTGCCATTCACATAATTCATGATTTTTAAGGATTTATATGTTACTCAAATTTTTTATTTCTATAAAATGGCAAATTTTAAACAGATACATATATTTAGAATATGATGCAAATGATCTTTTTACGAATCCTAAAGAGTATGAAAATTTATTATAAATGCTAAAATTGTATATTTCAATATTAAATTTCAACTACAATAATTATAAGTATTTCAGACGATAAATTTGAGTATTCGAAATAAACCATGTACATTGACAGAGAGCTAAAAGAAAACTAGGAACGAAGAAATTGAATTTTTCAGCGATTTGGAAGGTACGTTACATAAAAGACAACCGATGTTTCTTCTAGTAACCGAAAACTACAACCGTTCTCTGAACGCCGTGAAGTCAAGAAATGTCTTTTACTCGAAGCTTTATCTACACTCTGGATGGGTGTACCCGATTTTCTTTTCGCTGCATCGGCGGAAGAACCGAAGGCGATGGATGTTTCGTGCTCAATAGCGCATGGAACAATATCACTCGAAGCAACTGGTAACCTTTCATAAACTGACAGCCGGTAATAGTCTCCTTTTTCTCTGGAAAAGCCTTCGTCGCATCTACAGTCAGGTTATATTTGTATACGCCTTCTTAACAGCGATTCAATAATACATTCAAAGATATTTCAATATCGAACGATAAATTCAATTCCCGCATAAAGTCTTCTCTACAACTTCATTCTAACATTTTAGCTTAAATCTTTTTCCGTTTCGCTCTCCGTTACGTTTACACCGAACGTATACATTTTAGCAGAGGAAATATTTGTATTAAATACATCGATGTTTTCCTTAGATATTGCGACAGACATTTTTCTATTAAATTTACTTAATCTTTTCTAATACCATTCCATTCTAAGAATTTAAACGACAAGATGACTAGCGTAAAACGTTACGCATATTTGATTCATAAAGATACTCGCTAATAAAAGTAGAATTTGAAAGTAGCTTTACAGATAAAAAAAATCTTTATTTACTACTTCAATTTCTTCCCATCTTCGCCATCAAACTTCCACTTGGTCTAGCAAGCCCGTTCTACGTCGAATAACAATCTCGCACGAACGATGCAAAATCACGGGAATGTTGGTGCCATTTTCAGCGATACGTGAATCGAATTGCTGAATTCTTGCAATATCGCAACGATTACCAAATTCACGAGAAGATACTCGCGCGTGTGCACGGAATGTAAGACGAGAAAAATGGAAATGGGGAGGAGAGAGTAGAAATACAAAGGGATGAGTCGCTTCTCGCGTTCTCGAATGACAAATGGAGACCACAAGATTGCGCCTCCGACATCCAATTAGTCTGACCTTCCCCCTTCGTTGTTCATCTTTTTCCTACACCTTTCCCACCGGCTCGTTTCGTCCAACCCTTACGACGTCAGGTGCAGGACACACCAATGCGCGGATTCATCCTGTGAACCGGTCGAAAAGCGGTTCAAGCGTCTGCCTTCTGTTGACATTTAATCAACAAAGTCCAAACTATTGTTCCAGTCGGATTCACACATCGCCTGTTACCACAATCTTCCGCTTTGTCTTATTTTCGTACACCGGTGCTCGTCGATTTAATTTCGCATTAGAGGGGATAAAGAAAAATTTCTGTGGCTCGAGAACATTTGTAAACGTTCTTTTCCAATTTAATTGAATTAAGATATGTCATTGAATTTGTTGTTACTTCATAAGAATAATGAATTTTCATGAATGATATCTTATTCTACATTCTAATTTCTATGGTTTATTAAACGTGTTGATTTGTTTAATAAAGAGGAATTCGTAATTGTCAGTTATATTAAAATCATTTTATACAAATACAGAGATAGTTTATATCGCTTTATTTAACTATACGCTCCTATTCGACTAACTATTCGACTATATATGACTCGCTATAATGACTGCCCTAGGAAGCACGTTCGTTTACTTATATCGACATCGGTGTTATTATAAAAAATTCAAATGTAACTCCGGTTGCCGATTACAAATAACGTCGATAATATTTTGTCGGGAGTTCGTTTACCTTTGAATCTAGCAAACCAAAACAACATTGGTATTCCAAGGCACAATAATATGAGTCTCTGCCGATTGAGATCTTCTATTGAGTTATGTGCCGCTACACTATGTTCTCGATTTCATTTTTATGTCTGTATCTTCATTTATTTACCTATATTATATTATGTTATACTTATCGGACCGCAACAGTCTTTCATATTTTCATGAAAAAATCCATAATATTAAGGGTTGAAGTGAATGTTTCAAAGAAGATTGAAATTACATAAAAAACTTAATAAACAGCTTTCTTCGAAATACCATTTATCATTGCACTCTTTTTCAGCGTCGAGCTTTTACTTTTGATGTCACGTGCTTTCCATAACAACAATCGTACATATTCGTAGCAAGAGTTAACGGCGCTTATGATACAATGAACGAACGAGAGAAGATAAAGAGGGGAATAAAAGATACGCATACTGTGCAATCAACGGTACAAAATGGTAAAGAGCAGTTTCACCTGCGATATGACCTTTCACGTGGGTGGAAAAGCGGGCCCGATGATAATGAGTCTGATAACAAATGAAGCGGGAACATCATTGCGGGAAAGTCCACTTGGCTAACTCTCTTCGTCGTACTAATTATAGTCAGTGTTGCAGAGAATACGAAACAGGAACGACCACTACGTACAATAACGAACGTCGTGTCGGTTAATTTCGTTTTTGCCATGTTAGCTTCGGATATCGTTGAACCGAGCTCAAAACAAAAAGCTCGAAAATCGTCGAAATGTGAACTCTATCACAAACGATTCGAATATTTCATGTTCTTTTTTTTGAGAATTATATAACATGATTCGTAATTCACATTTTTCTCTATCTTTTTTATTGTAATTATTCTCGTATGTAAATAAAAATAATTGTAGTAATTATAATAATTTTGTTGAAAAGCGCAAGTGACGAAACTTCACGCGCTAATTACGTAATGAAAAACGTGCATTCAATTAAGTTTTATCAATCATCGAGTCGCGGACCATCACACAAAGTAATGATAAGCTTTCAAAATGGTTGATACGGTAGAAATGGAATGAATATCGATCAATGGCGAGTGCTGATAACAGAGACAGCCCGATTAGTCTTCTATTATATTCCAGTGAATAAACCTTTGCCAAGCCGAGGTTTTCGTATTTATCAGGTCAATGAAAATATTTTTTAATTCGTTTTCACATTTAGTAATTTCCTTCATAGCAAAAACGATTGTTGCATTGACGTTGATTAAACAAATTTCCAATGTTCTTTAAAAGGCATGGCATTCTGAGACAAAATGAAAGGATAAATAATCTTACTGTTCTATTAAAAAAATTGTCATTTGTGTCCTGTTGAAACAACAGAGAAATATTAATCAACATTAGCATAGGATAGTAAACCTTAATTTCTTAATTGTAAAGTTAATAATGAAAATATACAGAAGCGAAGGATGTGTGTAACCTTAAGTCTCGCGTGTTGAATCTCTCGTACAGGAAAACATAATACAATTGTCTAAGTATTATATTTTTGAAGTTGTTAGGTATTGAATTTATAATATTTCTTTTTAAAGTCCATTATCTTCATTTTACAAATTTGTACATAATTACGTTTCCAGTTATTATACTTTATGTAATTGCGTTCATTATACCCTTTTTTACAAATTTTCAACTAATAAAAATATTTTATTTATCTTTATATTTCATGTATACAATTATATTCATTATTTTTCTTCTACAAATTTTTATATAGTTTTGGCAATATATGTACGATTCATACAATTCGTCATTGATTTAAATAATTAGAATTACTAACCAAATACGATATTGTATATATTTACATGCATAATATTATAAATTTAAATAGTATAATTTTGTGAGTTAAAGAACAAAAATTTAGTACGTGCAAACCAGAGATTGATGTTCCAAAAGTTTTTACGAAAACGAAGATCGAGCATCACCATCTAGTAGAACAACTTGCATAAATAATGAGAAGTTACATTTAAGTATACAGAAAGTGTAAGTGGAGATGAAACGCAACTGAATCACGGAAGTTTCGTAATATTATATCTCAGACTCGTAACACGCAGATGGAAGCACGAAAATATGTAAACAGCTGTGTAATCCTCACGCTTACAATGATACTAAACAGGATATTAGGAAAACTGTAGCTATCGAGGTATGTTAATGCAATAACAGCAATCAGACGTCATACGTTTCATGTTTTATAAAATATGTAGTATAAGATAGCTGTTCGCAATAATATGATTGTTTATTAACGTAAACGAAATAAGCTTAATAAATAAATAAATTTTTTGGCTTTTCCATAAAAATAAAATTTATATACATTTTCATTCCATATTAAATATATGTTTAATAAACTGTAGTAAATATCATAAAGTTAATCAAATATTCGTGTGGTTTATTAAAATAAATTTTAATTTTCATTTCTGTTCTAAATAAAAATGTATATCGAAATATATAAGTTTCATAAATGCATAGCTTGTAAATTGTGTTGTGCAAATATTGTAATTCCATTTTTACTTACCACAATACCAACGATGATACCAATGAGAATAATCATACGTTCAAGTTAAAAAGATTTATAATAAAAATATGGAACTTTATTGTCGCAGCATATGATAATATCTAATCATAAAGTATTTAGGGTAGGTTAACCATATTCCTTATTCCATTTGTCTAAATACTTTCTTAACTGTTCTTTTTCTTTTTTTTTTTTTATAATAAATTCCTTTAAAGTCCTGTTATACAGGTAACATATAAAATGATGGAATCAACGCACCATATGCTCAAGTAGAAATGGATGCTTTAATTAGACACATTCATATGCCTGTCATTTGGCAGTTCTACTATTGTACCTGTTGATTTTAATGGATCCAAACTACGATGTTTCATACTAACATATAGTTTATAATTGATAATTCTTTTAAGCCTGGAACAATGAAACAAAATAGTCGTTAAAAAAATACTATCGATTGATGTGGAAATTGCTTTACTTAAACATACGATATTTTCAAGAAACTGTATACTATTCAAATTTTACTGTATAAAACAACAATAACCACAAATTAAATCGAGCGAAATTTAATATAAGGACTCCCCTTGTTAATACAAAATTCCAAGATACCAACATTCTAACGTTAAACGTTAGAACATATGAAACATTTTTCGTGCCTTTCCGTATCTTTCTTTTATTAAGAATGGAAAAGTGTAGGAATGCACGAGGTACAATCGGTTCCCGTTAAGGACACAGATGCGACGAGCAGGAAACGCGGTAGAGGCGACAGCCGACACAGGTGCGTCGTAGACATCTGTCATTTCTCTCTGGCATCGTGGAAAGGACGAGCGAAACGTTCCTTCCGGCGATACGAAAGCGTTTTCCCCGAGTTCGACAAGCCTGGCTATGGTATATCGCGAAATCCGTCGCGTTTTCGCGAGATTGGAAACGCGTCGATTGCTGATCGATCAGCGCGATAGGGAAATGAACGTGTCTTCCAGGTGTAAGAAATAACATTCACGTTGTCGCCATTCCCAACTTAAAACTGGTTTAAAGTTACCTCTGATAAAAGATACGAATTTCTTTCGAATATCAAACCAAATCACATAATTAGATTTGTATTGGATTTTGTTTTATGATTGGCGATATTACGTGTAGAAATCGTAGTAACGTCTTTTTATAGCTTCATTCTTAGCAAAAAGTTTCTTATGATACATATAATATGTTCATAAGGTTTCATAGGTAGAGATAAAGATGAATATAACGAAAATATAAAATTAACGTTTATAAAGATTCGTACATAATAAAGAGAATTATCGTACATCTAAACTTATTTACATTTCTCATGTATTATAAACGATCTAGACAATCATGCGCCTTTAAAACTTTCTCCTTTTGTTTGAATACAGATGTTTATCACCCCAGAGACCCTACAAATTCAAACACGGGGAACACCGATCCATTTCCAGTCTCACCATTAAAAGAAACCTCAGCTTCTTCCCAGCAATAACTCCAAACGTCCGATTGCTATGGAATTATCTGCGCCGACATTCCTCGATAAAGTAATTCCGAGATTTAACGAAGAAACGCCGCGGATTATTGGCATTATACATATAGATCAGCGTCTAACGCGAGGAATCAAGAATTCACGCCATCCGAAGGGAGCGTCGGGTACTTGAGTTTGCAGAGATGAAGGAGGCCACTTTGCCCGAAGAAAGTCATCGCTTTCTGTCGTCATTTCCATAGACTTAAAAGTACAGATACACACGCTGATACTATATACTATACACTACAATTATTTATACTACTGAAACTATACACTTTAATGCAATTGAATATATTACGTGTACCATATAAAGCGTTTTGAAATTTCATTGGCATAAAGTTTGTCTTCGTAAGATGACCTTCATTTTCTTCGTATGCAACGTAAAGTAAAAATTATTTTGATTAGTTTGCAAAGATAGATTGCTAAAGGTATACATTCGTCTCTCTGTTACAAACAATTTATTTTGTTTCTTCGTCTTATAAAATTGTGCCGTTATTTCTAACATTCTTCCATCCACCACTGTAAAGTTTCTCACGAATCCAACGAATCTCAATGTTATTACCAAACTTCATAATTAAAACAATATAAAATACTGATATTCTGTTCCGCCCTAGTGGGAAATGATGATTGGTTTGTGTGATGCGGATTATTGGTACTAGATTAGAGGTTAGCGGGAGGAATCAAAGATCCACGTTGGTTGGAGAAAGTTTGGGTTTTGGGGAGATAAGGAAGGGCAGTTTACTGGAAGAAAGTCGTCGTTTCCGAGCGCGTACTGTCGCGGTTGTCTGTGTTACCGAAAGTCGTACGAGAGATTAAGCTGTCACTGATAAAGGGAAGCAGGTGCTAGGTCCTGGGAACGTTCAACAAAACTGAAAAAAAAGAAAGAATGTAGAGACGGAGAGGGGGGAAGGAGAAGCAGAAGAAGAGGAAGAAAACGAAGAAGAAAAAAAGGAATAAGAAAGAGTTTCCCCTACGGGTCTAAAATCCGGAATAAGAAGTTCCGGGCTGTTCGAGGCTGCGGGCTGTTGGTAGGTGATAGCGCGCCGAACGTGAAAAGGGGAAGCGAAAGCTCGAAGAGAGAAAGAGCGAGAGAATAGCGAGATAAATCGAGCACCGGGGGCGACCAGATAAAAGTCACTAACAAGTAACAAAGGTTTTGCCCCTGGCTAAAGAAGGAAGAGCCTGAGAGACGAAAGAGCGAGCTACATATTGGTTCCAGCATCTTCTTTTCGTCCGTTGGTCCACCGAGGCTTTTGTTCTCCCAGTCTCGGACCACGTCCTTTTCTATAGAAATCCAACGTCCAGACCCTGAAGCACGATGAAGCTTCAATTGTTTCTCGCCACACTTCCACCCCTTCTTCGCGGACAACTCGAAAATCTCCAAGGTTGCTCGATTGACCAGCAGTCCCTCGTGTTTCACCATGCTGTTGGAACAATATTTCAAACCTCTTCCTTAATATAGGAGAATGTACTCATATGCTAAACTTTACTGCGAGGTCCTATGATAAGGTTTGGATCTTTGATCGTCGATGCCTCTTTTTATCTACCGATGAATAATTTATGCTACTGTTTCGATGACTGGTACAATTCGTTCGAAATGTATTTGATTATTGATACATTTTTAAAATTATGATAGATGAATATTTTTCTACTGTTGATTCTTTATCTCCTAACCATAACTGTGATCGGGTATTCCGCTTTATAGTTTGCAAGTTCGACGTAGTTTATGCGTGCATGCTTTTGAATTTCATAAGTTATTCTTTAATTTTATACAGTAGATACGTTGAAATATATATATATTCTTACTACTTCTTTATTTCAACTAGTATCGTTTCTTCCGAGTATTTCGATTGTTCGTGGTCGATGTTTTTTGATTTTAAGGGATGTTTTTTCAAGCAGCGATGGGATGGTGGTAATCGTGAACACGTTCTAGATTCTTTGGATGCTTCGAGGGTATATGATTATTTAGGGAATACTTCCAATAGTGATGGTGCCGTTCTCTGGATGTATTAGGGAATTTCTATATAGAAGGAATTTCGTGATGATGGAAGAGTTATTCGTGATTTAGGAAAGCGGAGAATTTTATTGTTGCTTTCTATTTCAACTTAACGTCTTATGTTCGGAATTATATGTCTACGGAAAGAAAAAGTGAAATATTAGTTGATATTAAGAAAAATAATGAGAAATAAATATAAACTACATATGACTGCATATATAAACTACAAATGACAATTTGCAAGACAAAAATTCAAAGTAAATGGAATAAATTCTTATTTCCAAATCCGTGAGAGAAGCCACTAACAATATCGATGGGTTTCATATCATAACGAAACGGCAAAATCGAACGCAGACATTCTAGCCCAGAGACGTTTCACCATCGAAGGTTGTCTTTCGGCCTTCTTTCTTCTCTATATCCTTCTTCCTTCTTTCGTCTTTGCCTCACCCACCGGTATAGCTAGGGGAATGAAATAAATTCCGCGTTTCTGAGAAATTGGAGAGCCCCAAGGGTAGAAGACATTTTCTCTGGACCACTCCCCCCTCCGGGAAACTCCTTATTCCACGTCATCTGCTTTTCAATCAAGGTCGGGTATCGGCTCAACTGAGATGAGAAGGTGAGCCTCCGCCTCTTCTTGTAGACCATAGAAGGTCTCGGGCCACCTTGCCTCTAGGTTACAGATAAGTTGATATCATCCTCGTAACATCGTCGCTTCGGCGACCTTGCGCCTTCCAAGCTCTTTTTTAATCTCCGGATTGAAAGAACCGTGAGTTATGATGTTGACCGTTACATCGAATGGCTGCCATTTTCAATGGCATCGCACGATCGGATACGAGTCAGAACGTTTATTGTTTTGGAAATCGACAGAATATAAGGATTCTGCAAAGTGTTTCTTATTTATTGAAATAGAAATACAGTTACACGTACTTAGTTATTTTTATCAAATTGTCTTAATTGTAATTAGGTATATATGTGTAACATGTTGAAGGTTGGTAACCTAAGCGTTAATATTCTCCATTGTAAACATAAAATTGTACATTCTTCTGTGTGACACTCTACGTACGAACATATTCGATATTCTAATCAAAACGAAGTTACGTATTCAAGCTGCATTTTCCAGTAACTGGTTGTAGAGTGTGAGAAAGGGAGAGAATAAAATATTATTCGAGCGGAGTAACGTTTTGTCGCGTTCGTTCGTAGATACAAGTTCCGCGATTTCGCCAGAGGCGCGATAAGTTGAAGTTTCTCCTTTTTATTCCTCACAGGACCGAGTTTCTTCGCAAGTTTATACTTTCTCCACCTTCTTTTCACTACCCAGACAACCCTTGTTTCTACCACAATTTTAGTTCAGTTGGCCGCCAGTCACGCATAACAAATGATCCTCTTCCTCGATCGGTGCTGCTTCCTTCTTTTTCCCTTTCCTTCAAACTTTTCCTCCCTTTCGTTGCTTTCCATTCGTTTCGAAACTGTAAGTATGCCAGTATAGTGAATTACGGACGAAGAGGACATTGTCGAACATGACCGAGCAAATTCGATAATTCGAGCTTGACGAGTCGCTTGCAATGAAAACTTTCTAGGACTATGTTCACGTATTATGAATATTACTCGAACTATGTAAGGTAAGTTTTAGATTTTGTTCCATTGCGACGCTTTTCCAAGCGAAAATAGGATCAGTAGCGTAGAGAATTTTTTAGAAGCCACGTACACGATTGCAAAGATATTGCAAACGAAAAAGCTGCTAGTTTCATTTGTAACAATCAGTTAGTTATAATTACCCTAAACCATAGTGATCTGAATTTTATTTGAATAAAATGAACCTTATCACGTGCATTTAATCTACGTAAATGTAAGTCACATTTAGAACGCTTTCACAAATCTGACGATACACGTAAAATAAGGTAAGGAATAAAAGGGATCTCGATGGGGAATCTGTAACATAAATTTTTCATAGAAACGAGCCCAGGGAGATAGGCGCGCCTTACACGCACACCGTTGTTAGGCGCGAAGAATAATGTTTGGTTCGTGTGATGCGTGTGATGAGGAAAATTCTGACCGTGATCGCACGGTGAAGAGTAAACCAGGTTGGGTCACGTACGGTCTTTATGCGAGGAGCCACTTACCGCTTCCTTTGAAATCACCGGGCCTGTCAAAAGAAGAAACCCCGCAAATTCTATCGAAAAAAAAAGAGCAAGATGGTAACGCGTCTTTTCACGGCGATGTGCCTTGCCACCAGCTAAAGGATCTTCTAAGCGTAAAATCCATACTTAACCGTTTTAAGAAGATCCACCTGGTTTATCTATAATCTTCGATTCACGTGTGATATTCTTTTCTGCCTCTTGTGAAATATTTATTATCCATTTTCTGATAGAAAATGATAAGTTGTAAGTTGCAAGTTCTGCTAATTTTAGAATTTTAGAAATTTTCGAATTTTCCAAAGGCGGAATTATTGAATTAAGCGAAGTGCCAACAACGAAGATCTTAATGCAAAAATATTCTACGCAATAAATAATTTTTCATATTTAATTTAATATAACGTTCTTCTATATTTGCCAACTTTATGAAGATTAAGAAGACGGAAGAAATAAACAGCCATTGTACTAGAAACAGTTATTACGCAAGATATATTTCCACATCTTCTTTTCTGCAGACGAATACGTTTGCAAATAATTTTCAAAACAAGCGGCAGAGTAGAAGAACTCGTTGAAGAATCTATAGAGAATAGTGTGGAGGAAAAGAGTATCCCGTGGTTGCAAATAGAGGAGCTGGCAGAGGAGCGTAACTGGGCGGACGATTTTACGAGGTTTTTATGCTTCACTCCGTGCAAGGCATGTGTCCGCTATCGCGAAGTGATCTTTGTTTTACATTCGCACAGCCACAACTGCTGTTTTAGCGGTCACGACTGACGTTTGCCTGCAATTCTTTCACCTACTGCTTGCTCGTTGTTGAAAAGAAAATGAGAGCCAACCAGATAAATTGCCGGGAAATTGCATTCTTTGTACATATCACGAATTTAGTCTTGTCGTCCATTTTCCTGCCACTGTGAATTCGCTTCTATTAGCAAACACTTACCGAAAACCTTGTCTTAAAGTTGTATTCGTAATATTATTTTTTATTGTGTTGATAATTTCATTTGTATTGAATTATATTAATAATTTGTAGATTTCACTGCTTTTAACGCTATTCGATGTGTAAAAAGAGTTTAATATAACGTATCCGAAAAAGGAAATAACGTGTCGAATCCAAAATATGAAAAATTTGTTAGAAATGAACCAGATGGATTTTTTAAATGTCCCGCGTTTAAATTTAAGATTTTTAGTGCTCTATAGGAGACATACAATCTTAGTGTATAAACCAAAGACAAGATAGTCACATTTTTTAACAAGTGTGATAAATTGTATTATTTTTCAAAATATGTGTCTAAGTTTCATTAACACGACATTCGATGAATAAGAAGTATACTTTTGTTAAAAGCTACATCGAATACACCGATTTTTATCAATCCAACCATATCTAACGCTACTTCTTCATAATCCTCCGTTTAAATTGAATATTTCTGCTGTATTCAATCGAGAAGCGTTGAAGTAGACATCGAATCATACGCACAGATGCGTGCAACGAAAGACTCGGGAGATTCACGCAGATTAACAGTTCCGGTGTTAGGCAAAGCGGTCCCGTCACATCAATCGTATTCCCGGGGTTATCGTCGAGATTACGGCTGCTTCCGTGGTAGCTCCTTCGTCAAGCGTTGCTTCAAGATGCCATTCCGTTTAAACCAAACGATAGCCATGGACAAGCTACACGTAGACACCGGATATCTCTTCAAACGATCACCGTCGAAACACGCACGTAACCATTGTGTTTAAGATTTTTGTCGATTGCTACGCACGACATCCTGACCGAGACAGTATACAGTGGATGGAAGACAATAATTAAGCATTAGAATGCCGTGACAATTGATAGAAAGAGAAAGGGAGAGGGAGAGAGAGAGAGAGAGAGAGAGAGAGAGAGAGAGAGAGAGAGACGGTCGCGTGACGCTGTATTGCGTGACTTGACGCGAGCATCAAGCTGACCAAGTGGATACGGGGCCACGACCCCGTCATTATCGGTGAATCGTGTTAAACTGACATAAACTACCTTGCAAAGCCTCGAAATGTGCTAACTGGACGTGAAATCTTCTCCTTTTTCTTTGAATTGGCGTCAAGAGCGAGCCCGTTATTGTGCGAAACTGTAAGACGTCTTCTTGAAAATCCTGTGGATTTAGATATCTTGAATTTGCAATGAAAATTAGATATTATATAATGTTTTGATTTTGATGCCTCTTATTTATAATTTGTGATTAGAATAGTTGGAAAGTTGGAAAGCTTTGCAAAGGTAGATATCTATGAAAATCATATTATACTGGATCCATCCTAGCGGTCAAAGATTCGCTCAGATCTCAAAATCTAGGATTTTACAGAGTCATTTATATTAAACGATCAAAAACAATCAAATCTCATCGCAGCCTCTTTCATTTTTATTCGTTCGGGAAAAACGTCGTTTTTCAAGTACACTGAAATGATGTAGCTTGCTGTAATTTCGTACGAACTCAATTAAACGCTCGTCCTCCATGGCCCTTTCCCACTATCGACCGCGATCTAGCAAACCGACCATGTAGTCAATAGATTTGCATTCGACTTGACCGAACCGCCTACTGTGAATACTTCCATTGGATTTACGTGTAAGCGATTTTAACCGGTGCCTGACGTGACCTGATCGAAGCGATTCAAGCTTCATGTTTATATTCTACAATTTGAAGTATATCTTGGGTATTGAACGTATGAGAATAGACATAATATGGAAAAATACACAGAATGCATCTAAATATAGAAATACTATAAAACATTCAAAATAAAGTACAGAATCTTAGGTCACAACAAAACATTTGAATTTACCTAAAAATCAGCGGTTACTACATACAAATAATATTTGGACTCTACGAAACAAACCTTCGATCTCAGATTAATCGCCATTCCTGCTCGTGAACAGTTAAAGGACACGAGATAGGAAAATGGCTTGGAAAAAAAGGAGCGAGCGACGTCGTCGGTTCGACCGTGCGAAGGACGCGTCGTTACTCTTCATCTGGGGAATGGCCTTTAATAGCGATGACGGTAAAATATCGCGGCAGGATTTCACGGTTGGGCCACGGGACCTCGCCAAGAGGAAGGCGGTGCCCGGCTATTATTTCGTCGGCCGCTTGACAAACGATTACGCGAGCGCCACTTTCGCGGAAACTAAGAAAACACTCTCGCTAAATCATAAGGAGCCATTACCAGTGGCGCTGGCCGTCTCGAATAATGCACGGATACGACGTGGAAGGTTCAAGGACCAGCGCGAGGGGGTTCGTTTACCCTTTTCCCCGTGACCTTTTCTACCCACGATTTGTCAAGTTCAAAGGATCGTGGCCCGGTGTTTATCTTCCACCTAATGTTCCCTCTTTTTCCGCGCGCTGATACCTCGCCTCGATGAATTTTTCAGAGGGAGGAAATAGATCGACGCGAGCAGTAAATGGAGTAAATGCCCAACCCCGAAATCCTGAACATCGTAACGCACTCACAGAGACTAGGATAGAATCACATTTGTCCACGGTGTGTTAATGAAGAACGTTCGTCTAGATAACAGTGTGAGAAAGAACGCGCAGAAAGAAGAAGAAGCATATGGGAAATCCGTACCAAATCGTATACTTCTGATTCCAGTTCTGTTACTTCTTAATTTATCAGATAAACTGTGTAACCAAAGTTGTATTTATTAGATGTTTTCCTAATTAACATGAAACAATAGAAACAGAACTCAACAGTTCAAACAGATTACTATTAAAATAAAGTCTTTTCTTCTTCCAGCTCATCGATTAGTTACAATTATATACGCTAAATAATATTATCCTCAACAATTAGGATAATTTCGCGATGCTATTAAATAAAGAATGATCAAGTTCTCCGAATCTATAGCCTGTGCTAACGAAATTACAGAACGTGGAAGTATAACGCACATAATATTTTCATAAAATTTTCCACAAGTGTTCGAATATTTTCGTGAGTTTGTATATTATGCGGTACAGTCACTCACATGGCGCTCATGTCGTCGAGCGTTAATACGATACTCTACCAAAGCAAACTATACTATGCATAACATAAAAGAAATTATTGTATTTATTCATACTTTTCTAGAGGGAGGGAGTAATTTACTCACTGACGTGCTACGCCCATTAAGTTCTACGTAAGAGACTAAAACAGCGGAACACGATAACCAAGCGTGACATTAATCGTCTGCGATTATCATCATCAAATTCCTCCTCGTGTATATCGGCCCTCAACCTGACCCATTCTTACTTTTGTATTCCACTTGTATTTTATCGTTCGTGTCCAGCAACGAAGCGTTCGTACGTATTCACTTGCACCTTTGTCATGAATTTCCAACGTGCTCGCGCTGTTCGCCAAGGTTTTACGATAGTCGGTTGGTAGCTCGCAGAAAGCTACGATCCTTTGAACGACTATGAGCTACCTTAAATTCCAACAACACGGCCGGCAATTTTCCTCGGCCATTGATGACCTACTTCCACTTCCAACAGGCCATACTTTCCCACTTTTCTAAAATATTCGTACCGTAACTCTGAACGAACATTTTCTCTTTCTCTCCCTTCCACTTTTTTTCTTTTTTTTTTTTTGTATAAGTTTCTCAACCGGTGAAGCTTCGAATTCGACTGACACAGGAAGTCATAAAAGGATTTCATTTTTAGAGGGAAAAGGTTTTGATACCTTTGATACTTTTTTATTTACTTGATGAATTTATTCTTGGCAAGATGGGAAGGTTCTTAATTAGCGTTCGTGACTGTTTAGTCGCGACACAGATTTTGTTTTCAAGCGGTTTGTTAATTCGAAAAGCAAAGCTAAACAGTCGAATACCTTTCGTAATGAAAAATAGCGAATGCTGGACGTACGATTCTTTATTCATTTCGAACAAATATTGATTTCCTTTATGTCTGGTAATCTTACAGAGGAAGATTTAGTAGTCAAATCTATCAGTTTACGTTTCGTTCGTTATACACGTACTTCGATACTGTGGTAAAAGTATTTTCCGTTAATAGGTCTGAATATATATTGTACATTTTTAGATCATAATCGTGTCTTACTACACATAATGCTATTAACACATATAATATTACCTTCATACATATTTTTTATAAATGTCCAAATTCTCTTTCGTGACTCGCTGTACGTAAAATCATCTGACTGACTGTGTTCTTCGTTATTGAAATAAGATCTCACTTTGCGATGGATACGCACTTCCAACAAGCTGTATTAGTAAGTACAACTCGTTTCTTTTTCCAAACTTTTTTCCCTGTAATCGAGAATACTCTATTTCATCGGAAAATGCATGGTTAAAGTAATCCTTGACCTTTTTCCTCTGTTCATACCATTTCTTTCACGTGCAATCGGTCCTTCTGCATTTTTTTGCCATTCGTTTCAAGAATTCCCATTTCCCGATCGCTAGTCAAGAGTAGAAATGACACTGTTACACGGGACGATGTCTTTGAGGAGAAAGAAATCAAACGATCTCTACCAGCCAGTTCTTTTTCTCTGTATTCAACCGCGCGGAATTAATCAATGGAGCTGTAATGCGTTCTTTGATGTTTTTCTCTCGGCGTATATAATCTGAAAACTTTACGACCGACTAAATTTAGTCGGTCGAGCTCGAATTAGCCGCGAATTAAAAGCGACCTACTTGCAGCCGAGTAACCGTATTCACTATACATCTTGAAAGATCGCTGCATTTGTAATTATTAATCTTTGGAAGGGTAATCGTGTCGCGTGCATGATTACGTTCCGTGAAAGTTATCGAAGCGTCGATGATTAAACTATGTAAATGAATTTAATCGAGAAATCTTCGACGTTCAACATTGGGACGCTTGATTAACGAAGGATTGAAATTTTATTCATTCGCGGTAGTGAGGTCAAATTATAAAACGTAAAAAGGCGCGAATTATATCTTTTATCGCTATTAATCTTATATTTATTAGGTGTATCTGGAACGGTTTGAAAGACTAAAGAAGAATTATACAAATGTTTTATCGTACGAGTAATCAATTACATTATGTCGCACTTATAATTGTAATAAATATAGGAATTTTTAGGTGTAAAATATCATGAGAATGTAATAATAGGCTTTGATCGCTTAACGAATGTAAATTTAGGAAATTTAAATTGCAATTGCATTCATTATAAAATTCATACAGCAGTCTTCATTCGTACAATAAAAGAATCACACAATATGCTGAGACAAAACGTGGGACACGCGGAAACAAAGGGAACGATAAAACCTCGCTGAAACAGTAATTATGAGGCAACAATGTGCACGTGTATTATGAATTATATTCATACATACAAATTAATAACGGCGATAACGAATTCATTTCTGTAATTATCAATAAGGTTTGCGTGCCGTTCGTAATCTTGTTTTCGAATATATGATACACAGAAGAAATGAACGCGTGTAAAAATGATGCGAGTGAAATGAATGGAAATGAAAGCCTCCGCTTTCAAAACAAAACTAAATAATGCAGCTCAATTCCTTTTACAACTGTTGTAAAATAAAATAACCTCGTTCTTTATGCCTATTCTATGTGAATATTTTTCAAACTTTCATTGGCAGTGATCAATATTAATGATTTCAAGAGAAAAAAGAAATACTATATTCAGTGATTACCAGCAAACTCAGTTCTTTTTACTACTTTTTTTTTTCAAATAAACGATATTCTGCATGAAGCTCGAAAAACCCTCAATGATGAACATTAATGCAAGCAAATACAGAAACATTACTATTAAAAAATGTTTCTCAAAGACGAAACATTTATAAACGACTAAAAAAAGAGAAGAGGAAGGAAGCGACGAAACAAGAGAGAACCGCTTGCAATTGAATCGAAATATTTAAATATTCGTTGGCACCTCGTTAAAATGCTTGAAAATTCAGTCTCCCGTCTGGCTGCAAGCCTTTGTGAAATATATTTATTTTCATCCGTTTCAACCGTTGTTTCTGAATCGTGCAAAAGGATATTACAGAGTCGTTTTATTTTCTCCCGTCGTATTAATCGGTGTGCTACTCGGAGATGGAACGGAGCAAAGGCAAGCCATTTTCCTAATTGGTCGACAAACAACTTCCGATAACCGCCGGAGCATTGTTCCAATTCTTCTTCTTTCGTAGCCGAAGAATGAACACAGCTTTTCGAGCGGCAAGAACAAATAAAATAAAGCGAAGAGGGTAAAGTAGGAGGGGGAGAACGACGAAACTAAGAAAGTCCGAGGATTAAAGGAGGAAAAAAAGATGGAGAGAATGTGCCTCGTTTTCGTCTGTCCGTCTAAGGGACAAACGATCGCGAGTAAGTATAGATTCCCTTTTCTAATGACTTGTCGCGAAAGAATGTTCGACACGGAAAACGATTGAGGCTTTCCTCCCGGGAAATTTCTTCTTATATCCTACTGTGACGTACTTATTTGATAATTTAAAATAATTTAAATGTATGATTATCAAAGAGAACGTTTAATCTGTATTTCTCATGAATTGTGACGTATTTTGGATAATTTAAAATAATTTAGGATAAGAAAATGCACGATTGATTAATACTTATCGAGTAGCGATTAAAAAAGGAAAAAGAAATTATTAATATCTGATCTGTGAATTTTGATGAGAGATAATGATTTTTAATTAACTAGCAATTAAATTAAATTATATTTTCTAATATTTCTTCTTCGATCATGACACTCTTCATATGAAATTATAAAATAAGAATTGTTTGGTATTTGGTTTATACATTTTCACGAAAAATCTGACTGTCCAATCTGTTCGCTGTCCAATTTGATTTATTAACACGGTTTCGCTCAACTTCCCTGAATATACTACAGGGGAAATCGGAAAGACAAAAGATGGAAAGAGGATTTATTACAGTTGGTTAATTCAACCGCTTGGTTTTCCCTAATTTTAATAGAAAAATTGTGTTGCTAGTTGCCGGAACAAAGTGCTGGCATGGTAGAATGCCGATTATCGGAGCGCAGCTTATCCGAAATTTCCATTATACGGAGATCTGTTTATGCAGCACAGAAAATTCCCCGGAATTAACTGCAATGGGAATATACGCAGATGGAGTAGTTGACATAGTCATTCCTGAGAATCTACGAAATGAGGAATTTGCTCTGACGTCTACACTTGTTGGAAAATTCTTTTCACGAGATATAGAATACAATTTTGTCGTTTGGAACCTCGTCCTCGTTGGAAAAGACGCGACAAAATTATGTTTTATCATTGTATTTTGTGCCTCCGAAATTTTCTCGTTACCATCGCTGCTTGTTGAATTCTAGCAATTTTCAAATATTGGCGCCAATATTTTTAAAACTCGTTCAAAATACTCGTTCACAATACTATGAGAGCACAGTATGTTAGTGTCTTTATTAGTGTCTCTCCAGTAAGTACCGTAATTTGTTACTTACGCACATTAGAGAAGAAGGCAAGAAACATTGGCTGATTTTGTGTTAATTGTAATGTTCTATTAGAATTTTGAATTAATTATAATATTCTACTAAAATTGGAATATGTCGAGTACCACGATCAAAAGATTATTTATCTTGCTCTAAATAAATACTTCTTGAAAATCAACCTGAGATAACATTTGCTTATCATTAGTATGAGTTATGTTACCTACGTCTATGCATCTCTTTTAGGAGTATCGCTACTCTGTTTAATACTTTATACACATATATCATTACGATTCATCTTTGATAAAATATCGTGATACCAGAATGTTGTATTTGGAACACAAGCTACAATTTGACAGTTCTTTCACGCTAGCTATTAATTTAGAGTAATTATTGCATGCAATTATGTATATCATTAAACATTATGACGACTTTTATTCATATAGCTACCTCTGTATTTCTACAATTAGAAGTTAATTACATTAAGCTTCCTAAAAATGATCGTCTTCCATGAAAATTACAAAATCGGAATTATGTATTGTTTTATACCTTTAAGTGAAAATTTCGTAAACGTATCCTTATGAAAGAAAGATTTGAAATATAATTCATCCCTGAAAAATGGATAAAAGATAATTTATTCGCATAAAAAAAATAAATAAATAAAGATCCATGGAACATTTCATTGAATTTTTTCTACTTCGTGTCAAATACTTTCTAGCCTGTGTAAATCTAGCTAAGAATATTTGAAACACAATAATTTAAAAAAATTCGTAATATGACATTTAAATATGACTGTGCTTAATAAATGAAATTTATTGGTAGAAATAATCGTACTCTCGAGGAAGATTGAACGTGCTCATTTGCACCGTGAAAATTAAATACCTACTCGACAAACAATGTGTGCCATTGCATGCGACTTTTTTTATTCCAACGTATTCTTCTTTTTACGGCGAACATTTATTCTACTTATTTTGAACGTAACATATACCGTGTGTAAAACAACGAAATTTCGCATTTTACTTTACCAACGAAAAATAGACCAGCATTTAATTCTTTGATTTATAATTACATTTTTTGTACCTATCATTTTCGCTTTATTCTTTAAACTGTTAAACCTTCACGAAATGCATAATCTTTTTCATATAAAATAATTCTTTAATATTTTGCTACTGATAATTCGGGTATTATACTAAATTCAGATTCCAAAGAAATAATATATCATACGCATCAAGCTAATACTTGTGAAAATTTTATATTTTTAATAAATGCGATGATAAAACGTAGAATTTCGATATATTTTACATAAGCGTATTCCGCAACGAAGTTTCTGTAAAGGAAAATAAAAAAAGCTATGTGTTCACAAATTGCGGTTACAAACTAGGTCGGCGGGCAGGTTTACGTACACATTTCCACAGATGAAGTTCCAACTATTCTGTCAGTCGCGCAGCGTTTAAAATTGCACATTGTATGACACGAAAAGTGCGGATTTATTTTTCGCAACCGCACCACTCTCGCGACTCATTCGGACCGGACTAAACTATAGCGCGCAGAGTGCTTTGCATTATGCTAACGCTAACATTTTCCTTTTGCTCGTATAAACTCGTTTCTCGATGAAAGTCTCCATCCTCTGCGTAATGCGTTTTTAGAATATGATGGTACAGTCGTATAGCAATTAAAACCATGTCAATTTTCCTACATCTTTAGTTTTTCTTGTATATATTTTTTTTATAATTTGACTCATGATACGAGGATTTCATTTCCTACAATAAATTTTCTAATTTCGAGGGCAATATAAAATAATTTCAACCGGTTTATTTCTTTCATACTGTACACATTATGCGCGATGAATCATCCATTTATTAGACGTAACACTAGCAGTTAAAAGAAAGTAAAATATCCAAACCTTAATGACTTCTGACTTCATCACTTCCATATCAATCTCTTCTTCTATTAAAATGTCACGACGAAACGAATAGAAAATAATTCTAAGAATAAAACAGAATGGATAAAGGGTATGGTGATTTCTTGGTGGCCAGAGGAGCACCGCGTGCGGTCACATGGAGCCACGTGATATCCGGCGGCAGAAACGAGACGCCTCACCCACCTTCATTATTATGTGCGTAACGTTCAATGAGAAAACGTTTCTGTACACGCCCACGTGCACGCTAGGGCCTGATCGCACTTGCCGTGTGAATAAAACGCGTCATTTGGTCGCGAGAGAGTTAATTCTACGTTGCTACTTCCATCTACGAACAGCGACTTTGAAACGACGCTGTTTTCATCGCGGAAGCACGCTGGCCCATAGCAAGCGACTGCAGTTTGGTTTAATGACCACGCACGTCGCCCACACGCGTCGTCTTTCATTCTGACCACCACGAAATCGATGTCTATCCTGACATATTAATTGGTCCTCTTTTCGAAGGGCCGGATGAAACGTAATTCATAAATCAACCATCGAATTATGTTTCTAGTCAATTTCATCCTGCTTGAAAATGAAATACAGTAGCTATTCTCGTGTAGCTAACAGAAAATTGTTACTGCCACTGTACAACGCCGTTTGGAAAATAATAACGAAAGTGAAATACTTTTTAACGAAATAATGCCGAAAGAAACGTTTGCAAATAAAGAACGTACAAGTCCTGGAGCTAAAGAAAAATCGACAAAGAAACCGTACCAGCACCTGTAATATTAGGTTGTCCGAAAAGTGTCTTTCTTTTACAGACACGTCTTTTATAACGACGCGTCTTTATACAAACATGAAACCTAATCTGTCGAACGTTGTGATCTTTATCTTGATAAAACAAAATCGATCATACGTAATTCGATAAATTAGTATAAAACGAAAAATTTCTTTATAAAACGAAAGAAACTTTTCGTCTACCTAATAATTGAAAAACTTAATTTTTTAAATTATCAAGAAGCAATAATACCGATACTATACGCGTCAATGGTTATTTATACATATCTACTACTTCCTGTAGGTGAGTCAAAGCTTCGGGGTGTGCGTAAGAGCGTTCATAAAACCGCTGTCAGTCATCGTTAGCGAGGAACCAGAACCAATATTGCGACTCCATTGTTGCCTCGTTAAGGCAATTGTTTATTATATTAACCAGCCAATATGCTACGATCTCAGCTTGTCTTATCTCCCATACGTCTTACCCGAAGACGCGTTTCTTCCTTATAAAATAAGATTTAATATAATAAAGGAGGGACGTCTACGCAACGAATGACGATTATGACGTTGATCAATACTACTCGCTTTATTTTACTACTGCCAGACTGGTAGAAGTTAATCATTATCTGTTTTTTTTTCTCTTTCTATAGTATTCGATTTTTTGTCTCACAGATATCGACTAATGTAATCGATTTTATTTTTATCGTTTTTCACTGTACTGTATGGTGTAATCTATGACCGTAAATAATTAATTTAAATGTAATAAAAAATTATGGGAAATTTGAAGATGCAAAGTGCATAGAATGCATATAATATGGAAAATTATATAAAGCATCCATAGCAGAGTATTCATTGTGTTTAGTAGATAAAACAATTTTCTACCTGGATTCCATTTTTCCAATCACTTCCACAAAAATCTGAATGTATAGATATACGCAATCTAGTAATTATAATTAATATAATTAATATAGTTCGAACAAAATATGTAAAATTACATACACAGATTTATTCATATAAATATTCATTCGTATTAATATTAAAAATATTTTATTTTGACTGAATGAGATAAGTAAATGTATTGTTTGGCTAGGAAATTTCTGTAACTTGAATTTCCAGGCTACTAAATAGTATTCGTGTCATGGCACCGTCGAATAATTTACTGGTGACCTACGTTGCAATGCGAAGCACAACCCTTCATGACTACATAAATTATTAACTGCTGCTCGATATCTCTTACCGCAGATTTCTAATCTCCGAGCGAAGTAATTGCTCGCTCGGCCAACCAATTATTACGACTTGTTGATTGTTTCCGAAATTATGACGATAATTAATTACGTCAAACTTCCAACATGATATTAATGGGTATCGAGAATATTGTATTAGAACCCTTTGATTAATGAAGCGAAGACAATTATGACAAATTAGAAATTTTGAACGTAGAAAATTAATATCGGAAATAAAATATATTACATATATATAAGCAGAGAAAACTGAATGCAGCTTACTAGAATAAAACGAAAGTACAAAAGATTGTATTTTTCCTAATTAATGATATCTTCCAATTATAAAATACTTTAACACAGTATCTTGTTAAATAAATAGCTTCATATTATGTAAAATAAACAAGATGAATTTTCTTCAAGGTCTATTATTTGCATTTTTGATTATCAACATGCAGCCAATCTAATTATGGTCTAATTATCGGTCAACCGTGATTTATGTATATCATAATGTAACAGCATTAATATAATAATAATTTTAACTTAATGAGTTCATTATAAAAAGCAGGTTGATAATAAACTTTGAATTACTAATTACACACTTTACGTACCTATCTACTTTAACAGGAAAATATTCTGTAATTTATTACATAGAGTAGATTACGTAAAGTACACTTTACTAATGTAATTCTCTAGATAATTAGCAGAACTGAGCAAAAATTTACGACTCGTGTATACTCCAAAAATATTTTCATTTTAACATATTTACGTTCAATACGTATATTCCTACTTCGTATACATAAACAATAAAACAAAATTGATAGAAAGTTTATGAAATATATTAATAGAAAGTAATTTTATTCGTGAATTGATTGAACAATTTTCTAGCTTTTTAACTCTTTTATTACTCCAGAACTACTGTTTTATCAAGGGAAAAATTAGGAAGATTTAACGCTATTCAAAGAGTGAGTCGAGTTCGACGATGAAGGTAAAAATAATTATTATATTCCGTGTGCATTAAACGAGCACAAATTGATGAGTTACGCGTCCATTGAGACGCATAAATTTTTCACGTTCTCGAAAAGCTATTAACGAAATAATTATATTTTTGATGATGTGTCAAAGACATCGCTCGCTGTCGGTAACACATGCCACTTGCTCCGACATCAAAGTTATTTCAAATATGATAAAGGAATATTTTAAACGATATGCCAAAGAAGCCATAACAAAAAATTCGTGGAAGTTTAATGAATTTACAATATCACCAATTTGATTTAATACGCTTTCGGAAACACTTGAAATACCCATAAATACATAAAATGTACAAGCGTATTTCAAATTCGAAGTGTTCCATATTTTCAATCGAACATATTAACGAAGGAATTCAAATGTTCTAGTTAAATATTATCTTACGGGTAAGTTTGTTGTGAATAAATAAAGTTTAATAAGATCGCATTATTAATATCCTTCGCAAGAGCTTCATATTTTGTAATTACTATATTTCGTTAATTCACCTATTTTAAGTATAAAGAAAGTGATTTTTTCAAGATATAAAGAAATTTTATCTTCCAGAGAAATATTCCGTAGCTTTAAATAAACAAACACATTATCAGAATGTGTTTAAGTTTGTATTTCCTTAAGTTTCTATACTGTATATATATTTTCCTATTTACGTGTCTATTTAAGAATTAAACTTACGTTCTGCTGTATCCGTTTTTATTTCATAAAAGTTATTTCTTGTTCTACCATTTATTTTTAATTTTCCATAAAGTATTCTGGAACTACTTCACGCTTAAATAAAGCAGTTATTAAAATTCGCCTGCTATCACCCATAGAAACGTTTGTCAACGAGAGAGGTTGGGAATAATCGTTCTTCGAATTGTCTTAGTGACGATACCTAGCGGAAGGAAAGAGGAGGGAAGTCAATCAATCGCTAATTAGTAGCCGATGGACAGGCATAACTTTATCAGTCGCCGAAACGCGCGCGATGTCCTCGCACCATCGCATCGTCTGGGATTCGAATGGATGCACGCAGCACACGTGCCGGCAATTAATAATCAATTCCAGCAGGAAGTGATGGTGATTGGACACGTACAATTCTGACAGTCTCTTTGTTCCTTATCGAGCGACCCGCAGAAATTTCTGCTCGAAAATGACGAGTCTCGATGCTCGTTTGCATTCGGACAATACGTGAGTCCGATAAAGGATATAATTTCTGATCAATATCTCAGAATAAATGATCGCTACTTTTCGTTATGTGATTTCTCATTAAAACTCCAGCTTTCGTATTATACGTAACCTAATTATTGGAAATATAGAATCTTAACAACTGAAAAAATCGAAATGGATATTTTTATGCAATATCTTTTTGTTCGTTATTGTTTACGTCATTTGCTTTATCAGATATTTTTGGAATGTTATTAAAATTGAATGCATTCACTCTCTTTAGAATGTTATTAACATTTGAAATTTATATCACAAGAATAAAAATCTTGTAACTAGGAAATGTACGATATACTTGAAAATGGTTAAATGCTTTGCAAAACTGTGTTAAGAAAAAAGAAAGCAGAGCCGAGTAAAACTAAGCAAGAAGATATTTAGCATAAATCTTCATACGATCAAGCGTTGATAAACGTGACAAAGTGCGTTTACGTCAAAACTGATTTGCGCGAAATAACACATGGTCAGCAAGGCATCATACCACGTATTTCTCCCATCACGACGTATCATTCGTAACAATAGCCCGTGGCCATTCCAAGTAGGATAATAGTTCGTGGGAAATTGAACGATCATAATAATTGTACATGCTCTATATTCTACTGACGCTCGACGAATCAGTTTGTTGCATATTTGTTGCATTAAACGTAATTTAACAGATCAAGCGAACGATCAGGATTTTTCGCTGATGCAAGGTAACCACGTAAAAAATTGTCCAAACTATTTGTATAATAATACTTATGAGCGAGACTATACGTTAAACGATACAATTACAATATATATAAAAAAGATGATAACAAGATTCGCGAACATTAATCTACAAATTATGTATAATAATTTCTCATACATGTAGGTACGTCTCCATCATTCGCTCATTGTCAGCGCCTATTCGGCTTTTCATAGAAATTCCAGGTAATCTATGTTACTCATTTAGCTGTGCAAACATCCTCCTACTTGCACACATGCGTTATTGCGTATACTATGCGTAACTTACCCGAAACGGGGTAAGGCAACGATGGTATTACAACGATGTGATTAGACGTAATCAAGTACATTGGCCCGTGTTTCGAAGAGGCCAGATAGAACTGTCCAGCGATACGAACATCATCAAACAGCTAAGGGAATGCCTATTAAACGTGGCGATACATCATCCAGTAATTACACCGCTTGTAATTTCTCTCCGTGATCGCTGCGGGTCAAAGGTCTCCGTCCAATAGGATGATGAACGAAATCACTCAGTACCAACTACATCTGTCATTTTTCTTCTTTTTTCATGTTATGCTCTCTCTTTGCAGCACAACAAATCTTCTTGCGATTACAATGTGCGTGTAACAGATCGTTTCAACTAAATCACATTGAAATATCTTCTCATAGCCACCAAGTGATATAAAGATCAAAGTATCTTTCCCATTGGCATTCATGCACAACCAGTTTGCTTCGTTTTTCATGAGATATTCGCCTGAAAGCAGGCTACTCGAAGTGAAACTTGACTCAGGCTGATAAAACTTGGATTAGAATTAATTAGAATAAGAATTAAGAATAAATAAAGATTCTTGTATTGAAACTACTCGAACTGAAGGAAGTTAACGAAAGCGATAAAAGCGAAAAGGATATGGTGGAAACGATTCGTTGGGACACGCGAACGGTTCGATAAAACATTGTTGCGATGATTTACTTTCCGCTGAAGAGACGAATATCCGTTTCCGGGAGAAACGAACGCGAGTCGAGCAAAAATGCCGCGTAATAAACGTCTCGCGTTAAACACGTACGCCTATTTCATTCTGATGAATTATTACCGTGTACCGTGTTACGGCCTGTAATGCGTAAGTCAACTACCAGATACACGTATTGGACATTACCACCGGTTGTTAAGGCGATGTTTACGACCGATTATCAAGTTACGCGGCTCACGGTCGATTGTCGAAAATTCGTCACGATGGATTCAGGTTGGCCCTATATATGTATATACCTACGCTGGCTCATGTAAATATTTAAGCTCTTACCATAGGCAATTTTTATGTCCATATTTCATATAAAACATTTGAGAATTTCATTAGCACTCTAACGAGACACGATCGTCATGATTATATTAATCTTATTGATATTTGAAGCTAATCTAAAAATGTGCATGGAAATTATTAGATATTTATTAGAAACATATATTTAGTATACTAAAAATTTAGTACACTAGTATGTTCAAAAGCAATTCGTTTTACATATATATTTGTATAATGATAAATCTTCTTGTTTATTATACTATATGTGAATTTTAGCAGGAATTGCATGAGACAAGCGTATTTGAATGCAGTTCATGATTGACAATAGAACGAAATGTTCCTTTTATTTGGAAAAAGTAGAAGAAATCGAGGCCTAATCATGGCATACTCGCGTAATTACAGGCCTTTCGTTCAGCACATTATAACTTCGAAGAAACTTTTAACAACCTTTTGAGCTATAAATCTCGTCGGATTAGTGTCCCAGTAAACGCCATGAGTTTGTTCGATACACTGAGAAGTTTATTAGCACGACGTAAACTTCCTGCAAACTACTGAACCGTTAAGGATAATCTTCAATTTATCGTAAATGATATTGTCGTGGCGTAGTATATTGATTAAGATCGAAGATCTCCACGGAAATCTGTATTATCGGGAACAGATAACGATTATATGTATATCGTACATAATCAAATTAAAATTAAAAAATGTAATCGAAATTATTGCATACTGACTGAAGCTTGATATTAAATTAATCTACGTATTGTAAAATATAACAATGCCAAAAATAGCCATCTAACGACTCACGCTCCTCGCAAGTATTTTCTTGACAGTCATCCTTAATTAGGATTACCGTAGAATTTAGATTAACGAGATTATAAGGCAACGTCCAGTCCGAATTATCCGTATTTTTATGTTTTTTCCCAACTCGGCCTATTCAGCTTCTCAAACTCTTGCGTGCACAGCTTTGACCTCTCGGAGATTCCTCCGACGTTCCTCGGTTCTCAGAGCGAAAGGGTAAACTTCAGGGACGAAACTTCCGGAAGTCGGACTAGCTGAGTACACTGCAGGCTTCGAAGCAAATGCTCGACGGCTTTATCGGGAATCCCGCGAGTTGGAAAGGGACGAGGCGTACCGTCAGAGTACTCGACTTTCCCTCTTCCTCTCTTCCACCATCAACCCCCTCTTCCAGCAGCACTGAACGCAGCAGTACGCTTCGAAACTCCTCAGACGACGGTCTCGATTGATTTTTGGTACCGGCCTCCTCGCTGAATTACGTACCGCCGCCGCTTGTGCAACGACTTATCGAATTTACGAGATCGCTCTGATGAATGACTGAACAGTGAACTCACCAGAAATCAACCAAGTCAGAACTTTTTCAGACTGTTTGGTATTTTGGTTACGAGCCACGAATTTTAACTACAAGGATAATAAAGTCGATCATTTTTTATTATCGATGGTAGAAAGGAGGAAACTTAGTTCCGGACGAAATCGCGAGCGACAATTAGTATTTCGTAAAATTATTCTTCCACGATACTGAATGTTATAAATTTCATGATATATTGAAAGAGTGGAACTGAAACCTCCAACGCAATTTACTCTGCCCATTTTGTCTTATAGGCCATTCCCCAAGAAACTGTTTAGATCTTAAAGCTGCCAATTGGTAATCGAAACAAACGACAGGTAGCCTGTTAAGATTCTCATAACACGTTTGCCTTCTATTTTACACGTTGCGTATGCAGAGACACGCTATGTCATATAATATTGCCTCAATAACGCTAGCCAAGAGAGATGATCTGTGTGACGCCTGAGGGTTTATTACATCCCAGTCCACCAATATTGGCCACTGGTCGATCGCAGCAGCTTTCAGGAAAGCTAGAATGGGACGTAGAACATGGGAAAGAGAGAGCGAGAGAGAGAGAGAGAGAGAAAGAGGGAAAGAGAATCACCGGTTGGGAAAATTAAAAAGGGAACAAACGTCGTTCGTATAGTGATTCTATCACGATTTTTCGTTCATATTCGGGTAACACCCGATCCGAGTTTATACCAACTCCGTCTCAATAAACTACTGTTTCATAGCTCAACTAATTTTTCGTGAGTTAGTTTCCGATAGATAGTTGCGGTTCGATTTTCCCCGGATTGTTCTATACGCTTTTAGGAGACAACGAATTGCGATTTATTTTAAGAGAATCGAGGAGAACATTTTTGTGGCTGATGTCGTTTACCATTTTAATTGACGATCTGGGAAAACTGACTGTTTTCAAAACATTGTTTTCATGAAACTTTCAATTACGTTTCCTCTTAATTCGTTAAATTCCATTAAGATATTTTTGTTTCACTTGTGTTCAAGTATAATAGATACTGTTCATAGAAAAAGATTAAATTATGTTCGATCAATCCTGCTATTAATAACATTGAAAATATCAACATAATCATATGAAAGTTTTCTTTATTGCTAATATGTGATTGGATCTTGCATTCCTATTAACAGCTCTTACAGTTCGAAATTACACCAAATTTAGGAGTACTCAATGTTTGTACAATTTAACGCGCCAATGTATCGCCGTAAATCACTCTATGGCGCGAAATTAAATTTGCGAAAAAGATATATTCGTTTCGTACACGTTTCAATCCATAACTATGCTCAAATTACTATCTATTCGAAAAATATTGGAGAATTGCATGGTTAACGGATCAATTTTCAAGAGGAAACTATCAATGCGATTCGTTCTATTCGTTACTGTTAAAAGTTCACTATCACATACGTTCAACATTCTGTTTCGAATAAAAATGATCATGCAGAATTAAAGTGGTACATTTAAAAAAAAAAAAAAAAATAAATAAATATGCCAGGGAGCATACCGCAGAAACAAAGTTTGACAATTAATTTCAGTTGCAGAATGCCAGAGAAGGAATTCGATGAATCCCGTAAGACTTCTGTTATCGATATTTCCATGATAACGCCAATAAAGACTCTTTCTTATGCATTATTTTCCTCTAAGGAAAAGAAATTTCCTCTGGAAGGAATAAAGTAAAAATAAACCCTTTCGAAGAATGAATACTTAATACTTAATACTCGAATAAAATTAGAGGGAAGCTATGCGGAACCGTATATCGTGCTTATCTCCATAACTATTTACAAAATATGAAATGATAGTTACTTGTCACCGTATTGAAATGTTCGTGAATAGAATTTTATTATAAAATACGTAGGCTGCACTGAATTATTAAGTCTCTTGTATGTTCAAACGTTCCGATCTTACTTCTCACGGTTTTTAACAGCGTGTCATAACATTTTGGTGATCAGTAGTTAAGTTACACGAAGAGATATATTAACAGTATCTATTTACATGTCAGATTTCAAAAATTTTTACCGAGCATTTTCATTTCTATCTTTAGTTGAAGTGATTTTGTTTTATCACTAATTTGGGTACTATTACTTTAATATTTATATTTAAACTTTCAAATTCTATTTTCGTTATCTTTTGATATACATTAATAACATTGAAATAATTAATGTCGAATCACGTCGAGTCAATGAGATATTGAAATGAAAGAGAATAAGAAAAAAGATATATTAAACGGGTTATTCTCACGTGTTACACCTTGCGCACGCGGGAACCATCTGCTTCACACATATTACATTTCCACACGAGGAAACCATTTCTATTTTTCTCCTTTCTCAAATTACATGTATTATAAAATAGATATTAAAACGGATATATTACATATTATTATAAACTATGAAGATACACTCCGTGAGAGTTAAAAATTCATTTAAAATAATATTTTAATTTTGCCTATACTAATCCCGTAATCTCTTAAATCACCTACGTTACTATAATAAAAATTATAAATATGTTGGTGCAATGTTTTCATATACCATCAACTTCGTAATATTTCATATTTCTTGTTCTTCGATTTTGCAATTTGTTACAAATATAGAACAGACTGGTCTAAATATGATGGAGCTCTATTATCGGATTATTTAGAATGTACCAGACGAAAAAAGAAGGAAAAAGAAATGGAAATGAATATTGAAAACAAAATGACAGAAATAATTACGACATTATTTAGCAGCAATCTTTAAACAGCTATAGTGTAAAATTTTAAGTATTTGAATCTAATCGACATGTTTCGAGATAATTCTTTGAATTAAACGTCTCTTAAGAGACAAGAATGGAATTAAAATAATGTCGGGCACTAATTCTTCTGTTTTCAATTAAATCATTATATGAAATATCATTGAAAAACGCAGAATTTCATCTTCTAGAATTACAGTTAGAATGGCGGCCAGGAGCGTAATTTTCTTACCTGGAAATTACTGTCAGCAGACACTTCGTCACATTAATGCAGAAAATAGAAGATGTAGAATGTAACAAAGAAGCTTTTTCCGTTGGAGAAGGGAAGCTTTCAAGGAACAAAATTTCCACCGTCACTTTCTTACTCGACGAATCATAAATCTTGGCGGATTTTTCGAAGGTCACCGTCTACGTTCGATAGCGAGGACACATTTATCACGAACCACTTTCCATCGAAGGATCAACACACAGTTCGAAATATATCCACGACGCTCCTACAATCATACAGATGCTAGTTTATGTATAGGGCTTTTGAACTCTCTCTGTCTCTCTGTCTCTCTCTTTCCCTCTCTCTCTCCCTCTCTCTCTCTCTCTTTCTCTTAGTTTCGCTAAACTTTTGTACCTTTGAAACTTGCAGTCAACCAATGAGCAATCCTTCAAGGCCAAGGTTCGTATCACGTGATACGATATTCAAAATCTTAGAATAATTGTTTGTTGATTCTTCATAACTTTGGAGATTTTATTTTCGAATTGATTTATATTTTTAGAGCTCTGGTATATTTATTTTAAACATTATTTTCTTTTCGTTTATTTCAATTGGAAATTTTGTTTACGTATTACGAAACGTTAATTTTGGCATTTAACTTTTAAATTAAAATTTCACTGAATTTCCATTGAATTTGTCCAACTTTTCAATTTAACTTTGTTCAATTTTTACTGAATTTTTCTTTAATTTAATCTCTAAATTTCGATTCTATTACGTTACTGTATATCTTCCTGATGATTTGACGTTATTCGATGATCCAAAAATATTTCGAAATCGTGTATATCGAGGATCCAGCTATAAAGAGCTCCGATAACATCGAGCAAAGTGCTTGGAAAACCAAGTGAAGGACGATGGAAAAGCAGGAGAGAACTCACGTGTTCGCCTGTCAATATGGCGGCGAGACGATACACTTGATGCGTAGTGTTTACTTGGTATCGTGTTATCGACCTTGAAGATTTTCCTCAACTCCTACGAAATTTCATCCAAAATCAACACGTACATATATCTTATACCTATATACCCGTTATAACAATCATTAATATTAAAATAGAAACAAATAAAATCCACTTTTAAATGTTACTTTTATCAAAATTCTTCTCTCAACTATTTATTCAATGTGAATCACTCATTTGTATCGAGGACATCAAATGAGATAATCAATAAGATCAATAAGATTCACTTTCAGAAGTTAGTTTTACTGAATTCTTCTTGTAAATATTCATTCAGTAAGCGTCACTCATTTATACGAGATGAATCATGCAGGACAAGGTCAACGATATCCACTTTTAATGCTTATCTTTACCAAAGTTCATCTCCATCGATTTAGCTATTATTCATTCAACAATTAAACAAACCATATCGAAGCATCACTCATTTGTACGAATAGATCAGATACAACAATGTCAACAGAGTCCACTTTTAAAAGATCTTTATTAAAATCCTCGTAGCTCAATTATTCATTTAATAATTCAACAAACCATGTCGAAGTACCATCAACGATAAAATCACGAATTGGATAAAATTATGGAAAGCTACAAAGTTACGAATAAACACGATGGAGCATGAATCGCGTTGGCGGCAGAGAAAGCTTAACGAAGGTCGGAAATGCGAATCGCGAAGTCCTCTGGACTCAACTGACGGCACGAGCGGGGCTACCGAGACGGAGAGTGCAAAAGGGGGTGTCGGTGGGGGCGCGATACCACCCCGAGATAGAGAAAGCGCGAGAGAAAACGAGGTCGCGAGCGCGCGCGAGTGAGACGGAAGCGGCCGGACGCGCCGCCGCCTTGACGCTGTTTCCGCGATACCTTCTAGTCTCGCAATTCGGGGATACTCGGCCGAGCCAAGACGAAGGTGGAATGCAAAGGGAAAGCGGCACGCGGCTCCACCGAGAAGTAGACTCTTGGTTCAAGAAAAAACAAGACATCCCTATCTCTACCCCGAAGTTCCCGAAAGAAGTAAGTGGAAATCGTTGTAGGTTCCCGGCCAACAAACATCGCTGCATCGAACCGATACCCGAAATTTCTTCTTGGTCTACGCGTTAAATCGTATATCCATGACACGGAATCTCGATTCGAAACGTGAAACGTCGTTGCGATAGTATGCCTCGGGATATGTAGGTATCACTTATTTGATGCGACAATAACAGAACTCGAAAATCACGAATTAATTCATTCGAAATTTTTCTAATTTATACGGCACAATCTAGCTCCGCTTAAAATAAATATTTCTTTAATTTGTAGACACAGTCCAAGCTAACTATATCATTAGCGTGTAATCTTGATCTCCAACGTTTTACTGTATAATTAATCTCCTTGTATATTTGCATAACCGCGCAATATTACAGACGTGAGAAGGAAAAGTGACGTCATTACCGTCATCCATGAAACTGAAGAATTACGATTATATTATAAGATTGTACACTATAACATTTTATGTAAAGGGCAGAGTTATTTTTTAATTAAGAATAAGAAGAACAACTTTATCTTTGATAGATTTCCAAGTAATAATTCATATAATCGACTTCATATACCGGTGAATGTAATTAATATACGTCACAGTCGGTTCATTTTCGATTGAACATTTTGAACGCTAACACAGCAGATCGTAGATTACGGTGCATTACGCTGGTGCACATAAAAGCTTCCCAGCAGCACCCACTTCTGTAATATTCCTGCATATTTGCTTTGGATATAGGTCATGTCGAGATATCGATATGTAGGCGAACGCGATTTACCCGTACAAATTCACCGATCGAACCAACAATCAACAGTTTAATTTAGATAAATCAAGCATCCTGTTTAATATGACGCCACAACATTTTCAATGACCACATATAATAATTATTTAGATTACACCTGACATAAAAGGTACATGTGGTACAATGTTATATGTTGAAGAAAGAAAAAAGGAAAATTGACATCTTCTTTGATATCGCTGCTTCTTGATCTTCCTTTGTGAAATTCTAATGACATCCTTAACTTCTTTCGATCCCATAAGTTCATTCTTTTCACTTTGGTGTAGAAGTAAGACCGGTTAGTTAATATTCAATAAAGAAGAAGATTATTATACTTATTATAGAAGAATATGCCCTGAGAAAAGGTACTATGAAATTATTGTAAATTAATATGGTAATGTAGTCACCTTTTATTAACATCTAAATTTGGGGCTATCAATAAGTAAAGTGTAGAGTTCGTAACAAAGAAATCAAAACGAACGATACGGGAACTGCAAACTTTGAAAAAATGCCCTTGAAGAATGGTACAATAATTTGCGTTGAGGAAAACACAATACGCATGAACGTTTAGCGAAAGAATTAGTATTCCAATGAATTAAAATGCAAGAAACATTCACGCACAGAATTCTCCATTTCCCATCTCACCTTACATACAATCAAGTTACCAATCAAGAATTTTCGAATCCTAACATTCAGAATTTACGATTCTACCCTAAAACTAACCGAGAATTCACCTCTGCTCGCGACGAAAGGGAGGTAAGTGGAATAGAAGCGGAGCGGACAGGATAATTAATTTTATCGGCATCGGAAGAAGAATTGCAGTTTCGTTGAGGATTTAGTAGGAGTCGCCGGCTAGCTTGAAGAAAGAGGAAGGCACGGCCGGTTGCTTCTGCAGTTCCTATCTGCTCCGTGCAGCGTCCTTGTTCTACCCCACGCCCACCGGCATCCCCATTAGCAAGCGCCGTGCCGCGACGAAAAGGGAGAAATTAAAGCGAAAATAAAGCGAAAGGCAAATAAAAATAAAAGTATCGCCCTCTCACTGGCGCTGGTGTTGCACTGTTCAGTCAGGTTGGACTGCTACCGGCGGCAGCTGCATGCATGAGACTCTGCAACAGTTTCATTTACCTACCCCGTAATTTCATAGTCGCTCTTCCTCACCTCCGCACCCCTTTACCTTTGTGCTCGCGCGCGTTTTGTCTGCGTGGTTCTAGTGACGAGGCCACTAACATGTTTTTTCGTTTATTTTTTTACTCTTTCTCCGTTTTGTTTAAGTGCATGTACGTTTATGTGGGTGTATAAAGTGTTTTAACATTGGAAGTTAATTGGCTACGGATGATATTGGATACAACAATTTAAGCGATGATGATAATTACATAGAAATTATGCTATACAATTATAATGGTAATTTCCATTTTTCTACTTACATCGACAATGGAAACAGGACGAAGATAAAAGGGTTTGCCATTTATTTTCCACTTACCTGAAACAAATAAAGAGAAACAAGATCAGCTTCAGTGAGTTAACTGTTAGCGCAGAAAATCTGATATCAGTCGTTTATACAAGGTGTTTGTCACAATTTGGCCAGATCGTAACGTTAAAGCAACAGAAGATAAAACTTCATTAGAGGGAATTTAAATAGCTTCCAATGGTGCGTCGCATGGTTTACGTGTCTCCTTCGAAAATGGAGCCATTTTCAAAACTTCAAAATTGCCTTTGCTTTCGTCGAATTAAATTCTTAGCGTCGAATTTTTTCGACTGATAATCATCGGAATCTTTCACTTTTAGAGATATTCTAGCGAAAGACGCAGTGAAATTCCAAGTAACTTCTCCTTTTTTCATTTCTTACCACCCCTTAGGTAATTCACTTGAAACTCCCAGAAACCCCCAGTACACGTAGGTAGGCGTTTTTTCATTCTCTGTCCTCTCGCCATTCCACAGTCCATCAAATGTCCGTTTTATTGTGGCCCTACATGGACGGAAGTGAAATTCACGGTCGAGGAGGGTGTTGGTCCTCGGTCCTTCATAATTCGATTCAGTGAGGCGCAGCCGCTGGTGCAAAGAGGGATTTTCGCGATTTCGTCTGAATTTAGTTAGGTGGGATGTGCATCAACCTGATAACGAAGTGTAGGTGCAGACACGGGCCTATCCCCCTGTGATGACATTCTTACGTGTTTTTCCTAGTCTGCAGCGTTTTCTGTTTTTCTGTTTCCTCTGCGAACCTTCCCGGCCACGTAATTCTGGTAAAGTGACTTCGTTTTGGTAAATGTTTTATCCTCTTAACGAGTGTAGTTTGAAATGATGAATATTTTATAGTCGGCGCCGACTTTTGTATGTAGCCAGCGTTGATTAGATTAGCATTAATGTAGATTGAAGAGACGTAGTAGTCTGTTGCGGTGAATTCTCAAAATTGAAAATTTGGAAAATTGCCTGACAAGGAAACAGTGTTTGATGCGCGTGTGGAGGATATTACCACGAAATTGCGGAAAAAGATTTTAACAATAATTCATATCAAACATATACGGCATCGCACAGAAATATCACAATCAAATAATGGCAACTAATCACATTTGATTCGAATCAAACTGAATCAAGAATCATGTTTGATGTTGCCTCCGCGTCAGTCATTTATTACATTCATTTCTTCCATAGCTTAGAATTAAATCAAAATTAATTTCGCAATCAATTCTCGCGTATAACAGACGCGTTAAATGTATTACCCCATAAGTTATTCCTACCACCTAGATAATGTAAAATCTCGACGTAGAGACCACGCACAAGCGAACAATGGCACTAGATGTCTACTAAGAAACATTCGAGGAGAGCGACGAAAATTACGCGCGACCAGGAGAGACAGAGAGCGGCGGAAAAGCCAATACTCCATATCCCTAAATCAGCGCAATAAATCTCCAAATTGAACGTGGAACGACAGCAAAGCTTTCGTCGTGTAACAACGGTGTGTGAGAGATATAGCTAGGCGAGGAGGTGGAATGGTTTAAAAAGAAGAAAAGCCACGTTGCACGAGCACATGTGTAGCCGCGAGTTATGCCCTTGGCTCTTTCAATATCGGCTGGAATAACTGGTCAGGCACGGATGACGAAGCGAAGGTTGCCTGAAAATGGGTGAAAAGAGGATGCTGAGAAACCGAGGGTATGAGAGAACCCCATGGTGCAGAGCAACGTCTCCGTAGTCGTCGTCGTCTCGCGTCGCTTATACCGGACTAATCGTTGAAATACGTGCAAATATTTATTTTCCAACTGTCACGAACAAGCCACTCTTCCCGGTTTCCTAGGTGATACCGAAGGCAAGGCAGAATAGGTACCTAGGTACCTAGGAGAGCTTCCGAGAAATACGACTGCTGGATGCATTCGAGGCTCCGTGCATCAGCACACGCGCTCCCTATCCTCGCACCCGGCAACTTTTTATTTATGTTTCCTTGCACAGTTGCGCGAGCGCGCAGAAGCAAATCAAAATGTTTTCTCGAACTCGCTGCTCGACTCTTTCCTTCTTTCGTGGTTGTCGCGGTGCAAAAGTGAGCCATTTGTCTTTTCGAATGGGCATCGCTGTGTTGATCAGCGATGGTACGAGGACTTTCATGCGTTTACGGAAAATTTGAGAATGGTGAAATGAAAAGAATGTATACGCTTATGTTAATTAAAATGATATTACGTTGGCGTATATGAAACGCTTTTCTTTGAAGTTGGAATTTAGCGTGTCAAATACCACACGTTCAATTTGTTATTTACTGTTATCGATGAATTATTAATGCCTATTAATACAGATTAAAGAGGGAGAAATTTATTATAAATCAATTCGAGGTTAAGTAGATGTAGAATAAAAGTACGAAACTTCGTTATTGCGACTTTAAGTTTCGCAGTGATTCCTGATAAAATGTAAATTCAGCATTTGCGGAAGGTTAAAGACATTTCCTATCCCATCCTTGCAATCTTTCAAATTATTTATTTTAAATTATTTTATTAATTAATAATTAAATTATTTTAAAGGGATTCATAAATTAAGAAGTTACACCAATTTCGTTCCAGTTCCTTTTGAATTCTAAAACTCTTAACTCTTACGGATTTTAAATTATTTTATTAATTAATAATTAAATTATTTTAAAGGTATTCATAAATTAAGAAGTTAGACCAATTTCGTTCCAGTTCCTTTTGAATTTTAAAACTCTTAACTCTTACAGATCTGAAGAAATAAGATAAATGATCGTTGAAAAAATATATTAAATGATATGGAAAATGCTTCGATTAGATGGGACAGATTGACAAATTTTCGAAATCGTCGCCAGAAATTGCTTTATTTGTCACTGTCGTTGTCATTGCGAGAACTTTTCAATCTGCACTCGTACGATATTTTAAAGAAACTGCGTGCAATTCAAGTTTTATTTGATACACTTTTCCTCTCGTCAAACAACTTCCAGTCGTCTGTCCACGTATGCAACGTTTATTGCAGCATTTGTCACGAAACTGCAAGACACGTAAATATTTTTAGCGACATTTTTGGAAACGGTTATCGATTCGACGTCGATTGGCCTTTGTCAACCGGCAAGCTTTGCAAAATAGATCGAGATCCAAAGGTCTCTCTTTAACGGATATCCAACAGAGAGACTGGCTAAACGGCATAACGTGTCGCCCTTTAAGGACGCCTCCGCAAGAATGCAACGCCATGGCGTCGACGTGACACGCATCGACGAAACGCGATTCACGGTGCATGCTAATGCCCGGCTGAAAATCTGAAACGTCAACTGGAGCAGCGTTGCAACGTGAACACGGGACGCCTACCGAGATTTCGTGGAGATTCAATTCGGTCCGTAGCGACGTTCTCCGCGTTCGTGACGATTCCAACCGGACGACCTGCTGCGAGACAGAGAGGGACAAGGATGGGTTCAATTTGAACGTGTATTCTGTGCAACGAACATCGACAATGGCGCGATAAATCTGTAACTTTCGAACGAAGTCAGCGAATTTTCCGTAAAAGTGGAGATTTTTGTTTCACTTTTAACTCTTGAGGGGAGAGGGCTATTATCGATGACATTTCGACTGATATGAATTTTATTTGGACGTTAGGTTGTGTAATAAATTCGATCGTAATTTCTTAATGAAAAAAGCGTTAAAGATTTTTAATTTGAGAGCGCTAAAATGTATGTATTTAAAATTGTAAATATATAAGTATTTTTAAAAATATGAAATGTTGAACGAAAGTTTATTCTTGGTAAAATATTAGAAGTCAATTATTATTCATTATTAGCGTACATTGCAATATTTGCTATGTAGTGTATTGACATGGTATATTGACATTGGGAAATCAATCTTAAACACAATTAAGGTTAACTCAATCGTCATGTTTATCCAAGCGCGTTTGCATGCTGCACATCCGCTTTTGCAAGAGAGTAAATCGCCTTTTGAAAGCTTTTAAGCTTTCTGGATCGAGTGGAACGCTGCTCTTGAAAATAACGCTGTCAAAAAATAACTACGCTGTTTGTGGAGTGTGCAAACATCGGCATGATATTTTAGCAAGTTTGCATAAAACGAGATAATAACTTGCTATCAAAGATTCCATTTGTCTGATTTAAATGATCTCCCGTCATAAATAAACTGCTGAACGACATTTATACAAAATTACATAAATTATTAAATAATAATTATTTTTCTGCGGAAATGAATCATTAAAAAATTGTATAAATTATTTCAACTGAATCGCGCTGCAAGCAAATTTATGATTCATATTATGTAAAGTTACATCAAATATTCAATTAAACTGATTTTTTTAGGAAAATTAGACATTAACATATGTTTCACAAAGTATGTTTGTTTTTGAATAAAATAATTCTTAGTAAACTGGAAATTTCAATTTTTCTTCCGTCTGTCTGAATTCAACTTTTCAAGAAAGTACTTCATTTATACACGTACATAATGTTTTTATAGATACGAGATTTTTCTTTCGGTAAAATATAATATAAATCTTTTAGTAATAATTATATTCAGATTTTTCATTTATCAGAATGAAGTATTTCTATTAACTGATTTGCTTATAAACTATGGTTTTGCTGACACAAGACTTTTTCACTGGCGACATATAATATGACACTCAGATCTATCCAGGTTGTTATCGTTTGTTGGATAAGTTCCATTTGACGAGAGATCTTTCATGCGGGCATGAAACGATTTCATTTGGAAAATACCACAATAAAGTGATCTTTTGTTGTCTGTTACGAGATCCTCACGGCTCGAGAACTTTTTATTACTTAAAATACTAGCCCATCGTTCTGTTTTAATGTGGTAGATGCTCAACTTTCAAAAGTTCTCAATATTCTTGCAATTTACTCAACAAGCTATCTTTTATCACAAAGCAAAATCTTCTCAATAGAACTTTAGATACAATGTAAAATATACCCACATACAACGAAATATGAGCAGTATACAATCATTTCCACGAAACTGAACTTCAAAGCGTTCCTTATGGTTTTCATTTTGTATATTTAATCAAAGCAATTTCCACATCATTCGTTATACTACTTTTTCAACACTGCTTTGTTTCATTATTCCAGACTTGTAAGAATTATCAGTTTTGAGCTTCTACTAAACTTCTACTGAAATTCAAACTTCAAGCAACAGTTCATATGTATTAATGAACCGTTCCTCATTCGATCGATATGTTTTTTATTTGTAAAACGACACTCGACGAATGACGATAGCGCGTGATTCGTTGGAATATCGTTAATTACATAGAGAGGAGTGATAGTACGCGACACACTGTTTGAACGAAACAATGCAGAACAAAACCGTGCAAGCCGGAATGATATTCTGAATAATTCCTCCGCACTTCCGCGCCTACGACTCCGAGCGAACCGACTGAATCCGTTCATAGAGTTTTAGCCTCTCTGGCGTGCATTATTCACTAGGCTGAATATTTAAATCACAGACGGGGAAAAAGAGAGTTCCGACGAAACTCGGTTTAACATGAGTGGCGATACACTCGCTACGTCTAGGCATTTACTTATTTAAAGAGTGCAACACCGACTATGTCGCAAACGGAACAGTTTCCAAGCCTATCTGCATTATAGAAAAAAGGTTTAAGGTGCTGGCAATTCCAAAAACTGTTATTCCCCAGGATTATAGTATCTGAAAGTTCAATGCAGTTTGAACATCGAATAACACACTCTCCCATTAAATGATCTTTTTTATTACGTTTCTACGTTTCAAATTCACGATACCAGGGAACAGTACGATTTTAAAACGTTTCGATTACCAAAGCGCTATTGTAAACTATTTAGAACCGATGAAAATAAGATCTTGACAGCACAACAATTCTAATAATTCAGTGCGGTGTACGCGTTGTGTAATAAATTTATATTGTCGAACACTCCAATATGGTGAAAATTCACTGATAAATGACCGCCAGTTCTTTCTGTTTAGTTATGTAGACAAGCATGATACACGGCTTTCTACAGGTTACTCTTATTTGAAGAGTAATAAAATTCGATTACACGTATGATGACGTATCCACGTTAATTGCGAATGAATTGTATTGATTCCCTCTTTTGGTAAAACCAAAATGTGTTGCACTTTGAAATTGTCATTGTTAGCATAATACATTCATATGAATTAAAGCAGGAAAAACTACGCGAAATACTTTAAACGACGTTCATCTGAAATCAGTGTAAGATGAATTAATTTCCAAAAGTTCGTATATCTCTGTCGACGCGTAAGACCGGTGCAATATTCTCCTTAAGACAAGATTGGCATCCACAGGTAGGTAGGCGTGCGCTCGGTGTCCAATAAAAAGGTAACTCCGAGGCGAGAGTTTCTATATCTAGGCTCGTAACGTCACGATAAATTCCATTAGTAGAATTTACCGTGCACCTATAGCGCACCGGAGAACACCTAAATCAGTAGGGGCAGTGTTTCTCAACCTTAGCTCTGCTGCATGTTTCTACAGCTTTATACGGTTCTTCCGACGTTCATTTAAACGCAACAGTGACATAAGCCGGAAACGACGATTTTAGGAAAACGAATTTCAACGTTTCGAATTACGTACGTTGAATCGAAATTGCGCACCCGCAACTGTGAAGATAGAGTGTCATCTTTTATCTCGAATTCCCTTTAATTCGTTCCATTATATCAAATATTACAGAGCAAATGCGAATTGCAACGTCGTAATAATCGAGTTCGCGCGAACAGCTCCCTCTAAGTACCGAATAAAACCTTTTCTCCCCGCTGCCCCGGAAATTAGGTCATGGAAATTAGCAGACAATTGAGTTCCAACTTGCACTTTTCGATACCGCGCTAACCGAGTTTTGATTGTCGAGATTTATCGCTTTAATTATCTCGAGAAGAGAAAGCACGTTTAACCAAACGCGTTTTTGCTAGTCGTGTTAACGTTTGCGTTGATTTTGCGAAAGAAATGTTAATGTGCGTGTTCGAAAAACGTTCTAAAACGGCAAAAATTTCAAATACAAATGAAGAATAGAGGTACGAGTTCTCTTAATCAACGGAAATCGATAAAAGTTAATAATATCGGCGAAAATATAGTAGATACTCTATTGATTAATTCTATCGATAAAAATCTCTCTCGAACAAGGAAGCATCGAAAAAAGTGCTATTTTCTGCTCCGATTTGGATATCAATGAACTTCCCTTTTTTTTAATATAGAGGTATTAGAAGTTGTATTGGTTTTTGCAAAAAAAAGAAAAAAAAAGGAAAGAGAGGAGACACAGAGAGAAGCGATGGTTCGCAGCGAAAAGTGAGGCAAACATCATAAACTCCTTCAACTTTGTCGATTGCGTATTATTATGCAAACAATTTTGGAAAGTTCCAGCGGCGAAACGGGTAGGAAGAAATAATATCGCGGTAGTTGAAGTAGGTAAAAAAGGTTAAATTCTTCCGCGCGTCTCTCTGTCAGCGCCGCCGTTATTCCGCTCTCTGAAAGTTTGTTTGGATCGATCTCCTTGGTTTCATTTCGCACTAGACGTAAGTGTACACAAAGAAGTGAAAAAGCAAGCGTATATACGTTTCATCGACGAGCCTGAAACGACCCCGGGGATATCAACTACGTGGAAGCGTTATTTATAAAACGACGTCTTGCAGAGTTTCTTCGAGGCCAAAACATCCACCATAACCAATATAGGTCTCACATTATTTACTTAATAAACGTTACCTTCTTAAAATCTGTTCTAACCTTAAATCTGTATATCGCTCATTATCCTCCTAACTAATTAAACAAAAAATTGACGGCCCTTCGACAATTACTTTTCATCATATTCAAATGTTCGTCAATAAAAATTCCAATAGAAACCGCCATAGCCAGATTCTACACCTTTGAATCGGTAGACATTTATAAAAAAAAAAGGACGTATGAATTCGTCCTTGAATTTCAACGTAGCTTTACAAATAACTTTGACACGCTGCAGTTTTGTACAGGTTTCCTAAACTTTTGGAAACAACTGTAGTCCAACTATTGCTTCTGAGATCCTTCTCACAGGATGTTCAATGGTAATTAATCGAGGACGAAGAACGACCTTAGAAAACGAGGTAAAAGGATCGGTGAACGCTAAAGGGCGAAGAGCTCGTACATCAGGATCCGCAGCATGGATGGGGTAATAAACCGGTGGAGAATGGGCGAACGTGGAAAAAGATACGTGAAAGCTGGTAAATAATACGATAAAAGCGCACCGGTGTGCCTGGGACGGTGGGAGGAAATTTGTAAACGAAGTAACGCCCGATAATCTCGACGCAGCTATAGTTTTCGCGTGCAGGAGGACGTTCTTCCGCCTGGGCCAGAGACTAACGACGTCCTCGCCCTCTTATCTGCTTGGTCACGTAGACCTCGAGCAGTAGAGGATCGTCGTTTTCTAGCTAGTGCAGTCACCAGTCTCGTGTCCCACCCCTTCTTCCTTTTCCTCGTTTCGTCTCGGGCCTCCGATCCTTCTTCAGAACGAGGCAAAATGCGAGGACATGGGGGGATAAGAATCGCTGGCGTTCTCGGTTAATTTAGCTCGCTAGGAAGCGCCGTAAATAGGAAACGTCCAGGTGACTTCCGGAATCTCCCTTAGTACTCGAAACGTGACTCCGACGCCTGCATCGACTTTGCACCCCCTTTTGCCGGCGTCCAAACCGTTCGCACAGAGGGCAGTGACGTACGATATGGTGTAATCACCTGACCAAGTGATACCTGCATTGCGCAAGCGCCTATCCATGGAATATTCATGCACTGCAGTTTCTACCTTCCTGTCTTTTACCAATCTCTGTCTCGCGAGCGATGCGTCGAATTTCAATGAAATTTCGCGTGAATCGTTTACGATAAACATACGGTAGCGCGATAAACGTACGGTGGCTCGCCAAAGTATTTGAACACTTACCATTATCACAGAACAGTTTCATGGATTATGTTATGGTCAATAGTCCCTAAATCGCATAAGTACTTTATTTTTTTAATATGTCGCTTGAGTAGGTCATTTGGAAAATTCGTTTCTATCGTGAACTTTTGTCTAAACTTAATTTAACAAGAATTTAGGAAAAACGTCGAAATTCGTTTATAAAGCGGGTTTCTTTTGGCAAGAAGCGAATTTTATCTGTCTTGTGCATCGAATACTTATAGATGTATAGTCACGTTATTATTTATCATGATGAATTATCCCTTCAATTATCCCTTGTCGGGTTGTTTCGTGCACTTACAACCAGTGGCTCTATTCTTCTTCACGATTTTGTGTTCAAGTCTGGATGTGTAGTGTATATATATAATGAATCTGTTGCGAGTAGCCATAGCTAGTATCGTAAGGGCATGTTTATGCTGAAACCGAGATAAAGGGCCGCTACGAGCGCTACTTGGAGAAAGCACGGAAACAATGGAACCATGTTGCTATCGTTGCATCGTTGCTTGCACCTTTGGTATAAACACAGCTCGTGTAAATATTTGTCTGGTATTTTTTCTCTCGACTGTTCATTCTACGTTATTTTAGATGAATTCCGTGCCATGGTATTATCTTTTTATTTACTCGTTTGCTTGTTATGATGATGAAGGATCCAAATGTGTTTATTCGACTTACGATAATTGGTTACGATATAACCACAGAAACAATGTTTGCTCGTCAAGGTCTATTAAAAAATAATTATATGTACAGAGAGTCTGAGGTTGTTCTTTGATATTGTTATTTACTTGAAACATAGGACTTTACAGTTTTCTGATATACAGTGAATAAAATACAGTTTTTTCTTATGCCAATTATGCAATTTCTAGGAAAATGTTTCACGTAAAATCGAAAAGAAAAGTCGTTCATATCGATGACAAGCTTTTTATATTTTACTCGAGCTTGTAATACTTATTTTCTAACGTCGGAAAGATAAAATTAGGTGGAAAAGATTAAATTGAATTTTTAGTTGGTAGGTGATTATGAATTTTGTTTCTGATTATACTCCACTCTCGAACTAATTGCGTTCTGAGAATAGAGACAGGGTACACAAATCACAACAAAGTTGATGCATTAGCACGACATCATTCTGAACCTTGTATAACATGCACGCTGTTCCAACATCGAAAGCATTCCTCTTAAAGCGCGATGGTTTATACGGTAAACGAAACTTGAAAATCAGAGTCGAGATTAATACGATGGCGCATAACATGGAAAATTGTTTTGTGAAAATATCACTCGTGATATAACAAATTTTATTCGAATAAGGAAATTAAGTATATCATTTGAATAAGTAATATAAAAACTATTCGGAAAATTATTTTGTGGAATTATTACTCGTAACAGATTCCATTCAAATAAAGAATGATAAAAATTTATGTCGTTAATTGGAAAATTTATTCTAAGCTTTAATAAATAAAGAAACAAATGATAAATACAGAGACGAACTTTGATTCGAAGATAATAAACGTAGAATTCGCACAGGAAATATCAAAAATAGATTCCTCGTTATTCTCTCTGTAGAGAATTCGATATTATTAATTATTTATCAAACGTTATCGACTCAATTCTAATTAGAACGTTCGATCTTTTATTCTTGATATACGAAGCGCGCAACTTTAAACGAAAAAAATCTGGAAACACGTTTTTCAATTTCCTATTCAACGCTTCCGTGTCAAGTGGCTGGCAGGGGCCAATAATTCAGCAGGTCGCTGTATTTAAACGAAACGGATACGTGGAAAGCTTCAAAAGGAACAAATGAACTGATACGATCCTTTAAAAAGGCATCGTCTTTTAAATTAACCAAGCTCCAGGGAAAATTGATATTTCCGATAAAGCTACAGTTCGCTCTGCTTAATCGACCCGTTCATTAAATCACTTAATACAGCTTCGATTCTTCTTATTTCCAATAAACTTGCATTGTACACTGAAATATCGCTTAACAAACATCGTCGTACGCGATATCTACCCATTTGCTAGATGAAAGTCAAAGATGAGAAGTATTCTATTAATTAAATTTGTTCTATTAATTTGGCATAAAATTATATCGGAAATTACAGAATTTTAAAATTTGTTCAATGCCAAGAAGATAGCAGGATATTACTGACGCTTACGTTGGGGATGGGCATTGTATTTTATATTTTGTTTATTTCTTTTTCTCTTAATAAATGTAAAAGTGAATAAACTGTGTTACATGTTAACAATATACGTTTCAACGTGTTCACAAAGTTCTCAGGACTAACGTTTTTATTACAACATTTTATATGTAAGATATCTGTGTATGTAGGTTTTTGTGACTACACATTTACAAAGTTGTTTAAAAATTACCTAAATCCTGAAACCCAACTTTAACTATCTCACCAGCACCGTAGATCTCCCAAACGCTTTCGTTTATAAACAGTCTTCGAATTCCCTAAACCTGAACTACACGATAAATCCTCCTGTACGAAAGGAAGAAATCATTAGGCGCGATAAAGAGAGTACACGTTGTACTCCCGGAGAATTAGAAGACCGGGTCGTAAATCTCTCTGGACGAAAAATAAGGAAGAGCAGGAGGGATGAGTAGCCGTCGAATCACTGCGCGCGAGGAGAAACGTGTTAAGGAGGATGGCCCGTCGCATCGTGGCGATGAGAATTTATGGGCTGTTCTCGAATCGCGAATACAATTTAAGCGCTGTTGATCCCACCGTGACAAAGTGGCTCGCATGATGGATGCGGCCGTGCTTGCGTTTGTTACGTTGTCGTTGAACAGAGACGAGAATCAGGGGTGACAAACGACAGAGAGAAATACTGAAAGAGTGTATGTGCATGTGAAAGAGAGAGAGAGAGAGAGAGAGAGAGATGGAAAGACATCGACGAGAGTAGAATGTACCGGACGAACTATAAACAGAAAGGGTCGGAGAGGCAAACAGCAAGTGAAAAGAAGAGACGGTTACAGAGACAGGGGGAGAAACGATGACATAGAAGGGGTGGAAAATGACGAGAGGGTTATACCGTGACATCCTATTTAGTCTGTAATTCGCGATCTATTCATCTCGCCGTGCTCACGCCTCTATTGATGACGCTTTAGAATCCTTAACTACAATCGCGAATTAAATATCGAAATAATATTGATAGGAATGTTGACTAAATACTAGGTTGTCCGAAAAGTTTCTTTCGTTTTATGAGGAAATAATAGACTCATAATCTTTTTTTTGTTTTATATTAGTTTATTGAATTATGCACGAACGTAATAATAGAAATATAACGAAATGGATCATACCTAATTCAATATAAAATAATATAAAACAGAAATTGTTGTTCATCTATTACCACCTTATGAAACGAAAGAAACTTTTCGGACGACCTAATGCATCTAGATAATTGAACCTGCGCATTATTTAACAATAGAATTATAGAATATAAATACTCATCTGTATTTATATTTTGAATATATATGTTTATTTATATTTTTAAACCAAAGTTTTACAATTATATGACTGCAGCAACTAATTTGTAGTCTACGTAGATTCTAATTTCTTTGATTTCTTTGATATGCCTGGAGGATTACGAGCAAAGCGAGAGGGCTACGCGAGAAGGCCGGTGCAGATTCTTAGGGCAGCTCCTTGAATTTTGCATGTGACCTGAACAAACTTGCTGCATAGAGTATACAGGAATGTAATACAGGAGAGCGCAGCTCATACCTCTAACTTAAGAAGCTGCCTTGTAATCCTATGGTCTCTATTTGAAATCTGTCGTTCTCTCAAGTTTACGATACGTCATTTGTATCGAAGAGTCTTGCAGTTCTCTTTGTTACAGAATTTGGACCTTTCCTTGGCCCAAAATAAATTGAACAAAGAAAGTCAAAATGAAACAAGTGTGTATATAGTAAGATATATTTCTTATGAAACATACAAATTGTAAATTCAATGTATGTCCCAAATTGTTGTACTTAGTATTGGAAGAAATCAATGTAATGAAAATTAAAATGGAATTAAACAAAGTAAGACCCTATGTAAAGATGAAAACGACTGCACAAATAAAACGAATTGGACCGTGATAATAATAAATAATAAATAGATGGTTGAACCTGGACAAGTACCTTTCAAGCTTCAAAGATTCACAATGTAAATCGATAAATGCGCAATACGTCAACCTATCAAATATGGTTCGTATCAAATACTCTCAAAACTCACGGTATCATTGTAATTGATTCGAAGGAAACGTGGCAATTACCATCACTAATAAAATTCATATACAATCGAGGCATCACCGTAATTTCTAAAATAATAACGAACACCGGGCGAGAAATATTTTCCAACGGAAATAAAGTCCAGCGGCGAAGTTAATAAAATATTCCTGTTGGATCTCTCGATTTTATTTTCCGGTCGCGGTATTGTACTGCGAGGTTTGAAAAGCGCGCGCGCGTGCGCGCGTACCAATAAGCAACGACGTGCCGATAATCCTGTTCGAACGAAATTGTCCCGTATACTTGGTAATTATTCTGCGGCTCGTGAAATTTTCGTATTACCGGGAAAGATGCATCGCATTATGACTGTTATACGACGCGTACGCACGGAATCAGACCCGCGCGTTGATATAACGCAGCGTACGAACAATTTCTCCCAGGAAACATTTCGAACACAACGCCAAGGCAGCCGCGTAGTTAGCGTTGAAATACCTGTCGTTAACTAGAGCAATCTAGCCTCGAGCATACGAAGAACGTAGTCACGAGGGAGTCGAATATATCGTCTCGGTACTTGCGCGCGACTTCGCGAGTACGTGCGAATGTTTCATGAATAAACGCTTATTCGCGACATTCCCGTATCGAAAGAAGGATAACTTGATCATGTTCTTGTTCGTTCCTCTTAAACTTTTTAAAAATACACGAACCGTCTACAAGCCAAAATGATCAATTACTTTTTTGTATTATATTAACGTTTTACAATTTGTTAGACAGTGCAAGAAAGCACCTGATTGTTTCTTATCTTACATAATTTCATAAATTTTCTCTAGCTTTTGTTTCGTGAAGTTAACCGATTCGATAAATAAGCAGTTGATGTAGTCTTGATTTTCGATAATTCGATATTATCTGTATTCTCATTTATCAAAGAGCTTAACCGAGTTAATATAACCCAACAAAAATCCCTTGATTACAATCTTCCTTTCTTAATTACAATTCCCCTCTCATCGTGATATTACCTTAACTTTATGTAAGGAAACTACGTTTCGCGGTTCGTCAGCGATCCAATGGTCCATATACCAAAGTACTTCTCGTATTCTTTGACTACAGGATAGTCGGAAAGCATTAATTTGGCCGGTATCTGGGAACCAAAGACTACTGGGAATACGGTCTTCGACAACGATCTCTCTTCTGTCGTTTCTTTTAGATCGACTTCAGTCGTAATATCGTGAACGTTAACTTCTTTTCTCCTCTCTCTCTCCCTCTTTTTCCTCGATATCCGTGGCCCGTGGTCGAGATTCAATTTGCAAAGGCCATTTCGCTAATTGCGTAAGTACCGGACCGCAGTCACGTGTGGCTATAACTCGATCGTGCCTTCCGAGTATGCTACCCTCTAGAACGCTAAAATCCAGTCGCACGTATTCGCGGAAACACGTTGAGCGTAACTGGCTACGCGATACGTTTATCCGGTTAAGTGTTAAATTAAATTTGACTTTTAATACCGTCGATTTTTTTGTAGCGGCTTCAAATACAATTTGCACGCTTATGCGTTTATGGGAAATGCTTGGAATACGCGTAATACACAAATATGTCTAAAATGTAGAAAATATACAACTCGTTATAATATTTGAGAAGTAAAACGATCGTTGTGCTAGATTTCATTTTTTAAATAATATCCCTACAGAAATGAATAATTTGATATTTGAATTGAAATTAAATACATATGGGTGTCTTTTAGTTAAATTAAATATGATTTTTCTAAATGCAACCGCAACAGCAATCCTGATTATAATTTGTTCCAGACTACGATTCGTTCGCGCATAGTGTTGCTGGAAAAGAAATTAATCGAATCGCTCGGGTAATTCCATGTAATTGAACAAATATGGTTTGTTAATTAATTTCCATGTCTTTACATTCGATATGTATATGTGTGTACGTTTGTTAGGTAGGACGATAAATCTCCGAATGGCGATATTAAACTTTCCTGTCGAGCGAAGCTTTGAAATATATTGGAAGCTTGGCTGTGCGGAAAAATTAACTGTACGGATGTACCGTAATTACTTCGATTGTAACCGTTTGCCAAGCTAATTTCTCTTTCTCTCTCTCTTTCTCTTTCTCCCTCTGCTATAGTTGTGTTCCAAACGATAGGAATTTGCATAAATATTCGCAGTACACCAATCACAAATAAAAAGAAATCTTACTAAACATACAAATTTCCTGTGGCAGAGCGTGCCTTGTGCTATCTACACATAATATAACGATCGAATCGAAACTGGAATAGGTCAACCGTAAAATAAAATAAATAACAATATCGTTGTTCTCGAAGACTGCCGATAAACAACATCGCGTTTATACGGCAAACATTTCTCTGTTGTTGCATCTTTGATAACTAAATGGTTATATTTAATGGAATTACGGTGATCGGTATTACACGTTAACGCTGTCGATACAACGTTAGACTTTTCTTGGATAAAGAGGTGGAAACCAAGAGAGAAGAGAGGGAAAGGTTGGACGAAACGATCTTCAAAACAAATCCTCGGCAAAGCTTGAAACTCCTTCCAGAATTACCGACTCGGATTTACTTGGCGGAGCTTTCAAGCCGAGCTTTCTCTGTTCTTCCGTTCGGAAAGTGCACGGCCAACTTTCCCAACGAACGAGTGATTCGATATTAATGCCGTTACGAGTTCGCGCCTTACTAACTCCCATATGGGACGGCCGTTCATGGATCTCTCGCGGCCGGAAGTGGAGGAAACTTTGTCGCGAGACAGATCTCTCTCTCTCCCTCTCTCTCTCTTTCTCTTTCTCTCACTCTGTCATCTAAGTAGAACGTTTCCTCACAGTAATTAATGGCCAACTATTCCCCCAGTCTCTGTTTCAATATCACGATTCCACGGACACTTTCACCGATGCCAATTCGTCCGCGAAATCGCGTCTCGACTGAGACGTCTAGTTCGATTATCGACCAGGTGCAAATAATTTCATTGACAGACGGTAATGGCTTTCACGGGTTTCGTAGGTTTCTCTTTTCTAATAACGATGAGATAAATGTTTGATTGATTGTTTGGAAATTCGTCGAGGAATTGCTTAAAGAAACAATATTCCGAAATCGATGACTCAGATTTTTCAATTAGTAAAGCAATTTTTTGATATTAATAAATTGATTTTGATATTCGAATTATATTATATTATTCGACAAATTTGATTAAAGGAATGATTTAATTCTAAGCTATACAATTGTTTGCAACACAAAAATAACGCGATAAAGATGTTTCCTTTTTAAATACGAGATAACATCGATTGAAAATTCTGCAGCCAGTTATTATTATAGTAAATTATTATGGTGACTTTTTTTTACATAAGATTCGTTTTTCCTTTAATATCAAAGAAAAGAATTCTCTGTGCTGTTTTATTTGAGGAAATTCCATGATATTACAGCATAAACTTTCTTTCCTTTTCACATTTACTGTATTTCCTTCTTCCTTTTCCAGCGTCTATAATATCTGTTTAAAAGATTTTCAAGTAGATATTATGTATTCAGATGTTATATTATCAAATATTTTAAAATTCGGATAAGTAAAGGGATGATAACTAGAAAGATTCGAAATTAACGAAAACCGAAGTTTTGCAAGATTCTGAAGTTGTTCGTATAATTTGCAACAATTCCCACAATCGCGACGCCTGCGGTTTTACAAAATTTCCGCTCAGGTACAGGCGAACAGGTGCAAAGAACAGTAGCTCTGGGATATCCTCGAAGACGGTTTGTCGCGAAAGTTTCGCGTAGTCCCTGGAAAGTGCTTCTTTTTCTCCAAAGGTTCTCTCAGTTCTACTCTATGCGTAGCAAAATGTGTCTTCGAATGATCGTATGTTCTTCTTCCATGCCAAAATTTGTCACATTGAATTACAGATAACTACAATTTTTCACAAATGTACGTAGCTCTTTCCTGTTGACTTTAATTTGAAGAAGAAATAGTCTAACCTTATAAGTCATTCCGTATAACAAGATATTAAAACCGTTAAGATATTTCTATTTGATAGACAGTTCTACATTTGACAAATTATTGAAATATGTATAATTTTGTGTGCTAGGCTAGATTGGCCGCGTAGTAGTGACACACGTATGTGAATATGAGTGTATGGAAGTATGTGTGTGCGCGGCGTTTCGAAAAACAGATGAATATAACTGTTCCGTTAATAGTGTGGCATGGAGGATGGTGAAAATCGTTTATTAAATAAATCTAAAACTATTTTAATATGAATTTTAATTGTAACCTTAGTGTTCCTTTACTTTTTTTTCGGCAATTAAGATCCACAATTCTCAACACAAATTAATTCTTATAATCGAAATTAGTATGATATAATATACTTCCTGGAAACACAACTTTCGCAAAAGTTCTCAAACGCTAATCGATCATAAGTTTCAGAAAAATTAGTAGTCGAATGGTTTCGATCTGGTTCCACCGTTTATACCTGAACGTCTATAAGTGTGCAAATCGTATTTGAAACTGCGGGTCCGACATCTCTTTTTCCGTATTCGTAATTACTTAATACATTATTAATAGACGGCTGACTTTACATAAGCTCCAGGGGAAAGTCGGGAAATTTCGAGACGAGAAGTTAAGCAGATTGCCGAGACTGGACATTTGCATACCGCCACTTCCACAACGACGACTTCTCCACCGTCGTCTCTTATTTCTCCTTGGCGCTTCTCGTGCGCGCACAGAACCCCAACGAAGACGAAGAACCGCCATCGCGTCATCGAACGAGTCTCGTGACTTTTAAGAGGCATATCTTTCGATAATGAAATCGGGACGTTCCGAGGAAAACAGGGGCGCACCGGCCAACTTCGAACCGCGAACGAATGAAAAGAAACCACCGGCCTGATATTAAAATTGCTGGAGGAATAGCGACGTAAGATACCGTTTATCGATGAGATCCATTGTTGCAACACGATTTGACTATGAATTAACTGGATAATTATTCATTTGGAACTAAAGGAAAAGTGGTTAATTTCAGAATATGAAATTAGGCTCTCTTTAAGTGGATATAGTTACGATGATATAGTTATGTTTGATTTGCCAATTAGCGGCATATTTAATTTTTTGGGATTCATAGAGAAACAGTCGATTTGAGTAAGTAGATATAGTAATATTTGACTATGAATTAACATTTATTACTACTTTTAACAATTTTTCTATTTTCTAGTGAGAGCGTCACGATAGCACTTTGGATTCCCATTTGTCAAATGGTTCTGCACCGATATTTATGCGAAAGTTTCAAATATCAAAGCTTCGAATTTACATATACGTTTACTGAATAACTGGAGTAATTTAATTGCCAACATAAAGCTTACATATGTAGATATATTAAAATTCCTATGAAATGATTTGAAAATCAACGTGGTAAATTCATTTGACATTTCTGCAATATTTTTCTGAACCATTGGCCCAAATTGTTTTTAAATACAGAAGTAAAATTAATGGTTTACCTCTGTATGCTGTAAGTAGAATAAGGCTACATAGTCGGGCCGAATTAAAGAAGAATAACACGATATAAAGAAAAGAGACAAATTATATGAAGTTAGAGTATTTTGTCGGTGGAGAGGATGACGCTATTATTTGATGGAGGAGAAGGGGGGACGCAATGGATATCCAAGACTAGAGAGGAGGACAACGAGACTCTGATGCAACTTTAGTGGTAAATTGCAGGTAATTTGCGAGAGAGGTGGTCGACCGAGCAGTTAGCAAGCCAGCAACCACCGCCAGAACAACAGACTCGCTCGTTCAATGTTCTGCAGTTACCTGAACGTTAGCTTACAAAGGGTTAAAAGGAGCTCGCCGGACGACGCATACTGTTCCATTTACATCGAAGCCATCCTCTCAAACTTCGCGCCTTGTTCAACTCCTAATATCCGACGAAAAGTGCACGTGTAATTGTAAATACCATCGATCATTCGATAGAAACAGGGTTTCCGTTTAAATTGCATATATAATTACGATTCGATGACTATCAATTGTAGAAGATCAAAGAGTGTTTTTCTTACGTCGCAACCCTTTGCACATAGGACTGAATTATATTTGCATTCTAAGATGACATGAAGGAAGATTGTGAGTAAGAAACACTGAAGCAGCTTCGTGGTAGATTAAAATTGAAGCGGATAAAGGAGATAAACGGGTATGACTAGCGGCAAGTAATATCTTCCTCGAAGGGAAACATCCAAAATTAGCTTCTGTAACTATATTTCCTTCGGACTTGGAGGATCTCGTTCGTGTGTACAGATAACACTTTAAATTAAGAAACTCGTGCAACCCTTTCGTTAGTTATCACATAATTGTTCCACTATCGGAAACGCTTCATTTACCTGATAATACTCCTCCAAACAAATCGATCGTAAATCATTATTAAACGAACTAATTATTATACCCCCTATGTTTCTGGCATAGCTATTACACATAAATGTACTAACTTAGGTCTTTTATATTGAAACAATTATATATAAAGTCAAATCTCATTTTTTTATAGGTTTCATAGATTTCTATAGAAATAATTTGTAGTTTTATTGTCGAAGTGGTTATCACTTCTAAAAGAAAAACTCTACATGATCTGTTTAATCTTCTCGTAGTTTCTTTAGTAATAAATTAATTTGAATGGAAAAGAGAAAGGCGGCTGGCAAATGTATTTGTGAAGGCATTGACGAAATCAAGGTTCAGATATTTACGACAAGAATTACAAAAATACTAAGAGATAATTGTTTGTAAGGATGTAGAGTTTTGGGGAGGGTATTGAAGTGGTCACCGCTTCTAAGAAAACTCTACATCTGGCCTTTTTAGTTTTCTCAAACACTGAAGCCATCGATAGCGTATAGACAAAAGACTGCGACGAAGACAGACCATAAACAGTCGACAGGCGACGTTGACTTCGGGGTTTTCAGTTATAGGGTAACACTGCTAGCGTGCGGATCTGGACCAGCTCAAATTATTATTTCATACTTGTACTTTCACTTCTGTATTTAAAATATATTTTTCTACCTTACAGTTTATTCACGCGTCTCTCTCATTATACACCAAATAACCTCAACATTTATAATTATTAATAAGGACAGGAACCATGTGAAATACAAAAATTACGCGACAAAAATTTGCTAACATTATAAGTTACGAAAATCGAGTTCGAATAGATGTGTTTAAGGAATTTAGTCTCCAGAAAGAAAGAAAAAATTGATATTCTACAACACTTCTATTCTCTATAGGATGTTAAGAAACGGTAGCTTAAATAATAGATGAGAATATCAACAGGTACAATCAATTATACGCCGTGTTTCCAAGGCGCAATCTACACGGTAATTCTACGTAATTTGTGAATTTTACATGTCATTCTCCAGTGTAATTTTCCAGTAGTCTACACAATTATTAGTATCGATTAACAATATCTAGCTAATATAAAATACCTGATAATTCCAATTAAATAAAATTTTCATCTTGAGTTTAATTTTCATGAAAATTCGTTTCAATCTACAAATGTCTACGTAAATTTTAACATTTTGCACTTTGTAGTGCCAGTAACATAAGAATTTATTACGAGGACCGCAGACATGCGCGACACAGAGTAGATCAGGTTGTCTCGACCAGAAGACCTATTCTACTTATAGCGAACATAAGTAAACCACAAGTTGTGCTCACGTATTTAGAAACAATTTGCGTCAATAATTTTGAATACACTTGAAAAACACCTCTATGAAACACTTGAAATGTGACTTGTCATCTTCCCTATATGATTTTCATATAGTTATTTATTTTTGCCATGTTGCTTTAATTCTAATTCACCGTATTAAAGATCAGTAAGTAGCTCTAATGTTAAAGATCGTAAGATTCATAATTGTTAGAGTATATATATTACCTCTTCAACTTTTAAGGGATGTGAAAGATACATACACATAAAATATACGTTCCCCAATCAACTTTCAAATACTTAGAGGAAAAATTGTACGTAAAAACGTTACGACGATATAATTCAGGAGTAAAAAGGTTAGAAGCATCGATAGTGGCGTTACCCTCGATCAAGCGTAGTATTTAAGAGGCAAAGCAGCGGAAGCGCGTTGTAGAACGGACAAATTCGGTCGATCGTAAAATTTCATGGGGGCATTGAATCGGGGCGGCGCACGGCGGTTTAATAACATAAAGCTTGTCTGTAATTAACACGGGCGGAGAGAGCGAGGTCTGAAAATAATATCTACGGTGAATTCCAGTGGGATATCGTTTCACGGACGAGCAGTGACCCGAGGCAGTTCGGAGGCTGGTTTTCGAGAAGCTGGGAGTTTCTTAATCTGCTCGTAAGTCAGAAGGGTTCCGCGAGGCAACGAGCTAGGCGTTGCCCCAAGAGTGCGATTCAGCTTTTCAACTAAGCTCGTATTACGCCGCTGGCCCACGCTCATCCCAGCATCTTCGAGACTCATGCGATTTTTCACTACGATCCTTCGGGATAATTGGCAACGTTCTTACTACCTATCCGTTTCATCCTGCACCGCCGTGTTCTTCAGGCTGCAGTAGAAACACCATAGTGGTTTATTCCCTTGTATTTTATAGGTGAGATGCTCTATTTATTCTGCTGTATAAGTAGGAGTGACTATAGATAAGATTGGTAGTAGGCAGTGTATGTGGATATACTAGCGAATACAATACACTATAGCGTGCATTTGTATAACTATATTTGTATAACTATTGTAGTATCGTGGAAGAAAGACCTAAGAGATATCGGGTGAACTATAAACAATGTCGCGAGAAAGCTGAAGTGCCGATAGGCCCAACATGTATCGTCGGCCCTTCAATCGAATAGTTTCGCGGAAAAGGCCTGCGTGACCCTGGCCACGAGCGGTTGCGAAACACGTGCGTGGTGGGGCTAAGAAAAAAGACAAAGGGATGCTAAGGGACAAAGACGAATTAACAGTCAGTGTTAGTTGAGAAGTCAAAGAGTGTTAGTTGAGAAGTCAGAGAGTGTGAATGGAGAAGTCAGGGAGATAGTGTTGCTAGCGTTGTCGAGAGAGTGTGGTCCGCTTGAGAGAGAGCGTTGGATCCGTGGTGACGAGAGTTGCAAATTAACTATCTAGGTGTCTTAATTATAATACGTTATTGTGATTAGTTCACGTTAAACAACCATCGTTTCCTGTTTAACCAACATCTGTTTAATCCATTTATTGTAAATAAACTAATTGTAGTAAAGATCCTACACTATATTTGTACAACTATATGAAATATAACTAACGTTATATATATGTATCTTAAACTGTTTGAAAGTAGTGTCAAATATTTGACAATCGGAACACTTTTCTTTTTATCTGTTCCGTTAAAACTGGCTCGTGATTATTGTTACAATATGACGTTCTGTGTATAGTCTTGTGTGTTGGTTTACTTGGTAAATTTATAGGCTATGTTAGAATTGCACGGTAGATTCCGAATTAATCGAAGGCGGATTATTTGCGGATTATACAGCAAGTTCAGGGAACTTCATGGAATATTTCTCGACTTTCCTGAATAATTCCTGTTGCGAGAGAGGGGCACTGTTACAGCGAATTCTTAAAGTCCTTCGTGAAGTTTCGTACTCATTACGCGGATAATTAAAGCGTCTTCATCGGCATCACAAACGTGACGATAGTTTCCTTATACTTTGAATAATCTGTGATATTTTTACTTAAAGAAAATACATGCAAGGACAGACGTGAGCCTATTCAATTCACGAAAAGTAGCAGAAACTGGTTCATAAATAATCAAGCGACTGTTTTTTAAAGTCATGATTTATGTCATAAAATCGGATAACAAAAATGTTCTGTGCACGAAAATATTTCTTATATATTCCGCAACGATAATATTTCTTCCTTCGCAATTTAGAACAACTCGTTTGCTATCGTTTCTATACAACTTCCGCGTTACGCCAGAAGCCATAGCGGCGTTTGTTTACCATTTCCTTTTCCCAAACTAATTAACACATTTTGCCGCGTAGCAGTACCCGAAGCGACTAAGATTCATCGACGTTCATTTTCCAGCTGAAATTCATCCTCTTTGTTCCATTCGGCGAACGACCAACTTCCGCGGCTTGCAATCTACAAATATTATTCCAGCCTTGTCCGTGAAGAAGGAAAGCGATATTCCTCCACCTGTTTTCATCGGCGGAAGCTCGGTTCTCTCGGTGTTGTTGCACGGAGGAAAACTCAGTCGAATCGCGCGAGTTGACCGCACGAAACTTCTGCTCCGACGACGTCCCGTGCAAGCGGAAGTGAACAGGAAGAAGAAGAAGAACAAGAAGAAGAAGTGGAAAACACACGGTCTTAAGAGCAGGAAAATTTCCACGAGACGAAATTTACCCCGTAATTGCTGTACTGCACAATTAAAATCTTAATCTCGTCGATGAAAAAAATGGGATTCATCCGATGCTATTGTCTGCTATTGTCTTTTCCTATTTTCATTACTCGTGTTACTTGAGTACTTTAAATTTAAGGCAAATACAGTTGCACCTAATGTTACGATAGAAGCAGTATTCATTGTTTTAATAATGTAATTTAATACATAATGCAAATAACAAAATTGACCAAATTGTAAGCGAAAGATAAAATGAATATAAACAAAAAGATTTTATATATTCATTTATCTTAAATATATTTTACAATCTCTCTAAACAACTCTATAGACAAAGTCAATGTATCCACGGTTTAAAAACCATGACGCGCCAGCCAAAAGAAATAAAAGGAATCAGCCAGAAAAGGGCAAAAACTGAAACTAGAGATTCCCATCTAATAATGTATCCGATCATCAATAAATCCTCGATCCATGAACTGACAAGATATTAACGTCCATCCATGTTTCTTTCTTTCTCTCGATTCCCCTGCCAGTCTGCGAAAGGACGCGAAGAAGTTTGAAAAGGGACGAGGTCTCACGATCGACGAGATCGTCGAATTCTCTGGTCGTTTTCCAGAGGAGGGACGTCGACGTCGACAAGGGACGAGTTAATAATACCTCGAGCTGACTGACTGTTCAGACACCGTTAATTAAAGTCGATGGTCCGAGTGCGAGGTCTCCGCAACGTTTCGTGGCTAGCGCCCTTTCCCTTCCTAATTCGTACAACAATGTCTATTATTCAAGTCGTCCCGTGTAGATGGTACGGCTAACGCGGTTGTTTCCATTGCCTCGTAGGCTCCAAGTTTCCCTGGGAACGCATAACTCCTAAGGCTTACCAAGTTTGCCTCGCACATCGAAAGTACTAGAAACTTGACGAAGGCAAATCCGGTCGCTCTTTAACGCAACGAAAGACGCGGTTCATCGCGTCTTATTTAATCTCCAGGATTAATTGTGAATTCTCTGATCCGACAAATAAATTCTGAGACTTTTACAGCGCGCTATCTGACCTCGAACGTGGCCTAGTCTCTCTTACGAAAGATTTTCATGGCGGGGAAATGTTTCGCAGAAATTTTCTCATTAATTGATTTCATTAAACTCGTGTGTCTATGCAAATTCATATTTTTGTAAGAAGGACCGAAAAAACAATTTGCAAATACAGACTTATTTTACTGCCTAATTATGGTAAAATTAACTTTAAATATTTAATATAAATATTAAAATATAAATATAAATATTTAAATATTTTTCTGTATTAGGTAAATTCTGTAAATTTTTACGCTCGCAAGTTCTCTGTAAAAATACAGAATGCATAAATGAGAAGAATTATTTGACAGAAATATTCAGAATTTTACTGTTAATACCTATATTTCAGTTTGATCTGAATGATAGGTAGGAAACTGTAATTAATTTAAGGAGAACAGAGTAATGTTTGGTTCTCACAAACAAACATTCTCGGCGGTTTGCAGAGAATCGTAGATAGACAAAAACGTCTCTTGAACGTTGGAGAAGAGTGGAGATCTTATAAATCATCGGTTCACTGGCCCAAGCATCCGTTTTATCATCGTATGGAAATCCAGTGAATTATATGAAACGTTCGGTTTCTTATTTATGGCCAATCCCCATCGTAATTTTACACGTAGAACCTTTTCTTCTTTCTCTCCTTTGATGAAAACTTTATGCATGAAGATGAATGGAGATGATTTACAAACAGCGCTTTGCTAATTCTCTCCTGGATAAATAATTTCCTCTCTATAAAAGAAGTTGTAAATTTCAAAATATCAGAAACAAGAGCAGAAGCTGAACTTGTATCGCGTGAAATAAAATTATCTGTTCGTTGAAAACGCATGGTTCCTTCTTCATTACGACGTTTCGAGCAGAAATTTATTCGACACTCCGACAACCGACTATTTGTCATGCCGTTTGAAAATACCGACGAGGAACTAAAAATGTCCACGCTCGTACGTGGATCTTAGGCTTTCTCAAACAAAAACTCGGCTCATCAATCACGCGGCTAAGAATCGCGCCTCCTACGTGTCGGGGATTGAAAATACGTCGCGTTGGATTTTAGAAAGTCGCTCGTCACTCAGGTTTTAACATCGGAGCACTGTGAATATTGAACTGACGTAAATATTTGTTATTTGTCTATGGAGATTTATATCAACCATCACTGATTATTATTTAATGAGATAATTGGCTGGTGTCATCCGATATCGTTCGTTTAAACTGCGAGATTGTGTAAATTTAAAGCTGGCAAGGATTTATCGGGAATTCAGTGATTGCTAAAAAGTTCGAATCAGTTTGTCCTAAAAATCAATTATCTTTGCTGATGCATTGTTTGTATAAGATTTACAAATGTTAGAGTGATTTTAGAGTCACGCATGCAAGAACAAACGATTTCTGAATAAATTTCCTCCAGATGTTAAGAAGAATTTCTTCTGCCAATTATCGACAATAGAAAGGTCCATTTCGACTTTAGACTTTAAGACAAATTTCTTTTATCAATGGCGAATGACAAAATATATTATTTATATTGATTTTTGATATATTTTTTGATGTTGTGATCGCGAAAATTTCAAACCAATATTATCATTTCATTAATGAGTTCATTTCGTTATTATTATTAATTTGCTATCAATCTGTATACTTCAGTAAAATTAACATAATATTATTGTTACCGGATCGATGAGAGTTCAGATAGCGTATACACGTGGAAACTTTTCCTCGGCGTGACATTCCCCACGTCTCCATAATAACAACAGCGAACAATAGCCAAATCCAGCGAGACGTTGGAACTATCCATCGTCTCTGTCATCGAAGATCCAAGGACCAAAGGATGTGTCGAGACAATCGAAGCAATTAAAGTGGATAAATAGACCTTACGGGTGTATTGGTGGACAGAAAGGGACGGATTAGTCTCGGGGGCGATTCGAATCGAACCAAAGAAACTTGGGCTTCTGTACCGTTGAAAGATTCAAAACGTTCAATTAAAAGTTCTCATCGGGTACTTTCTTCAAAGCTTACGCCCTGTGTCCCCGTGGACGTAAACAACGAAGATCAGGAACGCTGCTGGACTTTCTGCATGTTGAGAATCGCCTCCTCCCATCGAACGATAGGGTCGCTGGATTTCCAATTGACAACTGCATTCCTGAAAGTTTCGCGTCACGTCGATAACAATTATCGGCAGGATGCTTTAATTATCCCGCCGTTTCCCAGACTATCCTAGCCGAAGTTTCGGTAATCGAACAAACGGATGGACCCGGATTCTAGCTACGCCAGGTTTGCTCCAAGACGTCGAAAGACATTCTCTCTGCCCTCTGCTCCAATTTTCCGACGAGGATCGATAATACGATGGAAGTCGAACTTTGCCTTTGCAACAAGGGCTGCTGTACCTACGATGTTAATTAATATCGAACAAAGCCAGTTTGAAGATCTGGCGAGATGAAGTTTTTGCAGCTCTGAGCTCGGTTCGATTTGGAAGTCTCAACTCGTGTAATTCCTTTCTTCTGAAGTTTTCGAATGACAGAATAGTTCGATGAACGAGATCTATTGGGAATTTGTCTACACATTGGATACTTTTTTCTATTCCTTTGTTCTACCAATATGTTCGGAATTTTCACTAACAAATTCTTAAGTAATTTCTTAAGTGTGGCTTATGTGTAACTCTTAAGGAAAAATAATTCGTTCTGAATAGGAAAATAAAAATAACAATTCTATTTAAAATATTATTCATATTTGACAAAGAATTCTATATCACAAAAACCTTATTAAACATCAAGGACGGTATAACTAACGCTTTGTTAACTTAATTAAGCAATCAGAGATATTTGCAGAAGATCGTTTGAACTTAGTTCTATCGTAGAATTCTCTATTCATCAATATGTTAATCGATCTTTTGCCATGGTGTTGGCTTCGTTTGTTCGTATTCTATAGAGTTAATAATAATGCGACGAACTCTGATGTAATCACGAAACCGTGTTAATTCGACGATACCCGGGATGCAGCTAAGAGTTTAACGAGGAAAGAGTTTCGTGAACTTTAGGCTCGTCGGGCGATTCACGATGGCGGGAAAATGTGAAAAGTTTTTGGTCAGAAACTCAGCCTGTGCTCTTTCTCTTTCTCTCTTTCTCTCTCTCTCTCACTCTGATATTAATTAACATCACGGTCTCTCACCCGGCTCACGCTTTATCCTCCCTTTTTGTTCCTTTCATTCTTTTCCTCCCTTTATTCAGCCACGTCTGCGGCGTTCGTACCTATCATCAGCAATACTTGTCAAGTAGCTGTGAAACTTTCTGATCGCTTCTTCTCCTGTGAAAGTTCCGACAACTCGATGAGATGGTAAATAGATCCTTTTAGAACGTGGAAACGTTTGATTACTGCAAAATTCAGAATTATTATATATTATTTTTAATATGAATTTTTCCTTTAATTAATGAAATTTTATCCTTTCGTCGAGTACCATAAGTACCCTTTTCTGTAACATCTTGAATAACGATCAAACAATAAAATATACTTCGGAAATGATCCATAAAGGACCGCAAGCATTCTATAGTGCATTCTATTATCCTGAATAAATTCTGTAGAAATATTCTGTCTACCCACGACAATTTATCCGTAAATTTTCTATAACAAGACACTTGTAGAGAAATAATTTCAGGAAGAAGCAACGATGCTTTTCATGCGTGAGCAAACGAGCATACAGGTAAACTATAAAACTAACCTGAGTTGATAGGACGCCCTATCACGTAAGCGACTATTTGTGTTGCCATATGGATCTGTTTACGTGCAGCGCGGACAGAAGCAGATAGAATCCTTGATGGTTCGTTACCCTAATAGTGTTTCTCAGGTTGTCTGTGTATCTAACTCTAGCTCTATCTTGTTACCGGAGTATAATAAATATCGAAATTTACAGTTACGTTTCTCTTGCGTTAGCAAACCAGGCGAGAAACACTTATTTTGTTGACTGCGTGCAATTCCTTATTGCATATACGGAATCGTAACTTCAGTAACTATATAACGAGAAATTTTCTACCTTCAAAATTTGTATCGGTTATCGATCATGAAATAATTATTAACTTCGTAGAATAGACTAAAAGTTATTTACCTCTCTATATTACTTTTCCTCCGGCTAATAAATATTAATTATACAATCATTTCGAAAATACATATACATGAGCAATAAGCAAATGAAATTATATCCTCTTATCGGTAAATCCTTTAACATTGTCCGCGACTAATTGGATAGCCGATAAAATTAATTAATATTGCTGATGACATTAATCTTTAACCCTTTACGCTCTTTCCAAACAAATTAATTCTATTACTTTATAAAATGAAGATGTCTCTTTTGTTGACAAGTTAATATTGGCCTGCACTGTTTCTGGATAGTAGTCGATCGATAATATCAATTAACATTCGTGGTTATTGATACATTAACGTTATAATAACGTCAAAATGTAAGTGTTTCTGGTAAGAGCCATAGAGAGTGACGACAGCGGACAGATTATCCGCAATCTGCGGCTTATACCAATTGAGTGCAGTAATAGCGTTGTTATGCATTTGATATAAAGCCTAGTTTGGCCGCGAGTCCATGTACGCTGTATCATACGTGTTCCATCCACCTTGTACATTATCTACAAAGTACGTGTGCGTTGCGCAGTCGATCGCACAGAAGCAATCTACCTGTGTAATCTACTATTGCTGCTATATTATGCATATATGCGTGTGATTATGCAATAATTTCGTCTATAATATTTTGAGAAGATTTTTGCCATAAAATTATATTATACAAAAGATAAAATAGAGAATTCGATCGTATTAAAAATCGTGCTGGATTTTAAGGATATTTGATACTGAATCTGTGAAATATTTCAATATTCTGTGAAATTACCAATTCTGTTTTAATGATCGAAACTCCGAATCAAATGTGAAGCTTCGAATTTTGAATTTCGAGGCGAATTGAAATTGTTAAAAACCGGGATGTTATGCTAAATTTCGTTTCATTCGGCGGGAATAACGAACTCTAGATTAAAAAATGCCGAGTAAGGAATGCAACATTATATTACCACACTGAAGAAGAATCGTGTTCATTTAAAAACACGTTTAAACTATTTTGCATTAGAAGCTCCGTCAGGTTCATCGCGCAAAATAGCGAACTTCCCTTTTTTAATTAAACAACAGGATGTACGTTCTACGAATTTACATTCCGACATACAACTTTTTTCTTTTACTTACATGCGTAGCATTTTGTTTAAATCAGTTGCACTCTGCGATATAATTTATAATCATGATACGGCACAATATAATTTTTCATTTAGAAACGGCCATACCGCCATACATTTGTGAAATTTTCCTATTTTTTAAATTTAATACAGTTCAGAATTTTCGTCATATTTTCAATGAAAAAAATCTGTATATGCGATAGCTATATCTTAGTATCAGAGAATATGTTATCCAGAATATTCCCTAACAATTTCCGAATCGCCAGATTTTTGACGAACGCTTCGTATTTATTTCTCTCCCATAATCGATGTCTTTCATTAAAAAGTCGTGCAGCAATTTTTTCGTCCGAATTGAAAGGATCTCCGCTTGTGCACGCGTGAGAAGATTGGGCACCGCGTATATAACGGATGTTACACGGAAAACGTTTAAAATGGCGGAACGTGTCTGTTCGTTTGGAAACCGCGGAAGCGTCCGGCACGCACCTGTCGAAACAGACGAATGTCTTTCAGCCGCGCCAAGCTGACGAGGGAGCCCTCACTGTTATTTATACCGCAGCAATTTATCTTTTTTACCAGGCTATTAGTGAGAACCCTTGCCGCTATTTTATCCCGTTTATATAATAAATATGTTTCTTTCGTCTGGCTGACGCTTAGACACGCTTTCAGACAAATTATTATTCACTTCCGTGACCTTTTCGATTTACTACGAGTTAATCCATGCTTTTTCGTAGATATCGATTTGTGTGAATGATTTGGCAACGTCTGGTAAAGTTTGCGGAGACACCGCTATGTTTTTAAAATGAAACTGGCGAAGTAAGCTTGAAATAATAAATTTTTACTTTCAATATATAAGATAGATTCCTTTCTATAAAGACTTTATTTAATAGAAATATATCAACGTAGACAAGTTCCTAATTACGAAAACAACAGATTACATTATCAAATGGTGACTCGCCTTCGAAAGCAATTAGTAACTTTAACATTTAACCTGCTGGTTTTCCGTATCTCGAAAAATTATAAGATCGTAATATTTAAGTGGCCCATAAAATTTTGCCGGCGTATAACTAAGAAAGTCATCTGGCAAGTAATAAATGACAAGGGACCGGAAGAGGATGTCTGAGGGACAGGAGAACGAAAGACCTCCACCGAAGAAATCATTCGTCGTCTGTTTCTTCAGTTAACGGTTCTACGAAACGAATTGTACAGCCACTTAAAGATAACAACCGTACCAAGCATGATTCATCGATCATACGCCATCGTATATAATAACCGAGAAATAAGTGTCTGTTCTTCATTAGAATTTAGAATTTAGTATTAATAGAAATTAGTATTTCACAAGGTCGTAACAAGTTAATTATTTGTTAGCCCAATATTAAAGAATTTTCCTCCAAGGCACGCACTTATCGCGTTCAGTCACCAATCCTTCCATCATTTTGACTTCTTTCACTGCCCGTGGCTTGTTTGCACACGTCCTAGTAGCGTGAAGAGTTATAAGAATATTTGTCGATGGGCCGTCATGTTGAAAAACGTGCCAGCCCTTCGCGTGTTGTTACACGTTTGCGTGGCCTGAGAAAGGTTCGTGCCCTTTTCCCAAAGAAAGGAGCGGGCAGAAAAAAAAAAAAGAAATTGGTCGGAGGGAGGGTGACATCTTGGGAAAGTCTGTTTGCTTAGGATGCGGCCGAAAAACTGGGCGCTAAAAGCCGCGCAACTCCTCGAAACATTGGGAGCGACGTTACGAGTTAGGAAACGCCAAGATAATGCATCGTGGCTGCCACGAATGTCAATATTTTCATTATTTCACAGGGAACCTCCGCGTTTCATGAACGTCGTGACCGAATAGAGAAAACATTCAAAAAAACTTCTGCTGATCTTTTTTTTTTAGTAGGTTTTTGCGACCCTTCTTCCTAGTGGAAAAAACAGCAGGCGCTTTATCGTTTGATCTTCCGCGGTTATTTTTCTTCTATTGAAATAATATGGAAAGGACACGGAGGAGTCCCAATGATGCGACTTGATATAAATGCTCTAAAATGACGTGGAAGAAGGGTTAGTTCCAATGTGGTTATTGTTGCTATGTTTCGCTGTTGAAGCGTTTTCGGAAATTTCGTAAAATTGGAAATTAGAAAATTGAAGGAGATTTGTCCATAATGTTTCTTATGAGAAAAGCGCTCGGTTTATATAATTTGAAACGGGTAGTCAAAATAAACTAATATTGTGGTAATTATAATATCAAATAATTATAGTAATTATATTAAAATAATAATTATAAATTACTATAAGAAAATAGATAACGCAGATTACTATGTTTGAAGAGTGGATAGAAAATAATCCAGAGCAACTCCTTTTCCTTGGTCATAACTTTCCCGAGATAGCGTTCGCACTACGTAAATCACTCTTATGCGAAATGCAAAGAACAGGTTGTTCGGCGTGTCCCGCGCAGATAACACAGTTAGAGGGACATTTGTCAAGCGTGAATCGGTAACACGGAGAATGCACAAATCGGACTGTTCTCTTTCAATCTATTCCACTCACGTTGAGGGATATCGAGCAGCAGTCACTGACAGAAATAGAAAGTAGAAAAATCGGACGAAGATACCGAACGATATAGAATATATAACATTTCTAAATCGTATTATATTATAACGAAATCTAAATGATAGTACGATGAACTAAATACAAAGATCACAAGAGGAAGGCATGATCACTAAATACATCGATGATCTTCTGATTCTAATTCGTCTTTATGTTGAAACAGAAAAATCTTAATATGGCATAATGAGAAATGAGAATAATCTGTTGGACATCGAATAATACGTTATATTATATATAATTTATTATACGTATGATCGTTAAAACTATATTTTCATATTCATCCCCTTGAAAACTGGCGGACTTGCACCTGTGCAACTGTTCTGTTTTGTACCTAATATTCTTCTTATTTTACAACACGATTTTCACTGAACACAGTACAACGCACTTTTGCCTGCGGAAATATTGTTGTGTTGTTTCCTCCAAGTACGAAAAGCTTACGCTAATGAGCGAAAGTCTGCCGACTATTTATCTTTGCATAATTTATCTCATTTAACACGTTACCGTTCGTGCCGATGCGAAACTCGAGTCGCTGTATACAAGGATCATTATCCCACAACGAAATTTTGTTTCGCCATCGTGATCATGCGCGGCTATTTTTACATGCAACCGACGATATATGCTCTATAGTAACTTCAGGCTAGCAAATTCTATAGCAAACATGATATTCTACGTATGTGTACAATACGATACTAAGACTATGTACTGAACGTAACGATACTTCGTGTTATTTTGATCACTTGTTACTTTTTAAAATTAATAAAATTCTATAATTGCCGTAGAAATAACATGCGAGTAACTTCATATAATAGTTTTAATAAAATTGTGACTTTTATAGATAGTTCTTACAAATTTTTGAGTGATAATCTTGCAAAAGAATGAAAAGTCTGGATTGATTAATAATTTGATTGATAATTTACACAAGTTGTCACATTTTATATGAAACCGAAAACTGTTCTAATGCTTTGCTCAACATTTTTAAACAAACATTTTTAGGAGAATTCGTTCACGTTTGAGCTTACTGGAAAATCATGTCCATCAGAACCCAGACATACTTATCAATGCGAGTGCACTCAACTTCGTTCTCGCTTACTTACCTCCAAAAAACTGCCAACAGAAAATAATGCATTTAAATGTAAAAATAACTTGCCGCTATATGCACGCAGTTTTACGATCCCGCTCTAAGAAGATACGTAGTTCGCGTGGAATATAAAATCCACGCAGAGAGTCGTACATTTTTCTTCCTTTAATCCCGCATTTCGTGTTTTTCCCGCCCCCGCGCTTATCCCTCCTCTTCCCATTCTTTTTCTTTTGTTTTTAACGAAAGATGGAAATGAACGGAGTAAATGTCGTAAACGTTATAAGGAAAGCTCTATGAGAATATTTATAGAAAATCATTCCATACCACGAGTTTCTTTATTTTTACATTTGTTCGAACAAATGCGTATGGTCGCATTGTCATAAATATATGGCGACTAATTATGGATAAAATTGAATCGCCACTATTTTTCGTTACGTATTATAATATATCTATATTCTGCTTTTCAACGATATAATCTAGAACCATGAAGGGCTTAATTCTCACTCCATTTTTCGATCCAATCACAAAACTGTCAACACACATCCGGAGAGACGTTTTAATTTTCATTCGGTTCGTTCTAGGTGTTCGTCGAAGAGCTCGAGTATTTCGCTCGGTTAATTAACAGTAATTAATTTTATCATTGATCCCGTTGGTCACGTTGTCACACATTACACGAAGCTTTAGCTCTACAGAGCTTTCATGGATTTCCTCGTCCTGCACTCGTGGTGTTTGGGATTTATGACGGGTGATTAGTGGACGTGGCGCTACTTCGCGATGGATTCTCGCCATTCTACCGTATCACGGAAATATAAAGGTTACCTTCACTGACAGAAACATCGACTCTGAACGTGGATTACTCGCGAAATTATTACCTGGGAGAAGTTGCAAAATAATACAATCCAAGCGTATCTATTGCGTTTGTAAAGTTAGGAGCGCCGTCCGAAGTTATTTGTGTTTTCATTCCTGATGAGCAATACGTGTAATTACTTTGATTTTGAAAAAGTAGGTCGTGCTTTATGCACGAAATATTTCTAAAATAATTAATTTTTCAATAATCGAATAGAGAACGTTCGATTTATTTCTGGGAGTGGTAATACCTACGCAGAGTAGGTGTTGCATCTCTTTGATTCTAGGCGGCTCACATCAGCGATATTATAGAATTAGATAGCGGGATAATGAATCGTTTTTGGTCGTATTGATTACAATGGAGACTTGTTGAAGGCCTTCCACAAAGCTCGACTGCTCCAAGGGGCTGGTATAGCAGCTCGCTATCATTCGCATCGGTGTAGCTGTTACAGATTCAGTGGCGCCTAATTTAATGACTAAGTAATTGTATAATATCCAATTTGTAATGTAGACTGCGTATCGCTATGTTCCGTGCCAAACCACTTCAGTGCGCATTTAAGCGTTTGCAAGCTGTGCAAACCCCAATTATTAGAGATGCGTACTGCGCACGGTATCCTCGCGAAATACCAGATTCGTGACATCATCACAACTCTGCATCAAATTAAAATTTTGAACATAAGAATTTTGTACGTTGTCTACTTTAAAAAAATGGTATTTAAACCCATAGGAAACCGTGCGTCTCGTGCTTATTTGCAAAACTAGGTAAAGAAATCGAAGTAACTAATTTTCACTATGTCGAAATATTTGTCAATACAGGCGTGTCAAAAAACACGCACACTGCAGTGAATCATTAGGTTTCTTGTTCCTCGACGATTCTCAAAAGTATTTTCATTGTACAATTTATCTCGTAAATTCAAAAATCATGAAACCTAGAATCTTAAGCACACGATTTTGTATACTTTCCTATGCTTTCCGATGTTTTTTACCAAACTTAATAAACAAGATTTTAGTAGAAGCTTCTTCTTTGTCATCAAAATTGAAGAAGTAGAGCGTTTCAAGCGAAGGGAAGTTTAAGACCGCGCCATTTCCCTTAGTACGTTCAAAATGCTCCGTATCGCAACTCGAATGCACTCGCGTACATGATGAATAAATGATCCCAAGTGTTTGTAGTAACAGATACAACTGAACGTGTATTTCCGACGTTTTATTGCATACTGCCTTCTGCAGCATCCTCGCTAACCTTCTTTTTCAATGTTCTATATAAGAATAGTGGAAATAATATTCTCCTGCTTGTACATGTAAAGATATGGTATTTCAACAAGCGAACGGAAGAGAGGATAGCTTCCGAGAAGTGAAACAGGATGAATCTGGAAGTTTTGTTATATCGAGTTAACAAGATGTAATATAATTAGAAAATTAAGTTAAAATGGTTCACTACATGCAGATAATATTTTTTTTCAAAAGAAATTTTACTTAAGTAATTTATCGTATTTTGAAATAAATTCCATTGGAATTAATTCATAATTATCGAAGTGAAAAACTCGAAACATAAAATAGATTTTGTACACATACACGTGTATATATAAATTAGAGGATAAAATATAGAAATGTTTTCGATAATTGCCTTCCTTTCAAAGCAAGAAATAGTTGAGCGAACGAGCTCGTTTGAAACCCGAAAACAGCTATACGTTAAATCAAAATTCCCATTGGTAAAATACCAAATCTTTTAAAGCCAAATGGCATGAAATAATTTCACATTTTCAGATCCTGGCAAAGAGATTTTAAGCTGAATCTAAATTTCGTGAATTCAGACAACTTGACTATATAATTCGAACGAAGATTAAGAAACAATTTCTCCATAATTTAATTTACAAAACACAGAAACTTCGTGGTGCCTTCCCTCAACGATTCGATCTTTAAGGTTCATCAATCGATCGATCGAGAAACGCACGTATGCGTTTCAAAGTCGCCGCCTCTCGGCATGTTCCTCGTCACGTTGTTGTCGTGACGAATTTTTTAACACGCACGAGAAGAGTCACGACATTTAATTTCGTTTGAAGTCGCATAGCGATAACCGGTGATTCATCACCGATGTATCTCCGCTGGAAATTTATTGAGTCCAATTTCGCCTCGTTTCTTTCGTGACCGCGAAATATTTCAGCCGCTCAAAAGATCAGTCATGCACGGGCTTCAAAAGACAGCAAAGACTAGTTCGAAGAAGTTGTCGAATCAAGTTGAAATATTCGCAAGTAAATAATAAACACACCTATTTATAAGTAATAGAACATCTACTTCAATGTAAGATGCGATTATCGAAGGTCTTATAACAAAAACAAACTTTGTCCGTCTGTAATTTCTGTTCAAAACATAACATAGTGTACAGTACAAAGTACCGGCACACCATTCTATTTATCGTAATATTTACACATTAATTAATTAGAACTAAATATACTAAATTTCGTATCATTTAATAGTAATTTTTTGCGATTGTGAAAATTGGATGTTATGAGAATGAAATGTGTGAAATCTAATAAAAAAAAAAGAAACGCTTCATCGGGAAATAAGAGTATGTGGCAATATTTTCTATAGCCACTGTAAGTATCGAAATCCTTTCGCGAGCCACTGTACTTATTACATAGCTCGATAATTGAAACAGTTGCATATTAATTAGATTCCGCGTATTTATTTTAGAGAGCGAAGCAATGAACACACTCGTAAAGGACAAATATTACGGAAATATGGAAGAGTCAGAAAACAATTCCCGATAAAGCAAACTGCAATAAGATTTATCCTTGATAAAACAAATGAAATTTTGATAAAGTACACGCAGCGGCACGGTTCAGGGAATATAAGAGGATTAATGGAAACGAATTAACCGTTCTGTATACATTGTTCCCGAAAAGTTAGTATTTGAAATGGAACCCGCGGCCATTGAACCATAAATATCGAAAAAAATCCCACGGAAAGCGGATGAGCGTGTACATCGCATTTCGGTTTATTTTAAAAAGCCGCATTGAAATTGCTACGAAAGATTAAAAGTATCCACTTTATTTACCTCGTGTGCTTCGAAATCAATCGAATTATTGGCTTTGAATTAGAGGCTCAAATTTTCTCTCTCTCTCTCTCTCTCTCTCTCTCTCTCTCTCTCTCTCACGCACACATACGCACTTTTCAGACATGAAAACCGATCTCAGATCGAGATCGAATAAGTGTAAAGATAGAAAATTTGCATCGAAATAAAAACACGTGTAAGTAATATCGATATCATTCTCGATTAATGAATAATTGCAGAATATATATATACATACATAGGAATAACTTTTCTGGAAGTTAGTTTTCTTACTAATTTTTCTCATTCTATTAAGGAAAGCTATGTTCATTTTATCATTAAAACAGTCCACATTTCGTAGAATGAAATTTTCTCATAATTTTCTCCCTGTGTTATAAAATTAACTAATTAGTTATTCAAATACAGTAACATGCGAGAAACATGGTTACACCTTAATATCACATTACGTTTAAATATCAACACAAACCACAACAGGGTATTCACAAATGGATTAATATTAATTATACTTAAATAAAAGTGTCATTTAAGTAGTGTAAACAATATGTTCAAGTTTATTTTAATTTGAATATTCTCCCATTTGAAAACTATAATGATAAGTCACATTTGCTGTCAACTTTTACATACTGTTGTGTTACGTATCATGTTAATGAAAGTTTTCAAATTAAAGATTACAAGTTCATAAAAAATTTCCGTACACGATACGATCAGTAAAACAAATGAAGTTTCACAAGCACATTTTACAAATTATGCAAAATAATTACAGATTATTGAAAAAAATTATAAATAATTATGCAAAAAATACTGACTAAACCCTGTTTATTAATTTTTGAGCAATTGCTACTTTCATTACGAATATCAGTAATAATATTAATTTCGTTATCAATTGACAATAGTTAAATCACAGGTCGTAGAATACTCTTGTAGAATTCTCTCTTACAAACATATGTTTTATCTAAAAAAAGATTTAACGGACACGAAGAATTCGTGGAAGAATCTTTCTGCAATAAGAAATCTTTTCACGCCGCGAAACGTACACAATTTTACACGGTGTAATTCTGAGATATCGTTTGGCGAATCGCGCGAGAGCGGAATACAGATTGGAGTTGGTGTATCGTTGCTCGTGAATCAGGGCGACGAGCATGGATTTGTCAATACCGATAATTTCGACGTGACGGACCACCCTGCGCGCTTGAAACGGAAATGCCAACATCTCAGAGGATTTCCAACTGTAGTAACGCACGTCGCGTCGGTACAGAAATGTCGACTATTTTCGGACGACGAAACAGCGCGACGCAGAAATGCCGACGAAAACGATGAAGATGACGATGGACGGTCGAAATCGGCCACCCAACTGGCGCGTTCTAATGGCCTCAATGATGGAAGAAGCGAGACGAATAAAACAGTACTCGAACCAACCCGAAATATTCGCGACATCTTCAAACTCAAATTACGAGAAAGTCCGTAAACAATAACAATTATTTTTTACAAAAATCAAACAAATGAACCACGTCCATCCATAATATGTACCACCAATGAAGTCACTTAAGGAAAATTCTTCTTTTTTAACCTATAACTTTCATCAAATATCATGGTTTTCTCTCATACGAAGATAAGGTTATTCGATTATCTCAGAAGTTGCACTATTCGGACAGCATGTGTCATAATCAAGGTTCTATTGTAATTTATTTGCAATAAAACTGGAACAACGTGTAAAGGAGATATAGAATCTTTAAATAAAATGAGTTATTATAGCCAAGAGCTTAGTTATCCTGTAACACAAACGCAATGCTCCGCAGCATATTTTATTCCTGCGCTAACAACAAATCGAGCAATCCTTGCGTTGAAGTTTTCTTCACGTAGCGAACCGGTTGCTTTATTTGGAGCTCATTCGTATAAATTTTAAAGGCTCACCGTAAAGTCTTGTTGCGCGAACGAGTTCTTTCGTCGTAAAGATAAATTCTCGGTCGAACAATGTCTGAAACAGCAGCAGGCAAGTTTCGTGGCAGGTAACACGCGCTATATAACGCGTGAAAGAGACGCGAAGAAACGCACCCGTGGGAAGTAGAGGAAGAAAGGGGCAGGGGGATGAAATCGATCGTGGGAGCGGATTAAACTCAGCGTGGCATCGTAAAAATGTGCTTCTCCACTTTATACATACTTTAGTCCTGCACGCGGCATCTCTCACGCATTTACTGTCCTTACACCGCTTTCGGTAATGCAACCATAAATAACAAAACAGCTACCCTCGCACGAAAACATTGCGCTTCTCGATCCACCCTACGATGGTATCACAGCACGGGGCACCCTTTTCTTCGCAGCTGCTTCCACGATGTCCGATCGAATGATCCGTCAACATCTATGTGACTGATATATCGATTTGCGAGCAGTGCACGTTCGCGCTAACGCGATTTATTACCTTTAACGAGGTTTGTTAAGTTCGTCGAAGACATCGTTTAAGGACGCGTGAAAAATTATTCGCGTTCGTCCCGTGTTTCTACTTTCTGTTGAGAAGATGTAAATTTTCTTTTTTTAGCGAATTCTGTCAAGGTCCCTTTAAAGCTCTCAAGATTTCAAGATCTCGAGGTCTCAAAGTTTCACGGTTTCAAGGTCTAATTGCCTCAAAAAGGAAATTTCAGTTTTACAAGGAGTTTTACACCCTTTTCCTAAGGTTCTCTGACCTATGCTCGAGTCCATCGTATACTCATGCTTCACGGTTGCTGTTAATATCATACCAAAAGAAAAGACGCAATTTTTTAGTGAAATTTAATTTTAAAAAAATGTAGTTGAAATTTAATTTAAGCAAACCGCTCCTTAAGGTTCTGATCGGAGTTTTCTAATAGCGTCAGGGCCGAAAGTTACCAAACATCATGGAAACAAGTCCGACAACGGTTGACAAGGTTGGGAAATTTGTAGAGGCGTGGCCTTAATTAAAAGAATCTTCATTTACACAAGTTCGAGTGTCGATCACCGTGTTTAATTACACGCTACTTCCTTTTTCATTTAAACTTCCCACTGGGAATTAGGGAAATTTATGTCCGCCCTCATTAACATTTATTAACGTATCCCGGGAGAAACAGGATAATCGTAAATAATTATAAAATGATTAAATGCGACCGAGTTTGATTCACGTACGATGTGCTAGCAAGATACATTTTTCATTATGATATAGACGATTATGGCGAACGTGGAAGTTCGAATAAGTACGAGACCCAGATCTATAATACTTATCGCTGTTTGTGATAGCTATCATGATGTATTAGAGCAATTCATTTCTAATCACGATCTTCCGAGTCCTAAATATAATTTCTTCTTTTTAAGAAGAAATCTAGATTATACACTCTTGCTCAAATGTTCTGCAACGTTATATATTTTTTCAATCAAATTGGCATACTTGGCGTAGATCAATTAGCGTAAATTTTATTGCTAAAGTTACCGACCTTTAATAGTTACTTGGATAAGCTATACATAATTTATTATAAAATGTATTTTTCTCAAATTTTGAAACAGATTTAATGACTGTCCTAATATTTTTTAGAGGAAGCTATAGTAATGTAACACTTGCTGACCTACAATTGCCTATTCGTTCGAAATGCTATTTTAAGTAGGGAAGATAGCAAAGGAGAAGTAAAAATTCTGTTTTATCGCAAACGATTTAAAACCACGTAGAACGTTGTACGCGATTGAACACGGTGACGGGTTCGAAAAACGTAAAACGAAACGCTGTTCCACGAAATCCAGTGAAACACGATATTATTCGCGGGGCGAGTTACACGAGAAGGATACGATTTCGAAGTAGAAACTGCAGTGGTAACCCCTTCAGGGATAAGGACACATGTTCTCAAGTGTTTTTGCGCTCTGCCGCCTCTGTCGAGAGTACGAAGAAAGAGAGAGAAAGAGAAGTCGATAGCGGGGTCGGTCGTTGGAATAATAAACTTGATCGTTTTCACCCTTGTCGGAACATCCGGTCACGCAGTTGTAGCGAAGAGTACTTTAAGGCGGCGTGGCTTTCGATTATAAGCCAGTCACGTTTCGAAAAGAAAGCTCCGTACAAACATCGCTCGTCGACGCTGACAGATATACTCGTAGTGTCAACGACGTGACGGGCTGCTTCTCACACAGCCACCACCGGCTGCTTACATCTCTACCTATCACACGTGTATTTACCCTGGATCAAGATTGAAACCTAAAAAGCACATACCCATTTTCCGAATCGTCTCAAGAAGATGGTAGTTCATGTCTCTAACCCTTTGAAGGTTTCTTCTTAGGGTTTAGTAAAACGATGTTCACCGTTTTTGTAACTTAAACTTGAATCTCTGTTGTATTGCTCTTTCAACGATTTAAGAATTCCTTTTTTTTTCCACAGGAAAATCGACAATTAAAGGTCTTAGCTGTAGTCGTACATATGATCGTACATATAATAATAACTTCGTAATCAATTTCCCAGAAATTTCAACAAGGAAATTGCTAGACCGTAGATGTTTCTGCATTTATGAGAAATTTTAAGGTGTAAACATTCACAAAATTCAGATAATATATAAAAATATATAAAGTATCTTTTTTCTTAGTTTTTATTCATTATTCTCCATCCACATACTGTATTTATATATATTTATATTATAATTATGTTACATATATAAATCAATATATAAAATATCCAAATTCTGTATATAGTACTCGTTATAACGATTGGTGAGTGAAACACGCACCTACTTGGATTTCACTTCTTTCGTTGTGTCCATAAAAGTATAAATTTGCATAAGCATAGAAATTACCATTAAGGATGATTCACGCATTAAAATCAAAGGAGACACCAACGATACGAACCGTGGTTAATAAAATTCATTGTTCGTCCTTATAGAGGAAACTGCTGACCGGACGTTTGTTGAGTGTGCGTCGATGGAAAGTCAAAGGGTCAAGGTGGAAGGTCTCCATGAATAATTTAATCGAAGAAACTTCGGCGTAAGATAAAGGCGGAACTCGAAAGAAACCAGTATAAGGCGGCGTGTTCAAAGCTATCGTTCATTAATTTGCAGAATCTTGGTCAGTTAAGAAGCCGAACATTCAACAGATACACGGGTCAGATATATTAAAGTAGGCATTGTCAAAGAGCTAACGTTATTCCACGGCGAACAAACGACAATGTTATCGTTCTGTGTACCGAGTAAATGGCCGGATTCGATATAAATACCGATACGAAACGGCAGCCTGTTACTAATTTATTGCCAAGGTTCATGCAGATTGCTTGTCTCGCCTCCTTGCCTCTCAAGCTATGCCAAGGTTTCGATTCACTTTTCTTCTGTTACTTCTTTAGTTCTCTCACGACGTGAATGGCGGTATTGTCCACCACTATCTACGACTCTGACTGAAATCGAAATAAAGAAAGCAAGATTTGTGACAATGGTGCGAGTAAATTCATCGATCTTACGCTGCAAGTGGATTTCTTATCCGTTTAGATTGTAATTTCGTAAGTTTTTGTCTGTATTGCGTATCATTAACAATGAAGAATAATTACTGTGAAATTGTATTTATTTAGAAACTTTCGTAAGTGCTAAGTAGTTTAAGTCCATAAAAACTAGCAGCCAAAACAATGAAACTACTAAATAATAAGCTTAGTGGGTATGTCTGATTGATACGTCCATCTCTACTGACGCACATGCTGCGTCAACTTCATTGTCTTACATATTTTGTGTTGAAACTTTAATCGCGCGTAATTTCTAGAAAATATTGTAAATTTGATGGAAATAATTTCTATATTATATAATATACTGTCTCAACGATTATTTTATACTTCAAAAAAAAAAACAATATTTTATACGTATCGATTTAATACTTAAAACAAAGGACCCACTAATGAAGAAACAGTCGAGAAGTGCGACAATTGTTTTGAATAGAATGTTATTAACGCTATCAACATTTAAATTTAAGACACTTTACGAACGATAAAGTTTAATGAAGCGAATGGATATAATCGGAGATCAGTCAGGAGATGAAGCAGAGAAGAAAGGGTAAAAGTGAAACTTGTATAGGTACACATGTGTTCCGGTTTCGAATAGTTTTACCTTTAGCTAGGTTGGGCGCAGTTATTACCAGGCCATTGCATTTTACGACAACGATCGATCGAAAATATATACGTATATATATTTGAAACGCACCGCTGATTGGCATTTTAAATTTTTCAGTCCATTTGGTATCTGGCTCCAGCCAGAAGTTTACAACGTAAAAGTGTATTTTCACCTTTACAGCTGTCTGCATTTTGCATGAATGCTCGACTTCTTTCCAATGCATCGTTAGAATACCTCCATTGCAATTTTTTCTTTTTCAAATACATATTCTGATTCGCGTTATTTTTTGGAGCAATTTACATTTTTCGACAGAAAGGGAAATTTCTTTGAATTGAATTAAATGCGGATTTAAATAAATACCAATCCGTATGATTACTGCAACGAAATATAAGTTAAATTCACTTTTCTCATAGAACAACTTCATTAATAAAATTATTTATATTTTTCATTCCACCTAATTATACATTATTTTTATATAATTTATATAATTTTAATAAAATTATTAATTATAAATCTAAATTAATTATTTAACTCTTTCGCGTTCTTCCAGTCATTTCTTACCCCAATTGTATTTTTCTAACGTCGTAATAAAAGAGAAGATTGAACAAAATGTGAAAAAATTGTTACTCTCGGGAATAATTTTTCGTGCGCATTTTACGGTACAATCATCTATTTCTACAAATTCCTATGTCCCTACATTATTCTGAAATATTTGATTTTATAGTGTCTCTATATCACCAATTAATATCTCTCGAATAAAACGTATACAGAAAAACAGAAGGGAGAAAAAGATTCAAAACTTGGTCAAATTTCTCTCCAACGAATATCTCTCTCTTTATGTCATTAATATGATCATATCCGGTAGCGAATGAATGCCGTTTTGAAATCCGTGTCGACTTCTCGCTAACCCTCGCTCGTCGCTGTTGAAAGGCATCGTTTTCAAGATTAAAATTTCGCGAATCCACCAGCGCGAGAATAACTTCGCGATGTGTTTACCTTTCACGAAGAGTATCGGCGCGCGAATAAAGAGCGAGTTTCCGGCGCCACGGTCGAACGTTCGCAATACGTGACACCGATTCGATGGGAGCACACTCAATGAAATCTACGTTGCTTTGTACCCTGATTTTCGAGAAATTTTTAGAAAACTTCTCTCTCTTTCTCTTCATATTAATTTTTCTACATTGATTTCTTCATGGCGACATCTGTATATTAGCTCGGTTATATTTATTTCCTTACTCTTTACACAATCTTTTTAAATTAAATTCTTTATATTAACTCCTTTAAATTAACGTTACAACACGCTTCTTCATAATGGTGAAGTATCGTATTGATATTGATTATATCGCATTGATTTAACTAAATGATAAATAAAATAAGACACAACAAATTGATATAGAATCTTGAAAACTTGTACCGTATTCATAGGATGTGATTCTAAACATCGAAGATCGAAGATTTGAACAGATTGTTTACGATAATTCAAATGTCGGCACGTCAAATTCGAAACTCAAAGAAACGATATTTCAATGTAATAAAAATAGATGCATCGATACAGGAGTTAACGCGTGGCAACGCGTATTTACGCGAATGTACAGCTACGTAAGAATATTGTACACGGAATATAAAACTACGTGTACGCGAACGTGATTGTGTATGTTGGTCTCTGTCGTGATTTTATCTTAATGTTAGCAGAAAGGAAATCCCCTGAAACCTTTGCGTCATCTTCCGCATCGGAAATCCATGACACTTGTGCGGTGCCGCGTGTTTATGCAAAACGGTTTCGCGGAATAGCTCACTCGAACCGCCGAAGGGAGGAGAACGGTAGGAAAAACCGAGGAATACCGATGATTCCGGGAAGAAACACGAAATGCACTGTGGCGAACGACAAAGACGGAACAAGCTCGTTCGATATTGCTTGCCGAGACATCGGCTCCATTAGCGAGATATCCAGGCAAGTTAGGAGAAATCGTTAAACATTCGAGCTCTCGTATCGAAGATCAGTAACACGTCTTTCTATCGCTCTACGTGACCAGTTCTATGTGAATTTTATTGCTTTACACGATATTCCTGTTTCAGAATATTGATATATCGTTTTACGTTATGTTATATCTTATAGTATGTTATATATGTTAGCATAATATTAACACATTGTTCTCAAATAGCGTTGTGAAGATTATCAAGTTTCAAGAAACGAAATTTTAATCGCAACGGAGGCTACGCGACTTCGAACCAACAATCAACGCGTTAACCATCGAACAAAAAATTAATTGAGATATTCAAAAACTAAATTTAAAACTGCACCTCGAATTATTTGCTTTCACTAGATCATTTCAAAATCTCGATCGCAATATCGCGCGTTACATTTCTCGTAATTATGTAAATGCTTCCGACGCGAGGTGGCTAATTCAGATTCGCGCTACAGAGGCGTAAAACGCGGAATCAGAGAGCGTGAAATGTAGGGTCTGCGAATAAATAACACGTCAAACGCGGACAACATTTTTTATCGCAACACCAATCACACAATGGCGTCGGGCACTCGATCATCGAGCAACGTCGGCATTCACGAATTTTCGGAACGTTACGCGCCCGATAGAAAGCGGGCAGAATCGAGTTTGCGGGATGGCACAGCAGCCACCAACCGCGTCCGCCATCATCGTCGTCGTGATAGAGGCTGCGTGCACACGCCGCTTGTGTTTTCGTCTCCCCTGTCGAACACCGGCGGCGGCTACTGTATTTACATGTTGCACACAGAGACGGCAAACAAGCGTGGCGCTGATTTAAATAATGTATCGTCAAACAGTGTCCTGGCGAGGTGCGATGTCGTCCCTCTCTTTTATTACCGATCCAAGCCTGTCTGAACCTACCGGGCCAAGGGCTTCCAGTAACATGTAATTATTCTTCACTATTTCGTGGTCAGTTACTAACCATTCATGAAATTCATTAAAAACAGCAGTTTCTTCCATGAAGAAGTTAATCCAGTTAAATAAATGAAAGATATAGATGGATAGATTCGACTTGTTATATTTGGATCAATTAAAACCAATCAAAGAATGTTACTTTAATAAACAAGACAAATTAGCATCACGTTATAAATCTCCCATGTGGCATTTGTACAATTTTTTTATACACATATATATATATTGTACGCGAATGGAATACGTTAAGTCAAAATTATATCTAGAAATTATATAAATCGATACCAAATCGTACAATAGAAATAATAGAAAATAAAGGGGAATGTACCCATTACAAAATAAGTATATACATTTGATAAGTAATTATTGTTAGTTACAATTTATGTTGATTATTATTTTCTTATTATACACGTGCTATCATTTCGTTCTTAAAATAACACAATTTTTTTTGTTACACACTAAACCTCATAATATTTTTAATTATTTTCAACGAACCGCATATACGTTACAAACGAAAAACTCTACACGCGTTATTGAGAAATTAAAGATAGCACACTTGGGCTATCTTTTTGGCGTGGAGTGTATATACTTGTATTACACATGTAACGGCACACAAGTCAGCGGAAGGTTTGAATCGGGAGAGACTCATATTATTGTGCCTTGGAATACCCACATTGTTTTGGTTTGCTAGGTTCAAAGGTAAACAAACTCCCGACAAAATATTATCGCTGTTATTTGTAATCGTCAAGCGGAGTTACATTGGAACTTTTTATGATAACACCTGTTGATACAAATAGACGAACGTAGGTAGTCTCTAGGACAGTCATTATAGCGAATCAATTAGTCAAATAGCGAGCGTATAGTTAAACAATAGCATTGAGCGAGTGATGATTATGACCGGCATATACTATCTCTGTATTTGTACTTACAGTGATTTTAATATACACTGACTGTTACAATTTTATTTCTTTAATAAACCAACCAACGCGTTCAATAAACCACCTCACACACACTTTTTTGTCATTCAAGTGGAGTACACGACTCCAAATTCGCGGGAATCTTGCTTGGAGGATATTACACCACTCAAAGCTGACAAAGATGCTCAAATTTTAAGATCATCAACTCTCAACGATATCCACAAAACGCCCTGTCCAAGAAGAAATTTTGCAAAGCACGGCAAATTCGACAAACAATAATAGCGAATCGAGAGCTATTGTGGTTGTCTTTCCTCTAGTTTCCCATGTAGAACGCGGATACACACGGTAGGATGCTGTAAAATTGGTCAGGCAAACGGAAGATGAAAGCAGGCGGTAACAATGCGGTTTCCTGAGCCAACAGTGGGGTGGATGAGAGGAAACGAGTCGAGTGAGGAGGCCTGTCGGCAAAAAGAATAAGGGGCCAGAGCATCAGGGAGGGAAATTAATATGAAGTAGTGTCATTGTCTCTGGTTTCGCGTCGCCCCAATGCCGGGAACCGGCGAGGAATTGTGGTCTTCGTCCAGGACTCGGAAAGTTGGAGGGCTCCAAGATAACGGTGGATAATGACTTTTTGATTACAAGTCTCGTCGCTCGCCTGCGACTACCGGAACGTAGGGAGAAAAAGATGGAACGGGTTATGGTTATGGTGCATCGACAGCTAGATCATTCACATTTTCAATCTTAAATATCCTATTCGTTTCTTGTCTTTTCTTTGTTCTACTGTTTCTTATAATATTTTTTTACTGATTTTTAAGGAGTATGAGAATCATTATTATCTGTCCAGGAGGGGAATTATCCGATGGGAAAATTATAAAGAAACGCGTAAACTTTAAATTGGCGTCCGTAATAAGTTGCAATAACTAATTAATTTATTTTGACTTACCATTCGCTACTCAACAATAATTAATGACACGCTATAACTTTTTGATCCTACATACCTGCAACAGAAATAAAGATAAGTTGATTAAAATATGTATATCTATGTTATATTATATTATACAAATTTAAATATGTATATATAAATGCAACACTATCACAATTTTATATATAAATATGTGTATCCTCGTTTCTACTGTATGAACAAAAAAATTATTTCCGAAAAAATAAACTTGCGTAAATTAAGAGTATTCCTGCGTGTTCCTCGAATAATTAGTAAATTTTAAATCCGAACTCTGAACGCATAATCTCTGGCATTTTCATTTAAAGGAAAGAAATTTAGCTGGCGTTCTATTTGCAAATATTATATGAACTTAGCTCGTTAAATTTATTACTTAATTTCCACTAACAGCGTACTTTTCCTTCGCGTTAATACTCTTTTGCGCAGGTGAATACTGGAAATAAATTAAGAGACGAAATAAATGTTAAACATAAATTTCCTCGGGAATATAAAAATACCATAAGCGGGCAAAACATTGAGAGATTGAGTTGTCCGTGACAAATAATTTTAAATACCGCACGAATATTACCACAAATGTTTATGAGAATTCATATTTTTTAGGACTTCGAATCTAAATATAAATTTATTTGATCTTTTAAATATTAGTACCAGCACTTATAAAATATATCACCAACTAATAAAAAATAGAAGAAGTTTTGAATTTATCGAACGTATAACACCTTTTCTCGGAAGAAATATTTCTTATGGAATTCTCAACACCAAAGATTATATGTGAAGCGTTGTAGGGCAAAGGAATTTCAAAAGAAACGTCGTGGATTTTTCTTAAGCTGGAGAAGGGAAGAGCAATGGAATTGTATCGGAGTGATATATAACCCAGAACAATACGATATATCGCGTGATATCGACTTCAAGCCTATGGTGGTGGACACGTATACAACCGATAAAGCGAGATGATCTGCTTTCTCCTATGCTTTCTTTAAAGTAACTTTCTTCGAGATCTATGTTCGATTCAGCGATAGGAAACCTATCTGTGATTCGAAAGAAATATTGTTTCGATGAAATACTATCGATTGGATACTATTATAGATTCTATGTATTATTTGTTAGATATGTTTGCTCGTAAAAATTCTTTCATTCGTCTATACCCATATACTCGTTACATTTACGATCAATCTTGTCTCTTATTTCGATTTTATTTCAAACAGAAACGCATCAAGTCGTTAATGTAATGAATATTCAGCACATAAACGTTGGCAACTATTGAATGTGTACAGCGCTGGAGACAAAGGTTTATTGCACGCGTGGAGTTTCGTTTCAATGGCACAGCTTACGCACATTCTCCTGTGTTTTAATGGTAGATTTAGAAGGCACGGTTGGTTAAGTTAGAGAAAAACAAGAGTACAATAGGGTAAAGTCGGCTGAGTTTGTTGTGTGCTAAAGAATTAAAGAAGTAAGCATCTGACGCGCAACATTCAGTCGCAGTCGCTCGTTCCGACGTTTTTGATTCTTATTTATACATTTTAAATGTGTTTTTCTCTGTCCATTCCGTGCCTCTTACAATTATGCCGACATTCATTCCTTTTCCTTCGTCAACAGGGGGAAAGCGAGACGTCAGTCAAAGTGCATATTAACGTTGCACCCGTGAACATGGAAAAAGAGGTGCGAGAGAAAAGGTAAGTCACGCCGGTGGCCTACCTGAAAGGTAATTTAATTTCTGGCACGATGGACATCAACGAGTCCGTTTCCAGCGTGCCAGAAAATACGTACACCTTAAAAATTCATCGCGACACCTAGTCGACCCTGCGCAGTGTGGCCGGAAACGCTCGACATTTTACACGCGCCCGGAATTAATTGCTATTACCAGCGCATGCTACACGACGATTCTTTCAATGAATTTCAACTGTATCCTTTTTGCTTTAAATAAGAAACGATATTTTAGAAATTTGTATATCGCTTGAATACGAAGCACAATTAAATTATCAGCATTTACAATCGAGAAACAAATCACACGTGTGGTGGATGATTTTCAGTTCTGTGCAGCAAGTATTAATCAATTGTGAAGTAAATAGAAAAGAATTAAATGAACAATACGTAGATAGAGAGAAGATAAGTAAAATAATAAAAAGGTAAAACCGATGAAACTTTTGCACTCACTCTTTCTAATTCGTCTACTTAATATTCTCTCGATTTACAGAACAATTTAATTGTCCTTCGTCGAAGAGGAATGCAGGTCGAATTAAAATGAATCGTGTTACCAAGTTTCACCAACTCGTAATTTTCTACTTGTTCCCGAGCAATCGATAACGAGCAACAGCGAGCTCCATCCTCTTCGTAACATCGTTACACTTCTATAAAGTAAATTATTTTGCTGCGACTAATAATTTTGCTGGAGGAAAACGATAGCGATACAAAGAAACAGAAGTTAATGGCCGGCCTGACGAGAGAAGCTTTGATTTATTTTCATTTTATATTAGATCTCTCTGGGCCGTGGTGGCGAAACGAAACTTTATTACGTTCGTTCTGGTCAAATGCCGCCAGCACGCCATCATGAAGCCGACCCTATGATCTGTTGCTGGCAATTACTTTTCTTACGAGGTATGTGCTTCTTTCTCAGCCGTTTCTCTAGCTTCTCGCGCCCAGTTTTTATTCCACGGTTTTTTTTCGGATAGTAAAGCGAAACATCTAGATGAAAAATTTTCCGACTTTCTAAATGCGCTTTCGAGTATGCCCGTGATAATATTGAGATAGAAACGTTTCAGATTGGATAACGAAACAAAATAGTTATTGTAAAAGTATATGGAAAGATACAGAAATTACTTTGATTAAATATACGATATTTCGTGGAATTTAAGTTTTATTGTATGAAACGACATCTGATACGCAGCAAGCAATAATGATATAACGAAAATAACTTTCTTCGAAATTATAAACTGGTCAGAAACATTCGAGTTTCAGCAGAACGAGCCAGCAATGCTTCGGTGTAAAGTATCAATTTATACCAGTTGATAAAATCGTGTTTAATACCAATGTGTACGATTGAAATTCCCATGGAGCAACAGTGAATCGCGAGCGTATTCTCGGATAATTTCGACAAATTTTTGTTCCGCTCGAATATGACAGTGGTGGAAATTTTTGTATCAGTACGACACCATAAATCACGAATCGCGTGCACGGTTCTTCCGTATCGACTCACGGCACGTAAACGCGGAAACAAAAATGGAGGTACGACCGATCGTTCGCCATACCGCGATCGTGTATAATAAGCTCAAATGTTATATCCCTCCGATCCCTGGGCTGCAGCTGCAGATACGTCGGTGCATTTATAGAAGTACAATGGCCGATGTATCCGGCCGATTGTCGACTATAAATATCGAGATTTATCTCGATTAACATGCCACCACGCACACGAGTCTACGTCTGCACAAAAATGAGCCGTAACTATGTTTCTTCCACGTTCTGCGAATAATTACATCCACTACGTGTCTCGCGATTCAATCGAGATATGGTATTTTACCAGATCTGTCGTAATCGTGTGTTTCAAGTCGAGATTCGGTTGACTGACAACAGACATTATACAATTTATTGAATAAAACGATAACACCATGGCGTATAGTAACTTGTTAGAATTCTTGATAGTTAAAGCATATTTTCATTCTGTTAGAAATGTCGATATCCTAATTATATTCGCATAAAAATCCCCGGTTTAATTATTACATTCTCTACGCGTAGAGGTTAACGTTTCTCGAAATAACACGGACAGACGAAACAAATCCTTTCTAAGCGCTTTCCATATTTCGATCCTATCTGTGGATCCAAACTGACAGGAATTTTCAGTGTTAATATTGACAATTTAATCGGCGTTCCTTCGGGTACTATAGGGAGCATTTCGGTTTTCACGGGAAGGAATATAAACGATTTTTGTTTTTTTTTTTTTTTTGTGACGGAGAGATGCGAGATTCAGCCGACGAAATAATTCGTGGCGGCTGCGAGCATTTATTTTGTTCATCGTGTGCCTCCCATATACGCGCACACGTATCGGAGGACGTAGCCGGGATAATCCCATAAAGTCAATTATTCCGTGGGGAATATTCCATTGTAGAAATATCGACGAATCATCGACAGAAACGAGTGACTCGATTTAGACTAGGGACCGAAGCGAAAAAGAAAATTAAATTTACCCAAAATTTCTCTGGTGATCGACGCCCGCGTCGACGTGTCCAGACTCTCCACGTCGATCGAGACCAAAAGGAAAAAGTGAAATAAAACAAGAAAAAAGTTTGGAACGTGAGCGTATTCCTATCCGGGAATGTCTAATAACTACGACGGATGTCGTTTTTCAATGGTAATCCGTCGTTCATCGCTCGCCTCATTCCAAATCGAATGCAAATTCAAGTTCGTCGAACGTGATTTCGTACTTTGCTTTCTGTCCGCGTTGTAGATCATTGACTTGAATTAATACCCATCGTCTGTCTAACTAATGGAATCGTTCCAGAAATCCAAGCTTTGATCGGTGATATTTGTTCCAAGCCTCCGACCAATTCTATTCAAATCGCAAAAATAGGAATTTTTAGATTATACTGCTAGATTGTGCACTATAGGTACGTTAACTCTAGAAATGATCACATAAAAAATGATGTTTATTATAAAATTATGTTTCTATTACACGTGAAACTTCAGTAAATCTTAGCTTATTTTAGAAATCGATAAAGTCAAACAAATGCGATTAAGTGTTTCGTTATATATATTCGAAGATCTAATCACTCTATAACGTTCGGTATAATATCTCGTAATAGCAAAATAAAGTCGTAATTTTGATCGCAACGTTTTATTTCTCGCGTAATGGATATATTGATTGCTAAAAAAAAAAAAACTGCACATACATATGTACAATGTACATACATTCGGAGAATGGGATTTTACGCTGTTTCTATAAATGAATTTATTTTATAGGCGTTTACAAAATACAAAAATCAACTGCTTCCTTTGGTTTTCTTCGTTCAAATTGAATGATATACCTATATTTCTCTATCATAAAAATCGAGCGTAAAATATGAGTGAAGCAATTTTCATCCGCACCGAACAGTCCCCGATTTTCAAAATAAACGCATCATAAAATTAAAATGGAATATTCTATAATGTGTACTTACGATGAAATTTATCCGAAATAAATGGAAGATAGTGGGTTGCGAAATATTTCAAATATTACGAAATATATTCTTTAGAGCAGGAATATATAATAACAGGTGAGCTGAATTTAAGTAAATTGTTAGAATTTTAGTATCTCTCTAAGTATAGAGAATCTGTCTAAGACTCTATTAAAATTCCCGGTCTATAATTAAAATTATATTTATTAAATGCCTCCATAATGAACATAGACGACGGAAATAGAATTCAGAATTTCAAAGTAGCACATAAATTAGCGATATAAATCGTTATCATTTGATATTAAAAAGATAAAGAATTAATAAAGTGATATTTTACTTTGTTTGTAGAAAATTAACATCGACCCGAATTAATATAATAATAATAGCGTGGAATCAATGTTCACAAATTCATGGTACGATATTTCCTTGTAAATCGTGCACAAATACGCGTTCTCATTAATTTGACAGCGTAAAAGGGCATCGCAATTGTCTATCAAATTGCTCGTTATCGAATATTCAGACGTTAACTAATGATACAATTCACTAACTTCCGATGTTGATTAAAGGTTGATTAAGCACAAACAATACGAGACACTTTGCTGCGTAATATGAATCAAGCTTTATTCGGAAAGGTGTACAGTGTACAAGCTATTCGACATCAAATTACACAAAATTTAAGCGATAAGCGTTCATTTTTTTCGAATTAGTAATTAAACGGAACGTTCTATCGATTTAAAACGATTACCAGCGTGAAGTATTATTTTCGAGTACTCTGTAAATATCGAGCTGTGTCGGTTTATTTTATTCGATATTCTCTTGATTACGTACATTGAAAATCAAACAGAAACGAGATGTACAGATTGTAAATTTGGAGAAAGTGTCTATGATTCTGACGATACTTATGTAGTTTTATATGTATAGAGCTATCGAATCTCTTCTTCATTTCCTACAAATTTCTGCAGATTTTAGTATCGGTGAATTCAGTGAAATTAAATATTTCTATAAAATTCTATTCTAATAAATACACATTTTATCAACAACTTTTTCCGTATACATTGAATTCATGGAACGGCCACAGATCCCTACGGACATACGCTATTTTACTCAGAATTTTTAGTCACAGAGAAAGCCACGTATTCTCTGAAATTCATCGATCGAGAAACTTTCCATAACAGATCCCTCGATCGTACACGTTCCAGATTGAAACGCGACGAGTAGATAACGTCTCTGGTATAAATTAGCCAGGAATTTCTGCTAGGTTTTCGGCGAGTAGTATCATTTTCACGAAAATTACTCGTCGCTGGTAGCAACCTGTCGCGTGTATTACGTACGATTTATCAGTTGCACGCAGCGCGTTCCGAACTCTCCATTTTGCTGCTCGTTAAAAGGGCCCAGCGAAGACCTCGAAAAATCCATTCATAGCAGCCGAAATATCTGGCTGCGGACGAGAGATTGCGGGGCTTTGACAATGAACGAATATCCGCGGGATGGGAGCGCTACTGTGCGCCGTTTAAATGACCACCGCCACAGAATGTCGCACTCGATGGACCAGAAACTTCATCCTCCGCAGGATTTTCAGGGGCTTCCTATTTCGTCCGGAGCTTTCGAGAACGAGAGCCAGTGATTACGCAAATTCGTGTCTCCTCGTAGTTACTTTAGTATAGAATGGATGTAGATATACGTTAATGCAAATAACAGACGATTTTCGTTGGTTCATAAATTCTTTCGCTTACCGATAAATTGTTTCGTAACGGTATGAATATAATATCGTTAGTCTGCGGGTTTCGTATTGGATGATGTTTCATATGTGCTAGGTTTAGCGAATAACTTGTATTTCTAGATATATTTCATCGATGCTTTACTTTAATTTCCGAGATATTTCGTAAGCATTGTATTTATGAGAAATATTATATTATACTTATTACTGCACTATACAAACTTGTTGTTAGTCCCAAATACACTCGTGTTATGTTAATTAAGTTTCCTAAATACAGAAACTTATTTTTTATCTAAAAATGTCACTCTGTTGTTTATTATACTGTACATTCTGATAAGAAAGGATCAAATGACGTTCATAGTGAAACAGTTAAAGAAATCACAATGTCCCTCCACTAATAATAATGAAAACAAAGAAAAAGGAAGAAGAGATTGAATCTATAAGTGAGTAATTGTTACCGGAAAGTTATGACTGTCCTCCAGTATACACATTGCTTTCGCTTGGTCAGTTCTCGTAAATATGGTGCGTGAGAAGCAAAGGGGCAGCGAATGATCCTAGTGGTAGCACATTCACCCATCCATGAAACAACGAACCTGCTATAAATCATGCAGCGTCTCTACTAGCATGTGCGCCTGGCTTACGGAATAATCTGTCGTGCGCCGCTTAAAATATCGGAGTCAAATTCACCGATAAATAATTCAGTCCCTTTCTTTTCCGGCGTTTTGTGCAGGTCGGCGTCGGAATTTCGAGAATTCGATTCGAAGTCAAAGGGACGCCGCGACAACTCCTTCGCGATTTCCTTCGTTTAACAATAGCGATTGTTCGATGAATCGATGATTCGGCGGGGAAAGAAGAAACCGTGTGCTTTGCGTAACGATTCGAAGCATTTCACAGGTCAACAGACGAATATGCTAATCGTTGGACGGCGTATTCTTATGCATTTATACGACACTTAAAGGTGCAAAAATAAACAGAATGCATATGGTATAATATAGAGTATTCGTTATGATTTTCGATAGCTAATATACATTCTTATCTTGCATATTTATTTCCCTCTTTTTTTTAATGAAATGTGAATATAAATTAACGTACTATACTAAAAAATAACAACATGCATTAAGAACACAACCATTTAGCGTAAGTATTCTTGTAAACAGAAATTTGTAAATTGTAAGGTACGAGCGAAATTTTATTTTTTATCGAAATAAAAAATATAAATTCTTTACAGTGGACGTGAAAATCATGGGAAACATACGTTGCAGAATGTGAGGAGTATCGTGGAGGAAAATTTTCGAATGTTAGATGGCGTTTGAACGCGCGAAGTTGGTGAATGTCGCGCGTGCTCTCGATCATATCTCGCAGAGTGCACGATAATTCACACGAGAGCAAGCTATTAATAATCTCCTGTGACTTGCGAGTAAAAGCCGCCTGGGACAAGAATGGATGAAGAAGAGGCTACGAGAAAGAGAGAAATATGTTGTGAAAATGGCGGACGAGACCGAGGATACTCGAGCGATGCTCATTACACTTCCGTAGTTGCCACCCGGAATCGTCGTGAGTGAATAATTAAGAAAGTAAAAAGGACAATTCTCCTCATAGTTTTCACTCGAAAGCATAAATTGTAAAACCATATATTCGTTAAATTTAACATGTTCAAGCAATTTATTGATACCAAATTGAATTTGTAAGATAGACGATTACTATTTTTCTAAAGTTTTTATTTTTAAATAATATCAGTCACACAATGGTGACTGATTCGCATAATAAATAGTTTAACTCTCTACATAACCGAAAAACAAAGTTTCTCCAAAAGAAAAAAAAACAAGGCAATGACGTTGTATATTGAAAAATAATATTTTTTCATCTGTCTAAGTAATCGATTTAATTTTCCTTTGACCATGATTTTCGTCTTATGCAAAACTTAGCGAGACATTTGGGAGACTTTGAAAGATTCCAGATAGTTGCGTACACTTGAAGAAACTGACATTCTTAAATATTGAAGTTAGGCACCGTAACTCAACGTTGGACAGTCACATAGGCGACCTACCGACGTCATAAACAACTCAAGAAAGTTCGATTGTGAAACTTTCCTGGAAATAAGGTGGCAAGATGCTCCGACCGAGAATCCCAATATGCGTTGCGTCATACACGGCCCCCGTTGGAAAACAAACGTCACTGAACTATTAAAAGTTCCAAATCCCTAGACAGACCAGGAGCATAAATAATTTTCTGCTCGGTCGCGCCGTGATTTATCTGCAATTCTAATGTTTCGGATATGAGTAAGCTGATATCGTAGCATTTGATTCGTTTCATCGACCAGATGGAATTGAACGATATTACGCACCTATAAAGTAACAGTATTATATCATAGAATGTAATTTTGCGTTAGCAATATTATACTTCTTAATTTATAGTATATTAAAAGAAAACGAGTATTAACATTACAACGATAACTAACTTTCACGACAATTAATTAATAAGACACGATTTCATTGACAATTCCTAAATAAAGAAATTATGTTTTCAGAAATTTGAATGACGAGTTAACTCGAATCTTTATTTGAATTTGCTTAATAATTTTAAAATAGCGATGTATCTAATTCCTACAATTCATTGGCCTGATACAGAGATACTACGATTAAATTAGGAATATTATTTCAGTACAGGAAGTTTGATATAAAAAAACTCGTGCAATTCGATTTGTTCTTAAAAATAGATCGAACAAGATATACATACAAAGAAGAAACCGTATGGATGAAGAAGTTAATCCGTTTCTCGAATAGTAGATTCTATTAGGTTAGACAATTTCATATCTCGTCGTTCATATCGTCGCAATTTACAGAAACATTTAATTAGACATTTATTCACATTGTACCTCATATATTAAATGATATCATAAAACTAAGCTTGTTTAAAGAAATTTCAATATCCAAAAGAATCATAGTACGTATTAATATTGCCAGAATGATACTGGACAAACTTCACCGTTAAAATGCTAAACCACAAAGGAACATCGTATAACATACTCTAAACCCCAAACAGGAAGAAGAACAAAAGAGAATGTTTTTCGGTTTGCGTGGGTCGCGTAGCGTAACAAACAGGCGGGTGGGTGTAATCGTGAAATACACCTAGCAGCGTAAGACAACCCGACGTGCATCTGGAATGCAACTGAGAACGCAGATTGCAGGTGTCAGCGACTCGGTGGTCCAACGGCGAACTTTCGCCAAGCAGTATTTCATAAAACGTAGGCCACCGCAAACGAGCAACAAACATACTCGAGCTGTGGCTATGCGCGCCAGTTTCACGCTGTCTGAGCAACAGCTAGTTTATTCAAATTTGATGTAATCCCTTTCCACGGAACGTGTCAGCTTCTAATACTTGGTCCTTGTTACAATGAAACCTTTTTGTCTAATTTTTCTATCTCTCGTGAGATTCTCATGAAGAAGTGTGTATTTCAAATTCAGAAGTTTTCAATTAAAAATATTAATAAGCTACAAGATATTTATCGTAAGCATTTTACAAAGACCACCGAGCAGACAATTATTGATTATGTTAATAAGCTACGATATTTAGTAAGAACATCTTTAGGACTAATTGTTTGTTCAAATTAACAGTTCATGTTCATTTAACAGTTTTACTAAGTGCATGTTTGCAATACATATTTTGTAGCTTCCATGTAAATTTACACTGCTAATGAAATTTCAAAAAGTTCCCTTTAACATACATAATATATTTACAAAAGTTTCGCATGGTAACTGTACAATTACTATCGTGAACCACTATACACGTTCATACGCGTATACACGGAAATTTTCTTTCTCCTGTTTGGCTAACGAACCATCAAACCATGTTCATCGAATAATAGGACGCGTCGTTCTTTCCAGACATAAATCTAATATTTTTGCAAATACCGGATTTCCTTCAACTCAGCTAATGCAAAAAGTAAACACATAACAGAAGCTTCGGGCAACACGTGAAATCTTCTCAACAGTGAAATACGTCTCCGTACGTACGGGATCTCTTTACATCGAAGCCAAGGCTGAAGAGCAAAGCTGCGCAGCTCTGCATAGCTTGCAACAACGTTTTATCCCGGTAGCTCGATTTTCCGAATCCGAATCTGTGGACACAAGAAAAATCCCGATGTCTTCGAATACGCGATGACATTCTTTATGGCAGCCATTCGTTCGAATCGCCCCTTGTCCATTGTCTTCTGCAAACGGTCCGTGCGAACATCTTTTATAAGACACCATGTTGACGAAATGCGAATGAAATGCCAACGAATTGCTCGATATTGTTAGTGCAAAGCACTGATGGTCAGATTGATTGTAGAAACTTTGACGTAGAATTTTATCAACCGATTGGCTTGCCGATAAATCGATGTTTTACGATAATTTGAATCAATCTATACAGATATTGTTGCAGCCTATAAATATCTTTGATTCTAGTAAAAATTATTTTGAAAAGATATTCGGTAATGAGCTGTTCCAAATTCGTATACCTATTATAGGTCTTTGAAGTTATTGAATACACGTTCTATTTTTGTATGATGACGTATTATATGTAGAAATTTATCGAGTAATTAAATTGCTGTTTTGTATGTTTTATAATTATTTAAATTTGTTCATCGTCGTGGAGAAGAAACAGTTCAACTTTCCTAAAACGTAATTTTCACTAATTCGATTCAAGATTACCCAGTCCCATAACTCATCGAAGAAAAAGTCGTAATAATAACATTCTAAGATTCGAGACGAAAGTTCGCGCGAAGGAAGAGACTTTTAGAAAAAATTTAGAAAGTTCATCCGACTGATTGCTTGACTGCAAAGGCATTCTATGATGATAAAAATTCAAGAACCGACGAAAGTTTTTTTTCTTAAGCTAACCCAGAAGGGTTAAATCGAACCTACCCTTCATCATTTCGAACATAAAATATTCTAATAAGGTAGAGAGTCAGTGACGAAAAAGACAAAGAGGAATAAAGAACATTCGTATACAGAGATCAAGAGGAGAGTGATGGTACGATAAATTAGCATAGACAAACCTTGCTATCCGTTCCGAATTTTCTCAAGCATCCGTAATCGGCGTCATTTATTCGACTCTCCAATATGGCCATTGTTCTAGCGTGGCTTCTCTTTCTTTCGCGTCGCTTGTCTCTCAATCTTTGCACCGATGAAATTTTTGAGCGCCGTCACAAACGCTTTTCATATTTCAAAACCACCGTGTCTTGAGTTTTGTGGCTGTCGCAACGATTTCGATGTCAATTGAAACATTGATATCTTCTGGTCTAACATTGTTGTATTTTTAAATAAAAATTTAAAAATTTACATCACGTTTCAAAATTACAAAAGCACGAACCTGTGTTTTTGAAAGTAATAAAAAGATGGAATATTCAAATCTATATCATAAATTTAATACGTTGCTATTATACGATATTAGTTGGTAGAATTTGGAAAATCGCTTGGAAGTTAACTTTGCAAAGCCCCGCAAATGTCGAAATTTATTAGCGGAATATAATTCGAAACTACAATTCAAATTTGTGGTTTCTCGACTAACCAAACTTTTCTGTTAATTGAAGTCTTGACCGACACATCAATCAACGCTATTGTAACGTTCACTGTAACATTTTCTCCATACTTTAGAAGAAGAGAAATTTTTCAACAAAATTGCACGATAACCTTCTTTCCTATCATGTAATCTCTTTTTAATTGACAATCAATTTCTAATAAAATTGACACATCGTCAGTTATTTGATACTATTATTTTAAACATAGGACATAGTACCATAGAATAAGAATTTGGCAAATAAGAATTTAATTTCTGTTTCTATTTATCCCGAATTCTATACGCGATCCTCAATAGTGGATTTCACGCTAAACATTAATTTTTGATTTATCATTAAATTAATTAAAAAATCCGATAAATAGAGAAATTTAATATTAAACAAAATTATGATGCGATGAAAGAGATCGTATCATCATTTACGAATCCTATACACAGGCTTCTGTATTCATTTCACATTAAACATGACTTCTTGATCCTGTATCAAATTAATTTAAAAAATCGTTAGTCAATGAGCTTCGATATAAAGAAAAATTTCACAATTTTACATTTCGCTATAATAAAAGGAATCGAATCATTATCTACGAAACCCTTCGTATTGGTTTCCATCTTAAATACGAGATTAGAATTCATAGTGGCTCCTGTAGGATCACGTGCGGCATTTTCGATCACATCCTTGAAAGGGACCCGAAACCACTACAGAAAAATCGAAGAGTAAAAGGCAACATCCAAATCACGAATCGAGTACGCCGGGTTTATCGGAGTATAACGTTGAATCCGATAGAAGGGTAGCCAAGATACAACAAGCGAATTTCAATCTACGGTCTTTTGTTTCCCGAATCAAAGAAGCGAAAAGCCTTTCGGACTTTCGTAGATAAGAAGGACGAGCCGATAGTGGATGAGAAAACCTCGCGAAGAATAGAAGCGGCTTGACCTTTGAGGAGGAAGTAGAAAAGACCGAACTCCCAGGGCAAAAGAGTTTCGTGGATCTGTCTTTCATTCGACACGAATCTTCTGCCACCGACATTAATTAAATTACCAATGGAATACTTGTACCCTATTGGTGGATGCCCAATATTGACCAAGTGAAACAATGCCGGATAACACGATAGAATGGCCACTATAATGAATTGCATCTTCCAAATGGGCTAACTTTTTCTCCTATTACACTGTTTCAAAATGCTTTAGCTAGTACGATATTGCTATTCCTAACTTACTCAATGAAGGATTACAAACTTAAAATTAATTTGTTAGTGTAAAATGAACACCTGCTTGTAACTTATGAAAAAATTGGATTAAACTTGATCAAAAGATGGTACGAATATATAGCGATTCAGATATTAATATTAACTAAATTTTTATTATAATAATTGGCTATATAGAAAGCCATGATATTGAACAGTTAGAATCGAAACTCGATTCCATAGTAACCCTCAACTAATATCATTTCATTGGAATACTTATCTTTGACATATTTTATTTTAGTAGTCGTTAATGCTCGTCCCGATAGCAATTTCGTTTAACCTACATACTATGCGTAATAGCGGAAGAACGCCATTATCATTCATAGGGTTCTCGAAATGGAAGGTTTAAAGCATTCCTAGAGATTGAAATCTTCTTGATCGATAAGAGGAAGGTCATTTGTCTTTAGAAAATATGTGTTTGGTATTCTGGGGTCGTTTCCCTGTTCGTAACGATACTGTAAGTTAAGGAGCTGCTCGACCCAGTCGAAATCGATTCTGGATTTGGTCCGCGAACGTAGAGGCCGCATTTCCCAGGGCCAATAAATAGTGAGAAAACGACCATCGGGCAAAGAGGTTCCGCATAAATAATCCCATGACTCTGACAGTCGAGTACTCAGACTGTGCATGGTGGTTCAGGAGCGTGCTCTAGCCATGACGAGTGCCATGTTTTATGGAATGTTGAACCGCATTTAAAGCCTGGCGCGACAAGTCTGTCTCGAGGGCGTTTTATGTGTTGCGAATAGTCCGGCTGTGGCTGTTCCAAGGATTAACGAGGGTTGTTTTTATCCTCTCCTACGTACTGTATTCGCGTAAGATTTTTATACCTTCGATATTTTCAAGTAGAACCATGGGATTTTATTACAACGCTGCATTTCAATGGATATTCTTACCTTTTGAGAGATTCTGTATTTCCAATTATTTATTGAATAATATTAATTTACTCTGCCGTGAAATATTTTGTTACAGTTCTGAATTTCGATGAAATTATTTTAAAAGTTTATTTCTTCGCCAGATGCCAGATATACTCATACATTATTTCGTTGAAAAATGTTAATTTGCTTCATTATAATGCTGAATTTCATTCGAATAATTTTGGAATTCTTATTCTTTTGTGCGAAATATATTTTCATATTATTATAATTCTACTATATTTTATTGGAAAATACCAATAGCATTTTATCTTTATTCCACTGTGCAATATCTTATTACTAAGATTTTTATACCTTCGATATTTTCAAATAGAAACGTGGAATTTTATTACCATCTCTTTCATGCCTTCTATGCCTCCAACTGTGATCTTTGAATGGTGTGTTTATACCGAAAATAACATTCAACAGTTGTTCGTTTTGCGTATACTTTCGTCTCCTGTTGAGTCGTTGATGCGACGCCCCCTGATGCTAATTTATTTGGTCACCAAATGAATTCAAATCGAAATGATCGGTATCTCTGTTTGCAGTGACGTTTCGCTCAGTGACAAGAATGTTTTAATTACGTAGCACGCTGACAGCGTAGAGGTTGAGACCAAGTTAGTGCGGTAATTCACATGCACTTTGACTGCATTCGGCAAACATCGGGAACAAACTCGACAAGCTGGCTCCGATGTCACAGACCAACCCTTTCCCCCTTCCTCTTTCTCCCTCTCTCTCTCTCTCTCTCACTTCCTCTTTCTCGTTTGCTTGTGTATCGTTTTAGTCGAGCGAAACTGTTCGATATCGATCTCCCAGATGAACGCTCACAGATTTCGTTTAACCGTGGATATATTACAGATCTGCCATGCTTACAGAGTGAGTAAAAAATCTACGATATAAATATTTAAGTAACGGTATGGTAGTTTATTTGATAACGAGTTGAATCTATAGTACGATGATTCGATTAGATTTCGTCTTCAGTTACATTTAAATCGATAATATCCTAAGATCGAAGCCAAGGTGGGGTCAATTTATGCTTAATGGAATGAAACGTAAATTTTTCATTCGGATGATCAAACCAGATCAAGTCACCCTGAATCCTGGGATTTCGACTAATACGACTATGACATTATGGCTATGGTTCTTGAGGCTGGTTTTTAGCCATTGTTATAGTTATATGGATGTCCCACGATGCAAAATTCTCCACAACGTGTTCCTATTTGCCTGTGGTGATTCGCGACCATTTCGAAGACCGTGGGGCCGTTGTTCTGTAACTGTGGAATTACCCATGTTGTATTTTTAGTTCATAACAGGTCCCACGGCTCAGATAAGATGTATGGTGTAATGCTTATTTTCTTATCTCTCTGTTTCCTGAGATCTCGTGATGATATGTAATTTTTCTACCTCTATATATCGTTCATTAAGTTTATGATAAATATGTTTTCAAATAAAATATCAACGAAAAAAGGTATTAGTAGTATTGTACTTTCTTACAGTAAAGAAAACTCAATAATACCACAAACCAATAAACGAAGAATAAAATTGCTATTCACTTGTAGAGCAACCATGTTATCTTCATACAGAAACGTTGATGTAACTGGTTAACACCAACGCGATAGCACGGATACTTACATTCGATGTCGTTTCCAAGCACGATGCTAAAGAATACAATGGTGTAGCATGTAGAAAGCGTACAATGCAATGGGAAACGGGTACGAATGTTTATTAACCTCCTGTTGGTACGGAATCAAACATATTCTACATGTAAACAAGATGCGCACAAGAACTTTATTCCCTGTACAAACGTACAGCTAAAAATATTCACTTTTATTCCATCTTGCATAAAACAAAATAAAATCGTATATCGCTTAAAAACTTGTACAATTTGTAAGAAATATCAGATAAAAATGTTAGGATATTGTAAGACGATTTATAAGAAATCATTAAGTATTTTAAAATATTGTAAAGAATCTCAAAGTATATAAATTATTAGATATAACTGGAAAAAAGGAGGTTCATAAGCACCATTCTAAATTCTTCATCGTGCTTCATTACACCATCAAAGGTCTAAATAATTTAAAAATCCAATTTCCTACAGAAAAACATATTTTTAGATTATGGCTCACGTGACCACGAGAGATTCATGCAAACATAAAGGCGCGGCATTGTTGGGGTCGACAATAAACTTGGTCGAAAGAGTAGTAACAAGTCGTCAGAGCGTCGATTCGTACACATCCCGAGAACAATTCCCCGTGCTTCCGTGGAGCTTGAAAATCGAGAGACGTTCTCGACGAACGATTCAACGTTACCTCACCGGTGGACTCTCTGTTTGAAAACACCCTCTTACAAGGTACGCTGCTAAAGAATACAATAGCGCACGGTGCAGAAGACGTACAATTTGAAGGAGAACGCACGCTAGATAGAAATGTCGCTTGAAGTCGTGATACCACAAGAGTCGAGTGTGTCAAAGGTATTGTCGTGTAAACAGGTCGCGTGTAAAACCCGCTGCTAGTCACTGAACAGACTGAATCTTTCCACCTGACTCTATCGGCTCTCCCTTCTTTCGTTTCTTTTTGTTTTCTTTTTTTTTTTTTTAATATTTTTCTTTTTACCATGTACACGCACAATCTCTTTATTCAACATTTTACTTGGTATACGTGGCTGGATAACCGATTTCTGTTTCCTTTCTTCCTTCTTCAATTTTGTCATAATCCTATTGAGAGGTTTGTGAGCGATATGTCGCCCGAGGAATAAGGATTATACGAAGATTCTTTGCGATTTTAGTCTTATCGAGAGATATAGCTTCTTCTTTGTAAAGTTTAGGTTCGCGTTCGTGTGATTTAATTCTTTCAATGAATACATTCGTTATGCAATGCAATTGTTCAAGAATGTAAGTATGTAACGTTACTATGTAGAATTTTTTGGGAATTTCAACGAAATTTGTTAAATAATCGAACGAAACAGTGGCAAATTAGAAATTATTACTTAAAATAAAGCATTCATAATGAAAAAAGCGTGCATGCGTAAATATTATTCCTTTCTAGAAATCTTCCTAATGGTCTTAGGTATGTAAGGAATTTTATAATACGGTTATTGATAATGAGAATTAGATTTGATTCGTAAACTTAAAAGGCGTGTGTAAGTGAGCGGTTGCTTGATATCTTCGAAAAATAATATTCAAAATGTAAATAAAAGCTGTAATTATGGATTGAAGGAGATGGTATAATGGATAGTCGTCTCAACGATTCTTTAATTGCTAATTAAGAAGAAGATAGTGTATTGATAATGCGTTGACGTATTTCAATAAAATCGATATTCAATCATATTCTTCTCTAGAATATTCAGTGTTTGGACGGCTGCTTTTATTTACTAAATTCAAATAAAACTCATTTAGTAGCTTTGAATGCATGCTACCTTTTGTAAAATTTTCAATAGCAAAATACCTACAAGCAATGGAAATTTCAACGCACTGGTTAAAGTCATTTAAATTTCAATGGAAATCAATATAGGACGTTTTATTTCCAATTTATTGTATTATGATAGGGAAGTATAGTAAAACAGATTTTTCACAGAATGCATTACAATTTTATTGCTTTTAAATTATTGTGATGGTTGTAAAAATTATTGTAAAGCACCGTGGGATCCAGTCGTACATTTCTAAATGAGAAGTATATATTTCTTTGATTGTTTATCATTTCTACTTTTTTATCACTCAATTTTGCTATAAATATAACACCATATTTCTTTTTATAAATCTTATAAATCTTTCTTTCTTAAAGAGATAACAAATTTCAAATATAAAAATCGGTGACGACTATTCACACCATAGTGCTACATGTACACCGTAGTGAAATTTCATTAGTACTAGAACAAGACACGGCTACCATAATCATATTGATAAACTTTCAAACAAAGTGTAACTCATTCGTAGAACCGTTACAAGAAAGTTAACATCCAAATTTCGTCTACAAGCACGGTTAGGCCTCGACTAAAATAAATCGACGAAGAGAATGGAGTCTCGTGCGACACATTCCAGTCGAACAAAGTAAGGCGTTACATATATACCGGTGGGCTATTCGGCACAGGTGCGCGTCTCTTGCCTCCGCCTTCAGTGTCACACAACTTTTACGTTATTGCGATCTGGTCTTCGACGCGACCGATTTATCCCCGAGATTTACTTCGCTTTAAAACGACCCCGAAACGTCTCGGCCTCGCCGCCAACGCCGCGGACCCGTTCTTTCTCGCTTTCTCGATCGAGTTTTACGATTCAAAGTTCCTTCGTTGTTCGTTAAAATCCGAACGAATTCACGCGAAGCGAGCGATCCAACCTTGGAAAGCCACTTTTCAGAAACGCACCGATCGTATTATTTTACTCGAACGCTCGTACGGCCCACAAACGTTAAAACTTTACGAGCCACTCTGAGCTTTCCGGATTTCTGTCAGAACCGAGCGACGCGACGTTTTTCGTTTCGGTCTTCGATCGGCGACCTTGAAGTTCCAGATTGTGTCATCATCCTCTGTTTCACTTGATCCTCTCCTACATTTTAAAAAGAATTTTCCTCCAAACAAGTTTCAATTGAAAAATTGAAATTGACATAAAAATAATTGCTACTCATAGGATTGAATTGATTAATCAGAAACTGAACCTTAAAATGAGTTAGGATGGACAGTAGCAATCGGTGATATTGGCACCTAAAGTAGCCAAACTAAATGTCCATTAGCGTTATTAAACTCCATTAAAAAAAAAAGAATGCAGCGGTAATTACTTCAAAAAATAATTTTTCACTTCTATGGCGTAAAATTTTGCATGCAATATTTCCTCTATATCATCAATAACTAAAATATTGCAAAGTAAACCGGTGATACAAAAAGTGTCAAATTGTTAAAAACGCGTCATCCATTGTGCGAAATAAATAACCTTTTGTTGGAAAGTAACGCACGAAGCTCTTTGTTAGTAACATAATATTCGAAGCGTCGCGTCAGTAAAAATAGAAAATGTTGAATTCATAAAACTGAAAGAAAGGGAACGAAGCGGAACGATTTATTCAATTAACCTGTCGATTACCTAGTCTTTTCACGTTTCGTGCGCCATAGATCATTCGTTATTGAAATTATAATATAATTATTTGGAATTGGTTTATGTCCTTTTCGAACAGTATGAATCATGTCATGAATAAATTATTATTCGATGTAAAATGAAATAACTAACAATTATTATCAAAAAGAAGAAATCTCACATTTTAAATGTCTTTCTGTAGTAATTTTTAATAACAACTCTCACTGGAAAACTACAAGAATTATTCATATTTGCCCCTTTCGTTATATCGCACTCAAAAGAAGCATTAAGAAATTTTTATCCGTCACTGATATACCGAAGAATGAAAATTTCAAAATCAATAAAATCGTAAAAGATAACTTAAGGAATTCTAATCGAACATATTTTTGTAAAAATGATAAAACTCGTTTGAATTCCGATTATATTATTCACTTATTATTTATTACTATTATAGTAACTTATGCAATTAAAAAATAAATCAATAAAAAAGAAGATAACGAAATTCAGTATAGAAAACAATACCTTGTGGTCACAGAGAATACGAGTTGCCCAATTAATGATGAAACAAGGGACAAGTGCTAATTTCACCGATGACAAATAAACGCGCGACAAGCATCAGATAGACAGATAGCAAATGTGTCACGGTAAACTATTAGACCGTTGATGCGCGTGATCGTGAGAGATATCGGTTAAAAATAGAGCGACGTTTTCGCGAAACAAATATCAGAATGCAAATCCATGCAGGTTAGACGAGGGCTAGTCAGAGAGACTGACAAAGCGGTGCAATCACGATCCACGGCGGGTAATTAGTTAGCTGCGTGTACCGACGCTTGATCGTTTTCGATTTTTCTCGGGTGTACCGCGCGTTAATTACCGTCGACGATCGATAGCCAAGTCACGAGCTTCGCGATCACGCCAATGCGTGTGCTCGGTTAACTTTTCACGCCATTTCACTGACTTATTTCCACGCTTATATTCTTATATTATACCAAATTATTTCCACAGCCATAAACGTGATGTAAGTACCAAATGAAATAGAAAATAGAATTATACGTTCAATTTTGAAAAAAAAAAAAAAAACTATTCCAATTTACTCGAATACTCTAGAGAATTTCATTTTTTCGAAATTCCATTGAATTTACCAGATTCACGAGTCCGAAATCTGTAACATACAACATTTTTCAGAACAGATAAAGTACCGCAGCCGCACTATGTCAAGTTTGACAAAACCAGAGTATGCTTTATTGGTATCTATCAATCACACAGTGAGAAAGGTGAACAGTTTATTTAATACACCTTCCCATGAATTCTCCAGTCGATTATTCAATTATTTGCTTTTCTTCACATACTATAGATTGATAAAGATTTAAAGCAGATTAAAACATTCATTGACAATCATGACATAGAAATGTATTACGAATATTTGAATGGCTCTATTTAAGAATCTCTTCATTAGACGATTTTACATAAAATAACCAAGACCATCTAATCGTTTCGTGGAATCGTTCGTCTATATGTATTTAAAAGGTACAAGTGTCTCGTGAGTTATGGACGAGAGTGAAAGTAATTCATTCACATATTTCCTCGCGAAGCAATCATAGAGATCCACGCAATCACCATCAACGCACCACTTTAGGGGACCCAATTTAAACCACATTTATTTATTCCCTCGACGAAGATCCACAGCACGGTCAATCAATCAGCTTCAACATGCTAATAAACCGCAAAGAACAACCACCTCTAGTTCTCCAGTTTGACGACAAAATTTATTTTCCACTTGCAGCCGAACCTCGAAAATAGCTAGACATGGGATCCAATGCTAGGCGCTGTCGTTGCAGAGGACTCTCCGGAAGCATGGCAAAAGTAATGGAAAGGGAATACATTTTTTAGCGTCGGTGGTCCGGACTACGGTTGCCGGATTAACAGGGAAAGTGGATAAGCCGGGCGTCAAGGGCCGGGCAGAGGTGAGGCTATCCCGAAAAGGGAGAGGGTGGACTACGTACTGCCAATAAAAGCCGGGGTGTCAGTATATCACGTGGCTCTGCCTGGTCGTGTCCAACGATACAGTCCAATATATTACCCAGATAGCCATGCTAATTCAGCTCTAGCTCCCGCCGATTCCCCGCTTGGTTGCCTTTGCCTCGCATGCTCGTCCGTTTACGCTCCTACCCTCTCCAAACTCACCCTCTTTGTTGCTCTACTATCCTCTGGATCATGTGCTTCTTGCTAGTAGCCAGAATCGAGTATGTACACTCAGTTTCATAAGTGTTGGAACACTTAGAGAAAGTTAATCTGAGAATTAGGAACTTGCTAAAGCCTTTAACAATTATCATTTGATTTGAAACTTAAGCAAACTATTACACAGGCAGACAAAGATCATGAAATCTTAAGATGAATTCGTATGTTCAACGTCAGAACAAAAATCCTATCTTTGCGTATAATACCGTTAAGTTTCTTCTTATTTTTACTAATTGTATCTCGCGAATGTTACTTTAACCAATCCTGGCACTCGTGTCATCCAATTTTTTATCGTAATTTTCAATTTCAATCAACATTTTAAGCGAACTGTTGTAAGTTACAAAACTTTTCCAACAAAGTTAGGGAACTTTGTGTAGGATACGTATGATTCTTAATTCACAACCATCGCCCATTCCTCTTGCTACTCTTACAAATAGGTTCTACAAGCTTTTATCTTGTACAGGTGATCGGTTAATCGTTTGTTTGATGCTTTAAACGAATTATCGTGTTTTATAAAATTATATCTAACCAAAAAGTGTCGTAATAGTTTATGAACGGGAGTGTACGTGTGCACCTGTACACGGTTACATACGGAGGATGCGTTTCGTCATTCCTGCGAATCCAACAATCCTCCGCAGAGCCGCCCTACGTGGCAGGGATTTCAGCTGACATTGCATCCTCGTTACGAGGCATTATACGATCCATTCTGATAAGGGAAGATTACCCGGGCCGGATCTTTGCTCCAGCGAGAACCCGATTTACAACCACTGTCGATCGCGCTGAAACGTTCATTGTTTTGTTTATTGAGGTATATAGCGAATACAATAAAATAATTTATGAACAGAAGTGTTTTGTTAGATAGACAATTTTTTGAGTTTGATATTTTGCTGTGTTTGTGGGGGAAAAATGTTTTGGACGCTTGTATATTTGGCGTTTCAGGTATAAATACTTTGTGAGATTTACTCCAAAATTGAAAAGTACAATAACAAATCCTTTAGCTTCGATACTTGAACCTATTTGTCAAGGAGAAAGGTTTCGGAAGCTTTTGAACAAGAAGTTCCAAATGTAAGAATATTATGTTTAGAGGGATAAACCGTCTAAGAAAAATGAGCTTGCTAATTTAAAGAAGTCAAACCATGTCAAACATCACCGAATTGTTCAACTAAGTGGATGTTACGCAATCTAAATCGATATCGACTCAAGAAGCGACCCTTCTTCGAATGCTTTATCGTTTCACCCTTTCATCAGTCGTGTTCAGTTATGCGCGTATCCTCACTGAAAACATTCAGATCTGGAAACCGGTTTTAAAAGGCCTAACGAACTGTGAAGCCGAGCTAATTGAGACTGTGGCAAGACGCGGCTGTATCTCGCTGCCGGAACCAGTTTACGACAGGTATAACGCTGTCTCATCGCTTTATGAATGCTAATTATCTTAAACAGAGGCTGTGAAGACGAAAAAAGTAATTTGCAAATTATTCGTCGTCGTTCCAGTTGTCTTTCGCGTCCTAATTATTTCGTTTGGCCCGAGCCTAGTTGCAATTTGTCCCCTTTTTAAAACTGCTTTTGTCGAATTTTCAGATGGAGCTTTCATACTTTCTCTGATTACATCGGGGCCAGGATTGATTTAATAAACGATGTTTTCCAACTGGACGCTGTATTCTCAATTTCGGTGTATTTAACGCGATTTATTATTTCGCTTGTCAACAGCACCGTTTTTTTTATATATTTAATTATCTGGTAGTGCGATGAAATAAAAGTTTCCCGGGGGAGAAACAGCATGATAAACCGGGGATATATCGCGTCTGGTATTCCAACGCGCAAATTGAAAATCGAGTTATGAATATTTTCGTGCGATTGTAAAGGCCACTGTGCGCCCATAGGTAGAGATGTAAAGGGACGTAATACGGTGCACGGAACGTAATACGCTGCATCAAGAGCTATATTTTCGATTTCTTTCGAATAATACGATATTGAATTTCGTGTCAGATTGGATTTAATATTCCCCCGTGCTTCACGGTGTTGGCTCCGTCGCGCGAAATCCAAGGTCGGGATTCCCGATCTCGTATGTTCCTTCTATTCACCATCAGGAATGTACAATACAATATTAAATAACAAATTACGCAACATCCTCCGGGATTCATATTGCTTTCATCCTCTCTCCGGTTTATTTATTCCATGCAAATTTATCTAATAAATTCATATAATTTTAGTGCGAATTTGGATAATTTGGTGTCCTGTGTAAATAATCCAATGCCGACACTAATAATTTTTCTGTTAACAAAATAAAATCATCTACTAGCAAACAGTACAGTACAACATTCGAACAAACGAAAGGAAACGATTGCCAAATGGCATCGGCGAAAAGCGGTAGCGCCGGGACTAAATCATTAACGTGGCTATATACCAACTCTATCGTACGAAGTTCTTAATTAAACAGGTTACGTCTCGTGTTTCCTTTGATTTCTCAACGATCGAGTCACCGGGCGCCACCCTCGCCGCGATTGCAACTCAAAGCGGCAAGAGGGTAGCCGGTAGCTGCTAGCCAAGGGATGGGGTGTCGCCTCTTTAGCTTGCGCAAGTATTTTCGTGGAAAAGTTAAATCCCGCGCTGCGCGCTGCGTGCTCGAGGACTACGTCGGGCGTACATTATTTCATTAACCGTACTTTTCCTCCCTGGTCTCTACCTCTCTGACCCCGTCGTTGCTTGCGCCATCGTCGTTACCGCTGCCGCTGCTCTCTCCAACGAGGAGAGCAAGAGAGGAGAGAGAGAGAGAGAAAGAGAGGAAGGGTTGTAGAGGGGGTTGGTTAGGGCAAGGGGACCAAGGGGTTGGAGGCAACAGGACTGGGAGAGCTGTGCGCTTTAGCTCTGCGCTATTCTAACCGGCTTTTATATTAATTAATTTGCTCAAGAGTTTTAACGACTTATTGCACTTCAATTAACTCGTTTTAAATTGCATAATCCGGCGACGCGGCCGTGGCCGGAAAATTCATTCGGTAATAAACCCAATGGCTTAACTGGCCCACCGTTGTTTCCACGAAATTCCAAGAACCGATCGTATATTTACTTGGATAGACCTCGATTTATGGAAAAAAATCATATAATATAATGGAATAGGTTAGCTAGGCAACTTTGTGATAAATAATATGCACGATTTTCTTTTTAATGGTAATATAAAAGTTTAGTGAGCCTTATCTATAGTTTAGATAATCTTTTTTAGTTTCCGCAAATATTCGCCCTGTTTTGATTGTTACGCCCTGTAATAGATATATTAAATACTTCCATAACGAAAAAATTACCATCATTTATTTATTAATAAAATAGAAGTTTAGGTTTTAGTATATGAAATGTATTAAGAATAAGTTTTGCAAAATTCCACAAATTAATTGCCGAGAAGCATCAGCAGTGTAATTATTACATTTTTAGGCGATATTCACGTGAAAATATTAATAAATAAAGTTTTATTTAAATATTTACATTTAAAAATAAAATCTATTCGTTTTTGTGTACAGTATCTGCTGATTACAACCGATTTGCTATTGGGAATAATCGATTACCGATAAACCGTTGTTTATTAAATAGCTGTTCCAATATTAATATCTTCTAATAATCTCCTTTTTCTTCTCATGAAATTACCAACGAAATACCATCGTGTATAAACGTGTGAACATTGGTAGATGCTGTATCAAAAAGTGTTTGAATTTATGTACCTCGTGGCACAACCGGGCAAAGCGGATTTAAAGTTTCAAAGATACACACATGGTAAAGCTGATGAAGAAAGCGGAAGAAGCATGAGGACGAGAATTTGCAATTCATGAAGGAAAAAGACGTAGCAGCGTTTGTTATCTTTATGTGGTACTAGCAATCCTCCGGGCAACAAACAAAAACACATTCCGTTTCCAGCTATTTAATTCAAAATGGCGAGAAAGAACATAAATGTCTGAATTAATCATGACACGAGTTGCTTGCCTAACTATTATCAAGAACTTTGTTGCTACGTTAAACAAAATTTGTTGTCTGGCTGAAATTATTTTTCAAGGTGAAGCAAGTTTGCAGATCCTTTATTTGAAAATAATTTGTAGCGTTATGTTTCAAAACCGGCTTTGTAATTTTCATATGATCACAGAAATTTTCATTTTTTATATTTGATAGTGTAGACCTCAAATAATTACCAAATTACAAAAAAGCTACATAGAATACAGTGACAGAACAACGTAGCTTAAATTTCTTTTCTTTTTATTTTCTTTCTTTTAATTAGCTTTATCACCAGCCTCTTATCTTTTTCTCACAATAGCACACTCGAACGCGTATTTTTACACAATTAAGCAAATCCTCCTTAATCCTACTGAGTTTACATTATAGGCTCAAAAGTCCAAACAACATGAGAATATTACATTAGTACATTAGTAGATTAGTAAACAAATATATTAGTATATTTAATAATTATATTATAAAAATACATTCCCTTGACTATTAACGCATACGGTACATCTTCATAATTGTCTAGAACTTAGTTCGTTTAAAATTTCCTAAAATACCAATTATATTTGTTCACTATGAATTCAATTTTTCATATCTGCAATGCTGCGTGCTAAAAAATAATTTTCATAGTGAACTTTCGTACAATACATTCCCCCTCGTATATCGTAAAACTTTACATACACGATGGACACAGATTACTGGAGAAATATTTTTCCACAATTCCACAATTTCGCGATTTATAATTTCATTGCATAATGTAGAAGTGAACGCGTTGACCCAATTAATATTTTATGACGCACGGCCAATTACATTCTCGTGAAACTGTCAACCCAACTTTGAATATGAAAAATGCTACTGAAGAAAAAGCAACTTTATGATATCTTGTCAAAACAGCAACAACCTTCTTTCCGTGCGATTACCCTCCGTGCTAACACGATTACAATGCTGCTGCGATGTAACAAGAAGCGAAAGAAGAACAGCATAATTCATTCGAGCATATAAGAAGAATCTCAACCAAGACGCTTTACTCTAAACAAGACTCATGAAGAAATCAACGAGGTAAACGTAACACCAAAAGGAGTTACATAAAGAGAAATAAAACGAGCATAATCCGAGGCAAAGAAAATCTTGCGGAATCCAAAAGCGAAGAAAGAAAAATGTGAAACAGATAGTAGCATGTAAAATGTCGATTCTTGGAAATTCACGCATTATGTTCATCTTTATATCTTTAAATTCCTTATAAATAAGTGCGCCAAAATCCGCAATCTAGAAATAAACCAAATTTCCAACGCTATGAAAAACGCAGGATTAGAAAACTAAGTTATTTAAAGAACATAATTTAAACTAACCTACAGCTACCAGTAATCGAGGAATAACTCAAAGGTTGATCTCCTGGGAAAGAAATGTGGATGGAAAGGGGCAGAGGGAGATACGAGGAGTTACGGTACAATTCAAAGGGAGGAGTGAAGCTGTCCTGAAATGAGGTCGACATAATTGCACCCCTAGTCATAGCGTTGGCAAAGCAGGAGGGGATAGATGAAGGAGGCAAACGATGGTAAGAGAAAGATAGAGCCATAGAAGGGGTTAGGTAGGCTGAGGAGAAGGAGGGTTGGTTGGTCGCCATCTATTGTCTCTCGTAGACTCGACTCGGCCCTGATTAAATACTTGACACATCCCCGCCTGATCCAGGCCGGCATAACTTTGTTCGAATTGTAATTACGGCCCGGATCGGACTCCGGTTACGAACGAGTTCCAACCGAAAACCCCCCGGAAACTTGGTCGTCGTACCCCTTTCTGAATGTCGCGGTTCTCCTGCCTCCACGATCCCTGGATCCGACTTTCCATCCAATCTGAACGAGCGCTCGATCTCGAAACAGAAATCCTTATATCTTATCTCGCGCAATTATACGCGGAAATGTATCTTGTCTGCTCGACGGAAGTTCCTATGTGCTCTGTGTACCAAGGGAATTGCCATTTCCGTCGTTCTTTGCACGGTTCGAGCTCGATCCATGTGTGTGTGTTAAAGTTTAAGGGAGGTTTCAGACAAGTTACTGGGTTTTGTGACAAATTAGCTATATGTCATTAGAAATATCGTTCGCGACGTTAGTTGTGTTAGTTACGTTCTATGCAGTGTTTTAACAAGTAGACTACGGATTTTTATACATGTATGGGGTATTTAAAGATTCAAAGATACAGAGATCATGCATTTCGCACACTCATTTAAGAAATGATATAACTCAAAAGACACACTATTGGCGGTACAGAGTTGTTTAATTTTTTGTAGTTTTATTTTTTAATGATATTCGAATAAACAGCCTTTGAACAGTTCTTTGTGAAAAACCCTGACGGAAATCCGGCAATTTGACATTTTTTGTTTTAGCTAACAAACGATTTATAGAAGTGAAACCACCTCTTAAAACAATTGCGAGTTTTCATATTACTGTGAATATTTACGAAACCATGTTAAATACAAAAAAAAGGTCAATCCAATGTTTTGTAACTTTTCATGCTGTATATTGTGGTGGTAAAGTAATTCCATCGAAACACATAAAAGCTAAAACACAACAGGATTGGTTAAATAACTGAGTGGCCGATATGTGTGCTAATAGTAGTGCCAAACGTATATAGTAATTGACAAAACACGAGAAGACAATCAACGGTAGAGAAATAAATTTAGATTAGAAACAATGGTATTTCATTGATCGCAATCTGACCGCTTACTTTACACGGAGATACGTGCCGTTTGAATGTACGCGAATGGCATTTTGTTAAACGTATAAAGGCAAAAATATCATCGCGGGATTTCGTTTGCGAGGCTCGTTATCTGATTACAGAAGGCATGCTACTCCGAGGCATTCGCGATCTTGATGTATACGTGTGTCCGTGACGGCTGTTCCTCGAATCACGCGCGATCCCTACAAATTCTCGAGACACACGCGAGCCAATCCCTCAGCGATTTTTTCTCAAAAAAGGGAAGCCTTTGAATTTTACGAATAAATTCGTCATTTGTTTCCTACACGATGGTATTCGTATTTGCATGAGCAAAGGAATAATTAATTTACTCTGGTTTTTAGGTCTTCGCACATAGGAAGGTGCAAATACTCTTTTCCTATCTGCGAAGAATTAGAGATAAGAATTTCACAAATATTACAGTATTTATATTTTCATTGCAGAGCAGGATTTTGTAATTAAGCTTAGGATAGGTGTACTTAAATTTTTCAAGACAACACAATTTTTCTATTTGTAATAAACGCAACGATACACGAAAAAAATATAAAAAATATATGTTATAAACAATTTTAAGGTCTCATCTAGAATAGGATCTTATATACCATATCTCAATGATCTCAAAAAAATCAAAAGGAATAATTTTTTACTATTATATAATACAACAATCGTCGTAAGGATTTTGAACAATTTACAAAGTTATGAAACAGCAATTTATCAATTTTTAACCAAAAAAATTCCAACATTTTTGCATTTTTCGATTTTCTATAGGTGCGTAAACATCCACAGTCTATTAGCCATCGCATTAAAATTCTCATCAAATATATAATTCATAGATTTCATGAATTATTCACATTACCAACTAATAATCTGTCAAATTACAAGCTTCCAATCCTTCGAATTTTCAATAATAAGATGAACATAACAGATATGCTTCATTAAATTATGAAACGAACGTTATTAGTTGCTTTTCGGTCTGACAGATAATAGTACGAAAAATATGACGTAAATGTGAGGAACGCATTGTAAATTAGAATGGCGGAATTGTCACGAAAACCGGTATCAAATTTATGGACAAGCCGAGCTGGAAAATCTAAATCCCTCGTGATTGTCTGTCAATTATTTATGATTGGCGGCAATTTGTCCAATGGAGTATAAGCCCTGGCGGAATGGGGGTTTACCGGCTGTCATCCAACGTTTCGGACTATATTACTCGTTTTTATTCTTCCTCGCCAATGTAACAGTCACCACGAGCAAAAAATAATTTCCGACTAGTAATATCATGTTCCTGACAAACCCTTCTTTCGATATCTTTCGAACATCTCGATACTTGTTACTTGCAAACATACACATCTCCCGTTTTTAAATATTAAGGTGCTATAATGTACTAGATGATTTTCAATGTTAAGCTTGTCAATTTAGATAAAAAGGGATATCGTGTAGTATTTTACCAAGCCTATGGGCCAAACTTGGGAACACGAGATACTTTGTTTTATCGTAATAGTTTCAACATTATGTTTGAGCCTTTGAATTTTATTTTATATGCATCATGAAGGCACTCGATAAATACAATTTTGATTACAGAATTTGTTTCATAAATTAAAAGGCTACAGACGTTATATTATAGAACGTTAAGTATACGATTTGAACACAATAACCTAAAGCTAACAATCCTTCGATCGATTAACTATGTCGAGGGAGAAAGGAAGGAGCAGGACTTCGTTATCGTCGAAAATTCCCGCGTAATAGGACTTGTAATGTCTAACGGGACGACATGCCATTGTGGCAAGTGTCGTGTCGCAAAAACGACGCCACGCGTTGCCAACGGAAGGGAAACGAAAGATGTTGCGACTGGAATCCCACGCAAATATTTTCTGGGCCATTTCAGAGGAGACTCTGAATTCTTTCGACTTCATTCCAGCCGACGATAAGCCACGATATACGGAACGGTACTCGCGTGATACAGCCACATTGATCCACCCCTCGACGACCTAACTTAACCCCTGGACTTGACCGATCGTTTAATTTTGATTATATTTTAAATTAATGAAGTTACGTGAAAGATAAGGTTAGAAGGTTATAGTTATCGTGTGTCGTTCACGCGTTTGGTTGATTGTTACGAGTTGCTGAAAATATGATATCCTTGATTTTGGATTGACTATAATTAGAAAATAATTAGTGTACTTTTGAAGTCAAATATGAAATTTTATGGTAATTGGTTTAACACATTTAAAGGAAATTTGTCATTCAACAACGAGTGAGAGAATATAATTTATGATACGGAAAATATATCGTTTAAAAAATTTTTTCTTTCAATCTTTTACAAATATGATGAATCAAAGAAGCGAGACATAAATACCCTAATTTGTACTCTATAACTACTTTAATAATATTCTTATATGTATAGAATATACGTGACATGTACGTAATACACCTGTTCTTTAAGAAGAGAAATACTTTCATTTTCTTTCAAAATCTTTCTCTAGAATTTTTTCAATAGAGAGTTTAAAACGTGTAGATATTAATTTTTTCTATCGGCTGTCGATAGTATTCTCGATCTCACAATCAAAAGACGTTCGAGTTAAGCAGCACCGAGGGTATGTGTCGATAAAAGAAAACTTATAAAACAGATGTGAAAGAAAAAGCATTTAGGAAATATTTCAAAAGCTATTAAAACTTTTTCAGTCGAATAATCTTTCTCGCTCTCTCTTCTATGTTGCTTAGTTCAGGAAAAGAACCTTTAGGAGATAACTTAATAATTGAACGAAATTGCCTTCGATAAAGTACCATGGAGCTATTTACCCCTTAATTTCCGATTTCCTTGCTGTAACTTTATGTTAACAGTTACCAATATTTACTTCTTTCTTTATTACTGAGTAGAAAACAAGCGTTAGAAAACATAAAAATATTATCATAACACGGAAAATTTTTCAATTTTGTACATGTAAACTGTCATAACGAAAAGAGACTATAGGAAATGATTTTCAAATATCATTTTTATGTAACTATTTGTATGCAATAAACGTGAAATATCTACGTGCGACAGAATTGATTCAGTTTTCATCGTCTAAGGATGAATAAAGAGCTCAATGAGTTAAAATTATGCATGTCTGAAACCTACAATTATTTCATTCTTAATGGAACAAGGATTTCTTTACCAGATATTTTGAAATTTTAATCCACCGCGAACATTGTGTCAATTTTTAATCAACCAAAATATCGCTGATAAAATTAATATAACGTTGTCCACAATCCTTACTTCGTTTCACAAGAATAAAAAATCCGTCCAAAATGCGCGAATTTATCGATATCGGCGTGCAAACCGCGTGCGCGCCAGTGTTTACAAATTTATATCAAAGATTGTCTCCGCGGTGCGATATCAGCAGCAACACTTGTTGCTCTTTCCTTCTTACAAAAGATTGATGTTTCCATTTCTCATTCAACGAGACTTATATTCATTCATGTATCGCTGGAAAATCATTTCGACACCCTACATTCCTCGTAGAACGATAAGACAAGCGTTTAATAATAAATAAAACGAGACTCACCTGCCACGTTGACGAAAATCCAGTCTTCAGAAGCCACGTTCACCGAAACCACGCGTTCGTTCCAATTTCTTCACCCTTCGCTCTCGTTTACCCTCTCCGTTTATGATTTCCCCGCCATGTCACGTCGTAGCTGGGCTTTCGTAGTCCCTAGAGTCTTCTTACCACAGATCGCACTGCACGTCACTGTGTCTCTCTTCCTATGTCTCTTTCTTTTCTCTTCCTTTTCTTTATTCTCACGTGTTTCTATCTCCAACCACTCAACAAAAGTTCAACGTGTACAATATACTACAAAAGTACAGTGTACAATATATTTCTATACAATACAAAGTTCACCACACCACATGATCACGCGACGAAATAGAGGATTTACATCAAGTTCACGGCTTGTTTCCTCATAGAAGAGAAATACCCCGAAATATAGAAAAGAGAGCTATCGATATCTTGCGAGTAGAATCCTTCTGGTGTCTTTTTTTTCTCATACAAAGTTTCGAATAAGAAATAAGAGCGAACGAAGGTCCCGAGAATGATAAATTATAAAATGTAAATATCGAAATTTTCAGTCGAATTCCTCTTCGCGGAAGTATTTTAACAGAGTGCAGAGTGCACGGCGAATCTCGTCACGTGGCGGCGAACATTGATCGTGAACGACCTTGGTGTCTCGGTGCACGCTCCCCCGAGAAGGTCACCAGCACGTCATTCACCTGTTACCAAGATCAAAGACACGAATTGAATGCTTTAATCCTTTGAAGACCTATGGAGAAAGCGCTTTACGACGAGGTCACGCAAACTCCAGCGTTATCATCGATCATGAAGAAACGAATCAAGCACGAAGAAACGACATGAAGAAGGTTTTCAGCATGACGCGTCCTCTGCTGGCTGGTACCACCAGTGGACGCAACCGCCGCGTGTTTCTGTCAGATTCTCCTGTGTTTATAGTTTGGGTTTAGATCGTTCTCCAAGAGACCACGAGGAACACGTCCGTTCGCGAACTGTTCGCCAAACGCACTGACGATCCCTGCGGCTGGTTCGCCGGTGACGTTGTGCCTTCGCGGGTTCGATTCCCGGATGAGCATGCGCCACGTTCCATGCTTTGGAGGGAGGCTGCTACTCGCGGAGGTGCATCCACCACGGGAGGGTGGTTGCCAGGCGGTTTTTCCTTTTTCTCGTCTTTCCCAACTTTTGTCTCGTCCCATCTTTTTTCCTCCTAACCCTCGTTATACGGTGGAACTCCGTTTATATTAACCTGTGGAGGGACAAGCAGGTGAATATAAGCAGATCGGTAATATAATTCATTGGTGATCCATTAATAACAATAAATTTGGGAATACACGTGGTCGTAATCGTATGTATTTGTGGGAAATTTGAAGTGTAGAAATCCACTGAACGCACATCCATTAATCTGAAAATATAAATAGAAACTACAAGATATTTATGCATATATTTTATAGACATCACAGAACTATTTCAACAGCCAATTTTCTATTATATTAATAAGCCTAAATATTTAGTGAGACTACACTTATTATATGTAAGTGTTACAAGGAATATTCATAAACTATGCTAACTTTTTTGCAGTGACTGTCTTGTAATTTCTATATACGTTTTCAGATTGTAGTTTCAAATTTTGTCAATATAATCATGAAACGTAGTTCATTAGTGTATTTTTGTGAAAAATTTCTTTTTTTCCACGGGAGCGGGTGGAGGGGATTCTTTGGATTGGTGGAGCAAGAAGATAAGATTCACCGTTTCGATTCATTTAAAGGTCGAAATTGAATTTACTTCCGGATGAGGACGTGTCTTTGAACGTTCTCCCTCTTCCAACGAGGATTAGGAAGAGGAATTTAATGAGTTCCTTCGACATGAATCCTGGTGGAAGTTTGACGATTTATTTTGCTGTTTCTGCAGGACGCGGATTTGTTAGCCGGCTAACGGTCTCTGAAGCGAAGTTGAGGGGTAATTACGTCTTGAGCACTTGTTGCTCTTGCTCTTGTTACATTTCTGCTTGTATTCTCTGCGGATGCGTTACATGGTTAAAGGGCGGCCTCGCTGTAATTGCTGCCGCGTCGAAGATTTCATTTAATTTCGACGAGTGTCTTGTAGGTGATATTATGTGTGCCTTATCTTTATATAATGCGAACATTTTCTTGTATAGTATCTTTTTAAATATAAACTTTATTGTACATATATCCGGTATTTTTTAAAAATAATTATTAAATTTAGCGCGAGTCAAGATCGTTATCAGCGATTTCTATTCTTAAATTTTTCTAGTGCAATATTTTTCTTAAGTAATTAACAAACTTTTTTAAAGCGTCGTATGGGCCTTACACATATGTATGTATATTAAAAATCGTTATTCTTAAAACTTTTTAATATACTACTTTTATTAAATCTTATAATAATTAGCGAATTCATGTTAGCAAAAATTTTCATTTGTAAATTATCTGGAATTTTATACAAGTTTGGCTATTTGCACCCACTTTAAAATTTCGTTAGAAATACCTTTAATATATAGAAGTCTACGTCATTTCACTTTTGCACAGTATCGATAAAAAAGAAGGATGCAGTGGGCAATCCAATCAAGACATTCGAGCAAAATAAAATAAAATAAAATTCGTCGTCGGTCGCTCCAATCAGAGAGCGCATTCACTTACACCAGACTTCATTCATCGAACGATTCAGCAGCGTAAATTTCGAATTTCAGAAGCGTGTCTAATTTCATTATTGTGTCATCGTACATAGTATATAGTATATTTTCTAAGTATCAAATTATAATTATTTACAGATGTAAGGAAAATTACATATAATGAAATTTATATACATATAGTAAAATTTATATGTAATGAAATTTTCCAAAAATTGTTCTAATTCCTCCTATAACGTCGAGTATATTGCATAGTTAGCCATAATTTGCAACCAGCACAATTAAAAAGTATATTTAGGAGTAGTTCCTTTAATGTTTATAAATAATCTAAAATGACGATTGAATGTTGTGCTTTAATAATTTCACACATTTGAAGAATGAATTTTTTTCATTCGTATACGATTGAATGTAATATGCTTCTTTTTAATACTTAATTTCCTTTACAAGTTTGAACGAATTGTGACCTGGATAAACTAATTTCATAATACATTGTATTATTACATTTTACCGTAATTGCATAGACAACTTTGCTGTTTATTTCCATACACTCACCATTGTGGCGTTTAATACACGCGTAATAAATCGTTTCCCGCCAATTATATCTTCCTCGATAAAACAAATATGTCGTTTATTCAACTGCTTTCATTCATAAAGAATTGAAAATCCATATAAAACTGTTGAAAAACAATTCATTTTTCCGAATTTTAAATATCATATTCACTAGCGAACATCTAACATTCCATCTTTAACGTTTTAGCATATAACCTATCACATTCAAGCCATTCCTATCGAACCTCTCAATTTCGATTAATTCAAAACTTGATATCGTCGATCGATACTCACCATTTTTATCTATGTACAATGTACGATGCGTGCTTCCCGCCAGTTGCATCTTCTGCGATGAAACAAAGATATCACTTTCATTCGCCAAGCAATCAAAATTAAACGACTCTTACGACAAAATCTATGCAAACTCCAATACCATGCCACTTCATTACTCTACAAATATATATACTACTGAGAATCTGTCTCTAATATTCAATTTTTATCGTTTTACACGATAACGTTCAACAACGTTCAACATTCCTGTAAGATTTTTCAGATTTCAATGTCAAATCAGCATTCGTGCCTCTCAAATTGTATCATTCCTACGCTCATTCACGGTTTATCCTACTTATTATATCCAAGAACAATTTTGTATACACCACAATATGACTACGTTGCACATTATTATAAAACATTCGCAAAATTTCAAGTACACAAGAAACGATCAACTATTCGCGAGAACCACGGCGCATATTAACTTGCTGCCCCCTGTAGGAAATTTAGGTACAACATAACATAGCGTTCACGTTTTCTCATTGGCTGATCAAGCATGAATTCGCTCAGCAGCCTCGACAACAACGCCAGATTGAGACAATACGCGTCGGCTGCTAGCAGTAGCAAAAGGAATGCTCTTGGGGCCGTGGGGGCACGGTTAGTACGAGAAACCCAGTTAACTCGGGCAGGTTGATTACGCGCGGCAGGTGTCACGCGCTAAAGTTATCAAGTTTCGTCTAACCGCGCGAAATACCTTACGAATTACAAGCAAGAGTTCTCTCCGCGCCCTTGCCTGTGCCGCAGTTAATTGCACTCGCGACCAACGAGCACTTTCCGTTTGTGGAAAAGGCGAAACAAGGGACGAAAGAGAGAGTTGACCACCACCCAACGCCACTTTCTACGCACCGCAGACTGTTCCCTCAAACTTTACCGCCTTCCTAATTTCGTTCGCCGCGACTTTTGATTATGTCTGATGCACCAGCCATTGCAACAAGAAGGTAAGAAATGACGGTTGAAAACTGTTTCGCGTACCCTTAACCTCAAATTGCGCAAATTTTATGTACTTATAGTACATAATTAGACGTAGAAGGGATACGTATGTATGTTTTTAGTGGACAATTAAAATTTTTTAGATTAGATATTGGAATTTTATATATGTGCACAGGGACATTCAGTGTTGTGGAACAATTATGTGCATGGATATTGGTAAATTATCATGACACTGGTGAAGCGAGGTTAACATAAAAAGTCGCTGGGAAGCTTGACCTGTAATGAACCATGTATTTAAATCTTTTGAATGGATTTTCGAACTGAATAGTGTAAATTAATGCATTCGATCGTATAAAGATATTATAAATAATACTAATGATGAAATGAAATTAACCTGAAAAGTTACTAGAAAATTATTTTATTTTGAAGTTTATACTGAAAATATCCATGCATTCATATTTCTAATTGCATTTTTTATCATCATTTATATAAAAATATTGTAATTAATACATGGTAACCAGTTAGTTGATATATTAATATATTTAGTTTCTTCTAACTTTTGCAAATACTCCTGTAAACTATATAGTTTGAATTGTTATCTTACATCAATACAAAATTTGGTCTTATTAATTGTTTCCCTAATGGATCATTAAATTTTGCATAAGGACAACAGAATTTAAAATCAAATATGAAATTTAAAGGTGCGAAAATGCATACAATGTTGGAACATACATAAAGTGTCCAGAGTAAAATAATCGTCATAATTTTGAGCAGGTGAAATAAGTCCTATTTTTTCATAACAATACAATGTTTGTTAATGAAGTTTTTTAATAATATAAATAAAACTTAGCAAGCAAATTTTAAAAATTACAAGCTGCATAATCATCTTATTCGACGAGGGCAATATTTCAGACCAATATTTAGGTTTCATCTTCCAATCATATTCATAAAAATATGTATTTACCAAAACATCTATAATGTATCGATCATTACAACAAGAAATAATTATCAAAAGTGTAAAAAGAAGGTATATTCTTTTCTGTAACACGTATGATTCATTCGCAGGGATTTTCATTCGAAATTTTATCACGGTCTACAATTTAATGTTTGCATGTATTTAAATACATATGTGACAATACGTAACTCGATTTTCGCGCGTGTTTCCCCCACTCCTCCGCTTAACCTCGTATCAGCATACGAATTTTGCGTTGGCGGTAATTTCAGGGGATGCATTTCTCGCGGATATAGAGGTTCCGCTGCATTATCAAAGAAAATTCTGGGTTAAAACGTTGAAGCTCGAAGCTTCAAGCTGAATATCCGGCAGATTTTTTTATCCGCTAGCGATTCGCGCAGCGATAAAGAAACGTATTTTCCCCTTTGACGATGTGTTCGCGCATCTCCGAATTAGTTCTCGTACCGGTGCTGGTTACATTTTGTATAATTGCGAGCGGCTTGTCGCTCTACAATCCGCGTGTGTATGATTATTCATGCCACGAGCGAGTTCTCGTTCTCAGAGTGCGTGGAATCGTACGATACGCTCGTCCTCGTTCATCTATATCGCGAAATTACACAAGAAAATGTATTACAGACTTTCCGTTCAATAGAAACTGGGACTTTTTAAGAGATTCTAGAGAAGCAGCCGAGGTTTAGCTTTCATGAGAATGTCAGGAGGTTAATTACTACTAGATTTGAGATATTTATGCATTTAGGGAAAACTTCAGTTTACAAAAATGCAGAGAATTCATATAACATGCAAGTTAAATTATCTAATGAAAATTTGATTATAAATTTTACGACAAAACTTGTGTCGAATATTAATTTCTTTCACAATGTAGAAAGTTAGATCTCAATCTTTTTTCAATTTTCTGCGAATTACGATAGAGAATACGCACAGGATGTATAATCGTAAATTTCGATGGAAGAATAAATTCAAGTTCGTCGGGGATCTTTAATTCATTTCGCAAACAAGTTTCACCTCCCATAGGAATTACTTTTTATTCTCCTTTTCTTCCTTTTTCGAGGAATTGTATGAAATTCGCACAGACGAGCCTTCTTCAATTCACCATAAAAAGAGTGATTTAAGATTCCGTCTGCATTCTTAGAATTATATCTCTATCATCCATTTTGTACCCTCCAATCGCGGGTCTGGTGCAAACGCATTTTTCTTCCGATACTAAGAACGGGGAGTGGCGTAAGTTATTTCTTTAGTTCGATGCTGTGAAAGTCTTCGAGGGGTAACATCGTCGACGATACCATTTCATCTCCCGATTTGTTATATTTACCAGAAATTTCGTTCAATCGGGCACTTCTGTGGAATTAACCCGCTGAATCTGCACTGATTCACAGAAGTATTTGAACATTTATAAACATTTTCTATGAATATAGTATGTGTTATACTAAACATACATTTTCAAATCGGTCTCAAATTCTACCAATATAATTTTGATAGTAGTGTCTCATTACAATGCTAATGAAACTTTAAATGTTTTATATAGCACACATGATATATTCATAAAGTTCATATATTCAAAAAATCAATGTATTAGGTTATCCGGAAATATTCTTTCGTTTCATAAGGTGATAATAGATGAACAACAATTTCTGTTTTATATTATTTTATTGAATTAGGTATGAACCATTTCGTTCCATTTCTATTATTATGTTCATGCATAATTTAATAACTTAATATAAAACAAGAAACATTGTGCGTCTATTGTTTCCTTACAAAACGAAAGAAACTTTTCGGATAACCTAATATATATAGATTCATGTGTCTCAGTTGAACGAAAACAGCTAAAACTATTTTCATCGACTTCCATTAAATTCGAAGCACGTACAAACGCGAAAAATTAAAGATGAATGTTATCCCATTAAAAGATATAATTCAAAAATTCCAAATACATAGCCATGTAGCGCTTTAAAGAGCTTTAAACTGTGGAGCGAAAAGCGCGCGTTGCCCCCACCAATACTCTACGTGTACGTGTGGGGGTGCGGCGACATCGTCTTTATCGTCTGGTCGGAGTGATTAACTTCCCTTTCATTAACGCAGTATTCGTGACCTTCGTCGTATCCAGCGTTGGCGGTCTCTTCCTCGTCCCATGAAGCGTTTCTCGTGCATTCCTCTCGCATTTTAAACCGTCTCATCCTCCGGTTATATCTCACCTTACCCTTTCTATGAAAGTCTGTCGAGGCTCGAGTTAATAATGTCCTCACAATTAATAATCGTGAAATTAATACCAAGACACTGGGAATAAAGATAGATAGAGCGCCGTAGTCTTGTCCTCTCTCTGTATAACCTCTCTTTTCCACGCTCGCCTGTTTTCACGCCTTTATCCGCATTCGCCGTGCACCGTTCAGGATTAAACCTTATCGTCGGCTTTCTCTTTGCATAGGATCGCATGAAAGACGCGATCTCCAGCCCGCATCTTTTTACCAGAACCGCTTTGATTTCCATCCTTCTACTTTGATCGAATCTTTGATACGCGTTTTCGACTCTCGAATTTACTTCTTTCATTCTTCCTTATGTCGGCAATACTAATTCGATTACATCTGTATGTAACTTGATCTGTATCACAGATCACTGTGGTAATCAGATCACTGGTAAATATTGATTTTTGAATATTTTGACAAGTTACGTAACATTTTAAGAAAACCATTCTTATTATCTTTATATTTTTATTATTTGTGCTTATGTACATTATCGATCGTCATATTGCTAAGAAGTATTTCAGAGGAATATTTTGAGACAACTATGCGCTCAGTTTATATACTTTGTACGTATAAGTATGTATTTTAATATTTATGAGTAAGTTGTATATTTGGTACAGAGAAAAAAATAAAAAGAATAAAATTGCCATTAACGTCTTCGTGAAACTATAAAAGATACTATACAAACTGCAAAATTCGCTATATTCGCAATATTGTATGCTATATTCTGCATACAATATTATACATTATAAACACTTAATTCTATAAAGTAGAATAAACTAACAAGTATTAGGAAATTTTTGAGGTTGTGCATTGGATTGATGCATTGCTCTGGTGGTGTAAAATATTTTTACTCAGCGGAATCGTTGATCGAAAGAATTAATTGATTCTCGGTGCGATCGTTCAATCCCTTCAGATTGCATCCTTCTCCGTCCTATTCGCGCGATGAACAAACTGCACGCCGGTGCTCTCTGAAACGAATTTGGCAGAGCTCAAGGTTTGATTTCATCGAGCCGGTCTATTGGCTAGGGCCTGGCTTTTCATCGGATGCGCGTTTCCACGTAGCGAGCAATTGATTTAAAAGTAGGATAGGTCATCGATTCGCCGCGTGGTCTTTCAATCGGGATTGGTAAATGAATCGATTGATGAAAGGAGGACCAACGAATTTGCCGTAACTCCGTACTTTTCCTGTGTATTATCGAAGCATAACGTCCGGGATTACGTTTCACGATTGGAAACGACAGTCGAGCTCTCGTGTGGTCGTTACAACTTTCGGTCTCCTTCCAAAACACGTCTCAGCAATTTCGCCTGGATACGTATACTCCCTGTATCGGAATTTATCGAAACTTTGTAATGTTCTCCGGCATTATATAGAGTATTGGAAGTTTATGCAATGGGTGTTTTATTTCGATCGATATCGGTATGCATTTCTTTCGACATATTATCGTTATTGCAGAGTTTCGGCAAGTAGTATGAGGTTTCAAGAAAGAGAGACTTTAGACATTAAATATGACTTCTCGAGAGGCAGCGATACTCCCCTTCTTCGTAGCTAATGTTACAATTTCTTGATATTCTAGGAAATGTAAGAAGTTACAATAAATTGTTTGTTTAATAAAAAATTTACGTCAATATCCCAAACTAAAATTTGTGAACTGAAATAAAACTTGTTGAAGCTACAACACATTTTCATTCAACTCCTTTTTTTGCCCATAATTGATCTCAATCTCGATGCGTAAATCCCACGCGCGTTTCACGTGTCTCTTCTTCGTTCTATCCATCCTTTTCCAACTTACATTCTGATGGTTTTCACCCTCTCTCATTGTTCCGCGAGAGAATCTAATGAATTTAAGCCGTCAATAATACGTGACGTCGGAAGGGCGGTAGAAACCCTCTCCGGTGGGAACTCGGAAAGCTGCTGCGAGAGTCGTGTGTCGTCCTGGTTTGCTCGATACGGATTCAGTTGTACGAGAACGTACACACACGAGAACACGTACGAACGAAGGGACCGGGTTGTACACAACGAGGAGCAACGGGTCGGACGCAGTCACTGTGAAATTAACGAATTTTTCAGGATAGGCACATTAACTGCTACCGATTGGGTCAGCAGAAGCGTCGAACCGTTTATGACAATGATGCGAACGATCCCGCGGAATGACAGAAATACAATCGAATAGCTTCGTGGGTATGTATATATATGTATATATATTTTTTTTTACCTGGCTACGAACTTGACGCTGCGTTTCTCTGCACGTGCGAATGGGGAAATTGTAAAATGTGAACCGTGAATCGTGATTTACAGGGAAATCTGTCTTTTGGTGGATGTTTGAAATGGTTGGATTCTGTTTGGGACCGTATAACTCAACTGCGCTGAACTTATAATCTTTCACTTTTGAAAATTCTTTATCTCAACAATATGCAGATTAAAATTATACCCTTGTCAGAAAATCTGATAGCAGAACACAACTATTTATTCTTAATTTGCCCAGCAAGAAATACTTCGATCACCTAACCATCCAATCTAGGCACATAGATAAAACTTTCTCTTTCTAACTGCTATCGCATCACATGGAAATAAAGCCCTTAACCAAACGATCCTCAGGTAGAACAGTCGACCTAACGCATCGAAATCGCGCATTCGATAGGCCCATGTTACTGGTACGAGTTTAGAGAACGATCCAATTAAGCGAATACTTCCGAAACGTATAATCGTTGTTCGCTTCGAAATGAACCCTTGGTGGAGGACACGGGGCTACGTTCGAAAGTCGAGGATCTCGAAAAGTCGAGTATCGCGATAAGGGTGGTAGCGGGTGGTGTTAGGGGTGGAAAGCGGGGGGTTACCAGTAGAATTTCCGCCTTCGTGCACCTACGACCGTTGGGCAGGGCTAATAGGATTCGCGAAATTAATTACCTGCATTTGCATAAGCCCCCGTAAACGTTTTTCTTTTCTACCCTGGCTCCTCTTGGGCCGAGGAACGAGAGAGGAGCGAGGCGGACGAATAATTTTCACGAAGAAATTCGTTACTTCCGAAATTCGTTACTCTCTGTTACTTCCGAATATTCGTCGTCTTCTTCTCATCTGAATCTCTCTGGCGTTGCTCTCCTTTTTCTTCTATTCGGACTGCAACGAGCCACTGCGTTACGCCGTTGCGTTTACATCGTCAAGGACGACATTGTCCTCGTTGTCGTGCCGCGTCGTCGACTATGGGCATAGCACGACTAACGAGATTTGTCGTCCAGGATAATTAGATTATCCGTACTTTCTGGACGAGCGGGGGGAATTCACATAGACACGGAGACAGGAAAACGAAGCATCCATACCGCAAAAACGACGCCATTCTGTAACGAGTGGCCATATGTTTGATAATTCGCCGGAGGAAAAATCGCACCGTTGCTCGTAAAGAAGAGCCGCGATCGGCCCGGGTCCGACTTTGATGAAATTTTGTAGAACAATCCAGAAAAAGATAGTAGCTACTTATCTTTTTTAACTGCGATAATTCAAGTTCAAGGGATGAAACCAACCTCCAAAGTTCGACCCCTTAGAAGTTAATTCAGAAATTACCGAGTTATACAGATATAAAATTTTGTCAAATCTTTTTGATAATATTAATTCAATTTTGTGTGTCAAGACACTTTGCTTAGGAATTATAACAGTTACTCACTTCACCTCAAGCTCTCACAACTTCAACATTTTCAATTTCCAAGTTTAGTTTCTCTTTAACATCCTAGGGGTCACCTCTGTACGGTGGAGGCTTTTAAGAAAATGCATGGGAGTCTGAGTTGTAACCCCTGCGAAAATTCGTCGGTGGCTGCGTATTCGTCGAAATTACTCGCGATCCGTGGTTTTTGATCTAAAAAGCGGAGGGGTCGGCGACGCCAGGGATCTCGTGGCATTCACGAAGCTATTGTCACGAGGAGATCACGTGTGTGATGCGCGAGAGTGGGACTCAGCCGGCCTCGGGACATCGAATAATAGATATTACCACAAAAGCGGCGTGTGCCGTCACGTTGAAAATTGATTGGACATGTACCCGGTGGTTGATAAGGCAACCTCTTGTTACACGTGCCCGTGGATATATGCACTTGTCCACCATTGCAACGAGAGCAAACGTAAATCGCAAATACTTCGCTTTTCTGTCGCGCGCGCCGCGCCGCGCCGAATAGAACCGTATGCAAATGGAATCGCAATCGAGAAATCCAGCGCTCGTTCCGTTTAAGTTCCACCTAGCCTTCTATTGTGCCACGGTGCTTTCTGCACCGCGACTGTTATTAACGCTTTAAGTTATTCATACCACCGGCTGATGTGGTTCCACGCGAAAGACAAATACGAACGATTAAATTCCAGTCGTATTCTCTGTTCTTTAATTTAATTGGACGAACGGGTCGATTGTTCCTTGGAAATTAATATTTGATTTTATGGATTGTCATATGTATTATTGTCATATTCTTATTTTTGTGCATTGTACTATTTGCAGATATATCATCGGGTCCTATATTTGTCAATTTCTTCCATAGTTTAGCATATCTCTTGTTACAATACGAACTATGTACATGCTGGTTGACTTCGTAAATTAAAATACATACTATTATTTTTATAGTCTGTACTGTTATCAGTACACAGTGTACTGTTGTATACGGTGTACAATGTATAGTTATGTACCTTGTTATTGTACGAGATATGAGAATGATGAGAATTTAGGTCGATTCTCATAATTTTTAGAAAAGATTGGTCTATCTTTGTAACTTCAAGTATTCATCGCGTTCTAATCTCCTTCTAACGCTTTTATTATATTACACGCGCTACACAATATTGTTAAGTCTGAGGGGCACTATTACGTTTGAATCTTCCCCATTTCTTGCCTTCTTTTTTTTTAGCAATATTCTCCGTTTCTGTAATGACTACAGGAAAAAGGTGGAGACGTCGTGCACAATAAGCAGTATTCCCTCCTACACAGTGGGATGATATCCCTTTTACACCGGCTAAAAACGTCACATCTCCATAGAATGCTGTTGGGAATAATTCCGTGCGAAAGTTTGTCTGATTATATGATGACAGGTTATTATGTAAAACATAATCGTGCGGTTGAATGACCACCTTCAATCTCGACGTATCGCCGATTACAATAATAACGGTGAATAATCGGTTGTGAAACAGTACTATTATTATTTCGTGCAAACGACATTTTACGTGCACCTGGCCCATAAAATACCGATCGATGTAAGAAATTGGCGTACAGTTGCTTTCACACACTTTCCACTGCATCTCCATTAAATCCGAGATTGAACTGGTTACATGCTCGTGAAAGTATCGTGTAATTGATTCTGAAACGGATTATGACGAGAGCGGCATAAGAAAAACAGTAACCCTTTCGTTGGAACGAATCTGAAAGTTAATGAACGATTGGGTAATTCTGTTCAAGGTGTGTTTGTAATTTTGCATCGGTTAAGTGGGGAATCAAGTCGCAAAGTAGGTGATTATTGCACTGTCTATTATATTTACATATCAAAAAGTGATATTATTAACCCTAAATCTGTACGAGATTTCATGCTCAGTGCTATAAACGCAGAAAAAAGAAAAAGAGGAAAAGAGGAAGAAAATGATACGACGGTTCCAAGTACAATCGATAGCTACAATGCGCCTAATGCTGGAAACAGGAGGGTCTTCTTTGGTCCAGTCTCGCGAGCCGACACCATCCAGAGATTGAAAGTCGATTGAATGGCGACGCTGGACAGTAGCAGCAATAGATACACATCAATTGTGCCTGTGAACTTGAATTCGGGACACAATGGATCCAATGAAACGCATCATTATTGTCCGATTCCTCTCCCTTCCTTTCTCTATGTCCCTTCTTTACCACACTCTGTTCTCTCTATCCACTCTGACGAACCCGAAAACACGATCTCCGACCAAAGGTCCAATGTACCTGGAGTATCGATTGTGCACGTATCAACCACATTCATGCTCGACACCGGGAAAGCGGTCTACATACGATTGATCGGAAAGTTCGAACTGTCGCGATAACCGATTTCTAGCCCCTAGGGGACGCACTTACGTTTCTGGCCATACCTACGATGTCGAATTGACATGTTCGATCGATAACGTCGATACGAAGCGTGTTTATCATGTTTTACACCGGTACCATCGCCCCGGTGCAACGGATTTTCCATTCGAGACTATCTCTGTAATGTCGTGTTAATTGCTCCTGATCAATCGTTGATAACGTCTGGCGTCAATAATCGATGACATTAGCCGATTGAGAACAAACTGGACTTGGATCTCTGATTATGGGACTATCAAAAATCAAGCTCCTCTCGCGAGATTCGTATTTCTAGTGTTATCTGTAAGTTACCTTTCTCATTTCGGCTGTGAGAATACCAACCATGGAGGAAGACAGTATCTTGAAAAACTAATTGAATGCCGAATCGACGAGAAAGAAATGCGAGTGAATTCTGAAAATCCATTTAGACGCTTATAGTCTACAACAAAATTCTTCGTATATTTTATAAGAAAGCTATTTTTATATAAACAAATGCTGTATAATACAAAGAAAAAATACAATTATATTTTATAAGTCCATCGAGGCACAGGTATAAGATACTTTTGTATAGATCGATAATCTTTGATTCAAGTTCGACTCGGTTTCTACACTATTTTGTAGTTTATATTATATTTTATATTACAATATAAACTTTCTATTATTTCCAAAAAAAAAGCTTTGACAAGTTTCTAACTATCTTTTGAGGTTCACTTCATTTTCTCTAAATGACTCAATACCTACAAGCAGGAGTATATCTATAATTATGAACGATGAATTATATCAAATCAAACTTTCGAACCAGTATCCTGAACGATGGTCGACCGTTTAGCATTGGACGTTTCAACATTTCGGATGGCCGATTCCCGGTTACGATACGCGAGGAACAAAGTTGAGCGGAACTTAGACAAAAATATCCGCGAGCTTGCTGGTCGTGCGGTATCAAAAGGAACGGAGGGAAATGGAGGGAAACGGTCGGACGTGAAATAGCATAGAATTCCGAAACAGGGTTTAGTCTGTGGCGAGTAGCAGGGTGGTCGGCCCTATCGATGCAACGACGAATGGTCGGGAGAGGAGGAGTTCATTACGCATGGAAAAATAAACTAAAGGGAACTGCTCGACTGCGGGACCAGTAGAGGAAGGCCGGTGCAGCATTCAATGCCACGGCCCTCTACCCCGTCTTCCTCTTTCTCTTTGTGCCCCACGGTAGGATCCCTCATCGAGAGTACCTCCATGGCCCTTATCCTGCTTTGCCTCTTCCTTCTTCGTATTGTGTCCTCCCTTCTCCATACTCTCTCACTCCCCCGTCTCGTTGCTCTGCCTTATGACCATGCGAGCCGCGTAATGACTTAACCTCTCTTGCTATTAATCATTGAAATTAAGCTGCGCTGTGCTAGAAGAATTAAACTGAATTTCGATCCTGACTACTCTTTATCGTCCCTTGTATTTTCGTTCGATTCGCCATTCATTTCGCGTATAAACTTCGTAGTATCGGCGTTGGTTAAGAGACCTAACGAGACTCGATAGCGTATAAATGGTAGAGAAAGGTATTCCGAGAGAAGGGCAATAAAAAGTATGAAACGAGCTTCCCGAATCAAGATCTTTTCTTAGAACTTCAATATTGAAAGTATTACATATGAAAGCAGATTGGTTATGGTAACTGATATATTTATTATAAATTATTATAAACGATTCCATTCTATACTTTGCTAAATTACTTAAACTTCAAAAGTTCGATTTCCTCTACCTTGTGCATATTTCCGAGTACTTCAATGAAGTATAAAAGTATCCAAAGTAGATATAACATAACTTATTACAACATTCGGTAGATGAAACTCTATTTGAATTCCTCCTTTTTAGTTACGTTCGCAAGAATCTAAAATTGCATAAACATTTGCAGCCTAATTATAAGTAACATATTGCGTACGCAATAGAAGAATTAAAGAAAAAATAAAGAGTAGATTTTGTCGTTTTATGTTATCGAGTATCCCGTTTCATGTTATCGAGTACTTCGTTCAAATAGCGCGAATTGGTAGTAGAATTCGCACGATATAAATAATAGTTTCTTTCCCGCTGTGTTAAATTCACAACAGGAGCAAAAGGACGCGACGGTGTAGTGTACGAATCCCCGAGAGGGTTCCAGGTAGCGAATCCGAAGCTCGCTTTATCGCGTATAACGAACGTCACTGCATTAAACCCTGTTGCAGTGGGTAAGCGATGGCGCCGTCGGCTATTGCGTAATCTGCAATTTTATGCATGCCTGTCCTAAACGCGGTAAGGCAGGAAAGAAAGTAGAGATTTCGTGTGGTCTCTGTAATTGCTCGCCGCGAAAATAGCACGATAATAACCAGAACCGAGGCCGGATATAAGGGAAGACGGTGCAATAACCAGCGGAACGATGTATTTAACCACTTACTTAATGCAACTCTGCGAATCTTTCTAATAAAATTAATGCTCCCATCTACCGATGAAAATTTTTATTCGTTCGTAGATCATTGCGTATATTAAAGCAACTCAGAGATTTGATATGTTGATAAAATTCTAGTTTTATAATTTTTCAATTCATTGATTTGGTGGATAAAGTTGTATGAATTTTATGATTACGAATGACAAAGTACTATAAATGTTCTTATGTTTCCTTTAACCTTGTTTCTATCGAAACATAGAAGTTTGCCAAGCAATGGTGCTACGAAAACCAGAACTTCATCAAGCAGTAACGGCGATCGTTGCTCAAACATAACTGTGCAATCTGAACGGTACTCTCAGGTAGAAAATTAATCGTATCAATCAGAAAGCAGTTTTAAATTACCTATACGCTGGCTTATTGCAAGCTAGGCAGGAAGGTTGTTTCAGATTGGTCAGAATAACCAATGTTACCGTCTGTCCTGTACATGTATGTACAGCTCCTTTCACAAGTATAGGAACATTTGATTACAAAACGTGATAATTGACCTAGATCATCGACGAATTTATCAATTATTATTAACACTGAAAGAATAATCCTGTAAGGAACGATACATAATCGTTATTAATATGCATTAAAGATTTTATTAATGTGTGTTATTACTATCTATTATATTTTTAATGTATTTGATATTTATCATAATATAATACGATTTGAAGCAAGATTTAATCATTTTTATAGGTTTTAATAATTTCATAATAATTTTTAGGTCTATTTTCTGCAAGTCTGCCAACACTTCTGAACGAAAGTGTACATAAACACAGTATGCAAGAGGAATCAGAGGCAAAGGGTACGGCGTAGGTGAAATACATGAGAGGAGAGGGAAGGAAAGCAACAAGATACCAGTCGTTCGTATAATCTGTAGATCTGACCGCGCGTGTTCTGCTCACGAATCCCGTGGGTGGTAACCGCCTCGAGGGCCTGATTTACAGGTGTAACCAGCAATAACAATTCACAGGAACGATCGAAAAAAGATGTAGAAGAATACTCAAATAGAAGAATCAATCGTGTTCCTGTTTTTGTCGTGTCTCTGCTTTTGCGCAGTGATACATATTTGGAGGAGAGAAACGAGGTTTTTGGGTCTATACTATATTCATTCAATTTCTTTTATCATTGCAGTTACGCTATTTTTTAGTTATTTCAATTGTCGTTAATTTATTTTTAATAAAGGTGAATTGAAGTTATCGGAAAAAATATTCTTAGAAAAGTTGGTTGATATGTAGGACATTAAACGATAGAAATAATATTTCCGTTAATGTAGTAGCGAGAGGTATATCAAAGTTAAGTTAATTTAATTCTTTAAATTTAAGTTAAATTAAGTTTAAGTTAAGTTAATTCTTTAAAATGGAACCTTGTACTTTTATGCTCATAATGGAGGTATTTAATAAATACAATTTTGGTTGCAGAATTTGTTCCATAAATTAAAACGTCTAGAATTTTTAGAGCGTCCTAGAATCTTAAGCATACAGTTATGTACGAGTTTTTCACATACTTGCAAAGAAAGAACGCACGTACTGTAATTGTCCGATCGGTAAATGTGTCAAATGCACATAAATATATTTAACACCCATGGTGTTAGGTGAAAGATAGATTAAAGAAAACAACGTGAATAGATCCGGTGAAACAGTCTTGATTTACGGCGCCAGAGTGTTATATCGACACACGTCTCTGCGTGAATTGGTCACGTGCGTTTCAACCGATCGCGCTCCAGTGCTTTCATCAGGTGAACGTGACCGGTGATTATCGATTAGACGCATCTTCGATCTTGCATAGTAATGCGATCGTACATCGTGAAATCACGTAATAGCTGTCGCGAGTGCGCGAAGGGATTTGCATCTGTCAATCCGCAGTTACGACATTTTCGTCGTGAGCGAGTTTACAATGATACTGTTATATCGTTCATACTTCTTCCTTTTTCTAATTAATAATTGCTCGGAAACAAAGTTGTGGCTCGATTATTATATGAAAGGTCATTTTATCGTTAATTACCAAGTGACTTTACTTTAAAAAATGTCTATCTCGTCTATCATACTCCTCTATCTTATAACTTTTTACCGTCATTTATAATTCCAGCAGCCCAACAATTCTTCATCATTTAATCTCAGTGATACATATAAATCCGGAAGCCACTATTTTACGACCTGTACGTTATACGTAAAACAGAACAATACTTTCAGAAGTATGTCACAAGGTACGTGCCTCACGCAACTTCTTACAATCTCGTCTTTCATCATCTTTGACGATCATAATTCACGTTCATCATCCTCTTTATCAAAATTACCGACATCTGGAGACCACCTGGTCATCCGAGACACGGTACAGGTCACGATCATGCGATGATACGCGCGAATATAACCACACGAATACTGCTCGCGACATATGCATGAAACAATCAGGTGTTCGTATGAAGCTCTCCAGCAGGTAGAGAAGGTAAGTAGCGTGTTTGAAGGCGGCAGAATCTTTGAGAACGATCTGCATCGTGTATTCGCGAGAAATGGAGCGACTGGCAGAGCAGGTGCGCGTACACCGCTTGGGAAATCGCGGCAAAGTCTCTTTTCTCATCATTCTTCTTTTTCTGTTTCTTTAATCCTTTCTCTTGTTATTGACTCGTTTCTTTTCTTTGTTTTTTTTTCTAGGGCGGTGGCAATTTTCAGATTCGTACGCTGAGATTCGAAAAGTGTTCATTTGGAGTGGAATGTTGGACGCTGGATTGACTGAGATTTCGATTTCTTCTTATTTAATGTTTCATCGATTGCTACTTTTCTAATGATAAATTTTTTTTACAAAGGTCACCATAAGATTATTGTTATTATTATTATAGTGTTTAGGTTCATTGATTTGTTCATAGTAAATGTATTTTATAATTATATATGCAAAGTTAATTAAAAGTTGTAATAAGAATTTACCAATTATGATATTTAATAGTAACTAAAAATTCTAGTAAGAATTGAGTCTTTCAGGACCACGCGCATAAATATTTCTTAGACTGCATAAATGAATTTTTTTTGGCAATTATTGATAATTCCAATTTCTAATATCGATAATTGGTATTAGAGGTAGTACATTTATTGCTTTATTAATTAATCAATCGTAAGAGTATAATGTTCGACCGTATATAATATAGTAACGCTCCAAATTACAACATTTTACTTCTCTAAAAGAATCAATGAGATTCGCAAGTTTCTCGCGAAATCACAATGTCCAGTTTCCACGAATTAAGTGGAAATTGCCATCGAGGCAATCAGTTTCGCGGATTGTTGCGTAACGAAGCCCGTGCAATGCGCGTTATCACTCGAAATTGAAGGATTTATTATATAATTAAAGTTATAACTCATGCGTACAGGTCATCGCGCGGTATATTCGATAGCGAGATGCAATCGAATTTCGATCGAAGCCACGAGGTACGTCAGTGACACCTGGAGTTCGATAATCGCTAATTAAAAATCGCAATGAAGCCCGAAGGAGGAAGACAGAGAGACAACCGCGTCGAGGATTTTTTCATAAGTGGGCCATTTTTTATTTTTTATTTTTTTTTTATATGTGTTTTTTTTTCATTGCCCAGATGCAGTTGTCGGAGCGCGCAAGTGTTCTGGCAGGTGACATCTGCGAGGTTATCGTGTTATTTTTACTGGCGTTGTCGCGCGTGCACACGCGGTGGACCTGCAAATACACAGCCACGGAGAACGCTTGTCCCTTCGAGATATATATGGGGTGAGAGAAAAATGATTCACCCGGAACGTGGCAATGTTGATCTCTTTTCTCCAACGAATGAAAAACGCGAAATAAGTCACGTGTAATTTTGTCCATGTATACAACTATATACATACTTTACATACTTTTAATAATTATAAAACAAAAAATCTGAAACTACTTATTTGAATGGATGTGGTAATTAAATGCTCCCTTAGAAGCCAAACAGATTAACTCCACTTTTACATGATAGAATTCATAAAGATACGTAATTTTCAGCAGTTTATTAGTATAAATAACCGCAAATTCTAAAATAAAGTTTAAAAGGTATTATTTGTAATCGTTATTCCCTGCTTTTCAATTTACGGAGTTGATCAGTATGGTCTGTGAGTGACACAAATACCAAATTATAGGATTTTCATATTTATTACAATATACATAGTTATAAATATAAATTATATATATACACTATACTGTATATATTTATAATTCTAATAATTACTACTTAATAAATATTTTCAAGGTATATATAGAGGAATTATAATGATGATGGATAACGATTTTCTTTCTGTCACCCTATACACGACCGATATGTCGACCGGTTACGTCAACAGCGTGTGCATCTTCGCTTCCACGAACTATTTATTTCAGAAGATAATCCTTAAAATTTACCGAGCGCCAAGAGATAAAGCACGGTTACCGGATTGTGCTTTTCTACTGGATAAAATGTTCCAGCAGCGTGTCTCAAATTCGCCACTCTTCTAAAATTCATACGATGCCCCATTGTTTCGTATCTTCGCGCGAACTCCCTTATGAATTTTTAAACTCCGGCCAGACCGTACTCGCGAGTCCACGCAAAATTTCTACCTGTTTATCCGCTGAAAAATAGTAGCTGCGTGCTGCAGTTTCCGCAACTTCGTTTCAACCAACGAAGACGAATGGCCAACCCGAACGAATAATTCCTACCGACTGGACGCAAAATGCTCTCTCTATACAAATTCTACCAATGATCATACGGCCCATTGAACTTTGATAACGCCCACACACATATTTCAAGAATTAGTACCAGTGTGGGCTATTTTCATACTTCTGTATTTAATGATCTTCCTCTTAAATTGCAATATTCGTTACCTTCGATTATTTTTTTATCAAAACCATCTAACGATATTATCATCAATCATGCCTCTATTTATGTGTACTTTGTATATATATCACAGCTTATGATTTTAGGAAACGTTATAAAGAAAAATCGTCAAGGGTATATCAAAAACGAAGAACAAAGTAAGAAATGTATTAAATACCAAATAAAAGTATACGAAGTGTATTATATTCAAAATGGAACCAATTACGAACAATCCAGGAATTCTATATACACATACAGGAACCAAAGCGATCAGTTATGCTGGCAGAGAATCGATCAATTGCCGGATGATCGCGTTTGACGCGTCATCCAGAAAAAGTGGCCAATAAACGAACTATTTGGAAAAATGCTGGTCTTCGAATTTTGTACTCGTTGATGGCCAAAGGCCCGGACTTCCAGGCTGACATATGGGACGCAGCAAAGAGTGCATGGTCGTCGTCACGTGAACAGGAATTCACCGTGAAACCGGTTGGTATTGCCGCAGGATCAATCAACTCTTTTGGCATTGTTCCCTTGGAAAATGGCACAGGATCGTCTCACGAGATCGGCTTTCAGCCTTCTTTCGTAGGTTCTGCAAATATCCATCGTTTTATAACACACGTTAGAATACAACGTTCGCTAAATGCTATATTCAACTCCTTTTCATGTTTTGACAAAAGAACAGTTTTGTGACGCGATGTATTCAGCCTTATGTGTGATATTTATATTTAGTAAAGCATTAGTATATAGCATGAATAGGTATCTTAACTGTATAATATATGCCAAATGTGATGCTGAACATCGGGTTTATTAATTCAACAGATAATTGATTGTTTAAATATTTTTGTCAATTCTGCGAGATATACGCTTCTACTATGTGGATATTTTAATTTTTAGATATATTTTAAGATTTGTTTCAAACGAGTCGAGTCTCGTAACGGTGCAAATGAAATTTCAAAATGGAGTATAACACACATAATATATCGATAAAAGATATCTGCAAGTGATCGAATACTTCCGCCAGGCTATGTATATTCTTTTGTAAAACGAAAGGTATTGTCTTGCCTCTTTTCAGAAAGAGCGAATCAAATTCCGAAAAGGTTTTCATTAGACGAAAAATGTGACTGGTTCGGAGGGTTTCGGGCATTGTATGCAGGCGTTGCAGCAACGAGCTATCGGTTGTTCCCTGCAATAGAAAGATGGGGACGAAATATGAAGGGGGAGAAAAGTAGCAGGGTCTTTGACGCCGATGCATTATTTATCACCGTGTATGACAAGCATTTTCATGTTAATAGCGGACCTGGAGGTCATTACCTCCATATAACATTGTAACGACGCCAGGATTCGTGGCCCAGAAAGCGGGGAGCAGACGGTGAGAGTGAAACCCGTCGCACGCAGATCGTTACGTGTGATGCAATGATTATTTTCGATTCACTGACTTACGAAAGTGTCTCGTTAGAGAATATTGTACAAACTCAGCCATTTACAACGAAAGAGATCGAATTCTTTCTGTTCTTTTGTTTCTTTCTTCAGGAAATAACAAAAATTTGTCTAATACGTGAATCTTGAAATTTGATTCGAATCAATAGCTTTTTAATGAAAAGATTCCGGAAACGTTTGAATAAAAGCAAATCGAACTCTCTTTCGTTTTTAACGACAAAAGTATTTCTAACGTACGAATTTTAATGAAATAGTCTCTGTAATATTTGAAGAAACGCGAATAGAATTTTGTTTTAATAAATACAACTTGTTTTTAAATAATACGGCACAAAATTATATTTCTCCTGTAAAATCATATAAAACATTCTAAAAAGTAGATAAAATTATTATAGACGATGCATCGTGCCAACTTATACATTTGCATGGTGGCAATTTCCGCGATGGATATCCTGAAATGGAAAATCTAGTAATTTGGCGAACCAGTCGGGGAAAGCTCCTTTTTAATTTTCCATATTAGCCTTTCGTCCTTCATGACTCTCGTATTTTTGATATATGCGCGCTGCTTGCTGCGACTTACACCACCACGTGTGCCTGTATACAGTTTTCATTTGCGTAAAAGGTATTTACATATCGTCCGAATCGCGAAGTAAAAGCGAGAAACATCAACACCGATGAAAGCTCGATCCGACAACGCCAGAACGTACCTGTTTCCTTTGAAATCACTGGATTTCCAATACCAATGGAAGGAACGAAATTACCTCGACACCTAAGATTACATAATTTCCTCCGCGTATGCGTTTCCTTAACACCATTCACGAAATTTAATTAATTCCAACCAGAGGGAATATCAGGTCATTCTATCGTTACGTAAAATTTTATTTTGCAATCGTTACGAGAAATTAATTCTTTAATCTTCATAGAACCTTTATTTTATAGCACATTATTTACTTATCATTTATTTTATAATACAAGGAATATAATACTTTACGAGTTCTGATCCATTACAGAGATAATTCATAATATTGCTGGCAGACGTTTTGTTCTTATTCATTTTACAAATGTTTTTATTAATTTCTTACAAAAAGAATGTATTTGTTATGTGTAATAGGAATAAAAAGAAAGCAATATTTTCCATGTATTTCGAACAGTATGACAAGTCTTGTTTTATATTCAATTTCATGAGTGAAATCTTTTTAATCGTCACACTTGTCACACATTCACAATTCGAGTAAAATTTCTTCATTTACGAGTTTAAACATCTGTTCCTGCAGAACTTCCATCATCATTTCACGCTCAAATAACACAACCGTTGGTTAAAAAATCACTGGAAAGTGAAACAATGGCGGGATTTGGCGAGCTTTCTCCCTTCCGGCTGTTTCCTTAGCCGGGAATAAATTACTCGTAAGACGTTTTCCATCTGCGGTTCGATCGTCGATATATCAGCGACTTATCCACGAATTCGTAAGGCGCTGGGAACGAAAAAGAGTGAAGTTCGTAGAACGATCCGACGATTTTCTGGCCTGGTGAATGGCGCACCGGCAGGAAACTGTCTGCGCGAGAAGAACGCCCGATTAAAGTGCCGTTTCGAGTTTTAAACTGCCGCCAGTCCGGAACGTGTGGCGAATAGTTACGGAAACGAAACGTTTCGCCGATAGTAAATGAAAGCTTTAACGAACACATTATGCACCTCGATCGCTACTAATCTGTCAATGCTTTGAAACCGTTGAATCTGATTTTCCAAACTTTTTCCTACTGTCACGGCTGTGTAATGATTTATATTCTTCATCCGTTTAGAAACTCCAATTTAACACTTTCAAAGCAGAAAAACAAATACATTTTTAACTATCAGTAAACTATAATTATTACACACGCATATTTCCTGATGTTTCTATGAAGAATATACAGTGCAATAATTTTAAGTTTTACACTCTCGTAATGGCCGTTAGATGATTTGCAGTGCTTCGGGTTTCGATCGTGTTTTTGATAGTGCGTTGCGTTTTATTGATATTCAGACATTTCTTCGGCGCAAAGTTGAAACACGATAGAATTCCAAAGAATCATAAGTATGTTATCTAGTTAATAAGTCGTTAAAGTAAACCGAATATTGCATGCATTCCCATTCATAAGCATTGCAGCACTTACAGAAAGAGAAATATACAATGAAATCTGTTATAGAATAATGTAAGAATTAAACATTCGCGGTGAATTATCTTCGTGGGTAATTTGGAACTGATTTCGAAGTGGTCAAATTGCGTCTTACGTATAATGCAGGAGTTAATCGATGAAGAAGGAACTGATTGCGCTTTTAGACCGTGAACGAGGCCCTTTACAAGGCTATCCTGCACCTCGAATATGCGGTTCGGTCGTCACATGCATATGGATCGTTGGTGCTTTCATCGTGTACACAAGTCGCGAATAAATATGTATGAGACCGTGTGCATCGAGATTATTCGTTACTACCTCGTTTCCTTCTATACACGGATAGTCGCCATTTTCTTTTCGTACATGGTTGCCGTTAAATTCTATGCAAATTTCGATGCCGATCACGGTTGATTATTAATACCACCATCGGTGATATGGAATTCACTTGATTCCGTTTACCTTGTTTTACATCGTTACACGACGCATCGAATCCTATGCTAACATTATTTTATGTAAACTGGAACGCATTTCGTTATTCTATTCATTTTTTATTTCGTAATTCTACCTTATTACGTTTGTCGATTTCATTTATAAATTTCTTATTATGAGTCGTATAACAAGAGAACGATAGTTCAATCGTTGAATATGTTTAACCATATGTATTTCATACCTTTTACATTTTATTTGATTTTATATTTCATTTAATATCGTCACAGTCAGTGATAATAAATTAATTAATCAAGTTCAACAATCGTTTATCGTGTAACGATAAACTCGACGTTTATCGAAACGTGTATTCATATATTATATTTAATATTTACATATGAAGGCGTTAATGTCTCTATGATATATCTTTGGTTTTTATAAAATATGACATCTCCAAAAGCAACATAGAATTTCTCCGCGAGGTAAAAATTCGACTTGAAACGCTTCCACGAAAACAGTCCGATAATTAACACGTTGCGCAAATACGACAGTGCATGAAATCATTGTGTCGAGCCGCAACCTAAACTAACCCCTTTCTTCTCGACTCTATTGAGAAGTACGCTGCGTCGTTTTGTTCCACGTGTTTCTCGTCGTATCGTGCGTGTACCCTTCCTATCGCTGGTGACAGGCTCGTTAATTAAAAATTAATAACAAAGGTAAATCATCGACGACTGTCCGCGATGAAAGAACCGGCGTCGACTTTGTAATGTTCAATGAAATACGAATGACAAGCACCTTTTTTACCGAGGTAAACATATCGTTCTGTGTCGAACGCGGGTCCCGATTCCCAAGGGAGCCTTCGTACATCCTTTGTAGCTATTAAAATCCCGTCGAGGTATCGATTCGTTTTCGACATGGTCCCTCTTGATGTACATTTCTTTTCGGACCCTATCTGACCAACCCATCGGGAATTCAGCTGTAATTAAATAGGAATGACTATTTCAATATGCTTTCTGTATGGACCAAGTATGATTTTTCGATTCATTTACCATATCTCGATAAAAGTTACAGGATATTATGGAAATCAAACCGACCAATATCACTTTTTGCAAAAATTCCGTAATTTTATAATATAAATACACATTCAATGGAATTCTTAAAGGGCTACTTTTTTACCTCCATAAGTTCATTTATCGTAAAAGGATCACATAAATAAGATAAGAAAGGATGTTTGTAGTAACATCGCTCTTCTGTACTTTTGAATCGATGGGGTTGATCAGTATGGCTTCTGAACAACACATATAACGAGACTTGTTTGTAACGCTGTAGGATATTAATAAGGACTGTGTTTATCGAATTTGATCAACTAAATCTGTCACCAATCTAAACAAATTCTATCGAAAATTTATTCAGTTCGTTGAATATTGGATGAATTAAATTCCAGTTCTGTAATTGTTGCAGCGAATAAGAGATATGTAGTGAAATTTGTTCGTAACGCAGTAATAACTGCAAAGAGGCATCCCGTAGATTACACAGCGGAGATTTCGATACAATATTAACAGCAAGGGCAGGAAGTTGGAAGAGGAGACGGTTGGTGTATACATACATATAAGTAGACAGCTAGTGGTGGTAAGATACTCTTTCAATCCAATCGGGTCTTATTTCACGCGGCACAGACTCATATTTCACCGGTCGGATGTAAAGCCAATTGAATCCCTTTATAAAATTACCTACGAGGCGTCTCGCGTCCGAGAAAAGGTGGCGTAAACGAATTTTGAATGCGTTAATCCCCGGTGATTCATTCGTCTCCGCACAATGTCTACGCGGTGAGCCTCCAATCTGCGAGGTTGGCTTTGGGGTAGACCGATCGATTTAAAGTCTCAAAGAGAAACCGTATCACTGTCCAAGTGGAGATTTTAATCCTCTGTAAATTCTAACAAATCGGTATCGTCTATCCTTTCAATCTTCGTTATTATTTGCCTTCGATGAAAAATTGAATGACAATCTGTTAAATGCATCCACGATATATACACTGCAATATGTACACATTAGAGCTAATTGTTTTAGCGCGAAATTATATTATAAATTATAGGTTTAACTGCTTCTCTCATTTTAAGCATTTTAATAACGTCTTTATGTTGTTACAACAGGATTCAATGATCGTAATGCGAGTCGATATTAGAGGAGAAGCAACTAAAATTTTCGTGAGGAGACTGATCGTCCGATTACTTGGAGGCTGGTCGTTCTCCTTCTCTTTTTTTCATGCACTCCACTCTTAGAGAATTATAGAGCGAACGAACAAATTCCCGTCATAATTTATAGCCCTATCCGGCCACGACTTGTCGGATAATCCTCTATGCCGGTCGGTTGTCGCCGCTATCCCTTGTTTTCAACTCGCCAACGCTATATAAGGTGGCGCACGCGTGCGCCACGGCCGCAAGTCCTCATAAAATCGCGCCTTCTTGTAGCTACAGTCTCTGAAAAAGTCAACATACCTTTAAATACATCGATGATTACTGTTTCAATTAAATTAAATGATTACTTGATTACCGATATCTATGCAAATTTAGATTTTTTTGTATATATGACATATGTATACACATTATTCAGTGAAAAATGTATCAGACACGAGAGACCCGCGATTACACTTTAAAGGTTGAATGTATTATATATATCTCATAATATAAATTTTAATACGTTTGCACGTTAGACGTTGGGTGGCTTTTTGAAATATAAAATATCGAGCTAAATTCCTTCGTGAATTTGAATAATTAGGTACTTAACCTTTTCCAGTCTTGAAGCAAATATAATAATCGTCTTAAAACTTCCGAGCGGTAGCATAAATATACAAAAGTGTTTTAAATATTTTGTTGCAATGCTTGGCAGAAATGATTGTTTACGTAATTGGAAGAATAAATTAATTTATTTTACGGACACATTTTGTCTGTTACATTTATCATCGTGAAATATTTATTATAGTTTGATAAGAACGAAACGTCAAATTATCAAAATGACGCGCAATTTAAATAATCTGAATGTCGTAAGGAGTTACATTTAGTTAATGGTTTTATTTCTATCGTATATTTACATTTTTATTGCAAATATCGTTACTTTCTTTCCCCTTCGCCCTTTTCGTTCACTTTCCCTTCCAACTTTATTGCAGCCTCTTTATTGTTCCCCTGTAACCACACGCAGAAACGAATGAATTTATTTGCATTTCAGATAGCAATTTGTGAGTCATTTACACAGAGACATCCCCCGTTTCCGTAGAACATTACACGCAGTTCGTCAATTACCTTCGGGCTTTCTCTTAATGTGCGTCTGACTACACCATTGTTTGGAATTCGAGGTAGTGAAATGTATTTTGTAACATTCTGACGAAAATCCTTAAATCACAGACAAACTTATTTTCCATACTTTCAAACTCACGGTGTAACATTTGTTGTTATTTGTTGTACTTTGCTATGGGCAATATTTGCATATAATGAGAAAGTTAACAGTAGAATCCAGAAAAACCAAATCTATCAAAATCGCAAGTATCAGATATTTCTTTTTCACGATTTGAAAAAGAGCGTCTGAAGTTTTACGTTTTATATATTTGTCACAAAGTTAACTATTTCCAATTTTTCGCTTCCTACACTCTCCATTTCAACTACTTTTTTTTACAACTTACAGTAATTTGCAATAAATAGCTGCGCTTTCGCATATCCTTGGATCCGAGAGAATGACGTTTTATAAATATTTTCCATCATTTTCCACTACTGCTCTTTGTAATGAAACAATCTCCGATAAAACACCGGAAACTGCCAATAGCCCCAACACTAAAACCGATAACTGACCGCTTCGAGCCTTTCAGGCGAACATGTAAACGTTGGTAATTAGAATTGTTCGGGGAATCGCGGAAAAGTCTCGCAGGATAAGATAGCAAACGCTGTGGAATCTCTGCGGGTATATCGGTTCGATCCCGTGGCGACACTCCGCTAAATCTGATAAACTCGCCTAATTTGAATATCCCGGCGCATTATCAAAATGCGATATCGGTTGCAGCCGCGTGGCTAGGTGTGCGTATCGAAACACGCTTTTAATGCATATAGATTAGATCAATTTATAATAAGCCGGTTTCCTGTTCAACCCCCATCCCCTCTTCATTGGCCATCCACCACTACTTGCTCGCAATATCGGCTCACTTTCGGCCTCTCGCTAAATTTGTATTTATATTTTCCGTTTATTGCTATAATGCCGCGGCATTATCGCTATTTATTGGCCGACCAACGGCGAACATATGCGCGGACAACGTAAACGCGAGCGCGCGCGCGCGCGACCACGCACGTGGCGCCATCGTCATTGATAAAACGTTAAAAGCGGCGAAATTCCAACGAGATAATAGAATAGCCGCGCAAACACACGATACCCGGTTCATTAACACATTAATCTGCGACTTTTTAACACCCTGCCCCTCGCTGTTAATCTCATTAGCCGAGCACATAAATGAATCTTAATACCATTTCCGACTGCCAGGCAGCTATGCGAATATTTTCGAACGTTCACATGTCGTTAATTTCGGGATACTCGATCGCGGTATCGTTTTGGGATATTTGTCGAGATTATTGGGAGATCGTAAAGATTGGAAAATTTTGCTGATGTTTCGTTGACGCGGACGCTTCGCTCCCGAGCTTTCAATTCTGGTAAATTGCCTGGGAATAAAATAAGTAACACGTGATATTTTATTCCGTTGAAAAAATCTGAAACGTTTTAACGATTCATTTGACTTATTATATATTCTAGAACTGATGAATTAGAATGATAAGATGTGCATAGAGCGAGCAAGATCTTATGCACAGTAGAAAATTATTGTTGCAGAGTCGTGTTTCTCTGTGCTTCAGTTGAATGGGGAGGGGGCGGGGGAGGGGAATATTCTGTTTGCAGCAGTTAACCCGGCAAACCGTGTACAGAGCCAAATATCGTCAGAAACGATTTCGCGGGTTGGAGGCTGTACTATACGTTCGCGGTGGCACGATAAAAGTAACGGATACGGTAATTTAGTTCGTTAATGAACTTCCAGTTGGCAAGCCGACGTTCTTGCCCGTGAGTGCAACCAGCCAACTGGGAAGATACATCGTCCCTGGAAATTGGAATACCACCGGCTCCAGGAACATCCTACGGAATCTCCACGGAAACGGAGATAAACAGATAGAGAATAAAATTGTACGCTACCAGGATCCTATCGAGTGAATCGTATTGTTGACGAAAGGGAACAAGAGATTGTTGAGATTGAGTACATAAAACTACACACATATATGTATCCCATATTTCATTTAACGGTGATAGATAGAATAGAAAAAAGGCATATTCGATATGGGAAGGTAGCGAGCAACGCATGGCAGGTTAGCGAAAAGAAAAATGTTGGGCCAAGCTGCGCGAAAATTAACATCATTACGCTTGATAAAGAAAATGAGAGGGACACGTGTGCGTAAACAGGGGTGATTATCTGCGTACACACGCTTTAATGGCGAGTTTCAACAAAAATTATCGGCCAGATAATTTTACGAGAGCAGCCGGTTTAGCATTAATTATTCCGGTGCCCCGGCGTTGAGCTTCGTTAGTCGGTAAATTGAGAACATAAATTAAAAATAATAGTTTAGTTGTAGCTACCATATGTGACACACGCCTATGTGAATGTAACTTATGGATGCGGTATCTATTATCGGATTCATACGCAAATTTACATCCTACATAAACATTAACATCGATCCCTTCGTTAAATAATAAATTCTCCCTCGTATGATAAAATTGGTAAAAAGCATAGGCGTTCGTGTGGCCAGAACGTATCATTGTCAATCAAGTTTTATGATTTTATACCTCGTTAAGCTGAGCAATAAAACCTCCATAATCCAATCAGTTCATTTAACAGAAGTACAGAATTTTAATTTTTTATATTATTGAAGCTAATTCTTCCAAATATTGGCTTGTGCAATATAAATTTGTTCGTGTAAAATTTATGTCTGATTCTGTTCTATCATCGTTTGCAAATGAAACTTTTATCACTCTTACAAATAATTTTGACAAATTTTTCCCTGATTACCTTGCACGAACGTAAAATCGCGATGAATTAATCATTTTGCCTATATCCATGTAAACTCCCTAGAGAGTTCAAGGGCGATAGGGACTTTCTTTGTTTCACGGACAGGCTGACCTTCTTTGTTTTACGGACAGCCATTTTGAGAGACGCTCATTTCCCAAACAGACGGACAGCCATTTTTGAGAGACGCTCATTTCCCAAACGGACGGACAGAGAGCAACATCAGAGATAGACAAGACCATAGTAGAAAGAATAATTGTTTAAAACAGAAAGATCGGTAGCTCAGAACGTTGAAAATCGATTCTCGATTTTCAGGTAGACACTGCACAAAACTTGTTATTTATTTCATTATTAGTGTTATTAATTATTGTTAATTATTAATTGTTATTTACTCCTATATTTTATTTAAGTATTTTCACAATAAACTCGATTTTCAGACTTCAGAATCGATCCTCTGAATTACCACGTGATAACGATCTTACATATATATAGGCAATATATATATATATATATATATATATATATATATATATATATATATATATATATATATTATCACGTCTTGTACGAAACAAAAAGATTCCCTAATGCTTACGAACGAGAGCGTATATCCTCGGCTTTCAAGATTCCACATTGGAACCTTTTAACCCGAAAATTTAGTAACCTTTACAAATAATCCGTTAGATCCATTATGCACTCTGGGCAGACCATTTGGCTCCCGAAACTACACGACGGTCCAATCCATAAAACTCTACAGACACTTTCCTCGCATCCGCGATTCCCGCCGTCGAACTCTCAGTCCGTTAATTGCACGCGAATCGAGAAAGTCTATTTAAATTCACGTTTGCTCGAGCCCATCCCCCGGTCACCGAATCTCGTCGGGTCGACCATAAATTACGCCTTTTCTCATTGTTCTCGTAACGAACAGCCTGCCGCTGGATTCCGCTCGCGGCTGCCCGCCAGGTGTTTCTCTCCTCTTCCTTTTCGATATCGATGTGAGTAGAAGAGAAAAAGAAGAAAATGGAGAAGAAGAGCGATGAAGAAGAATCTTGGTTGTTGGAATACGCAGATATAAAGTTCAGGTTCATTTTAAGGATAGAAATATTTTTCTGTCCTGCAGACCAGAATTCATGACTTGCCTCTTTACCTTATCTCAAATAATATCATTCGAATGAACGCGTAAAATGCTTAAAATCCAAATGAATAATGTTATTTTATTTGATATATAGACACTTGCTGTTTGACTTGTAGTATATGACTATTCAAAAATTCTGGTACCTAAACCTAGATACATTCTTTTTCATACTTCTGAAACTACTTCGATCCGACTAAATGTTTCGGTATCCAGTTGTTTTTAAGCCGAATATTTCGCATTGACTCGTACATATGTCTCGTATGTAACCGATCGTCCCGATTTATCAAACTAGAAATTATAATCGCAAAAATAACTTAGCCATTAGAAGCAGTCTTGTCGTAGTACGTCGATCTCGAACATGTTAATCCGTGAACAAGCTGTATACTTAATAAATTGAAAAAGAAGGAAAAAAGACAAGAACGCCAAAGCGAAGACCAAATCTCCAATTTAAAATTTTCAGTCAAAGTGGAACAGTAAAGACGGTACCAGTACATTTCAGTTACAGAAATCAGGGATCCAGTATTCTAGGGGCAATGGTAGGAATAGAGGTTGGGGTAGAAGGCGACAGATGCGTTATCGCTGCAGGCACCCCGCGAATCGAAATGAACTCGGAGTCTCTTTCTGGTCCCCAGGTCTTGCCTTCTCTTTCTTCCGCCTGGCGTCTACGTCTCGTCTCTACCACGTTGCCTTCTCTTTCTCCCCCAATTTCCACCGCTCCCTGTCGGATAGTTACGTTCCTCTCCTCTGGTTCCGTGGCTCTCATAGGTCTGCCAGAGCTACGCTCCTAGGCTGGCTGCCTAATATATGGCTCCTTGTAATTGCCCCGCGATAAATTAATACGATTTCGCACGCATGTGCCGCACGATATATAGGCCCATTGTTTCAGGGCCGTGAACATTGCCGAGAAACCTGGGGCACCAATGGAACTTCTAATTTGAATTTTAATTGTTTATATAAAGTGGAATATGAAATTTCATACGTTCTATAGTATGTTGTAACGTTAAATTACGAAATTTACAATAATAGGATACAAGATTCATAGGAAAATTATAATGTGTTTGCACCCAGTGGATAATTTAGTATCGTAAGATGTGACTATCTCAGTATCGAGATAAAATATTTACTAGGTGTTTAATTCGTACGAATTCTATTATATAGAAAAATAATTTAGTTTTTCTTTCTTAGAAAACGTCGAAGGTAATTTGTTTCTGATAGATTTATGAAGTAAGGATTTAGCAAGTGAGTAATAACACAGTAACGAAACACTTTAAACATAGAATTGTATTTAACTCATCGTTAAATTAAAAGTAGTTTAAATAATCTAATAATCTAAAATAGTGAAATGTAAAGTTTGTAATGGACGTATTTAATCGGTATTTTGAATTCAAAAATGTACACCTTGCGTTTATTGGTTATTTAATGAGATAGAAACACGAAAAGTCGAAACCCCATACCTGCAATCACAGTCGATAGAGCGTGGGACGTAACGTTGCGTTATATCGAAGCCTGCATACCCGAATTCAGATAAAGTCGGCCGCGCGTGGATGTCCGGAGATACAGTTCGCATCTCAAGGGATCGTACGGGATGAGATTGGACACGAGATGCGTTTGGATCAGGAAAAAGAACATGCTGTCCGGTAGTCCGATATGGGCAGATCTATGTGCACTTGTGAACTTGCGAAGTCGTTGGAGTTTTAGTCTCTTCTTTCATGTAGAAATTTAGATGCATATCATTAGTTTCCGTTGAATTAAAGCTAATTACGTAGTTTATTTTTAATAAAGCTAAGTGCAATTTTATTATATCATGGAATAAACAATTGCAATATCCAGTTATTTTAATTCAATTGCAAAATCAACTTAAAGAGAAAGATGTCTAATATAACGCATAATTTGATTTCGATTGAAACATAAAATATCTTATGAGTAGATGCTTGTTGCTTGAAACGTATCAGATTTCACATAAAAGGAGCTTTTATACGAAGATCTCTCTACTTTTACTAAAGTACAAAATTGGATTGCTTTCTTCGTCGAGGTACTGGCGCCGCCATCTCTCGGACATCAAATACACCGAGACTGATGGTGGACTTGATCTTGATCCGTACTCCTTTTGATTACCTGCATATATCGCATATTCGATCTCCTCGTTCCACTAACCGATCCGTAAACTCTACATTAGTTTCAAAACTATATACGCAATTCTATTTTTTATCTTTCACTTAGTAGTTTAATATTCTTTTTGTTGGTGCAATATATCAGAAAATACGATTCCGAGACATTGGAAACCATCAATTCTAAGGAACAATAATATCTTTATGTACACTCCGAATGATAGATTTTATAAAAATCTTCCAAAAATTGTCTTCGAATATTAAAAATTGTATTCGTTTTGTTAAAATCGCAGGAAGATCGAAGTATAAAGAATGAAGAATCACAGCGAGATTGAAACCAATAATCAAGCCATAGACCTCGTGATAGCGAGATACGTAATTCTCATAAACCACGTTAACGATAAAGCGAATTGGATATCCAATAACGCAAACTAGAAGAGACGTACTATCGGAAGGAGAAGGCGCTATCTTCGAAAATAAGAAATTCATTTATATCTATCGAGGAGTCAAGGTGACTTCTCGCGTTGCCGAAGGATGAAACGACGGGGGATAAGGGATGAAGAGAAAATGGAGGCCACATACAGTTGCAACTTTGATTCTCTTTCTCGGAAAGACCGATGAGAAGACACGCGATAGGAGAAGCAGAGACAAAAGCGACCGTGTCGGAAGAAGAAAAAAAGAATTTAACCGAACGTATAAGGGAGAAAGTGGGCGAAGAAACGAGTATAGTCTATCTTCTTCGAGAGAAAGTGTAGGAAGAGGCTTGCACCGCTCCTACATCCATTTGTCTCGTTATAGTTTATCGATACGGTGAACGAAACGAGTCGAGTCGATGGCGCGAGAGTGTGCGATGACACTTTAAAACCACTTGAAACTTTCGTGCTGGACTTGGACAAAACGATCGAGGAAAGGGACCTCTGGGAACAAGAGAACTCTGTCTTTTAAGTGTTGAGAATTTATTGAGAAATAATGGAGCGAGTTTGTTCGTAGATCATAGGCACCAATAACTCGTCGAGATGGAATTCTCTTCTGGATGTACGAGACCGGAGACTCCTTTTTATATATCCTTTATACCAGGGAACCCTTTGAAGTCTAAATTGACCCTCGGTCCGCGACCATTACTAAGATCTTCTATTCTCTTCTTTTCTTCCAGCATTTTCTATGTTCTTCATTTACCTTGAACGCCGTTTTCACGTCTCGTCACAATTGTCAAAGACTCACCTTCGAAAATTGTCGGCCACTATCGTCGAAACGCCGTGATAAAGCGATTTTTCTTTCTATAAATGGGCTGCGAATGGGATGCGATCAAATGAAAGGCTTTATGAGGGGATCTAATGCGGTTTTTGGTGATCTTATGGTCCAGATTTGAGTTGAGAGAAGGTAGAATAGCTTCGTCTAAGTTAAGTCTAAGTTTTTCACAATTCACAACCTGTTTTAATCTTTTTTCTAATAGCACGCGATTTACATAAACAAGCTTTTATTAAAAACTCTGGACAACTAAAAATTAGTAGTTTAAATGTAAAAGAAATAATATTTCTTCGTAATTAAAGAAGCATAATTTTCTATGTCAAACGAACTTTTTGAAAAATTCATGTATTTTTTCTATAATAATTGTGTTACTGTTCTAACGAACTGACGATGGATTAGTATCATATCATATGAACAGTGTAAAGAACTTTAGTAAAATCTTTAATTTTAATAATTTAATTGCAATTTTTTAACTCGTTAGAAATTTCAATATCTTTATAAAACGAGATATAATCCGAGAATAACGTGAATAACGAGTTGAAAGAATTTTTCTTTCCTTAATATTTACATCGATCCCCTTTAATTATTTCCGCGTAACGAGATTTGCTTACTAATTACAAATATCTTTCTTCTGACAAACAGATCCGCTGTTCGTTATTTTATTCGAGCTCTTTATTTTCCTTTTTAATGCAAACATATCACAGCGTTTATACAATTGTAACAAACGTTGGAATTCATAACGGGCAACGCTATTTTCCAGCGAATTCTTTCGTTTCTGAAAAAGAAATGGCATTTAGAAAAAGTTAAGCATATTTCATGTTCCACCTAAGTAATTTTTAATGCATAAATATATTAACTATGTGCAATGAATGTTTTATTGTATGAAACGTTATTTAATAATACATCAACCTAATATTGTTTAGAGCATAATAATTAATATTAGAGTAAGATGATGTCAGCTTCTAAGGGATAAAAGGTGTTGATTTGAGTATTTCAATGAAACTTCGATGAAATAAGCGAGAGTAACACTGATTTCATGACGAAACACAATCGATTGGATATTCGTCGCGACGATACGCGATTTCCTAAATCGATCTATCGCCATAGGTGGACGCAGTTGCAAAGTCACACGGTCGTAATTACAGTCGGCATTGTCATAGACGATGCAGCTGCGGGTAATTAGACAAATACAAATGAACTTTATTGACAGGCATCCAAACGGTGGTAAAGTGAGATGCGTAACAATCCGAAAGTGATTACGACCAGCATTAATCTTTCACAATGGCCGGTTTAATGGCGTTACTCGCGTTTTGTTGCTTTTAATCGTTAGAAAATGAGCTTCAAGTAAATGACGTAATATGTTATGCATATGTTATATATGGAATGAGAAGGAATTTTCCGATATTTGTTGCATATTTAAAAAATACAGAATAGAAAGACTTTTCGAGTTTCCAGGGTAATCTCGTACTGGAACAGGACACCAATGCTACGACTTTCAAACGCCGTAAAACTACCGCGATAAAATTTCATTTATCGTCTATTATTATCTTTAAAACACTTCTAAAGCCTGAGAAAAAATGCCTTAAAAGAAAATCTTGACGTTTCATTTCATCTTTCAGATCAAAAGCAAACACAAAAGGGATCTCTTAATCCCGGAACGAACTGCAATGATTTTCACGCGTTAGTCAGTACATCTGCGCTCATTCGTCGATAAATTAGCATGGAAAAACGCGAAATCCCACGGGAAAACTCTCCGGCGAAACAATTCGTTGCGAAAACACGGCGGCTGGCTTAATCGCGTCTTAACGAAACTGCCGGTACACAAATCGATTCCCTTCGAGGAGGCTTGCCGCTCGACAGGGGGTTGCAATGGAGGGGCAGAAAAACGTAAGTGCACCCTTCTCATCGCGCAGATTCCAATTTGCCGAGCGGCTCGGGACACGTACGCCGGAGGGGCCGTTATTTCTAATAGGAGATTTTCAAAAGTTGCATCCGCAACCCTCCTCGTTAAGGGGTCAGTAATTGCACGCTAGAAACGTGCTAAGATGCTGCTCGCCTGCGAGGATAGGCAGACTCTACGAGAGAGTCGTGACGGCTCCTTGCAACGTGGAAAACGGTTCGATGGATAGAAAGAAGAAAAGAGAGGAAAAAAAACGTTATCACTGGAGATCACGCTAATCTAACGCCTACATCCCCTTTCACAAGTGTGCAGCCCCTCGACTTGATCCGACCTGACTTTTTGTAACGACTTCTCTTCCTCACCCTCTCAGTACAGTCCCACTCCCCTTTCTTCTTTCGTGCCTTCGTTTTCCACCAGGAACACCGGTAGCGATGGCATCAAGTATTTCGCAAGTAGATTCGAACAGTGAGATTAGATGCGAAGCTCTTAAACTCTGTATGAAGACCACGGATGAGAAATACGATGAATCATATTTTTCGTCTTTTATCGAAAAGCGATTTTAAAATTCAATAGACACGTTGCCAAGCAATTTCTAAAATTGTTGAAACTGTCTGTGGATCTCGCGTCGCGCTCGTTCACGCTTAAGTAATATTAATGACGTTAGTTACATAGTCTATTATTAATTAAATTAGACTAATGCAGTGGTCAAACAAATATTATTCGTTTCTGATTCGCGGATGTGTCGTGCGTTTTTGCATTTTGAAATTTCGCATAGAAATATCTGATTCGCACGAAGTACATAAAACTCTGCAGTCTACTTACTCCAGCCCTATGAAGCGGATTTTCATTATTGGATCTGATTCGGATTTCTACGTATATATTGAACTTGATCCCATCGCTAAATGCTAGCTGTTCCTGGATGAGCCAGGGTTTTTCTGTTCGATTCGTGGCAACGAGACGATTCATCCCCGTAATTATCCGATAAGCGGAAGAGAACGCCCCGTTATCCAATGGACTGTTGATACATAGGATGATCTTCGAGAAGGTTTCCAATTACAACGCGGGATGAGAGAAGAGTGGCCCAGTTCCTTCGTTTTCACCTTCGTCTTCGATCCCTGCCTTGTTACAACCGGATCACTTTCTTTCCACCCCATGCGTGCACTCTAATGGGAATTGTGGGACACGTGATTTGATCTTGAATGAAACGTATGATTGTATCGATCAGTTCGATTTCTGAGATCTTTAAACTACACTTATAGTAACGCGTAAGAACATTATAGAATTTGAAGATCACATCTTCATTTTTGAAATTTCCAAATATCAGCCCTTCCCACGTTAACACTTTGACTGCCGAAATCACATGTTTCGCTCAGGACGTCACGGGAATATTTATATTCAAAGCATATAACGGCAAAATAATAATAAATTGATGGTACAAGACAACATTCTTCCCCAGTGGACCGTTTATCTTATTGGTAGCCACGGGTGATCACCGTGGCGCCTTGCTGACAGTTGATAGCGACTTATTATAACAAGACTTCGTTTATTTTAACAAACCATTCGCATTCGTTATTTCGTCGTAAGCAAAACGTCCAGAATATATTGTTGAAACGTGTAGAAGATATTAGTAAACAGTACTTGCTCATTCTACATATAATACTAAGGTATGTGCACACTTCTAACTTCAATTATATGATTACAAAGCAGCATTTACGATTATTTTCTAAGATGTGTTTATAATAATATACGTAGATTACCGCTCAAAGATATGGATGCAAACACAGTGCATCGTTAGATGCAAGATTTGTTCTCATTTTTTTTTCTTATTGATGTTCTAATAAAAATGTTTAAATGTTCAATGGGGCACTTTTTGTTTCAAAGTATCATCTATTTATCGGTTATATTCAAAATGCCCTAACTGTCAATTTTCATACAATTTTTACAATTGTAAGGAGTTCAAACGCTCCAGTCAGCAATGACCACCGTGGCGTCACAGGAGAAACCGTGGCCGGTCATATATGACCAAATGTGGCAGTCAAAGTGTTAATGATGATTATACAGCGTAATATATCTCTTGTAGGTATTCAACATTATATGTATCGCATAATAAAAAATTCA